>NW_027362937.1:2633244-3291555 GCF_046119375.1 Phyllobates terribilis | reverse complement strand
ATTCTGAAATTTTTTGCTTTTTCCTGCTAACCCTAGCATGATAAAGAAGATTCAAAGAGAGTGAGATGCCAGCTCTTTTCATTCAGTCAGTAGCTTCAAACATTTCTGGTATATGAATAACATGATGTTTTTCAATGGCAAAAATCAATGAATATTGTAAATGCACAAACAGTAATTTCTCCGCATTGCAAGGTGCAATTCTGAAATTTTTTGCTTTTTCCTGCTAATCCTAGCATGATAAAGAAGATTCAAAGAGAGTGAGATGCCAGCTCCTTTCATTCAGTCAGTAGCTTCAAACATTTCTGGACGTTTTTCAATGGCAAAAATCAATGAATATTGTAAATGCACAAACAGTAATATCTCCACATTGCAAGGTGCAATTCTGAAATTTTTTGCTTTTTCCTGCTCCTCTTAGCATGATAAAGAATATTCAAAGAGAGTGAGACGCCAGCTATTTTCATTCAGTCAGTAGCTTCAAACATTTCTGGTATATGAATAACATGATGTTTTTCAATGGCAAAAATCAATGAATATTGTAAATGCACAAACAGTAATTTCTCCGCATTGCAAGGTGAAATTCTGAAATTTTTTGCTTTTTCCTGCTAATCCTAGCATGATAAAGAAGATTCAAAGAGAGTGAGATGCCAGCTCCTTTCATTCAGTCAGTAGCTTCAAACATTTCTGGACGTTTTTCAATGGCAAAAATCAATGAATATTGTAAATGCACAAACAGTAATATCTCCACATTGCAAGGTGCAATTCTGAAATTTTTTGCTTTTTCCTGCTAATCCTGGCATGATAAAGAAGATTCAAAGAGAGTGAGATGCCAGCTCTTTTCATTCAGTCAGTAGCTTCGAGCATTTCTGGTATATGAATAACATGATGTTTTTCAATGGCAAAAATCAATGAATATTGTAAATGCACAAACAGTAATTTCTCCGCATTGCAAGGTGCAATTCTGAAATTTTTTGCTTTTTCCTGCTAATCCTAGCATGATAAAGAAGATTCAAAGAGAGTGAGATGCCAGCTCCTTTAATTCAGTCAGTAGCTTCAAACATTTCTGGACATTTTTCAATGGCAAAAATCAATGAATATTGTAAATGCACAAACAGTAATATCTCCACATTGCAACGTGCAATTCTGAAATTTTTTGCTTTTTCCTGCTCCTCTTAGCATGATAAAGAAGATTCAAAGAGAGTGAGATGCCAGCTCTTTTCATTCAGTCAGTAGCTTCAAACATTTCTGGTATATGAATAACATGATGTTTTTCAATGGCAAAAATCAATGAATATTGTATATGCACAAACAGTAATTTCTCCGCATTGCAAGGTGCAATTCTGAAATTTTTTGCTTTTTCCTGCTAATCCTAGCATGATAAAGAAGATTCAAAGAGAGTGAGATGCCAGCTCCTTTCATTCAGTCAGTAGCTTCAAACATTTCTGGACGTTTTTCAATGGCAAAAATCAATGAATATTGTAAAAGCACAAACAGTAATATCTCCACATTGCAAGGTGCAATTCTGAAATTTTTTGCTTTTTCCTGCTAATCCTGGCATGATAAAGAAGATTCAAAGAGAGTGAGATGCCAGCTCTTTTCATTCAGTCAGTAGCTTCAAACATTTCTGGTATATGAATAACATGATGTTTTTCAATGGCAAAAATCAATGAATATTGTAAATGCACAAACAGTAATTTCTCCGAATTGCAAGGTGCAATTCTGAAATTTTTTGCTTTTTCCTGCTAATCTTAGCATGATAAAGAAGATTCAAAGAGAGTGAGATGCCAGCTCCTTTCATTCAGTCAGTAGCTTCAAACATTTCTGGACGTTTTTCAATGGCAAAAATCAATAAATATTGTAAATGCACAAACAGTAATATCTCCACATTGCAAGGTGCAATTCTGAAATTTTTTGCTTTTTCCTGCTCCTCTTAGCATGATAAAGAAGATTCAAAGAGAGTGAGATGCCAGCTCTTTTCATTCAGTCAGTAGCTTCAAACATTTCTGGTATATGAATAACATGATGTTTTTCAATGGCAAAAATCAATGAATATTGTAAATGCACAAACAGTAATTTCTCCGCATTGCAAGGTGCAATTCTGAAATTTTTTGCTTTTTCCTGCTAATCCTAGCATGATAAAGAAGATTCAAAGAGAGTGAGATGCCAGCTCCTTTCATTCAGTCAGTAGCTTCAAACATTTCTGGACGTTTTTCAATGGCAAAAATCAATGAATATTGTAAATGCACAAACAGTAATATCTCCGCATTGCAATGTGCAATTCTGAAATTTTTTGCTTTTTCCTGCTAACCCTAGCATGATAAAGAAGATTCAAAGAGAGTGAGATGCCAGCTCTTTTCATTCAGTCAGTAGCTTCAAACATTTCTGGTATATGAATAACATGATGTTTTTCAATGGCAAAAATCAATGAATATTGTAAATGCACAAACAGTAATTTCTCCGCATTGCAAGGTGCAATTCTGAAATTTTTTGCTTTTTCCTGCTAATCCTAGCATGATAAAGAAGATTCAAAGAGAGTGAGATGCCAGCTCCTTTCATTCAGTCAGTAGCTTCAAACATTTCTGGACGTTTTTCAATGGCAAAAATCAATGAATATTGTAAATGCACAAACAGTAATATCTCCACATTGCAAGGTGCAATTCTGAAATTTTTTGCTTTTTCCTGCTCCTCTTAGCATGATAAAGAATATTCAAAGAGAGTGAGACGCCAGCTATTTTCATTCAGTCAGTAGCTTCAAACATTTCTGGTATATGAATAACATGATGTTTTTCAATGGCAAAAATCAATGAATATTGTAAATGCACAAACAGTAATTTCTCCGCATTGCAAGGTGCAATTCTGAAATTTTTTGCTTTTTCCTGCTAATCCTAGCATGATAAAGAAGATTCAAAGAGAGTGAGATGCCAGCTCCTTTCATTCAGTCAGTAGCTTCAAACATTTCTGGACGTTTTTCAATGGCAAAAATCAATGAATATTGTAAATGCACAAACAGTAATATCTCCACATTGCAAGGTGCAATTCTGAAATTTTTTGCTTTTTCCTGCTAATCCTGGCATGATAAAGAAGATTCAAAGAGAGTGAGATGCCAGCTCTTTTCATTCAGTCAGTAGCTTCGAGCATTTCTGGTATATGAATAACATGATGTTTTTCAATGGCAAAAATCAATGAATATTGTAAATGCACAAACAGTAATTTCTCCGCATTGCAAGGTGCAATTCTGAAATTTTTTGCTTTTTCCTGCTAATCCTAGCATGATAAAGAAGATTCAAAGAGAGTGAGATGCCAGCTCCTTTAATTCAGTCAGTAGCTTCAAACATTTCTGGACATTTTTCAATGGCAAAAATCAATGAATATTGTAAATGCACAAACAGTAATATCTCCACATTGCAACGTGCAATTCTGAAATTTTTTGCTTTTTCCTGCTCCTCTTAGCATGATAAAGAAGATTCAAAGAGAGTGAGATGCCAGCTCTTTTCATTCAGTCAGTAGCTTCAAACATTTCTGGTATATGAATAACATGATGTTTTTCAATGGCAAAAATCAATGAATATTGTATATGCACAAACAGTAATTTCTCCGCATTGCAAGGTG
This sequence comes from Phyllobates terribilis, assembly GCF_046119375.1. Classification (NCBI taxonomy): domain Eukaryota; kingdom Metazoa; phylum Chordata; class Amphibia; order Anura; family Dendrobatidae; genus Phyllobates; species Phyllobates terribilis. The sequence continues at coordinate 3,287,949 of NW_027362937.1, read as the reverse complement.
CAATTCTGAAATTTTTTGCTTTTTCCTGCTAATCCTAGCATGATAAAGAAGATTCAAAGAGAGTGAGATGCCAGCTCCTTTCATTCAGTCAGTAGCTTCAAACATTTCTGGACGTTTTTCAATGGCAAAAATCAATGAATATTGTAAAAGCACAAACAGTAATATCTCCACATTGCAAGGTGCAATTCTGAAATTTTTTGCTTTTTCCTGCTAATCCTGGCATGATAAAGAAGATTCAAAGAGAGTGAGATGCCAGCTCTTTTCATTCAGTCAGTAGCTTCAAACATTTCTGGTATATGAATAACATGATGTTTTTCAATGGCAAAAATCAATGAATATTGTAAATGCACAAGCAGTAATTTCTCCGCATTGCAAGGTGCAATTCTGAAATTTTTTGCTTTTTCCTGCTAATCCTAGCATGATAAAGAAGATTCAAAGAGAGTGAGATGCCAGCTCCTTTCATTCAGTCAGTAGCTTCAAACATTTCTGGACGTTTTTCAATGGCAAAAATCAATGAATATTGTAAATGCACAAACAGTAATATCTCCACATTGCAACGTGCAATTCTGAAATTTTTTGCTTTTTCCTGCTCCTCTTAGCATGATAAAGAAGATTCAAAGAGAGTGAGATGCCAGCTCTTTTCATTCAGTCAGTAGCTTCAAACATTTCTGGTATATGAATAACATGATGTTTTTCAATGGCAAAAATCAATGAATATTGTAAATGCACAAACAGTAATTTCTCCGCATTGCAAGGTGCAATTCTGAAATTTTTTGCTTTTTCCTGCTAATCCTAGCATGATAAAGAAGATTCAAAGAGAGTGAGATGCCAGCTCCTTTCATTCAGTCAGTAGCTTCAAACATTTCTGGACGTTTTTCAATGGCAAAAATCAATGAATATTGTAAATGCACAAACAGTAATATCTCCGCATTGCAATGTGCAATTCTGAAATTTTTTGCTTTTTCCTGCTAACCCTAGCATGATAAAGAAGATTCAAAGAGAGTGAGATGCCAGCTCTTTTCATTCAGTCAGTAGCTTCAAACATTTCTGGTATATGAATAACATGATGTTTTTCAATGGCAAAAATCAATGAATATTGTAAATGCACAAACAGTAATTTCTCCCCATTGCAAGGTGCAATTCTGAAATTTTTTGCTTTTTCCTGCTAATCCTAGCATGATAAAGAAGATTCAAAGAGAGTGAGATGCCAGCTCCTTTCATTCAGTCAGTAGCTTCAAACATTTCTGGACGTTTTTCAATGGCAAAAATCAATGAATATTGTAAATGCACAAACAGTAATATCTCCACATTGCAAGGTGCAATTCTGAAATTTTTTGCTTTTTCCTGCTCCCCTTAGCATGATAAAGAAAATTCAAAGAGAGTGAGACGCCAGCTATTTTCATTCAGTCAGTAGCTTCAAACATTTCTGGTATATGAATAACATGATGTTTTTCAATGGCAAAAATCAATGAATATTGTAAATGCACAAACAGTAATTTCTCCGCATTGCAAGGTGCAATTCTGAAATTTTTTGCTTTTTCCTGCTAATCCTAGCATGATAAAGAAGATTCAAAGAGAGTGAGATGCCAGCTCCTTTCATTCAGTCAGTAGCTTCAAACATTTCTGGACGTTTTTCAATGGCAAAAATCAATGAATATTGTAAATGCACAAACAGTAATATCTCCACATTGCAAGGTGCAATTCTGAAATTTTTTTCTTTTTCCTGCTCCTCTTAGCATGATAAAGAAGATTCAAAGAGAGTGAGATGCCAGCTCTTTTCATTCAGTCAGTAGCTTCAAACATTTCTGGTATATGAATAACATGATGTTTTTCAATGGCAAAAATCAATGAATATTGTAAATGCACAAACAGTAATTTCTCCGCATTGCAAGGTGCAATTCTGAAATTTTTTGCTTTTTCCTGCTAATCCTGGCATGATAAAGAAGATTCAAAGATAGTGAGATGCCAGCTCTTTTCATTCAGTCAGTAGCTTCAAACATTTCTGGTATATGAATAACATGATGTTTTTCAATGGCAAAAATCAATGAATATTGTAAATGCACAAACAGTAATTTCTCCGCATTGCAAGGTGCAATTCTGAAATTTTTTGCTTTTTCCTGCTAATCCTAGCATGATAAAGAAGATTCAAAGAGAGTGAGATGCCGGCTCCTTTCATTCAGTCAGTAGCTTCAAACATTTCTGGACGTTTTTCAATGGCAAAATTCAATGAATATTGTAAATGCACAAACAGTAATATCTCCACATTGCAAGGTGCAATTCTGAAATTTTTTGCTTTTTCCTGCTCTTCTTAGCATGATAAAGAAGATTCAAAGAGAGTGAGATGCCAGCTCCTTTCATTCAGTCAGTAGTTTCAAACATTTCTGGATGTTTTTCAATGGCAAAAATCATTGAATATTGTAAATGCACAAACAGTAATATCTCCACATTGCAAGGTGCAATTCTGAAATTTTTTGCTTTTTCCTGCTAATCCTGGCATGATAAAGAAGATTCAAAGATAGTGAGATGCCAGCTCTTTTCATTCAGTCAGTAGCTTCAAACATTTCTGGTATATGAATAACATGATGTTTTTCAATGGCAAAAATCAATGAATATTGTAAATGCACAAACAGTAATTTCTCCGCATTGCAAGGTGCAATTCTGAAATTTTTTGCTTTTTCCTGCTAATCCTGGCATGATAAAGAAGATTCAAAGATAGTGAGATGCCAGCTCTTTTCATTCAGTCAGTAGCTTCAAACATTTCTGGTATGTGAATAACATGATGTTTTTCAATGGCAAAAATCAATGAATATTGTAAATGCACAAACAGTAATTTCTCCGCATTGCAAGGTGCAATTCTGAAATTTTTTGCTTTTTCCTGCTAATCCTAGCATGATAAAGAAGATTCAAAGAGAGTGAGATGCCGGCTCCTTTCATTCAGTCAGTAGCTTCAAACATTTCTGGACGTTTTTCAATGGCAAAATTCAATGAATATTGTAAATGCACAAACAGTAATATCTCCACATTGCAAGGTGCAATTCTGAAATTTTTTGCTTTTTCCTGCTCTTCTTAGCATGATAAAGAAGATTCAAAGAGAGTGAGATGCCAGCTCTTTTCATTCAGTCAGTAGCTTCAAACATTTCTGGTAAATGAATAACATGATATTTTTCAATGGCAAAAATCAATGAATATTGTAAATGCACAAACAGTAATTTCTCCGCATTGCAAAGTGCAATTCTGAAATTTTTTGCTTTTTCCTGCTAATCCTAGCATGATAAAGAAGATTCAAAGAGAGTGAGATGCCAGCTCCTTTCATTCAGTCAGTAGCTTCAAACATTTCTGGACGTTTTTCAATGGCAAAAATCAATGAATATTGTAAATGCACAAACAGTAATATCTCCGCATTGCAATGTGCAATTCTGAAATTTTTTGCTTTTTCCTGCTAATCCTAGCATGATAAAGAAGATTCAAAGAGAGTGAGATGCCAGCTCTTTTCATTCAGTCAGTAGCTTCAAACATTTCTGGTATATGAATAACATGATGTTTTTCAATGGCAAAAATCAATGAATATTGTAAATGCACAAACAGTAATTTCTCCGCATTGCAAGGTGCAATTCTGAAATTTTTTGCTTTTTCCTGCTAATCCTGGCATGATAAAGAAGATTCAAAGATAGTGAGATGCCAGCTCTTTTCATTCAGTCAGTAGCTTCAAACATTTCTGGTATATGAATAACATGATGTTTTTCAATGGCAAAAATCAATGAATATTGTAAATGCACAAACAGTAATTTCTCCGCATTGCAAGGTGCAATTCTGAAATTTTTTGCTTTTTCCTGCTAATCCTAGCATGATAAAGAAGATTCAAAGAGAGTGAGATGCCGGCTCCTTTCATTCAGTCAGTAGCTTCAAACATTTCTGGACGTTTTTCAATGGCAAAATTCAATGAATATTGTAAATGCACAAACAGTAATATCTCCACATTGCAAGGTGCAATTCTGAAATTTTTTGCTTTTTCCTGCTCTTCTTAGCATGATAAAGAAGATTCAAAGAGAGTGAGATGCCAGCTCTTTTCATTCAGTCAGTAGCTTCAAACATTTCTGGTAAATGAATAACATGATATTTTTCAATGGCAAAAATCAATGAATATTGTAAATGCACAAACAGTAATTTCTCCGCATTGCAAAGTGCAATTCTGAAATTTTTTGCTTTTTCCTGCTAATCCTAGCATGATAAAGAAGATTCAAAGAGAGTGAGATGCCAGCTCCTTTCATTCAGTCAGTAGCTTCAAACATTTCTGGACGTTTTTCAATGGCAAAAATCAATGAATATTGTAAATGCACAAACAGTAATATCTCCGCATTGCAATGTGCAATTCTGAAATTTTTTGCTTTTTCCTGCTAATCCTAGCATGATAAAGAAGATTCAAAGAGAGTGAGATGCCAGCTCTTTTCATTCAGTCAGTAGCTTCAAACATTTCTGGTATATGAATAACATGATGTTTTTCAATGGCAAAAATCAATGAATATTGTAAATGCACAAACAGTAATTTCTCCGCATTGCAAGGTGCAATTCTGAAATTTTTTGCTTTTTCCTGCTAATCCTAGCATGATAAAGAAGATTCAAAGAGAGTGAGATGCCAGCTCCTTTCATTCAGTCAGTAGCTTCAAACATTTCTGGACGTTTTTCAATGTCAAAAATCAATGAATATTGTAAATGCACAAACAGTAATATCTCCACATTGCAAGGTGCAATTCTGAAATTTTTTGCTTTTTCCTGCTCCTCTTAGCATGATAAAGAAGATTCAAAGAGAGTGAGATGCCAGCTCTTTTCATTCAGTCAGTAGCTTCAAACATTTCTGGTATATGAATAACATGATGTTTTTCAATGGCAAAAATCAATGAATATTGTAAATGCACAAACAGTAATTTCTCCGCATTGCAAGGTGCAATTCTGAAATTTTTTGCTTTTTCCTGCTAATCCTAGCATGATAAAGAAGATTCAAAGAGAGTGAGATGCCAGCTCCTTTCATTCAGTCAGTAGCTTCAAACATTTCTGGACGTTTTTCAATGGCAAAAATCAATGAATATTGTAAATGCACAAACAGTAATATCTCCGCATTGCAATGTGCAATTCTGAAATTTTTTGCTTTTTCCTGCTAACCCTAGCATGATAAAGAAGATTCAAAGAGAGTGAGATGCCAGCTCTTTTCATTCAGTCAGTAGCTTCAAACATTTCTGGTATATGAATAACATGATGTTTTTCAATGGCAAAAATCAATGAATATTGTAAATGCACAAACAGTAATTTCTCCCCATTGCAAGGTGCAATTCTGAAATTTTTTGCTTTTTCCTGCTAATCCTAGCATGATAAAGAAGATTCAAAGAGAGTGAGATGCCAGCTCCTTTCATTCAGTCAGTAGCTTCAAACATTTCTGGACGTTTTTCAATGGCAAAAATCAATGAATATTGTAAATGCACAAACAGTAATATCTCCACATTGCAAGGTGCAATTCTGAAATTTTTTGCTTTTTCCTGCTCCCCTTAGCATGATAAAGAAAATTCAAAGAGAGTGAGACGCCAGCTATTTTCATTCAGTCAGTAGCTTCAAACATTTCTGGTATATGAATAACATGATGTTTTTCAATGGCAAAAATCAATGAATATTGTAAATGCACAAACAGTAATTTCTCCGCATTGCAAGGTGCAATTCTGAAATTTTTTGCTTTTTCCTGCTAATCCTAGCATGATAAAGAAGATTCAAAGAGAGTGAGATGCCAGCTCCTTTCATTCAGTCAGTAGCTTCAAACATTTCTGGACGTTTTTCAATGGCAAAAATCAATGAATATTGTAAATGCACAAACAGTAATATCTCCACATTGCAAGGTGCAATTCTGAAATTTTTTTCTTTTTCCTGCTCCTCTTAGCATGATAAAGAAGATTCAAAGAGAGTGAGATGCCAGCTCTTTTCATTCAGTCAGTAGCTTCAAACATTTCTGGTATATGAATAACATGATGTTTTTCAATGGCAAAAATCAATGAATATTGTAAATGCACAAACAGTAATTTCTCCGCATTGCAAGGTGCAATTCTGAAATTTTTTGCTTTTTCCTGCTAATCCTGGCATGATAAAGAAGATTCAAAGATAGTGAGATGCCAGCTCTTTTCATTCAGTCAGTAGCTTCAAACATTTCTGGTATATGAATAACATGATGTTTTTCAATGGCAAAAATCAATGAATATTGTAAATGCACAAACAGTAATTTCTCCGCATTGCAAGGTGCAATTCTGAAATTTTTTGCTTTTTCCTGCTAATCCTAGCATGATAAAGAAGATTCAAAGAGAGTGAGATGCCGGCTCCTTTCATTCAGTCAGTAGCTTCAAACATTTCTGGACGTTTTTCAATGGCAAAATTCAATGAATATTGTAAATGCACAAACAGTAATATCTCCACATTGCAAGGTGCAATTCTGAAATTTTTTGCTTTTTCCTGCTCTTCTTAGCATGATAAAGAAGATTCAAAGAGAGTGAGATGCCAGCTCCTTTCATTCAGTCAGTAGTTTCAAACATTTCTGGATGTTTTTCAATGGCAAAAATCATTGAATATTGTAAATGCACAAACAGTAATATCTCCACATTGCAAGGTGCAATTCTGAAATTTTTTGCTTTTTCCTGCTAATCCTGGCATGATAAAGAAGATTCAAAGATAGTGAGATGCCAGCTCTTTTCATTCAGTCAGTAGCTTCAAACATTTCTGGTATATGAATAACATGATGTTTTTCAATGGCAAAAATCAATGAATATTGTAAATGCACAAACAGTAATTTCTCCGCATTGCAAGGTGCAATTCTGAAATTTTTTGCTTTTTCCTGCTAATCCTGGCATGATAAAGAAGATTCAAAGATAGTGAGATGCCAGCTCTTTTCATTCAGTCAGTAGCTTCAAACATTTCTGGTATGTGAATAACATGATGTTTTTCAATGGCAAAAATCAATGAATATTGTAAATGCACAAACAGTAATTTCTCCGCATTGCAAAGTGCAATTCTGAAATTTTTTGCTTTTTCCTGCTAATCCTAGCATGATAAAGAAGATTCAAAGAGAGTGAGATGCCAGCTCCTTTCATTCAGTCAGTAGCTTCAAACATTTCTGGACGTTTTTCAATGGCAAAAATCAATGAATATTGTAAATGCACAAACAGTAATATCTCCGCATTGCAATGTGCAATTCTGAAATTTTTTGCTTTTTCCTGCTAATCCTAGCATGATAAAGAAGATTCAAAGAGATTGAGATGCCAGCTCTTTTCATTCAGTCAGTAGCTTCAAACATTTCTGGTATATGAATAACATGATGTTTTTCAATGGCAAAAATCAATGAATATTGTAAATGCACAAACAGTAATTTCTCCGCATTGCAAGGTGCAATTCTGAAATTTTTTGCTTTTTCCTGCTAATCCTGGCATGATAAAGAAGATTCAAAGATAGTGAGATGCCAGCTCTTTTCATTCAGTCAGTAGCTTCAAACATTTCTGGTATATGAATAACATGATGTTTTTCAATGGCAAAAATCAATGAATATTGTAAATGCACAAACAGTAATTTCTCCGCATTGCAAGGTGCAATTCTGAAATTTTTTGCTTTTTCCTGCTAATCCTAGCATGATAAAGAAGATTCAAAGAGAGTGAGATGCCGGCTCCTTTCATTCAGTCAGTAGCTTCAAACATTTCTGGACGTTTTTCAATGGCAAAATTCAATGAATATTGTAAATGCACAAACAGTAATATCTCCACATTGCAAGGTGCAATTCTGAAATTTTTTGCTTTTTCCTGCTCTTCTTAGCATGATAAAGAAGATTCAAAGAGAGTGAGATGCCAGCTCTTTTCATTCAGTCAGTAGCTTCAAACATTTCTGGTAAATGAATAACATGATATTTTTCAATGGCAAAAATCAATGAATATTGTAAATGCACAAACAGTAATTTCTCCGCATTGCAAAGTGCAATTCTGAAATTTTTTGCTTTTTCCTGCTAATCCTAGCATGATAAAGAAGATTCAAAGAGAGTGAGATGCCAGCTCCTTTCATTCAGTCAGTAGCTTCAAACATTTCTGGACGTTTTTCAATGGCAAAAATCAATGAATATTGTAAATGCACAAACAGTAATATCTCCGCATTGCAATGTGCAATTCTGAAATTTTTTGCTTTTTCCTGCTAATCCTAGCATGATAAAGAAGATTCAAAGAGAGTGAGATGCCAGCTCTTTTCATTCAGTCAGTAGCTTCAAACATTTCTGGTATATGAATAACATGATGTTTTTCAATGGCAAAAATCAATGAATATTGTAAATGCACAAACAGTAATTTCTCCGCATTGCAAGGTGCAATTCTGAAATTTTTTGCTTTTTCCTGCTAATCCTAGCATGATAAAGAAGATTCAAAGAGAGTGAGATGCCAGCTCCTTTCATTCAGTCAGTAGCTTCAAACATTTCTGGACGTTTTTCAATGTCAAAAATCAATGAATATTGTAAATGCACAAACAGTAATATCTCCACATTGCAAGGTGCAATTCTGAAATTTTTTGCTTTTTCCTGCTCCTCTTAGCATGATAAAGAAGATTCAAAGAGAGTGAGATGCCAGCTCTTTTCATTCAGTCAGTAGCTTCAAACATTCCTGGTATATGAATAACATGATGTTTTTCAATGGCAAAAATCAATGAATATTGTAAATGCACAAACAGTAATTTCTCCGCATTGCAAGGTGCAATTCTGAAATTTTTTGCTTTTTCCTGCTAATCCTAGCATGATAAAGAAGATTCAAAGAGAGTGAGATGCCAGCTCCTTTCATTCAGTCAGTAGCTTCAAACATTTCTGGACGTTTTTCAATGGCAAAAATCAATGAATATTGTAAATGCACAAACAGTAATATCTCCACATTGCAAGGTGCAATTCTGAAATTTTTTGCTTTTTCCTGCTCCTCTTAGCATGATAAAGAAGATTCAAAGAGAGTGAGATGCCAGCTCTTTTCATTCAGTCAGTAGCTTCAAACATTTCTGGTATATGAATAACATGATGTTTTTCAATGGCAAAAATCAATGAATATTGTAAATGCACAAACAGTAATTTCTCCGCATTGCAAGGTGCAATTCTGAAATTTTTTGCTTTTTCCTGCTAATCCTAGCATGATAAAGAAGATTCAAAGAGAGTGAGATGCCAGCTCCTTTCATTCAGTCAGTAGCTTCAAACATTTCTGGACGTTTTTCAATGGCAAAAATCAATGAATATTGTAAATGCACAAACAGTAATATCTCCACATTGCAAGGTGCAATTCTGAAATTTTTTGCTTTTTCCTGCTAATCCTGGCATGATAAAGAAGATTCAAAGAGAGTGAGATGCCAGCTCTTTTCATTCAGTCAGTAGCTTCAAACATTTCTGGTATATGAATAACATGATGTTTTTCAATGGCAAAAATCAATGAATATTGTAAATGCACAAACAGCAATTTCTCCGCATTGCAAGGTGCAATTCTGAAATTTTTTGCTTTTTCCTGCTAATCCTAGCATGATAAAGAAGATTCAAAGAGAGTGAGATGCCAGCTCCTTTCATACAGTCAGTAGCTTCAAACATTTCTGGACGTTTTTCAATGGCAAAAATCAATGAATATTGTAAATGCACAAACAGTAATATCTCCACATTGCAACATGCAATTCTGAAATTTTTTGCTTTTTCCTGCTCCTCTTAGCATGATAAAGAAGATTCAAAGAGAGTGAGATGCCAGCTCTTTTCATTCAGTCAGTAGCTTCAAACATTTCTGGTATATGAATAACATGATGTTTTTCAATGGCAAAAATCAATGAATATTGTAAATGCACAAACAGTAATTTCTCCGCATTGCAAGGTGCAATTCTGAAATTTTTTGCTTTTTCCTGCTAATCCTAGCATGATAAAGAAGATTCAAAGAGAGTGAGATGCCAGCTCCTTTCATTCAGTCAGTAGCTTCAAACATTTCTGGACGTTTTTCAATGGCAAAAATCAATGAATATTGTAAATGCACAAACAGTAATATCTCCACATTGCAAGGTGCAATTCTGAAATTTTTTGCTTTTTCCTGCTCCTCTTAGCATGATAAAGAAGATTCAAAGAGAGTGAGATGCCAGCTCTTTTCATTCAGTCAGTAGCTTCAAACATTTCTGGTATATTAATAACATGATGTTTTTCAATGGCAAAAATCAATGAATATTGTAAATGCACAAACAGTAATTTCTCCGCATTGCAAGGTGCAATTCTGAAATTTTTTGCTTTTTCCTGCTAATCCTAGCATGATAAAGAAGATTCAAAGAGAGTGAGATGCCAGCTCCTTTCATTCAGTCAGTAGCTTCAAACATTTCTGGACGTTTTTCAATGGCAAAAATCAATGAATATTGTAAATGCACAAACAGTAATATCTCCACATTGCAAGGTGCAATTCTGAAATTTTTTGCTTTTTCCTGCTAATCCTGGCATGATAAAGAAGATTCAAAGAGAGTGAGATGCCAGCTCTTTTCATTCAGTCAGTAGCTTCAAACATTTCTGGTATATGAATAACATGATGTTTTTCAATGGCAAAAATCAATGAATATTGTAAATGCACAAACAGCAATTTCTCCGCATTGCAAGGTGCAATTCTGAAATTTTTTGCTTTTTCCTGCTAATCCTAGCATGATAAAGAAGATTCAAAGAAAGTGAGATGCCAGCTCCTTTCATACAGTCAGTAGCTTCAAACATTTCTGGACGTTTTTCAATGGCAAAAATCAATGAATATTGTAAATGCACAAACAGTAATATCTCCACATTGCAACATGCAATTCTGAAATTTTTTGCTTTTTCCTGCTCCTCTTAGCATGATAAAGAAGATTCAAAGAGAGTGAGATGCCAGCTCTTTTCATTCAGTCAGTAGCTTCAAACATTTCTGGTATATGAATAACATGATGTTTTTCAATGGCAAAAATCAATGAATATTGTAAATGCACAAACAGTAATTTCTCCGCATTGCAAGATGCAATTCTGAAATTTTTTGCTTTTTCCTGCTAATCCTAGCATGATAAAGAAGATTCAAAGAGAGTGAGATGCCAGCTCCTTTCATTCAGTCAGTAGCTTCAAACATTTCTGGACGTTTTTCAATGGCAAAAATCAATGAATATTGTAAATGCACAAACAGTAATATCTCCACATTGCAAGGTGCAATTCTGAAATTTTTTGCTTTTTCCTGCTAATCCTGGCATGATAAAGAAGATTCAAAGAGAGTGAGATGCCAGCTCTTTTCATTCAGTCAGTAGCTTCAAACATTTCTGGTATATGAATAACATGATGTTTTTCAATGGCAAAAATCAATGAATATTGTAAATGCACAAACAGTAATTTCTCCGCATTGCAAGGTGCAATTCTGAAATTTTTTGCTTTTTCCTGCTAATCCTAGCATGATAAAGAAGATTCAAAGAGAGTGAGATGCCAGCTCCTTTCATTCAGTCAGTAGCTTCAAACATTTCTGGACGTTTTTCAATGGCAAAAATCAATGAATATTGTAAATGCACAAACAGTAATATCTCCACATTGCAACGTGCAATTCTAAAATTTTTTGCTTTTTCCTGCTCCTCTTAGCATGATAAAGAAGATTCAAAGAGAGTGAGATGCCAGCTCTTTTCATTCAGTCAGTAGCTTCAAACATTTCTGGTATATGAATAACATGATGTTTTTCAATGGCAAAAATCAATGAATATTGTAAATGCACAAACAGTAATTTCTCCGCATTGCAAGGTGCAATTCTGAAATTTTTTGCTTTTTCCTGCTAATCCTAGCATGATAAAGAAGATTCAAAGAGAGTGAGATGCCAGCTCCTTTCATTCAGTCAGTAGCTTCAAACATTTCTGGACGTTTTTCAATGGCAAAAATCAATGAATATTGTAAATGCACAAACAGTAATATCTCCACATTGCAACGTGCAATTCTGAAATTTTTTGCTTTTTCCTGCTCCTCTTAGCATGATAAAGAAGATTCAAAGAGAGTGAGATGCCAGCTCTTTTCATTCAGTCAGTAGCTTCAAACATTTCTGGTATATGAATAACATGATGTTTTTCAATGGCAAAAATCAATGAATATTGTTAATGCACAAACAGTAATTTCTCCGCATTGCAAGGTGCAATTCTGAAATTTTTTGCTTTTTCCTGCTAATCCTAGCATGATAAAGAAGATTCAAAGAGAGTGAGATGCCAGCTCCTTTCATTCAGTCAGTAGCTTCAAACATTTCTGGACGTTTTTCAATGGCAAAAATCAATGAATATTGTAAATGCACAAACAGTAATATCTCCACATTGCAAGGTGCAATTCTGAAATTTTTTTCTTTTTCCTGCTAATCCTGGCATGATAAAGAAAATTCAAAGAGAGTGAGATGCCAGCTCTTTTCATTCAGTCAGTAGCTTCAAACATTTCTGGTATATGAATAACATGATGTTTTTCAATGGCAAAAATCAATGAATATTGTAAATGCACAAACAGCAATTTCTCCGCATTGCCAGGTGCAATTCTGAAATTTTTTGCTTTTTCCTGCTAATCCTAGCATGATAAAGAAGATTCAAAGAGAGTGAGATGCCAGCTCCTTTCATTCAGTCAGTAGCTTCAAACATTTCTGGACGTTTTTCAATGGCAAAAATCAATGAATATTGTAAATGCACAAACAGTAATATCTCCACATTGCAACGTGCAATTCTGAAATTTTTTGCTTTTTCCTGCTCCTCTTAGCATGATAAAGAAGATTCAAAGAGAGTGAGATGCCAGCTCTTTTCATTCTGTCAGTAGCTTCAAACATTTCTGGTATATGAATAACATGATGTTTTTCAATGGCAAAAATCAATGAATATTGTAAATGCACAAACAGTAATTTCTCCGCATTGCAAGGTGCAATTCTGAAATTTTTTGCTTTTTCCTGCTAATCCTAGCATGATAAAGAAGATTCAAAGAGAGTGAGATGCCAGCTCCTTTCATTCAGTCAGTAGCTTCAAACATTTCTGGACGTTTTTCAATGGCAAAAATCAATGAATATTGTAAATGCACAAACAGTAATATCTCCACATTGCAATGTGCAATTCTGAAATTTTTTGCTTTTTCCTGCTCCTCTTAGCATGATAAAGAAGATTCAAAGAGAGTGAGATGCCAGCTCTTTTCATTCAGTCAGTAGCTTCAAACATTTCTGGTATATGAATAACATGATGTTTTTCAATGGCAAAAATCAATGAATATTGTAAATGCACAAACAGTAATTTCTCCGCATTGCAAGGTGCAATTCTGAAATTTTTTGCTTTTTCCTGCTAATCCTAGCATGATAAAGAAGATTCAAAGAGAGTGAGATGCCAGCTCCTTTCATTCAGTCATTAGCTTCAAACATTTCTGGACATTTTTCAATGGCAAAAATCAATGAATATTGTAAATGCACAAACAGTAATATCTCCACATTGCAACGTGCAATTCTGAAATTTTTTGCTTTTTCCTGCTCCTCTTAGCATGATAAAGAAGATTCAAAGAGAGTGAGATGCCAGCTCTTTTCATTCAGTCAGTAGCTTCAAACATTTCTGGTATATGAATAACATGATGTTTTTCAATGGCAAAAATCAATGAATATTGTAAATGCACAAACAGTAATTTCTCCGCATTGCAAGGTGCAATTCTGAAATTTTTTGCTTTTTCCTGCTAATCCTAGCATGATAAAGAAGATTCAAAGAGAGTGAGATGCCAGCTGCTTTCATTCAGTCAGTAGCTTCAAACATTTCTGGACGTTTTTCAATGGCAAAAATCAATGAATATTGTAAATGCACAAACAGTAATATCTCCGCATTGCAAGGTGCAATTCTGAAATTTTTTGCTTTTTCCTGCTAATCCTAGCATGATAAAGAAGATTCAAAGAGAGTGAGATGCCAGCTCCTTTCATTCAGTCAGTAGCTTCAAACATTTCTGGATGTTTTTCAATGGCAAAAATCAATGAATATTGTAAATGCACAAACAGTAATATCTCCACATTGCAAGGTGCAATTCTGAAATTTTTTGCTTTTTCCTGCTCCTCTTAGCATGATAAAGAAGATTCAAAGAGAGTGAGATGCCAGCTCTTTACATTCAGTCAGTAGCTTCAAACATTTCTGGTATATGAATAACATGATGTTTTTCAATGGCAAAAATCAATGAATATTGTAAATGCACAAACAGTAATTTCTCCGCATTGCAAGGTGCAATTCTGAAATTTTTTGCTTTTTCCTGCTAATCCTAGCATGATAAAGAAGATTCAAAGAGAGTGAGATGCCAGCTACTTTCATTCAGTCAGTAGCTTCAAACATTTCTGGACGTTTTTCAATGGCAAAAATCAATGAATATTGTAAATGCACAAACAGTAATATCTCCACATTGCAAGGTGCAATTCTGAAATTTTTTGCTTTTTCCTGCTAATCCTGGCATGATAAAGAAGATTCAAAGAGAGTGAGATGCCAGCTCTTTTCATTCAGTCAGTAGTTTCAAACATTTCTGGTATATGAATAACATGATGTTTTTCAATGGCAAAAATCAATGAATATTGTAAATGCACAAACAGTAATTTCTCCGCATTGCAAGGTGCAATTCTGAAATTTTTTGCTTTTTCCTGCTAATCCTAGCATGATAAAGAAGATTCAAAGAGAGTGAGATGCCAGCTCCTTTCATTCAGTCAGTAGCTTCAAACATTTCTGGACGTTTTTCAATGGCAAAAATCAATGAATATTGTAAATGCACAAACAGTAATATCTCCACATTGCAAGGTGCAATTCTGAAATTTTTTGCTTTTTCCTGCTAATCCTGGCATGATAAAGAAGATTCAAAGAGAGTGAGATGCCAGCTCTTTTCATTCAGTCAGTAGTTTCAAACATTTCTGGTATATGAATAACATGATGTTTTTCAATGGCAAAAATCAATGAATATTGTAAATGCACAAACAGTAATTTCTCCGCATTGCAAGGTGCAATTCTGAAATTTTTTGCTTTTTCCTGCTAATCCTAGCATGATAAAGAAGATTCAAAGAGAGTGAGATGCCAGCTCCTTTCATTCAGTCAGTAGCTTCAAACATTTCTGGACGTTTTTCAATGGCAAAAATCAATGAATATTGTAAATGCACAAACAGTAATATCTCCACATTGCAACGTGCAATTCTGAAATTTTTTGCTTTTTCCTGCTACTCTTAGCATGATAAAGAAAATTCAAAGAGAGTGAGATGCCAGCTCTTTTCATTCAGTCAGTAGCTTCAAACATTTCTGGTATATGAATAACATGATGTTTTTCAATGGCAAAAATCAATGAATATTGTAAATGCACAAACAGTAATTTCTCCGCATTGCAAGGTGCAATTCTGAAATTTTTTGCTTTTTCCTGCTAATCCTAGCATGATAAAGAAGATTCAAAGAGAGTGAGATGCCAGCTGCTTTCATTCAGTCAGTAGCTTCAAACATTTCTGGATGTTTTTCAATGGCAAAAATCAATGAATATTGTAAATGCACAAACAGTAATATCTCCACATTGCAAGGTGCAATTCTGAAATTTTTTGCTTTTTCCTGCTAATCCTGGCATGATAAAGAAGATTCAAAGAGAGTGAGATGCCAGCTCTTTTCATTCAGTCAGTAGCTTCAAACATTTCTGGTATATGAATAACATGATGTTTTTCAATGGCAAAAATCAATGAATATTGTAAATGCACAAACAGTAATTTCTCCGCATTGCAAGGTGCAATTCTGAAATTTTTTGCTTTTTCCTGCTAATCCTAGCATGATAAAGAAGATTCAAAGAGAGTGAGATGCCAGCTCCTTTCATTCAGTCAGTAGCTTCAAACATTTCTGGACGTTTTTCAATGGCAAAAATCAATGAATATTGTAAATGCACAAACAGTAATATCTCCACATTGCAACGTGCAATTCTGAAATTTTTTGCTTTTTCCTGCTCCTCTTAGCATGATAAAGAAGATTCAAAGAGAGTGAGATGCCAGCTCTTTTCATTCAGTCAGTAGCTTCAAACATTTCTGGTATATGAATAACATGATGTTTTTCAATGGCAAAAATCAATGAATATTGTAAATGCACAAACAGTAATTTCTCCGCATTGCAAGGTGCAATTCTGAAATTTTTTGCTTTTTCCTGCTAATCCTAGCATGATAAAGAAGATTCAAAGAGAGTGAGATGCCAGCTCCTTTCATTCAGTCAGTAGCTTCAAACATTTCTGGACGTTTTTCAATGGCAAAAATCAATGAATATTGTAAATGCACAAACAGTAATATCTCCACATTGCAACGTGCAATTCTGAAATTTTTTGCTTTTTCCTGCTCCTCTTAGCATGATAAAGAAGATTCAAAGAGAGTGAGATGCCAGCTCTTTTCATTCAGTCAGTAGCTTCAAACATTTCTGGTATATGAATAACATGATGTTTTTCAATGGCAAAAATCAATGAATATTGTAAATGCACAAACAGTAATTTCTCCGCATTGCAAGGTGCAATTCTGAAATTTTTTGCTTTTTCCTGCTAATCCTAGCATGATAAAGAAGATTCAAAGAGAGTGAGATGCCAGCTGCTTTCATTCAGTCAGTAGCTTCAAACATTTCTGGACGTTTTTCAATGGCAAAAATCAATGAATATTGTAAATGCACAAACAGTAATATCTCCACATTGCAAGGTGCAATTCTGAAATTTTTTGCTTTTTCCTGCTAATCCTGGCATGATAAAGAAGATTCAAAGAGAGTGAGATGCCAGCTCTTTTCATTCAGTCAGTAGCTTCAAACATTTCTGGTATATGAATAACATGATGTTTTTCAATGGCAAAAATCAATGAATATTGTAAATGCACAAACAGTAATTTCTCCGCATTGCAAGGTGCAATTCTGAAATTTTTTGCTTTTTCCTGCTAATCCTAGCATGATAAAGAAGATTCAAAGAGAGTGAGATGCCAGCTCCTTTCATTCAGTCAGTAGCTTCAAACATTTCTGGACGGTTTTCAATGGCAAAAATCAATGAATATTGTAAATGCACAAACAGTAATATCTCCACATTGCAACGTGCAATTCTGAAATTTTTTGCTTTTTCCTGCTCCTCTTAGCATGATAAAGAAGATTCAAAGAGAGTGAGATGCCAGCTCTTTTCATTCAGTCAGTAGCTTCAAACATTTCTGGTATATGAATAACATGATGTTTTTCAATGGCAAAAATCAATGAATATTGTAAATGCACAAACAGTAATTTCTCCGCATTGCAAGGTGCAATTCTGAAATTTTTTGCTTTTTCCTGCTAATCCTAGCATGATAAAGAAGATTCAAAGAGAGTGAGATGCCAGCTCCTTTCATTCAGTCAGTAGCTTCAAACATTTCTGGACGTTTTTCAATGGCAAAAATCAATGAATATTGTAAATGCACAAACAGTAATATCTCCACATTGCAACGTGCAATTCTGAAATTTTTTGCTTTTTCCTGCTCCTCTTAGCATGATAAAGAAGATTCAAAGAGAGTGAGATGCCAGCTCCTTTCATTCAGTCAGTAGCTTCAAACATTTCTGGTATATGAATAACATGATGTTTTTCAATGGCAAAAATCAATGAATATTGTAAATGCACAAACAGTAATTTCTCCGCATTGCAAGGTGCAATTCTGAAATTTTTTGCTTTTTCCTGCTAATCCTAGCATGATAAAGAAGATTCAAAGAGAGTGAGATGCCAGCTGCTTTCATTCAGTCAGTAGCTTCAAACATTTCTGGACGTTTTTCAATGGCAAAAATCAATGAATATTGTAAATGCACAAACAGTAATATCTCCGCATTGCAAGGTGCAATTCTGAAATTTTTTGCTTTTTCCTGCTAATCCTAGCATGATAAAGAAGATTCAAAGAGAGTGAGATGCCAGCTCCTTTCATTCAGTCAGTTGCTTCAAACATTTCTGGACGTTTTTCAATGGCAAAAATCAATGAATATTGTAAATGCACAAACAGTAATATCTCCGCATTGCAATGTGCAATTCTGAAATTTTTTGCTTTTTCCTGCTAATGCTAGCATGATAAAGAAGATTCAAAGAGAGTGAGATGCCAGCTCTTTTCATTCAGTCAGTAGCTTCAAACATTTCTGGTATATGAATAACATGATGTTTTTCAATGGCAAAAATCAATGAATATTGTAAATGCACAAACAGTAATTTCTCCGCATTGCAAGGTGCAATTCTGAAATTTTTTGCTTTTTCCTGCTAATCCTAGCATGATAAAGAAGATTCAAAGAGAGTGAGATGCCAGCTCCTTTCATTCAGTCAGTAGCTTCAAACATTTCTGGATGTTTTTCAAAGGCAAAAATCAATGAATATTGTAAATGCACAAACAGTAATATCTCCACATTGCAAGGTGCAATTCTGAAATTTTTTGCTTTTTCCTGCTCCTCTTAGCATGATAAAGAAGATTCAAAGAGAGTGAGATGCCAGCTCTTTTCATTCAGTCAGTAGCTTCAAACATTTCTGGTATATGAATAACATGATGTTTTTCAATGGCAAAAATCAATGAATATTGTAAATGCACAAACAGTAATTTCTCCGCATTGCAAGGTGCAATTCTGAAATTTTTTGCTTTTTCCTGGTAATCCTAGCATGATAAAGAAGATTCAAAGAGAGTGAGATGCCAGCTCCTTTCATTCAGTCAGTAGCTTCAAACATTTCTGGACGTTTTTCAATGGCAAAAATCAATGAATATTGTAAATGCACAAACAGTAATATCTCCACATTGCAAGGTGCAATTCTGAAATTTTTTGCTTTTTCCTGCTCCTCTTAGCATGATAAAAAAGATTCAAAGAGTGTGAGATGCCAGCTCTTTTCATTCAGTCAGTAGCTTCAAACATTTCTGGTATATGAATAACATGATGTTTTTCAATGGCAAAAATCAATGAATATTGCAAATGCACAAACAGTAATTTCTCCGCATTGCAAGGTGCAATTCTGAAATTTTTTGCTTTTTCCTGCTAATCCTAGCATGATAAAGAAGATTCAAAGAGAGTGAGATGCCAGCTCCTTTCATTCAGTCAGTAGCTTCAAACATTTCTGGACGTTTTTCAATGGCAAAAATCAATGAATATTGTAAATGCACAAACAGTAATATCTCCACATTGCAAGGTGCAATTCTGAAATTTTTTGCTTTTTCCTGCTCCTCTTAGCATGATAAAGAAGATTCAAAGAGAGTGAGATGCCAGCTCTTTTCATTCAGTCAGTAGCTTCAAACATTTCTGGTATATGAATAACATGATGCTTTTCAATGGCAAAAATCAATGAATATTGTAAATGCACAAACAGTAATTTCTCCGCATTGCAAGGTGCAATTCTGAAATTTTTTGCTTTTTCCTGCTAATCCTAGCATGATAAAGAAGATTCAAAGAGAGTGAGATGCCAGCTCCTTTCATTCAGTCAGTAGCTTCAAACATTTCTGGACGTTTTTCAATGGCAAAAATCAATGAATATTGTAAATGCACAAACAGTAATATCTCCACATTGCAACGTGCAATTCTGAAATTTTTTGCTTTTTCCTGCTCCTCTTAGCATGATAAAGAAGATTCAAAGAGAGTGAGATGCCAGCTCTTTTCATTCAGTCAGTAGCTTCAAACATTTCTGGTATATGAATAACATGATGTTTTTCAATGGCAAAAATCAATGAATATTGTAAATGCACAAACAGTAATTTCTCCGCATTGCAAGGTGCAATTCTGAATTTTTTTGCTTTTTCCTGCTAATCCTAGCATGATAAAGAAGATTCAAAGAGAGTGAGATGCCAGCTCCTTTCATTCAGTCAGTAGCTTCAAACATTTCTGGACGTTTTTCAATGGCAAAAATCAATGAATATTGTAAATGCACAAACAGTAATATCTCCGCATTGCAAGGTGCAATTCTGAAATTTTTTGCTTTTTCCTGCTAATCCTAGCATGATAAAGAAGATTCAAAGAGAGTGAGATGCCAGCTCCTTTCATTCAGTCAGTAGCTTCAAACATTTCTGGACATTTTTCAATGGCAAAAATCAATGAATATTGTAAATGCACAAACAGTAATATCTCCGCATTGCAATGTGCAATTCTGAAATTTTTTGCTTTTTCCTGCTAATCCTAGCATGATAAAGAAGATTCAAAGAGAGTGAGATGCCAGCTCTTTTCATTCAGTCAGTAGCTTCAAACATTTCTGGTATATGAATAACATGATGTTTTTCAATGGCAAAAATCAATGAATATTGTAAATGCACAAACAGTAATTTCTCCGCATTGCAAGGTGCAATTCTG
Source organism: Phyllobates terribilis (assembly GCF_046119375.1). NCBI lineage: Eukaryota > Metazoa > Chordata > Amphibia > Anura > Dendrobatidae > Phyllobates > Phyllobates terribilis. Next base: position 3,267,657 of record NW_027362937.1, on the reverse strand, counting down.
AAATTTTTTGCTTTTTCCTGCTAATCCTAGCATGATAAAGAAGATTCAAAGAGAGTGAGATGCCAGCTCCTTTCATTCAGTCAGTAGCTTCAAACATTTCTGGACGTTTTTCAATGGCAAAAATCAATGAATATTGTAAATGCACAAACAGTAATATCTCCACATTGCAACGTGCAATTCTGAAATTTTTTGCTTTTTCCTGCTCCTCTTAGCATGATAAAGAAGATTCAAAGAGAGTGAGATGCCAGCTCTTTTCATTCAGTCAGTAGCTTCAAACATTTCTGGTATATGAATAACATGATGTTTTTCAATGGCAAAAATCAATGAATATTGTAAATGCACAAACAGTAATTTCTCCGCATTGCAAGGTGCAATTCTGAAATTTTTTGCTTTTTCCTGCTAATCCTAGCATGATAAAGAAGATTCAAAGAGAGTGAGATGCCAGCTCCTTTCATTCAGTCAGTAGCTTCAAACATTTCTGGACGTTTTTCAATGGCAAAAATCAATGAATATTGTAAATGCACAAACAGTAATATCTCCACATTGCAACGTGCAATTCTGAAATTTTTTGCTTTTTCCTGCTCCTCTTAGCATGATAAAGAAGATTCAAAGAGAGTGAGATGCCAGCTCTTTTCATTCAGTCAGTAGCTTCAAACATTTCTGGTATATGAATAACATGATGTTTTTCAATGGCAAAAATCAATGAATATTGTAAATGCACAAACAGTAATTTCTCCGCATTGCAAGGTGCAATTCTGAAATTTTTTGCTTTTTCCTGCTAATCCTAGCATGATAAAGAAGATTCAAAGAGAGTGAGATGCCAGCTGCTTTCATTCAGTCAGTAGCTTCAAACATTTCTGGACGTTTTTCAATGGCAAAAATCAATGAATATTGTAAATGCACAAACAGTAATATCTCCACATTGCAAGGTGCAATTCTGAAATTTTTTGCTTTTTCCTGCTAATCCTGGCATGATAAAGAAGATTCAAAGAGAGTGAGATGCCAGCTCTTTTCATTCAGTCAGTAGCTTCAAACATTTCTGGTATATGAATAACATGATGTTTTTCAATGGCAAAAATCAATGAATATTGTAAATGCACAAACAGTAATTTCTCCGCATTGCAAGGTGCAATTCTGAAATTTTTTGCTTTTTCCTGCTAATCCTAGCATGATAAAGAAGATTCAAAGAGAGTGAGATGCCAGCTCCTTTCATTCAGTCAGTAGCTTCAAACATTTCTGGACGGTTTTCAATGGCAAAAATCAATGAATATTGTAAATGCACAAACAGTAATATCTCCACATTGCAACGTGCAATTCTGAAATTTTTTGCTTTTTCCTGCTCCTCTTAGCATGATAAAGAAGATTCAAAGAGAGTGAGATGCCAGCTCTTTTCATTCAGTCAGTAGCTTCAAACATTTCTGGTATATGAATAACATGATGTTTTTCAATGGCAAAAATCAATGAATATTGTAAATGCACAAACAGTAATTTCTCCGCATTGCAAGGTGCAATTCTGAAATTTTTTGCTTTTTCCTGCTAATCCTAGCATGATAAAGAAGATTCAAAGAGAGTGAGATGCCAGCTCCTTTCATTCAGTCAGTAGCTTCAAACATTTCTGGACGTTTTTCAATGGCAAAAATCAATGAATATTGTAAATGCACAAACAGTAATATCTCCACATTGCAACGTGCAATTCTGAAATTTTTTGCTTTTTCCTGCTCCTCTTAGCATGATAAAGAAGATTCAAAGAGAGTGAGATGCCAGCTCTTTTCATTCAGTCAGTAGCTTCAAACATTTCTGGTATATGAATAACATGATGTTTTTCAATGGCAAAAATCAATGAATATTGTAAATGCACAAACAGTAATTTCTCCGCATTGCAAGGTGCAATTCTGAAATTTTTTGCTTTTTCCTGCTAATCCTAGCATGATAAAGAAGATTCAAAGAGAGTGAGATGCCAGCTGCTTTCATTCAGTCAGTAGCTTCAAACATTTCTGGACGTTTTTCAATGGCAAAAATCAATGAATATTGTAAATGCACAAACAGTAATATCTCCGCATTGCAAGGTGCAATTCTGAAATTTTTTGCTTTTTCCTGCTAATCCTAGCATGATAAAGAAGATTCAAAGAGAGTGAGATGCCAGCTCCTTTCATTCAGTCAGTTGCTTCAAACATTTCTGGACGTTTTTCAATGGCAAAAATCAATGAATATTGTAAATGCACAAACAGTAATATCTCCGCATTGCAATGTGCAATTCTGAAATTTTTTGCTTTTTCCTGCTAATCCTAGCATGATAAAGAAGATTCAAAGAGAGTGAGATGCCAGCTCTTTTCATTCAGTCAGTAGCTTCAAACATTTCTGGTATATGAATAACATGATGTTTTTCAATGGCAAAAATCAATGAATATTGTAAATGCACAAACAGTAATTTCTCCGCATTGCAAGGTGCAATTCTGAAATTTTTTGCTTTTTCCTGCTAATCCTAGCATGATAAAGAAGATTCAAAGAGAGTGAGATGCCAGCTCCTTTCATTCAGTCAGTAGCTTCAAACATTTCTGGATGTTTTTCAAAGGCAAAAATCAATGAATATTGTAAATGCACAAACAGTAATATCTCCACATTGCAAGGTGCAATTCTGAAATATTTTGCTTTTTCCTGCTCCTCTTAGCATGATAAAGAAGATTCAAAGAGAGTGAGATGCCAGCTCTTTTCATTCAGTCAGTAGCTTCAAACATTTCTGGTATATGAATAACATGATGTTTTTCAATGGCAAAAATCAATGAATATTGTAAATGCACAAACAGTAATTTCTCCGCATTGCAAGGTGCAATTCTGAAATTTTTTGCTTTTTCCTGGTAATCCTAGCATGATAAAGAAGATTCAAAGAGAGTGAGATGCCAGCTCCTTTCATTCAGTCAGTAGCTTCAAACATTTCTGGACGTTTTTCAATGGCAAAAATCAATGAATATTGTAAATGCACAAACAGTAATATCTCCACATTGCAAGGTGCAATTCTGAAATTTTTTGCTTTTTCCTGCTCCTCTTAGCATGATAAAAAAGATTCAAAGAGTGTGAGATGCCAGCTCTTTTCATTCAGTCAGTAGCTTCAAACATTTCTGGTATATGAATAACATGATGTTTTTCAATGGCAAAAATCAATGAATATTGCAAATGCACAAACAGTAATTTCTCCGCATTGCAAGGTGCAATTCTGAAATTTTTTGCTTTTTCCTGCTAATCCTAGCATGATAAAGAAGATTCAAAGAGAGTGAGATGCCAGCTCCTTTCATTCAGTCAGTAGCTTCAAACATTTCTGGACGTTTTTCAATGGCAAAAATCAATGAATATTGTAAATGCACAAACAGTAATATCTCCACATTGCAAGGTGCAATTCTGAAATTTTTTGCTTTTTCCTGCTCCTCTTAGCATGATAAAGAAGATTCAAAGAGAGTGAGATGCCAGCTCTTTTCATTCAGTCAGTAGCTTCAAACATTTCTGGTATATGAATAACATGATGCTTTTCAATGGCAAAAATCAATGAATATTGTAAATGCACAAACAGTAATTTCTCCGCATTGCAAGGTGCAATTCTGAAATTTTTTGCTTTTTCCTGCTAATCCTAGCATGATAAAGAAGATTCAAAGAGAGTGAGATGCCAGCTCCTTTCATTCAGTCAGTAGCTTCAAACATTTCTGGACGTTTTTCAATGGCAAAAATCAATGAATATTGTAAATGCACAAACAGTAATATCTCCACATTGCAACGTGCAATTCTGAAATTTTTTGCTTTTTCCTGCTCCTCTTAGCATGATAAAGAAGATTCAAAGAGAGTGAGATGCCAGCTCTTTTCATTCAGTCAGTAGCTTCAAACATTTCTGGTATATGAATAACATGATGTTTTTCAATGGCAAAAATCAATGAATATTGTAAATGCACAAACAGTAATTTCTCCGCATTGCAAGGTGCAATTCTGAATTTCTTTGCTTTTTCCTGCTAATCCTAGCATGATAAAGAAGATTCAAAGAGAGTGAGATGCCAGCTCCTTTCATTCAGTCAGTAGCTTCAAACATTTCTGGACGTTTTTCAATGGCAAAAATCAATGAATATTGTAAATGCACAAACAGTAATATCTCCGCATTGCAAGGTGCAATTCTGAAATTTTTTGCTTTTTCCTGCTAATCCTAGCATGATAAAGAAGATTCAAAGAGAGTGAGATGCCAGCTCCTTTCATTCAGTCAGTAGCTTCAAACATTTCTGGACATTTTTCAATGGCAAAAATCAATGAATATTGTAAATGCACAAACAGTAATATCTCCGCATTGCAATGTGCAATTCTGAAATTTTTTGCTTTTTCCTGCTAATCCTAGCATGATAAAGAAGATTCAAAGAGAGTGAGATGCCAGCTCTTTTCATTCAGTCAGTAGCTTCAAACATTTCTGGTATATGAATAACATGATGTTTTTCAATGGCAAAAATCAATGAATATTGTAAATGCACAAACAGTAATTTCTCCGCATTGCAAGGTGCAATTCTGAAATTTTTTGCTTTTTCCTGCTAATCCTAGCATGATAAAGAAGATTCAAAGAGAGTGAGATGCCAGCTCCTTTCATTCAGTCAGTAGCTTCAAACATTTCTGGACGTTTTTCAATGGCAAAAATCAATGAATATTGTAAATGCACAAACAGTAATATCTCCACATTGCAAGGTGCAATTCTGAAATTTTTTGCTTTTTCCTGCTCCTCTTAGCATGATAAAGAAGATTCAAAGAGAGTGAGATGCCAGCTCTTTTCATTCAGTCAGTAGCTTCAAACATTTCTGGTATATGAATAACATGATGTTTTTCAATGGCAAAAATCAATGAATATTGTAAATGCACAAACAGTAATTTCTCCGCATTGCAAGGTGCAATTCTGAAATTTTTTGCTTTTTCCTGCTAATCCTAGCATGATAAAGAAGATTCAAAGAGAGTGAGATGCCAGCTCCTTTCATTCAGTCAGTAGCTTCAAACATTTCTGGACGTTTTTCAATGGCAAAAATCAATGAATATTGTAAATGCACAAACAGTAATATCTCCACATTGCAAGGTGCAATTCTGAAATTTTTTGCTTTTTCCTGCTCCTCTTAGCATGATAAAGAAGATTCAAAGAGAGTGAGATGCCAGCTCTTTTCATTCAGTCAGTAGCTTCAAACATTTCTGGTATATGAATAACATGATGTTTTTCAATGGCAAAAATCAATGAATATTGTAAATGCACAAACAGTAATTTCTCCGCATTGCAAGGTGCAATTCTGAAATTTTTTGCTTTTTCCTGCTAATCCTAGCATAATAAAGAAGATTCAAAGAGAGTGAGATGCCAGCTCCTTTCATTCAGTCAGTAGCTTCAAACATTTCTGGACGTTTTTCAATGGCAAAAATCAATGAATATTGTAAATGCACAAACAGTAATATCTCCACATTGCAAGGTGCAATTCTGAAATTTTTTGCTTTTTCCTGCTCCTCTTAGCATGATAAAGAAGATTCAAAGAGAGTGAGATGCCAGCTCTTTTCATTCACTCAGTAGCTTCAAACATTTCTGGTATATGAATAACATGATGTTTTTCAATGGCAAAAATCAATGAATATTGTAAATGCACAAACAGTAATTTCTCCGCATTGCAAGGTGCAATTCTGAAATTTTTTGCTTTTTCCTGCTAATCCTAGCATGATAAAGAAGATTCAAAGAGAGTGAGATGCCAGCTCCTTTCATTCAGTCAGTAGCTTCAAACATTTCTGGACGTTTTTCAATGGCAAAAATCAATGAATATTATAAATGCACAAACAGTAATATCTCCACATTGCAACGTGCAATTCTGAATTTTTTTGCTTTTTCCTGCTCCTCTTAGCATGATAAAGAAGATTCAAAGAGAGTGAGATGCTAACTCTTTTCTTTCAGTCAGTAGCTTCAAACATTTCTGGTATATGAATAACATGATGTTTTTCAATGGCAAAAATCAATGAATATTGTAAATGCACAAACAGTAATTTCTCCGCTTTGCAAGGTGCAATTCTGAAATTTTTAGCTTTTTCCTGCTAATCCTAGCATGATAAAGAAGATTCAAAGAGAGTGAGATGCCAGCTCCTTTCATTCAGTCAGTAGCTTCAAACATTTCTGGACGTTTTTCAATGGCAAAAATCAATGAATATTGTAAATGCACAAACAGTAATGTCTCCACATTGCAAGGTGCAAATCTGAAATTTTTTGCTTTTTCCTGCTCCTCTTAGCATGATAAAGAAGATTCAAAGAGAGTGAGATGCCAGCTCTTTTCATTCAGTCAGTAGCTTCAAACATTTCTGGTATATGAATAACATGATGTTTTTCAATGGCAAAAATCAATGAATATTGTAAATGCACAAACAGTAATTTCTCCGCATTGCAAGGTGCAATTCTGAAATTTTTTGCTTTTTCCTGCTAATCCTAGCATGATAAAGAAGATTCAAAGAGAGTGAGATGCCAGCTCCTTTCATTCAGTCAGTAGCTTCAAACATTTCTGGACGTTTTTCAATGGCAAAAATCAATGAATATTGTAAATGCACAAACAGTAATATCTCCACATTGCAAGGTGCAATTCTGAATTTTTTTGCTTTTTCCTGCTCCTCTTAGCATGATAAAGAAGAGTCAAAGAGAGTGAGATGCCAGCTCTTTTCATTCAGTCAGTAGCTTCAAACATTTCTGGTATATGAATAACATGATGTTTTTCAATGGCAAAAATCAATGAATATTGTAAATGCACAAACAGTAATTTCTCCGCATTGCAAGGTGCAATTCTGAAATTTTTTGCTTTTTCCTGCTAATCCTAGCATGATAAAGAAGATTCAAAGAGAGTGAGATGCCAGCTCCTTTCATTCAGTCAGTAGCTTCAAACATTTCTGGACGTTTTTCAATGGCAAAAATCAATGAATATTGTAAATGCACAAACAGTAATATCTCCAAATTGCAACGTGCAATTCTGAAATGTTTTGCTTTTTCCTGCTCCTCTTAGCATGATAAAGAAGATTCAAAGAGAGTGAGATGCCAGCTCTTTTCATTCAGTCAGTAGCTTCAAACATTTCTGGTATATGAATAACATGATGTTTTTCAATGGCAAAAATCAATGAATATTGTAAATGCACAAACAGTAATTTCTCCGCATTGCAAGGTGCAATTCTGAAATTTTTTGTTTTTTCCTGCTAATCCTAGCATGATAAATAAGATTCAAAGAGAGTGAGATGCCAGCTCCTTTCATTCAGTCAGTAGCTTCAAACATTTCTGGACGTTTTTCAATGGCAAAAATCAATGAATATTGTAAATGCACAAACAGTAATATCTCCACATTGCAAGGTGCAATTCTGAAATTTTTTGCTTTTTCCTGCTAATCCTGGCATGATAAAGAAGATTCAAAGAGAGTGAGATGCCAGCTCTTTTCATTCAGTCAGTAGCTTCAAACATTTCTGGTATATGAATAACATGATGTTTTTCAATGGCAAAAATCAATGAATATTGTAAATGCACAAACAGTAATTTCTCCGCATTGCAAGGTGCAATTCTGAAATTTTTTGCTTTTTCCTGCTAATCCTAGCATGATAAAGAAGATTCAAAGAGAGTGAGATGCCAGCTCCTTTCATTCAGTCAGTAGCTTCAAACATTTCTGGACGTTTTTCAATGGCAAAAATCAATGAATATTGTAAATGCACAAACAGTAATATCTCCACATTGCAACGTGCAATTCTGAAATGTTTTGCTTTTTCCTGCTCCTCTTAGCATGATAAAGAAGATTCAAAGAGAGTGAGATGCCAGCTCTTTTCATTCAGTCAGTAGCTTCAAACATTTCTGGTATATGAATAACATGATGTTTTTCAATGGCAAAAATCAATGAATATTGTAAATGCACAAACAGTAATTTCTCCGCATTGCAAGGTGCAATTCTGAAATTTTTTGCTTTTTCCTGCTAATCCTAGCATGATAAAGAAGATTCAAAGAGAGTGAGATGCCAGCTCCTTTCATTCAGTCAGTAGCTTCAAACATTTCTGGACGTTTTTCAAAGGCAAAAATCAATGAATATTGTAAATGCACAAACAGTAATATCTCCACATTGCAACGTGCAATTCTGAAATGTTTTGCTTTTTCCTGCTCCTCTTAGCATGATAAAGAAGATTCAAAGAGAGTGAGATGCCAGCTCTTTTCATTCAGTCAGTAGCTTCAAACATTTCTGGTATATGAATAACATGATGTTTTTCAATGGCAAAAATCAATGAATATTGTAAATGCACAAACAGTAATTTCTCCGCATTGCAAGGTGCAATTCTGAAATTTTTTGCTTTTTCCTGCTAATCCTAGCATGATAAAGAAGATTCAAAGAGAGTGAGATGCCAGATCCTTTCATTCAGTCAGTAGCTTCAAACATTTCTGGACGTTTTTCAATGGCTAAAATCAATGAATATTGTAAATGCACAAACAGTAATATCTCCACATTGCAAGGTGCAATTCTGAAATTTTTTGCTTTTTCCTGCTAATCCTGGCATGATAAAGAAGATTCAAAGAGAGTGAGATGCCAGCTCTTTTCATTCAGTCAGTAGCTTCAAACATTTCTGGTATATGAATAACATGATGTTTTTCAATGGCAAAAATCAATGAATATTGTAAATGCACAAACAGTAATTTCTCCGTTTTGCAAGGTGCAATTCTGAAATTTTTAGCTTTTTCCTGCTAATCCTAGCATGATAAAGAAGATTCAAAGAGATTGAGATGCCAGCTCCTTTCATTCAGTCAGTAGCTTCAAACATTTCTGGACGTTTTTCAATGGCAAAAATCAATGAATATTGTAAATGCACAAACAGTAATATCTCCACATTGCAACGTGCAATTCTGAAATTTTTTGCTTTTTCCTGCTCCTCTTAGCATGATAAAGAAGATTCAAAGAGAGTGAGATGCCAGCTCTTTTCATTCAGTCAGTAGCTTCAAACATTTCTGGTATATGAATAACATGATGTTTTTCAATGGCAAAAATCAATGAATATTGTAAATGCACAAACAGTAATTTCTCCGCATTGCAAGGTGCAATTCTGAAATTTTTTGCTTTTTCCTGCTAATCCTAGCATGATAAAGAAGATTCAAAGAGGGTGAGATGCCAGCTCTTTTCATTCAGTCAGTAGCTTCAAACATTTCTGGACGTTTTTCAATGGCAAAAATCAATGAATATTGTAAATGCACAAACAGTAATATCTCCACATTGCAAGGTGCAATTCTGAATTTTTTTGCTTTTTCCTGCAAATACTGGCATGATAAAGAAGATTCAAAGAGAGTGAGATGCCAGCTCTTTTCATTCAGTCAGTAGCTTCAAACATTTCTGGTATATGAATAACATGATGTTTTTCAATGGCAAAAATCAATGAATATTGTAAATGCACAAACAGTAATTTCTCCGCATTGCAAGGTGCAATTCTGAAATTTTTTGCTTTTCCATGCTAATCCTAGCATGATAAAGAAGATTCAAAGAGAGTGAGATGCCAGCTCCTTTCATTCAGTCAGTAGCTTCAAACATTTCTGGACGTTTTTCAATGGCAAAAATCAATGAATATTGTAAATGCACAAACAGTAATATCTCCACATTGCAAGGTGCAATTCTGAAATTTTTTGCTTTTTCCTGCTCCTCTTAGCATGATAAAGAAGATTCAAAGAGAGTGAGATGCCAGCTCTTTTCATTCAGTCAGTAGCTTCAAACATATCTGGTATATGAATAACATGATGTTTTTCAATGGCAAAAATCAATGACTATTGTAAATGCACAAACAGTAATTTCTCCGCATTGCAAGGTGCAATTCTGAAATTTTTTGCTTTTTCCTGCTAATCCTAGCATGATAAAGAAGATTCAAAGAGAGTGAGATGCCAGCTCCTTTCATTCAGTCAGTAGCTTCAAACATTTCTGGACGTTTTTCAATGGCAAAAATCAATGAATATTGTAAATGCACAAACAGTAATATCTCCACATTGCAAGGTGCAATTCTGAAATTTTTTGCTTTTTCCTGCTAATCCTGGCATGATAAAGAAGATTCAAAGAGAGTGAGATGCCAGCTCTTTTCATTCAGTCAGTAGCTTCAAACATTTCTGGTATATGAATAACATGATGTTTATCAATGGCAAAAATCAATGAATATTGTAAATGCACAAACAGTAATTTCTCCGCATTGCAAGGTGCAATTCTGAAATTTTTTGCTTTTTCTTGCTAATCCTAGCATGATAAAGAAGATTCAAAGAGAGTGAGATGCCAGCTCCTTTCATTCAGTCAGTAGCTTCAAACATTTCTGGACGTTTTTCAATGGCAAAAATCAATGAATATTGTAAATGCACAAACAGTAATATCTCCACATTGCAACGTGCAATTCTGAAATTTTTTGCTTTTTCCTGCTCCTCTTAGCATGATAAAGAAGATTCAAAGAGAGTGAGATGCTAGCTCTTTTCATTCAGTCAGTAGCTTCAAACATTTCTGGTATATGAATAACATGATGTTTTTCAATGGCAAAAATCAATGAATATTGTAAATGCACAAACAGTAATTTCTCCGCATTGCAAGGTGCAATTCTGAAATTTTTAGCTTTTTCCTGCTAATCCTAGCATGATAAAGAAGATTCAAAGAGAGTGAGATGCCAGCTCCTTTCATTCAGTCAGTAGCTTCAAACATTTCTGGACGTTTTTCAATGGCAAAAATCAATGAATATTGTAAATGCACAAACAGTAATATCTCCACATTGCAACGTGCAATTCTGAAATTTTTTGCTTTTTCCTGCTCCTCTTAGCATGATAAAGAAGATTCAAAGAGAGTGAGATGCCAGCTCTTTTCATTCAGTCAGTAGCTTCAAACATTTCTGGTATATGAATAACATGATGTTTTTCAATGGCAAAAATCAATGAATATTGTAAATGCACAAACAGTAATTTCTCCGCATTGCAAGGTGCAATTCTGAAATTTTTTGCTTTTTCCTGCTAATCCTAGCATGATAAAGAAGATTCAAAGAGAGTGAGATGCCAGCTCCTTTCATTCAGTCAGTAGCTTCAAACATTTCTGGACGTTTTTCAATGGCAAAAATCAATGAATATTGTAAATGCACAAACAGTAATATCTCCACATTGCAAGGTGCAATTCTGAAATTTTTTGCTTTTTCCTGCTCCTCTTAGCATGATAAAGAAGATTCAAAGAGAGTGAGATGCCAGCTCCTTTCATTCAGTCAGTAGCTTCAAACATTTCTGGACGTTTTTCAATGGCAAAAATCAATGAATATTGTAAATGCACAAACAGTAATATCTCCACATTGCAAGGTGCAATTCTGAATTTTTTTGCTTTTTCCTGCTAATCCTGGCATGATAAAGAAGATTCAAAGAGAGTGAGATGCCAGCTCTTTTCATTCAGTCAGTAGCTTCAAACATTTCTGGTATATGAATAACATGATGTTTTTCAATGGCAAAAATCAATGAATATTGTAAATGCACAAACAGTAATTTCTCCGCATTGCAAGGTGCAATTCTGAAATTTTTTGCTTTTTCCTGCTAATCCTAGCATGATAAAGAAGATTCAAAGAGAGTGAGATGCCAGCTCCTTTCATTCAGTCAGTAGCTTCAAACATTTCTGGACGTTTTTCAATGGCAAAAATCAATGAATATTGTAAATGCACAAACAGTAATATCTCCAAATTGCAACGTGCAATTCTGAAATGTTTTGCTTTTTCCTGCTCCTCTTAGCATGATAAAGAAGATTCAAAGAGAGTGAGATGCCAGCTCTTTTCATTCAGTCAGTAGCTTCAAACATTTCTGGTATATGAATAACATGATGTTTTTCAATGGCAAAAATCAATGAATATTGTAAATGCACAAACAGTAATTTCTCCGCATTGCAAGGTGCAATTCTGAAATTTTTTGTTTTTTCCTGCTAATCCTAGCATGATAAATAAGATTCAAAGAGAGTGAGATGCCAGCTCCTTTCATTCAGTCAGTAGCTTCAAACATTTCTGGACGTTTTTCAATGGCAAAAATCAATGAATATTGTAAATGCACAAACAGTAATATCTCCACATTGCAAGGTGCAATTCTGAAATTTTTTGCTTTTTCCTGCTAATCCTGGCATGATAAAGAAGATTCAAAGAGAGTGAGATGCCAGCTCTTTTCATTCAGTCAGTAGCTTCAAACATTTCTGGTATATGAATAACATGATGTTTTTCAATGGCAAAAATCAATGAATATTGTAAATGCACAAACAGTAATTTCTCCGCATTGCAAGGTGCAATTCTGAAATTTTTTGCTTTTTCCTGCTAATCCTAGCATGATAAAGAAGATTCAAAGAGAGTGAGATGCCAGCTCCTTTCATTCAGTCAGTAGCTTCAAACATTTCTGGACGTTTTTCAATGGCAAAAATCAATGAATATTGTAAATGCACAAACAGTAATATCTCCACATTGCAACGTGCAATTCTGAAATGTTTTGCTTTTTCCTGCTCCTCTTAGCATGATAAAGAAGATTCAAAGAGAGTGAGATGCCAGCTCTTTTCATTCAGTCAGTAGCTTCAAACATTTCTGGTATATGAATAACATGATGTTTTTCAATGGCAAAAATCAATGAATATTGTAAATCCACAAACAGTAATTTCTCCGCATTGCAAGGTGCAATTCTGAAATTTTTTGCTTTTTCCTGCTAATCCTAGCATGATAAAGAAGATTCAAAGAGAGTGAGATGCCGGCTCCTTTCATTCAGTCAGTAGCTTCAAACATTTCTGGACGTTTTTCAAAGGCAAAAATCAATGAATATTGTAAATGCACAAACAGTAATATCTCCACATTGCAACGTGCAATTCTGAAATGTTTTGCTTTTTCCTGCTCCTCTTAGCATGATAAAGAAGATTCAAAGAGAGTGAGATGCCAGCTCTTTTCATTCAGTCAGTAGCTTCAAACATTTCTGGTATATGAATAACATGATGTTTTTCAATGGCAAAAATCAATGAATATTGTAAATGCACAAACAGTAATTTCTCCGCATTGCAAGGTGCAATTCTGAAATTTTTTGCTTTTTCCTGCTAATCCTAGCATGATAAAGAAGATTCAAAGAGAGTGAGATGCCAGATCCTTTCATTCAGTCAGTAGCTTCAAACATTTCTGGACGTTTTTCAATGGCTAAAATCAATGAATATTGTAAATGCACAAACAGTAATATCTCCACATTGCAAGGTGCAATTCTGAAATTTTTTGCTTTTTCCTGCTAATCCTGGCATGATAAAGAAGATTCAAAGAGAGTGAGATGCCAGCTCTTTTCATTCAGTCAGTAGCTTCAAACATTTCTGGTATATGAATAACATGATGTTTTTCAATGGCAAAAATCAATGAATATTGTAAATGCACAAACAGTAATTTCTCCGTTTTGCAAGGTGCAATTCTGAAATTTTTAGCTTTTTCCTGCTAATCCTAGCATGATAAAGAAGATTCAAAGAGATTGAGATGCCAGCTCCTTTCATTCAGTCAGTAGCTTCAAACATTTCTGGACGTTTTTCAATGGCAAAAATCAATGAATATTGTAAATGCACAAACAGTAATATCTCCACATTGCAACGTGCAATTCTGAAATTTTTTGCTTTTTCCTGCTCCTCTTAGCATGATAAAGAAGATTCAAAGAGAGTGAGATGCCAGCTCTTTTCATTCAGTCAGTAGCTTCAAACATTTCTGGTATATGAATAACATGATGTTTTTCAATGGCAAAAATCAATGAATATTGTAAATGCACAAACAGTAATTTCTCCGCATTGCAAGGTGCAATTCTGAAATTTTTTGCTTTTTCCTGCTAATCCTAGCATGATAAAGAAGATTCAAAGAGGGTGAGATGCCAGCTCTTTTCATTCAGTCAGTAGCTTCAAACATTTCTGGACGTTTTTCAATGGCAAAAATCAATGAATATTGTAAATGCACAAACAGTAATATCTCCACATTGCAAGGTGCAATTCTGAATTTTTTTGCTTTTTCCTGCAAATACTGGCATGATAAAGAAGATTCAAAGAGAGTGAGATGCCAGCTCTTTTCATTCAGTCAGTAGCTTCAAACATTTCTGGTATATGAATAACATGATGTTTTTCAATGGCAAAAATCAATGAATATTGTAAATGCACAAACAGTAATTTCTCCGCATTGCAAGGTGCAATTCTGAAATTTTTTGCTTTTCCATGCTAATCCTAGCATGATAAAGAAGATTCAAAGAGAGTGAGATGCCAGCTCCTTTCATTCAGTCAGTAGCTTCAAACATTTCTGGACGTTTTTCAATGGCAAAAATCAATGAATATTGTAAATGCACAAACAGTAATATCTCCACATTGCAAGGTGCAATTCTGAAATTTTTTGCTTTTTCCTGCTCCTCTTAGCATGATAAAGAAGATTCAAAGAGAGTGAGATGCCAGCTCTTTTCATTCAGTCAGTAGCTTCAAACATATCTGGTATATGAATAACATGATGTTTTTCAATGGCAAAAATCAATGACTATTGTAAATGCACAAACAGTAATTTCTCCGCATTGCAAGGTGCAATTCTGAAATTTTTTGCTTTTTCCTGCTAATCCTAGCATGATAATGAAGATTCAAAGAGAGTGAGATGCCAGCTCCTTTCATTCAGTCAGTAGCTTCAAACATTTCTGGACGTTTTTCAATGGCAAAAATCAATGAATATTGTAAATGCACAAACAGTAATATCTCCACATTGCAAGGTGCAATTCTGAAATTTTTTGCTTTTTCCTGCTAATCCTGGCATGATAAAGAAGATTCAAAGAGAGTGAGATGCCAGCTCTTTTCATTCAGTCAGTAGCTTCAAACATTTCTGGTATATGAATAACATGATGTTTATCAATGGCAAAAATCAATGAATATTGTAAATGCACAAACAGTAATTTCTCCGCATTGCAAGGTGCAATTCTGAAATTTTTTGCTTTTTCTTGCTAATCCTAGCATGATAAAGAAGATTCAAAGAGAGTGAGATGCCAGCTCCTTTCATTCAGTCAGTAGCTTCAAACATTTCTGGACGTTTTTCAATGGCAAAAATCAATGAATATTGTAAATGCACAAACAGTAATATCTCCACATTGCAACGTGCAATTCTGAAATTTTTTGCTTTTTCCTGCTCCTCTTAGCATGATAAAGAAGATTCAAAGAGAGTGAGATGCTAGCTCTTTTCATTCAGTCAGTAGCTTCAAACATTTCTGGTATATGAATAACATGATGTTTTTCAATGGCAAAAATCAATGAATATTGTAAATGCACAAACAGTAATTTCTCCGCATTGCAAGGTGCAATTCTGAAATTTTTAGCTTTTTCCTGCTAATCCTAGCCTGATAAAGAAGATTCAAAGAGAGTGAGATGCCAGCTCCTTTCATTCAGTCAGTAGCTTCAAACATTTCTGGACGTTTTTCAATGGCAAAAATCAATGAATATTGTAAATGCACAAACAGTAATATCTCCACATTGCAACGTGCAATTCTGAAATTTTTTGCTTTTTCCTGCTCCTCTTAGCATGATAAAGAAGATTCAAAGAGAGTGAGATGCCAGCTCTTTTCATTCAGTCAGTAGCTTCAAACATTTCTGGTATATGAATAACATGATGTTTTTCAATGGCAAAAATCAATGAATATTGTAAATGCACAAACAGTAATTTCTCCGCATTGCAAGGTGCAATTCTGAAATTTTTTGCTTTTTCCTGCTAATCCTAGCATGATAAAGAAGATTCAAAGAGAGTGAGATGCCAGCTCCTTTCATTCAGTCAGTAGCTTCAAACATTTCTGGACGTTTTTCAATGGCAAAAATCAATGAATATTGTAAATGCACAAACAGTAATATCTCCACATTGCAAGGTGCAATTCTGAATTTTTTTGCTTTTTCCTGCTAATCCTGGCATGATAAAGAAGATTCAAAGAGAGTGAGATGCCAGCTCTTTTCATTCAGTCAGTAGCTTCAAACATTTCTGGTATATGAATAACATGATGTTTTTCAATGGCAAAAATCAAAGAATATTGTAAATGCACAAACAGTAATTTCTCCGCATTGCAAGGTGCAATTCTGAAATTTTTTGCTTTTTCCTGCTAATCCTAGCATGATAAAGAAGATTCAAAGAGAGTGAGATGCCAGCTCCTTTCATTCAGTCAGTAGCTTCAAACATTTCTGGACGTTTTTCAATGGCAAAAATCAATGAATATTGTAAATGCACAAACAGTAATATCTCCACATTGCAACGTGCAATTCTGAAATGTTTTGCTTTTTCCTGCTCCTCTTAGCATGATAAAGAAGATTCAAAGAGAGTGAGATGCCAGCTCTTTTCATTCAGTCAGTAGCTTCAAACATTTCTGGTATATGAATAACATGATGTTTTTCAATGGCAAAAATCAATGAATATTGTAAATGCACAAACAGTAATTTCTCCGCATTGCAAGGTGCAATTCTGAAATTTTTTGTTTTTTCCTGCTAATCCTAGCATGATAAAGAAGATTCAAAGAGAGTGAGATGCCAGCTCCTTTCATTCAGTCAGTAGCTTCAAACATTTCTGGACGTTTTTCAATGGCAAAAATCAATGAATATTGTAAATGCACAAACAGTAATATCTCCACATTGCAAGGTGCAATTCTGAAATTTTTTGCTTTTTCCTGCTAATCCTGGCATGATAAAGAAGATTCAAAGAGAGTGAGATGCCAGCTCTTTTCATTCAGTCAGTAGCTTCAAACATTTCTGGTATATGAATAACATGATGTTTTTCAATGGCAAAAATCAATGAATATTGTAAATGCACAAACAGTAATTTCTCCGCATTGCAAGGTGCAATTCTGAAATTTTTTGCTTTTTCCTGCTAATCCTAGCATGATAAAGAAGATTCAAAGAGAGTGAGATGCCAGCTCCTTTCATTCAGTCAGTAGCTTCAAACATTTCTGGACGTTTTTCAATGGCAAAAATCAATGAATATTGTAAATGCACAAACAGTAATATCTCCACATTGCAACGTGCAATTCTGAAATGTTTTGCTTTTTCCTGCTCCTCTTAGCATGATAAAGAAGATTCAAAGAGAGTGAGATGCCAGCTCTTTTCATTCAGTCAGTAGCTTCAAACATTTCTGGTATATGAATAACATGATGTTTTTCAATGGCAAAAATCAATGAATATTGTAAATGCACAAACAGTAATTTCTCCGCATTGCAAGGTGCAATTCTGAAATTTTTTGCTTTTTCCTGCTAATCCTAGCATGATAAAGAAGATTCAAAGAGAGTGAGATGCC
This sequence comes from Phyllobates terribilis, assembly GCF_046119375.1. Taxonomy (NCBI): domain Eukaryota; kingdom Metazoa; phylum Chordata; class Amphibia; order Anura; family Dendrobatidae; genus Phyllobates; species Phyllobates terribilis. The sequence goes on along the minus strand of NW_027362937.1, from coordinate 3,250,371 downwards.
AGCTCCTTTCATTCAGTCAGTAGCTTCAAACATTTCTGGACGTTTTTCAAAGGCAAAAATCAATGAATATTGTAAATGCACAAACAGTAATATCTCCACATTGCAACGTGCAATTCTGAAATGTTTTGCTTTTTCCTGCTCCTCTTAGCATGATAAAGAAGATTCAAAGAGAGTGAGATGCCAGCTCTTTTCATTCAGTCAGTAGCTTCAAACATTTCTGGTATATGAATAACATGATGTTTTTCAATGGCAAAAATCAATGAATATTGTAAATGCACAAACAGTAATTTCTCCGCATTGCAAGGTGCAATTCTGAAATTTTTTGCTTTTTCCTGCTAATCCTAGCATGATAAAGAAGATTCAAAGAGAGTGAGATGCCAGATCCTTTCATTCAGTCAGTAGCTTCAAACATTTCTGGACGTTTTTCAATGGCAAAAATCAATGAATATTGTAAATGCACAAACAGTAATATCTCCACATTGCAAGGTGCAATTCTGAAATTTTTTGCTTTTTCCTGCTAATCCTGGCATGATAAAGAAGATTCAAAGAGAGTGAGATGCCAGCTCTTTTCATTCAGCCAGTAGCTTCAAACATTTCTGGTATATGAATAACATGATGTTTTTCAATGGCAAAAATCAATGAATATTGTAAATGCACAAACAGTAATTTCTCCGCTTTGCAAGGTGCAATTCTGAAATTTTTAGCTTTTTCCTGCTAATCCTAGCATGATAAAGAAGATTCAAAGAGATTGAGATGCCAGCTCCTTTCATTCAGTCAGTAGCTTCAAACATTTCTGGACGTTTTTCAATGGCAAAAATCAATGAATATTGTAAATGCACAAACAGTAATATCTCCACATTGCAACGTGCAATTCTGAAATTTTTTGCTTTTTCCTGCTCCTCTTAGCATGATAAAGAAGATTCAAAGAGAGTGAGATGCCAGCTCTTTTCATTCAGTCAGTAGCTTCAAACATTTCTGGATGTTTTTCAATGGCAAAAATCAATGAATATTGTAAATGCACAAACAGTAATATCTCCACATTGCAAGGTGCAATTCTGAATTTTTTTGCTTTTTCCTGCTAATACTGGCATGATAAAGAAGATTCAAAGAGAGTGAGATGCCAGCTCTTTTCATTCAGTCAGTAGCTTCAAACATTTCTGGTATATGAATAACATGATGTTTTTCAATGGCAAAAATCAATGAATATTGTAAATGCACAAACAGTAATTTCTCCGCATTGCAAGGTGCAATTCTGAAATTTTTTGCTTTTTCATGCTAATCCTAGCATGATAAAGAAGATTCAAAGAGAGTGAGATGCCAGCTCCTTTCATTCAGTCAGTAGCTTCAAACATTTCTGGACGTTTTTCAATGGCAAAAATCAATGAATATTGTAAATGCACAAACAGTAATATCTCCACATTGCAAGGTGCAATTCTGAAATTTTTTGCTTTTTCCTGCTAATCCTGGCATGATAAAGAAGATTCAAAGAGAGTGAGATGCCAGCTCTTTTCATTCAGTCAGTAGCTTCAAACATTTCTGGTATATGAATAACATGATGTTTATCAATGGCAAAAATCAATGAATATTGTAAATGCACAAACAGTAATTTCTCCGCATTGCAAGGTGCAATTCTGAAATTTTTTGCTTTTTCTTGCTAATCCTAGCATGATAAAGAAGATTCAAAGAGAGTGAGATGCCAGCTCCTTTCATTCAGTCAGTAGCTTCAAACATTTCTGGACGTTTTTCAATGGCAAAAATCAATGAATATTGTAAATGCACAAACAGTAATATCTCCACATTGCAACGTGCAATTCTGAAATTTTTTGCTTTTTCCTGCTCCTTTTAGCATGATAAAGAAGATTCAAAGAGAGTGAGATGCCAGCTCTTTTCATTCAGTCAGTAGCTTCAAACATTTCTGGTATATGAATAACATGATGTTTTTCAATGGCAAAAATCAATGAATATTGTAAATGCACAAACAGTAATTTCTCCGCATTGCAAGGTGCAATTCTGAAATTTTTTGCTTTTTCCTGCTAATCCTAGCATGATAAAGAAGATTCAAAGAGAGTGAGATGCCAGCTCCTTTCATTCAGTCAGTAGCTTCAAACATTTCTGGACGTTTTTCAATGGCAAAAATCAATGAATATTGTAAATGCACAAACAGTATAATCTCCGCATTGCAAGGTGCAATTCTGAAATTTTTTGCTTTTTCCTGCTAATCCTAGCATGATAAAGAAGATTCAAAGAGAGTGAGATGCCAGCTCCTTTCATTCAGTCAGTAGCTTCAAACATTTCTGGACGTTTTTCAATGGCAAAAATCAATGAATATTGTAAATGCACAAACAGTAATATCTCCGCATTGCAATGTGCAATTCTGAAATTTTTTGCTTTTTCCTGCTAATCCTAGCATGATAAAGAAGATTCAAAGAGAGTGAGATGCCAGCTCTTTTCATTCAGTCAGTAGCTTCAAACATTTCTGGTATATGAATAATATGATGTTTTTCAATGGCAAAAATCAATGAATATTGTAAATGCACAAACAGTAATTTCTCCGCATTGCAAGGTGCAATTCTGAAATTTTTTGCTTTTTCCTGCTAATCCTAGCATGATAAATAAGATTCAAAGAGAGTGAGAAGCCAGCTCCTTTCATTCAGTCAGTAGCTTCAAACATTTCTGGGCGTTTTTCAATGGCAAAAATCAATGAATATTGTAAATGCACAAACAGTAATATCTCCACATTGCAAGGTGCAATTCTGAAATTTTTTGCTTTTTCCTGCTCCTCTTAGCATGATAAAGAAGATTCAAAGAGAGTGAGATGCCAGCTCTTTTCATTCAGTCAGTAGCTTCAAACATTTCTGGTATATGAATAACATGATGTTTTTCAATGGCAAAAATCAATGAATATTGTAAATGCACAAACAGTAATTTCTCCGCATTGCAAGGTGCAATTCTGAAATTTTTTGCTTTTTCCTGCTAATCCTAGCATGATAAAGAAGATTCAAAGAGAGTGAGATGCCAGCTCCTTTCATTCAGTCAGTAGCTTCAAACATTTCTGGACGTTTTTCAATGGCAAAAATCAATGAATATTGTAAATGCACAAACAGTAATATCTCCACATTGCAACGTGCAATTCTGAAATTTTTTGCTTTTTCCTGCTCCTCTTAGCATGATAAAGAAGATTCAAAGAGAGTGAGATGCCAGCTCTTTTCATTCAGTCAGTAGCTTCAAACATTTCTGGTATATGAATAACATGATGTTTTTCAATGGCAAAAATCAATGAATATTGTAAATGCACAAACAGTAATTTCTCCGCATTGCAAGGTGCAATTCTGAAATTTTTTGCTTTTTCCTGCTAATCCTAGCATGATAAAGAAGATTCAAAGAGAGTGAGATGCCAGCTCCTTTCATTCAGTCAGTAGCTTCAAACATTTCTGGACGTTTTTCAATGGCAAAAATCAATGAATATTGTAAATGCACAAACAGTATAATCTCCGCATTGCAAGGTGCAATTCTGAAATTTTTTGCTTTTTCCTGCTAATCCTAGCATGATAAAGAAGATTCAAAGAGAGTGAGATGCCAGCTCCTTTCATTCAGTCAGTAGCTTCAAACATTTCTGGACGTTTTTCAATGGCAAAAATCAATGAATATTGTAAATGCACAAACAGTAATATCTCCGCATTGCAATGTGCAATTCTGAAATTTTTTGCTTTTTCCTGCTAATCCTAGCAAGATAAAGAAGATTCAAAGAGAGTGAGTTGCCAGCTCTTTTCATTCAGTCAGTAGCTTCAAACATTTCTGGTATATGAATAATATGATGTTTTTCAATGGCAAAAATCAATGAATATTGTAAATGCACAAACAGTAATTTCTCCGCATTGCAAGGTGCAATTCTGAAATTTTTTGCTTTTTCCTGCTAATCCTTGCATGATAAATAAGATTCAAAGAGAGTGAGATGCCAGCTCCTTTCATTCAGTCAGTAGCTTCAAACATTTCTGGGCGTTTTTCAATGGCAAAAATCAATGAATATTGTAAATGCACAAACAGTAATATCTCCACATTGCAAGGTGCAATTCTGAAATTTTTTGCTTTTTCCTGCTCCTCTTAGCATGATAAAGAAGATTCAAAGAGAGTGAGATGCCAGCTCTTTTCATTCAGTCAGTAGCTTCAAACATTTCTGGTATATGAATAACATGATGTTTTTCAATGGCAAAAATCAATGAATATTGTAAATGCACAAACAGTAATTTCTCCGCATTGCAAGGTGCAATTCTGAAATTTTTTGCTTTTTCCTGCTAATCCTAGCATGATAAAGAAGATTCAAAGAGAGTGAGATGCCAGCTCCTTTCATTCAGTCAGTAGCTTCAAACATTTCTGGACGTTTTTCAATGGCAAAAATCAATGAATATTGTAAATGCACAAACAGTAATATCTCCACATTGCAACGTGCAATTCTGAAATTTTTTGCTTTTTCCTGCTCCTCTTAGCATGATAAAGAAGATTCAAAGAGAGTGAGATGCCAGCTCTTTTCATTCAGTCAGTAGCTTCAAACATTTCTGGTATATGAATAACATGATGTTTTTCAATGGCAAAAATCAATGAATATTGTAAATGCACAAACAGTAATTTCTCCGCTTTGCAAGGTGCAATTCTGAAATTTTTAGCTTTTTCCTGCTAATCCTAGCATGATAAAGAAGATTCAAAGAGAGTGAGATGCCAGCTCCTTTCATTCAGTCAGTAGCTTCAAACATTTCTGGACGTTTTTCAATGGCAAAAATCAATGAATATTGTAAATGCACAAACAGTAATATCTCCACATTGCAACGTGCAATTCTGAAATTTTTTGCTTTTTCCTGCTCCTCTTAGCATGATAAAGAAGATTCAAAGAGAGTGAGATGCCAGCTCTTTTCATTCAGTCAGTAGCTTCAAACATTTCTGGTATATGAATAACATGATGTTTTTCAATGGCAAAAATCAATGAATATTGTAAATGCACAAACAGTAATTTCTCCGCATTGCAAGGTGCAATTCTGAAATTTTTTGCTTTTTCCTGCTAATCCTAGCATGATAAAGAAGATTCAATGAGAGTGAGATGCCAGCTCCTTTCATTCAGTCAGTAGCTTCAAACATTTCTGGACGTTTTTCAATGGCAAAAATCAATGAATATTGTAAATGCACAAACAGTAATATCTCCACATTGCAAGGTGCAATTCTGAATTTTTTTGCTTTTTCCTGCTAATCCTGGCATGATAAAGAAGATTCAAAGAGAGTGAGATGCCAGCTCTTTTCATTCAGTCAGTAGCTTCAAACTTTTCTGGTATATGAATAACATGATGTTTTTCAATGGCAAAAATCAATGAATATTGTAAATGCACAAACAGTAATTTCTCCGCATTGCAAGGTGCAATTCTGAAATTTTTTGCTTTTTCCTGCTAATCCTAGCATGATAAAGAAGATTCAAAGAGAGTGAGATGCCAGCTCCTTTCATTCAGTCAGTAGCTTCAAACATTTCTGGACGTTTTTCAATGGCAAAAATCAATGAATATTGTAAATGCACAAACAGTAATATCTCCACATTGCAACGTGCAATTCTGAAATTTTTTGCTTTTTCCTGCTCCTCTTAGCATGATAAAGAAGATTCAAAGAGAGTGAGATGCCAGCTCTTTTCATTCAGTCAGTAGCTTCAAACATTTCTGGTATATGAATAACATGATGTTTTTCAATGGCAAAAATCAATGAATATTGTAAATGCACAAACAGTAATTTCTCCGCTTTGCAAGGTGCAATTCTGAAAATTTTAGCTTTTTCCTGCTAATCCTAGCATGATAAAGAAGATTCAAAGAGAGTGAGATGCCAGCTCCTTTCATTCAGTCAGTAGCTTCAAACATTTCTGGACGTTTTTCAATGGCAAAAATCAATGAATATTGTAAATGCACAAACAGTAATATCTCCACATTGCAACGTGCAATTCTGAAATTTTTTGCTTTTTCCTGCTCCTCTTAGCATGATAAAGAAGATTCAAAGAGAGTGAGATGCCAGCTCTTTTCATTCAGTCAGTAGCTTCAAACATTTCTGGTATATGAATAACATGATGTTTTTCAATGGCAAAAATCAATGAATATTGAAAATGCACAAACAGTAATTTCTCCGCATTGCAAGGTGCAATTCTGAAATTTTTTGCTTTTTCCTGCTAATCCTAGCATGATAAAGAAGATTCAAAGAGAGTGAGATGCCAGCTCCTTTCATTCAGTCAGTAGCTTCAAACATTTCTGGACGTTTTTCAGTGGCAAAAATCAATGAATATTGTAAATGCACAAACAGTAATATCTCCACATTGCAAGGTGCAATTCTGAATTTTTTTGCTTTTTCCTGCTAATCCTGGCATGATAAAGAAGATTCAAAGAGAGTGTGATGCCAGCTCTTTTCATTCAGTCAGTAGCTTCAAACATTTCTGGTATATGAATAACATGATGTTTTTCAATGGCAAAAATCAATGAATATTGTAAATGCACAAACAGTAATTTCTCCGCATTGCAAGGTGCAATTCTGAAATTTTTTGCTTTTTCCTGCTAATCCTAGCATGATAAAGAAGATTCAAAGAGAGTGAGATGCCAGCTCCTTTCATTCAGTCAGTAGCTTCAAACATTTCTGGACGTTTTTCAATGGCAAAAATCAATGAATATTGTAAATGCACAAAGAGTAATATCTCCACATTGCAACGTGCAATTCTGAAATTTTTTGCTTTTTCCTGCTCCTCTTAGCATGATAAAGAAGATTCAAAGAGAGTGAGATGCCAGCTCTTTTCATTCAGTCAGTAGCTTCAAACATTTCTGGTATATGAATAACATGATGTTTTTCAATGGCAAAAATCAATGAATATTGTAAATGCACAAACAGTAATTTCTCCGCATTGCAAGGTGCAATTCTGAAATTTTTTTGCTTTTTCCTGCTAATCCTAGCATGATAAAGAAGATTCAAAGAGAGTGAGATGCCAGCTCCTTTCATTCAGTCAGTAGCTTCAAACATTTCTGGACGTTTTTCAATGGCAAAAATCAATGAATATTGTAAATGCACAAACAGTAATATCTCCACATTGCAAGGTGCAATTCTGAAATTTTTTGCTTTTTCCTGCTAATCCTGGCATGATAAAGAAGATTCAAAGAGAGTGAGATGCCAGCTCTTTTCATTCAGTCAGTAGCTTCAAACATTTCTGGTATATGAATAACATGATGTTTATCAATGGCAAAAATCAATGAATATTGTAAATTGCTCAAACAGTAATTTCTCCGCATTGCAAGGTGCAATTCTGAAATTTTTTGCTTTTTCTTGCTAATCCTAGCATGATAAAGAAGATTCAAAGAGAGTGAGATGCCAGCTCCTTTCATTCAGTCAGTAGCTTCAAACATTTCTGGACGTTTTTCAATGGCAAAAATCAATGAATATTGTAAATGCACAAACAGTAATATCTCCACATTGCAACGTGCAATTCTGAAATTTTTTGCTTTTTCCTGCTCCTCTTAGCATGATAAAGAAGATTCAAAGAGAGTGAGATGCCAGCTCTTTTCATTCAGTCAGTAGCTTCAAACATTTCTGGTATATGAATAACATGATGTTTTTCAATGGCAAAAATCAATGAATATTGTAAATGCACAAACAGTAATTTCTCCGCATTGCAAGGTGCAATTCTGAAATTTTTTGCTTTTTCCTGCTAATCCTAGCATGATAAAGAAGATTCAAAGAGAGTGAGATGCCAGCTCCTTTCATTCAGTCAGTAGCTTCAAACATTTCTGGACGTTTTTCAATGGCAAAATCAATGAATATTGTAAATGCACAAACAGTAATATCTCCATATTGCAACGTGCAATTCTGAAATTTTTTGCTTTTTCCTGCTCCTCTTAGCATGATAAAGAAGATTCAAAGAGAGTGAGATGCCAGCTCTTTTCATTCAGTCAGTAGCTTCAAACATTTCTGGTATATGAATAACATGATGTTTTTCAATGGCAAAAATCAATGAATATTGTAAATGCACAAACAGTAATTTCTCCGCATTGCAAGGTGCAATTCTGAAATTTTTTGCTTTTTCCTGCTAATCCTAGCATGATAAAGAAGATTCAAAGAGAGTGAGATGCCAGCTCCTTTCATTCAGTCAGTAGCTTCAAACATTTCTGGACGTTTTTCAATGGCAAAAATCAATGAATATTGTAAATGCACAAACAGTATAATCTCCGCATTGCAAGGTGCAATTCTGAAATTTTTTGCTTTTTCCTGCTAATCCTAGCATGATAAAGAAGATTCAAAGAGAGTGAGATGCCAGCTCCTTTCATTCAGTCAGTAGCTTCAAACATTTCTGGACGTTTTTCAATGGCAAAAATCAATGAATTTTGTAAATGCACAAACAGTAATATCTCCGCATTGCAATGTGCAATTCTGAAATTTTTTGCTTTTTCCTGCTAATCCTAGCATGATAAAGAAGATTCAAAGAGAGTGAGATGCCAGCTCTTTTCATTCAGTCAGTAGCTTCAAACATTTCTGGTATATGAATAACATGATGTTTTTCAATGGCAAAAATCAATGAATAATGTAAATGCAAAAACAGTAATTTCTCCGCATTGCAAGGTGCAATTCTGAAATTTTTTGCTTTTTCCTGCTAATCCTAGCATGATAAAGAAGATTTAAAGAGAGTGAGATGCCAGCTCCTTTCATTCAGTCAGTAGCATCAAACATTTCTGGACGTTTTTCAATGGCAAAAATCAATGAATATTGTAAATGCACAAACAGTAATATCTCCACATTGCAACGTGCAATTCTGAAATTTTTTGCTTTCTCCTGCTCCTCTTAGCATGATAAAGAAGATTCAAAGAGAGTGAGATGCCAGCTCTTTTCATTCAGTCAGTAGCTTCAAACATTTCTGGCATATGAATAACATGATGTTTTTCAATGGCAAAAATCAATGAATATTGTAAATGCACAAACAGTAATTTCTCCGCATTGCAAGGTGCAATTCTGAAATTTTTTGCTTTTTCCTGCTAATCCTAGCATGATAAAGAAGATTCAAAGAGAGTGAGATGCCAGCTCCTTTCATTCAGTCAGTAGCTTCAAACATTTCTGGACGTTTTTCAATGGCAAAAATCAATGAATATTGTAAATGCACAAACAGTAATATCTCCACATTGCAAGGTGCAATTCTGAAATTTTTAGCTTTTTCCTGCTAATCCTGGCATGATAAAGAAGATTCAAAGAGAGTGAGATGCCAGCTCTTTTCATTCAGTCAGTAGCTTCAAACATTTCTGGTATATGAATAACATGATGTTTTTCAATGGCAAAAATCAATGAATATTGTAAATGCACAAACAGTAATTTCTCCGCATTGCAAGGTGCAATTCTGAAATTTTTTGCTTTTTCCTGCTAATCCTAGCATGATAAAGAAGATTCAAAGAGAGTGAGATGCCAGCTCCTTTCATTCAGTCAGTAGCTTCAAACATTTCTGGACGTTTTTCAATGGCAAAAATCAATGAATATTGTAAATGCACAAACAGTAATATCTCCACATTGCAACGTGCAATTCTGAAATTTTTTGCTTTTTCCTGCTCCTCTTAGCATGATAAAGAAGATTCAAAGAGAGTGAGATGCCAGCTCTTTTCATTCAGTCAGTAGCTTCAAACATTTCTGGTATATGAATAACATGATGTTTTTCAATGGCAAAAATCAATGAATATTGTAAATGCACAAACAGTAATTTCTCCGCATTGCAAGGTGCAATTCTGAAATTTTTGCTTTTTCCTGCTAATCCTAGCATGACAAAGAAGATTCAAAGAGAGTGAGATGCCAGCTCCTTTCATTCAGTCAGTAGCTTCAAACATTTCTGGACGTTTTTCAATGGCAAAAATCAATGAATATTTTAAATGCACAAACAGTAATATCTCCGCATTGCAATGTGCAATTCTGAAATTTTTTGCTTTTTCCTGCTAATCCTAGCATGATAAAGAAGATTCAAAGAGAGTGAGATGCCAGCTCTTTTCATTCAGTCAGTAGCTTCAAACATTTCTGGTATATGAATAACATGATGTTTTTCAATGGCAAAAATCAATGAATATTGTAAATGCACAAACAGTAATTTCTCCGCATTGCAAGGTGCAATTCTGAAATTTTTTGCTTTTTCCTGCTAATCCTAGCATGATAAAGAAGATTCAAAGAGAGTGAGATGCCAGCTCCTTTCATTCAGTCAGTAGCTTCAAACATTTCTGGACATTTTTCAATGGCAAAAATCAATGAATATTGTAAATGCACAAACAGTAATATCTCCACATTGCAAGGTGCAATTCTGAAATTTTTTGCTTTTTACTGCTCCTCTTAGCATGATAAAGAAGATTCAAAGAGAGTGAGATGCCAGCTCTTTTCATTCAGTCAGTAGCTTCAAACATTTCTGGTATATGAATAACATGATGTTTTTCAATGGCAAAAATCAATGAATATTGTAAATGCACAAACAGTAATTTCTCCGCATTGCAAGGTGCAATTCTGAAATTTTTTGCTTTTTCCTGCTAATCCTAGCATGATAAAGAAGATTCAAAGAGAGTGAGATGCCAGCTCCTTTCATTCAGTCAGTAGCTTCAAACATTTCTGGACGTTTTTCAATGGCAAAAATCAATGAATATTGTAAATGCACAAACAGTAATATCTCCACATTGCAAGGTGCAATTCTGAAATTTTTTGCTTTTTCCTGCTCCTCTTAGCATGATAAAGAAGATTCAAAGAGAGTGAGATGCCAGCTCTTTTCATTCAGTCAGTAGCTTCAAACATTTCTGGTATATGAATAACATGATGTTTTTCAATGGCAAAAATCAATGAATATTGTAAATGCACAAACAGTAATTTCTCCGCATTGCAAGGTGCAATTCTGAAATTTTTTGCTTTTTCCTGCTAATCCTAGCATGATAAAGAAGATTAAAAGAGAGTGAGATGCCAGCTCCTTTCATTCAGTCAGTAGCTTCAAACATTTCTGGACGTTTTTCAATGGCAAAAATCAATGAATATTGTAAATGCACAAACAGTAATATCTCCACATTGCAAGGTGCAATTCAGAAATTTTTTGCTTTTTCCTGCTAATCCTGGCATGATAAAGAAGATTCAAAGAGAGTGAGATGCCAGCTCTTTTCATTCAGTCAGTAGCTTCAAACATTTCTGGTATATGAATAACATGATGTTTTTCAATGGCAAAAATCAATGAATATTGTAAATGCACAAACAGTAATTTCTCCGCATTGCAAGGTGCAATTCTGAAATTTTTTGCTTTTTCCTGCTAATCCTAGCATGATAAAGAAGATTCAAAGAGAGTGAGATGCCAGCTCCTTTCATTCAGTCAGTAGCTTCAAACATTTCTGGACGTTTTTCAATGGCAAAAATCAATGAATATTGTAAATGCACAAACAGTAATATCTCCACATTGCAACGTGCAATTCTGAAATTTTTTGCTTTTTCCTGCTCCTCTTAGCATGATAAAGAAGATTCAAAGAGAGTGAGATGCCAGCTCTTTTCATTCAGTCAGTAGCTTCAAACATTTCTGGTATATGAATAACATGATGTTTTTCAATGGCAAAAATCAATGAATATTGTAAATGCACAAACAGTAATTTCTCCGCATTGCAAGGTGCAATTCTGAAATTTTTGCTTTTTCCTGCTAATCCTAGCATGACAAAGAAGATTCAAAGAGAGTGAGATGCCAGCTCCTTTCATTCAGTCAGTAGCTTCAAACATTTCTGGACGTTTTTCAATGGCAAAAATCAATGAATATTTTAAATGCACAAACAGTAATATCTCCGCATTGCAATGTGCAATTCTGAAATTTTTTGCTTTTTCCTGCTAATCCTAGCATGATAAAGAAGATTCAAAGAGAGTGAGATGCCAGCTCTTTTCATTCAGTCAGTAGCTTCAAACATTTCTGGTATATGAATAACATGATGTTTTTCAATGGCAAAAATCAATGAATATTGTAAATGCACAAACAGTAATTTCTCCGCATTGCAAGGTGCAATTCTGAAATTTTTTGCTTTTTCCTGCTAATCCTAGCATGATAAAGAAGATTCAAAGAGAGTGAGATGCCAGCTCCTTTCATTCAGTCAGTAGCTTCAAACATTTCTGGACATTTTTCAATGGCAAAAATCAATGAATATTGTAAATGCACAAACAGTAATATCTCCACATTGCAAGGTGCAATTCTGAAATTTTTTGCTTTTTACTGCTCCTCTTAGCATGATAAAGAAGATTCAAAGAGAGTGAGATGCCAGCTCTTTTCATTCAGTCAGTAGCTTCAAACATTTCTGGTATATGAATAACATGATGTTTTTCAATGGCAAAAATCAATGAATATTGTAAATGCACAAACAGTAATTTCTCCGCATTGCAAGGTGCAATTCTGAAATTTTTTGCTTTTTCCTGCTAATCCTAGCATGATAAAGAAGATTCAAAGAGAGTGAGATGCCAGCTCCTTTCATTCAGTCAGTAGCTTCAAACATTTCTGGACGTTTTTCAATGGCAAAAATCAATGAATATTGTAAATGCACAAACAGTAATATCTCCACATTGCAAGGTGCAATTCTGAAATTTTTTGCTTTTTCCTGCTCCTCTTAGCATGATAAAGAAGATTCAAAGAGAGTGAGATGCCAGCTCTTTTCATTCAGTCAGTAGCTTCAAACATTTCTGGTATATGAATAACATGATGTTTTTCAATGGCAAAAATCAATGAATATTGTAAATGCACAAACAGTAATTTCTCCGCATTGCAAGGTGCAATTCTGAAATTTTTTGCTTTTTCCTGCTAATCCTAGCATGATAAAGAAGATTAAAAGAGAGTGAGATGCCAGCTCCTTTCATTCAGTCAGTAGCTTCAAACATTTCTGGACGTTTTTCAATGGCAAAAATCAATGAATATTGTAAATGCACAAACAGTAATATCTCCACATTGCAAGGTGCAATTCAGAAATTTTTTGCTTTTTCCTGCTAATCCTGGCATGATAAAGAAGATTCAAAGAGAGTGAGATGCCAGCTCTTTTCATTCAGTCAGTAGCTTCAAACATTTCTGGTATATGAATAACATGATGTTTTTCAATGGCAAAAATCAATGAATATTGTAAATGCACAAACAGTAATTTCTCCGCATTGCAAGGTGCAATTCTGAAATTTTTTGCTTTTTCCTGCTAATCCTAGCATGATAAAGAAGATTCAAAGAGAGTGAGATGCCAGCTCCTTTCATTCAGTCAGTAGCTTCAAACATTTCTGGACGTTTTTCAATGGCAAAAATCAATGAATATTGTAAATGCACAAACAGTAATATCTCCACATTGCAACGTGCAATTCTGAAATTTTTTGCTTTTTCCTGCTCCTCTTAGCATGATAAAGAAGATTCAAAGAGAGTGAGATGCCAACTCTTTTCATTCAGTCAGTAGCTTCAAACATTTCTGGTATATGAATAACATGATGTTTTTCAATGGCAAAAATCAATGAATATTGTAAATGCACAAACAGTAATATCTCCACATTGCAAGGTGCAATTCTGAAATTTTTTTCTTTTTCCTGCTAATCCTGGCATGATAAAGAAGATTCAAAGAGAGTGAGATGCCAGCTCTTTTCATTCAGTCAGGAGCTTCAAACATTTCTGGTATATGAATAACATGATGTTTTTCAATGGCAAAAATTAATGAATATTGTAAATGCACAAACAGTAATTTCTCCGCATTGCAAGGTGCAATTCTGAAATTTTTTGCTTTTTCCTGCTAATCCTAGCATGATAAAGAAGATTCAAAGAGAGTGAGATGCCAGCTCCTTTCATTCAGTCAGTAGCTTCAAACATTTCTGGACGTTTTTCAATGGCAAAAATCAATGAATATTGTAAATGCACAAACAGTAATATCTCCACATTGCAAGGTGCAATTCTGAAATTTTTTGCTTTTTCCTGCTAATCCTGGCATGATAAAGAAGATTCAAAGAGAGTGAGATGCCAGCTCTTTTCATTCAGTCAGTAGCTTCAAACATTTCTGGTATATTAATAACATGATGTTTTTCAATAGCAAAAATCAATGAATATTGTAAATGCACAAACAGTAATTTCTCCGCATTGCAAGGTGCAATTCTGAAATTTTTTGCTTTTTCCTGCTAATCCTAGCATGATAAAGAAGATTCAAAGAGAGTGAGATGCCAGCTCCTTTCATTCAGTCAGTAGCTTCAAACATTTCTGGACGTTTTTCAATGGCAAAAATCAATGAATATTGTAAATGCACAAACAGTAATATCTCCACATTGCAACGTGCAATTCTGAAATTTTTTGCTTTTTCCTGCTCCTCTTAGCATGATAAAGAAGATTCAAACAGAGTGAGATGCCAGCTCTTTTCATTCAGTCAGTAGCTTCAAACATTTCTGGTATATGAATAACATGATGTTTTTCAATGGCAAAAATCAATGAATATTGTAAATGCACAAACAGTAATTTCTCCGCATTGCAAGGTGCAATTCTGAAATTTTTTGCTTTTTCCTGCTAATCCTAGCATGATAAAGAAGATTCAAAGAGAGTGACATGCCAGCTCCTTTCATTCAGTCAGTAGCTTCAAACATTTCTGGACGTTTTTCAATGGCAAAAATCAATGAATATTGTAAATGCACAAACAGTAATATCTCCGCATTGCAATGTGCAATTCTGAAATTTTTTGCTTTTTACTGCTCCTCTTAGCATGATAAAGAAGATTCAAAGAGAGTGAGATGCCAGCTCTTTTCATTCAGTCAGTAGCTTCAAACATTTCTGGTATATGAATAACATGATGTTTTTCAATGGCAAAAATCAATGAATATTGTAAATGCACAAACAGTAATTTCTCCGCATTGCAAGGTGCAATTCTGAAATTTTTTGCTTTTTCCTGCTAATCCTAGCATGATAAAGAAGATTCAAAGAGAGTGAGATGCCAGCTCCTTTCATTCAGTCAGTAGCTTCAAACATTTCTGGACGTTTTTCAATGGCAAAAATCAATGAATATTGTAAATGCACAAACAGTAATATCTCCACATTGCAAGGTGCAATTCTGAAATTTTTTGCTTTTTCCTGCTCCTCTTAGCATGATAAAGAAGACTCAAAGAGAGTGAGATGCCAGCTCTTTTCATTCAGTCAGTAGCTTCAAACATTTCTGGTATATGAATAACATGATGTTTTTCAATGGCAAAAATCAATGAATATTGTAAATGCACAAACAGTAATTTCTCCGCATTGCAAGGTGCAATTCTGAAATTTTTTGCTTTTTCCTGCTAATCCTAGCAGGATAAAGAAGATTCAAAGAGAGTGAGATGCCAGCTCCTTTCATTCAGTCAGTAGCTTCAAACATTTCTGGACGTTTTTCAATGGCAAAAATCAATGAATATTGTAAATGCACAAACAGTAATATCTCCACATTGCAAGGTGCAATTCTGAAATTTTTTGCTTTTTCCTGCTAATCCTGGCATGATAAAGAAGATTCAAAGAGAGTGAGATGCCAGCTCTTTTCATTCAGTCAGTAGCTTCAAACATTTCTGGTATATGAATAACATGATGTTTTTCAATGGCAAAAATCAATGAATATTGTAAATGCACAAACAGTAATTTCTCCGCATTGCAAGGTGCAATTCTGAAATTTTTTGCTTTTTCCTGCTAATCCTAGCATGATAAAGAAGATTCAAAGAGAGTGAGATGCCAGCTCCTTTCATTCAGTCAGTAGCTTCAAACATTTCTGGACGTTTTTCAATGGCAAAAATCAATGAATATTGTAAATGCACAAACAGTAATATCTCCACATTGCAACGTGCAATTCTGAAATTTTTTGCTTTTTCCTGCTCCTCTTAGCATGATAAAGAAGATTCAAAGAGAGTGAGATGCCAGCTCTTTTCATTCAGTCAGTAGCTTCAAACATTTCTGGTATATGAATAACATGATGTTTTTCAATGGCAAAAATCAATGAATATTGTAAATGCACAAACAGTAATTTCTCCGCATTGCAAGGTGAAATTCTGAAATTTTTGCTTTTTCCTGCTAATCCTAGCATGACAAAGAAGATTCAAAGAGAGTGAGATGCCAGCTCCTTTCATTCAGTCAGTAGCTTCAAACATTTCTGGACGTTTTTCAATGGCAAAAATCAATGAATATTGTAAATGCACAAACAGTAATATCTCCGCATTGCAATGTGCAATTCTGAAATTTTTTGCTTTTTCCTGCTAATCCTAGCATGATAAAGAAGATTCAAAGAGAGTGAGATGCCAGCTCTTTTCATTCAGTCAGTAGCTTCAAACATTTCTGGTATATGAATAACATGATGTTTTTCAATGGCAAAAATCAATGAATATTGTAAATGCACAAACAGTAATTTCTCCGCATTGCAAGGTGCAATTCTGAAATTTTTTGCTTTTTCCTGCTAATCCTAGCATGATAAAGAAGATTCAAAGAGAGTGAGATGCCAGCTCCTTTCATTCAGTCAGTAGCTTCAAACATTTCTGAACATTTTTCAATGGCAAAAATCAATGAATATTGTAAATGCACAAACAGTAATATCTCCACATTGCAAGGTGCAATTCTGAAATTTTTTGCTTTTTCCTGCTCCTCTTAGCATGATAAAGAAGATTCAAAGAGAGTGAGATGCCAGCTCTTTTCATTCAGTCAGTAGCTTCAAACATTTCTGGTATATGAATAACATGATGTTTTTCAATGGCAAAAATCAATGAATATTGTAAATGCACAAACAGTAATTTCTCCGCATTGCAAGGTGCAATTCTGAAATTTTTTGCTTTTTCCTGCTAATCCTAGCATGATAAAGAAGATTCAAAGAGAGTGAGATGCCAGCTCCTTTCATTCAGTCAGTAGCTTCAAACATTTCTGGACGTTTTTCAATGGCAAAAATCAATGAATATTGTAAATGCACAAACAGTAATATCTCCACATTGCAAGGTGCAATTCTGAAATTTTTTGCTTTTTCCTACTCCTCTTAGCATGATAAAGAAGATTCAAAGAGAGTGAGATGCCAGCTCTTTTCATTCAGTCAGTAGCTTCAAACATTTCTGGTATATGAATAACATGATGTTTTTCAATGGCAAAAATCAATGAATATTGTAAATGCACAAACAGTAATTTCTCCGCATTGCAAGGTGCAATTCTGAAATTTTTTGCTTTTTCCTGCTAATCCTAGCATGATAAAGAAGATTAAAAGAGAGTGAGATGCCAGCTCCTTTCATTCAGTCAGTAGCTTCAAACATTTCTGGATGTTTTTCAATGGCAAAAATCAATGAATATTGTAAATGCACAAACAGTAATGTCTCCACATTGCAAGGTGCAATTCTGAAATTTTTTGCTTTTTCCTGCTAATCCTGGCATGATAAAGAAGATTCAAAGAGAGTGAGATGCCAGCTCTTTTCATTCAGTCAGTAGCTTCAAACATTTCTGGTATATGAATAACATGATGTTTTTCAATGGCAAAAATCAATGAATATTGTAAATGCACAAACAGTAATTTCTCCGCATTGCAAGGTGCAATTCTGAAATTTTTTGCTTTTTCCTGCTAATCCTAGCATGATAAAGAAGATTCAAAGAGAGTGAGATGCCAGCTCCTTTCATTCAGTCAGTAGCTTCAAACATTTCTGGACGTTTTTCAATGGCAAAAATCAATGAATATTGTAAATGCACAAACAGTAATATCTCCACATTGCAACGTGCAATTCTGAAATTTTTTGCTTTTTCCTGCTCCTCTTAGCATGATAAAGAAGATTCAAAGAGAGTGAGATGCCAGCTCTTTTCATTCAGTCAGTAGCTTCAAACATTTCTGGTATATGAATAACATGATGTTTTTCAATGGTAAAAATCAATGAATATTGTAAATGCACAAACAGTAATTTCTCCGCATTGCAAGGTGCAATTCTGAAATTTTTTACTTTTTCCTGCTAATCCTAGCATGATAAAGAAGATTCAAAGAGAGTGAGATGCCAGCTCCTTTCATTCAGTCAGTAGCTTCAAACATTTCTGGACGTTTTTCAATGGCAAAAATCAATGAATATTGTAAATGCACAAACAGTAATATCTCCACATTGCAACGTGCAATTCTGAAATTTTTTGCTTTTTCCTGCTCCTCTTAACATGATAAAGAAGATTCAAAGAGAGTGAGATGCCAGCTCTTTTCATTCAGTCAGTAGCTTCAAACATTTCTGGTATATGAATAACATGATGTTTTTCAATGGCAAAAATCAATGAATATTGTAAATGCACAAACAGTAATTTCTCCGCATTGCAAGGTGCAATTCTGAAATTTTTGCTTTTTCCTGCTAATCCTAGCATGACAAAGAAGATTCAAAGAGAGTGAGATGCCAGCTCCTTTCATTCAGTCAGTAGCTTCAAACATTTCTGGACGTTTTTCAATGGCAAAAATCAATGAATATTTTAAATGCACAAACAGTAATATCTCCGCATTGCAATGTGCAATTCTGAAATTTTTTGCTTTTTCCTGCTAATCCTAGCATGATAAAGAAGATTCAAAGAGAGTGAGATGCCAGCTCTTTTCATTCAGTCAGTAGCTTCAAACATTTCTGGTATATGAATAACATGATGTTTTTCAATGGCAAAAATCAATGAATATTGTAAATGCACAAACAGTAATTTCTCCGCATTGCAAGGTGCAATTCTGAAATTTTTTGCTTTTTCCTGCTAATCCTAGCATGATAAAGAAGATTCAAAGAGAGTGAGATGCCAGCTCCTTTCATTCAGTCAGTAGCTTCAAACATTTCTGGACATTTTTCAATGGCAAAAATCAATGAATATTGTAAATGCACAAACAGTAATATCTCCACATTGCAAGGTGCAATTCTGAAATTTTTTGCTTTTTCCTGCTCCTCTTAGCATGATAAAGAAGATTCAAAGAGAGTGAGATGCCAGCTCTTTTCATTCAGTCAGTAGCTTCAAACATTTCTGGTATATGAATAACATGATGTTTTTCAATGGCAAAAATCAATGAATATTGTAAATGCACAAACAGTAATTTCTCCGCATTGCAAGGTGCAATTCTGAAATTTTTTGCTTTTTCCTGCTAATCCTAGCATGATAAAGAAGATTCAAAGAGAGTGAGATGCCAGCTCCTTTCATTCAGTCAGTAGCTTCAAACATTTCTGGACGTTTTTCAATGGCAAAAATCAATGAATATTGTAAATGCACAAACAGTAATATCTCCACATTGCAAGGTGCAATTCTGAAATTTTTTGCTTTTTCCTGCTCCTCTTAGCATGATAAAGAAGATTCAAAGAGAGTGAGATGCCAGCTCTTTTCATTCAGTCAGTAGCTTCAAACATTTCTGGTATATGAATAACATGATGTTTTTCAATGGCAAAAATCAATGAATATTGTAAATGCACAAACAGTAATTTCTCCGCATTGCAAGGTGCAATTCTGAAATTTTTTGCTTTTTCCTGCTAATCCTAGCATGATAAAGAAGATTAAAAGAGAGTGAGATGCCCGCTCCTTTCATTCAGTCAGTAGCTTCAAACATTTCTGGACGTTTTTCAATGGCAAAAATCAATGAATATTGTAAATGCACAAACAGTAATATCTCCACATTGCAAGGTGCAATTCTGAAATTTTTTGCTTTTTCCTGCTAATCCTGGCATGATAAAGAAGATTCAAAGAGAGTGAGATGCCAGCTCTTTTCATTCAGTCAGTAGCTTCAAACATTTCTGGTATATGAATAACATGATGTTTTTCAATGGCAAAAATCAATGAATATTGTAAATGCACAAACAGTAATTTCTCCGCATTGCAAGGTGCAATTCTGAAATTTTTTGCTTTTTCCTGCTAATCCTGGCATGATAAAGAAGATTCAAAGAGAGTGAGATGCCAGCTCCTTTCATTCAGTCAGTAGCTTCAAACATTTCTGGACGTTTTTCAATGGCAAAAATCAATGAATATTGTAAATGCACAAACAGTAATATCTCCACATTGCCACGTGCAATTCTGAAATTTTTTGCTTTTTCCTGCTCCTCTTAGCATGATAAAGAAGATTCAAAGAGAGTGAGATGCCAGCTCTTTTCATTCAGTCAGTAGCTTCAAACATTTCTGGTATATGAATAACATGATGTTTTTCAATGGCAAAAATCAATGAATATTGTAAATGCACAAACAGTAATTTCTCCGCATTGCAAGGTGCAATTCTGAAATTTTTTGCTTTTTCCTGCTAATCCTAGCATGATAAAGAAGATTCAAAGAGAGTGAGATGCCAGCTCCTTTCATTCAGTCAGTAGCTTCAAACATTTCTGGACGTTTTTCAATGGCAAAAATCAATGAATATTGTAAATGCACAAACAGTAATATCTCCACATTGCAAGGTGCAATTCTGAAATTTTTTGCTTTTTCCTGCTAATCCTGGCATGATAAAGAAGATTCAAAGAGAGTGAGATGCCAGCTCTTTTCATTCAGTCAGTAGCTTCAAACATTTCTGGTATATTAATAACATGATGTTTTTCAATAGCAAAAATCAATGAATATTGTAAATGCACAAACAGTAGTTTCTCCGCATTGCAAGGTGCAATTCTGAAATTTTTTGCTTTTTCCTGCTAATCCTAGCATGATAAAGAAGATTCAAAGAGAGTGAGATGCCAGCTCCTTTCATTCAGTCAGTAGCTTCAAACATTTCTGGACGTTTTTCAATGGCAAAAATCAATGAATATTGTAAATGCACAAACAGTAATATCTCCACATTGCAACGTGCAATTCTGAAATTTTTTGCTTTTTCCTGCTCCTCTTAGCATGATAAAGAAGATTCAAACAGAGTGAGATGCCAGCTCTTTTCATTCAGTCAGTAGCTTCAAACATTTCTGGTATATGAATAACATGATGTTTTTCAATGGCAAAAATCAATGAATATTGTAAATGCACAAACAGTAATTTCTCCGCATTGCAAGGTGCAATTCTGAAATTTTTTGCTTTTTCCTGCTAATCCTAGCATGATAAAGAAGATTCAAAGAGAGTGACATGCCAGCTCCTTTCATTCAGTCAGTAGCTTCAAACATTTCTGGACGTTTTTCAATGGCAAAAATCAATGAATATTGTAAATGCACAAACAGTAATATCTCCGCATTGCAATGTGCAATTCTGAAATTTTTTGCTTTTTACTGCTCCTCTTAGCATGATAAAGAAGATTCAAAGAGAGTGAGATGCCAGCTCTTTTCATTCAGTCAGTAGCTTCAAACATTTCTGGTATATGAATAACATGATGTTTTTCAATGGCAAAAATCAATGAATATTGTAAATGCACAAACAGTAATTTCTCCGCATTGCAAGGTGCAATTCTGAAATTTTTTGCTTTTTCCTGCTAATCCTAGCATGATAAAGAAGATTCAAAGAGAGTGAGATGCCAGCTCCTTTCATTCAGTCAGTAGCTTCAAACATTTCTGGACGTTTTTCAATGGCAAAAATCAATGAATATTGTAAATGCACAAACAGTAATATCTCCACATTGCAAGGTGCAATTCTGAAATTTTTTGCTTTTTCCTGCTCCTCTTAGCATGATAAAGAAGACTCAAAGAGAGTGAGATGCCAGCTCTTTTCATTCAGTCAGTAGCTTCAAACATTTCTGGTATATGAATAACATGATGTTTTTCAATGGCAAAAATCAATGAATATTGTAAATGCACAAACAGTAATTTCTCCGCATTGCAAGGTGCAATTCTGAAATTTTTTGCTTTTTCCTGCTAATCCTAGCATGATAAAGAAGATTCAAAGAGAGTGAGATGCCAGCTCCTTTCATTCAGTCAGTAGCTTCAAACATTTCTGGACGTTTTTCAATGGCAAAAATCAATGAATATTGTAAATGCACAAACAGTAATATCTCCACATTGCAAGGTGCAATTCTGAAATTTTTTGCTTTTTCCTGCTAATCCTGGCATGATAAAGAAGATTCAAAGAGAGTGAGATGCCAGCTCTTTTCATTCAGTCAGTAGCTTCAAACATTTCTGGTATATGAATAACATGATGTTTTTCAATGGCAAAAATCAATGAATATTGTAAATGCACAAACAGTAATTTCTCCGCATTGCAAGGTGCAATTCTGAAATTTTTTGCTTTTTACTGCTAATCCTAGCATGATAAAGAAGATTCAAAGAGAGTGAGATGCCAGCTCCTTTCATTCAGTCAGTAGCTTCAAACATTTCTGGACGTTTTTCAATGGCAAAAATCAATGAATATTGTAAATGCACAAACAGTAATATCTCCACATTGCAACGTGCAATTCTGAAATTTTTTGCTTTTTCCTGCTCCTCTTAGCATGATAAAGAAGATTCAAAGAGAGTGAGATGCCAGCTCTTTTCATTCAGTCAGTAGCTTCAAACATTTCTGGTATATGAATAACATGATGTTTTTCAATGGCAAAAATCAATGAATATTGTAAATGCACAAACAGTAATTTCTCCGCATTGCAAGGTGCAATTCTGAAATTTTTTGCTTTTTCCTGCTAATCCTAGCATGATAAAGAAGATTCAAAGAGAGTGAGATGCCAGCTCCTTTCATTCAGTCAGTAGCTTCAAACATTTCTGGACGTTTTTCAATGGCAAAAATCAATGAATATTGTAAATGCACAAACAGTAATATCTCCACATTGCAAGGTGCAATTCTGAAATTTTTTGCTTTTTCCTGCTCCTCTTAGCATGATAAAGAAGATTCAAAGAGAGTGAGATGCCAGCTCTTTTCATTCAGTCAGTAGCTTCAAACATTTCTGGTATATGAATAACATGATGTTTTTCAATGGCAAAAATCAATGAATATTGTAAATGCACAAACAGTAATTTCTCCGCATTGCAAGGTGCAATTCTGAAATTTTTTGCTTTTTCCTGCTAATCCTAGCATGATAAAGAAGATTAAAAGAGAGTGAGATGCCAGCTCCTTTCATTCAGTCAGTAGCTTCAAACATTTCTGGATGTTTTTCAATGGCAAAAATCAATGAATATTGTAAATGCACAAACAGTAATGTCTCCACATTGCAAGGTGCAATTCTGAAATTTTTTGCTTTTTCCTGCTAATCCTGGCATGATAAAGAAGATTCAAAGAGAGTGAGATGCCAGCTCTTTTCATTCAGTCAGTAGCTTCAAACATTTCTGGTATATGAATAACATGATGTTTTTCAATGGCAAAAATCAATGAATATTGTAAATGCACAAACAGTAATTTCTCCGCATTGCAAGGTGCAATTCTGAAATTTTTTGCTTTTTCCTGCTAATCCTAGCATGATAAAGAAGATTCAAAGAGAGTGAGATGCCAGCTCCTTTCATTCAGTCAGTAGCTTCAAACATTTCTGGACGTTTTTCAATGGCAAAAATCAATGAATATTGTAAATGCACAAACAGTAATATCTCCACATTGCAACGTGCAATTCTGAAATTTTTTGCTTTTTCCTGCTCCTCTTAGCATGGTAAAGAAGATTCAAACAGAGTGAGATGCCAGCTCTTTTCATTCAGTCAGTAGCTTCAAACATTTCTGGTATATGAATAACATGATGTTTTTCAATGGCAAAAATCAATGAATATTGTAAATGCACAAACAGTAATTTCTCCGCATTGCAAGGTGCAATTCTGAAATTTTTTGCTTTTTCCTGCTAATCCTAGCATGATAAAGAAGATTCAAAGAGAGTGACATGCCAGCTCCTTTCATTCAGTCAGTAGCTTCAAACATTTCTGGACGTTTTTCAATGGCAAAAATCAATGAATATTGTAAATGCACAAACAGTAATATCTCCGCATTGCAATGTGCAATTCTGAAATTTTTTGCTTTTTACTGCTCCTCTTAGCATGATAAAGAAGATTCAAAGAGAGTGAGATGCCAGCTCTTTTCATTCAGTCAGTAGCTTCAAACATTTCTGGTATATGAATAACATGATGTTTTTCAATGGCAAAAATCAATGAATATTGTAAATGCACAAACAGTAATTTCTCCGCATTGCAAGGTGCAATTCTGAAATTTTTTGCTTTTTCCTGCTAATCCTAGCATGATAAAGAAGATTCAAAGAGAGTGATATGCCAGCTCCTTTCATTCAGTCAGTAGCTTCAAACATTTCTGGACGTTTTTCAATGGCAAAAATCAATGAATATTGTAAATGCACAAACAGTAATATCTCCACATTGCAAGGTGCAATTCTGAAATTTTTTGCTTTTTCCTGCTCCTCTTAGCATGATAAAGAAGACTCAAAGAGAGTGAGATGCCAGCTCTTTTCATTCAGTCAGTAGCTTCAAACATTTCTGGTATATGAATAACATGATGTTTTTCAATGGCAAAAATCAATGAATATTGTAAATGCACAAACAGTAATTTCTCCGCATTGCAAGGTGCAATTCTGAAATTTTTTGCTTTTTCCTGCTAATCCTAGCATGATAAAGAAGATTCAAAGAGAGTGAGATGCCAGCTCCTTTCATTCAGTCAGTAGCTTCAAACATTTCTGGACGTTTTTCAATGGCAAAAATCAATGAATATTGTAAATGCACAAACAGTAATATCTCCACATTGCAAGGTGCAATTCTGAAATTTTTTGCTTTTTCCTGCTAATCCTGGCATGATAAAGAAGATTCAAAGAGAGTGAGATGCCAGCTCTTTTCATTCAGTCAGTAGCTTCAAACATTTCTGGTATATTAATAACATGATGTTTTTCAATAGCAAAAATCAATGAATATTGTAAATGCACAAACAGTAATTTCTCCGCATTGCAAGGTGCAATTCTGAAATTTTTTGCTTTTTCCTGCTAATCCTAGCATGATAAAGAAGATTCAAAGAGAGTGAGATGCCAGCTCCTTTCATTCAGTCAGTAGCTTCAAACATTTCTGGACGTTTTTCAATGGCAAAAATCAATGAATATTGTAAATGCACAAACAGTAATATCTCCACATTGCAACGTGCAATTCTGAAATTTTTTGCTTTTTCCTGCTCCTCTTAGCATGGTAAAGAAGATTCAAACAGAGTGAGATGCCAGCTCTTTTCATTCAGTCAGTAGCTTCAAACATTTCTGGTATATGAATAACATGATGTTTTTCAATGGCAAAAATCAATGAATATTGTAAATGCACAAACAGTAATTTCTCCGCATTGCAAGGTGCAATTCTGAAATTTTTTGCTTTTTCCTGCTAATCCTAGCATGATAAAGAAGATTCAAAGAGAGTGACATGCCAGCTCCTTTCATTCAGTCAGTAGCTTCAAACATTTCTGGACGTTTTTCAATGGCAAAAATCAATGAATATTGTAAATGCACAAACAGTAATATCTCCGCATTGCAATGTGCAATTCTGAAATTTTTTGCTTTTTACTGCTCCTCTTAGCATGATAAAGAAGATTCAAAGAGAGTGAGATGCCAGCTCTTTTCATTCAGTCAGTAGCTTCAAACATTTCTGGTATATGAATAACATGATGTTTTTCAATGGCAAAAATCAATGAATATTGTAAATGCACAAACAGTAATTTCTCCGCATTGCAAGGTGCAATTCTGAAATTTTTTGCTTTTTCCTGCTAATCCTAGCATGATAAAGAAGATTCAAAGAGAGTGAGATGCCAGCTCCTTTCATTCAGTCAGTAGCTTCAAACATTTCTGGACGTTTTTCAATGGCAAAAATCAATGAATATTGTAAATGCACAAACAGTAATATCTCCACATTGCAAGGTGCAATTCTGAAATTTTTTGCTTTTTCCTGCTCCTCTTAGCATGATAAAGAAGACTCAAAGAGAGTGAGATGCCAGCTCTTTTCATTCAGTCAGT
This sequence comes from Phyllobates terribilis, assembly GCF_046119375.1. Lineage (NCBI taxonomy): Eukaryota > Metazoa > Chordata > Amphibia > Anura > Dendrobatidae > Phyllobates > Phyllobates terribilis. The sequence goes on along the minus strand of NW_027362937.1, from coordinate 3,224,611 downwards.
AGCTTCAAACATTTCTGGTATATGAATAACATGATGTTTTTCAATGGCAAAAATCAATGAATATTGTAAATGCACAAACAGTAATTTCTCCGCATTGCAAGGTGCAATTCTGAAATTTTTTGCTTTTTCCTGCTAATCCTAGCATGATAAAGAAGATTCAAAGAGAGTGAGATGCCAGCTCCTTTCATTCAGTCAGTAGCTTCAAACATTTCTGGACGTTTTTCAATGGCAAAAATCAATGAATATTGTAAATGCACAAACAGTAATATCTCCACATTGCAAGGTGCAATTCTGAAATTTTTTGCTTTTTCCTGCTAATCCTGGCATGATAAAGAAGATTCAAAGAGAGGGAGATGCCAGCTCTTTTCATTCAGTCAGTAGCTTCAAACATTTCTGGTATATGAATAACATGATGTTTTTCAATGGCAAAAATCAATGAATATTGTAAATGCACAAACAGTAATTTCTCCGCATTGCAAGGTGCAATTCTGAAATTTTTTGCTTTTTCCTGCTAATCCTAGCATGATAAAGAAGATTCAAAGAGAGTGAGATGCCAGCTCCTTTCATTCAGTCAGTAGCTTCAAACATTTCTGGACGTTTTTCAATGGCAAAAATCAATGAATATTGTAAATGCACAAACAGTAATATCTCCACATTGCAACGTGCAATTCTGAAGTTTTTTGCTTTTTCCTGCTCCTCTTAGCATGATAAAGAAGATTCAAAGAGAGTGAGATGCCAGCTCTTTTCATTCAGTCAGTAGCTTCAAACATTTCTGGTATATGAATAACATGATGTTTTTCAATGGCAAAAATCAATGAATATTGTAAATGCACAAACAGTAATTTCTCCGCATTGCAAGGTGCAATTCTGAAATTTTTTGATTTTTCCTACTCCTCTTAGCATGATAAAGAAGATTCAAAGAGAGTGAGATGCCAGCTCTTTTCATTCAGTCAGTAGCTTCAAACATTTCTGGTATATGAATAACATGATGTTTTTCAATGGCAAAAATCAATGAATATTGTAAATGCACAAACAGTAATTTCTCCGCATTGCAAGGTGCAATTCTGAAATTTTTTGCTTTTTCCTGCTAATCCTAGCATGATAAAGAAGATTCAAAGAGAGTGAGATGCCAGCTCCTTTCATTCAGTCAGTAGCTTCAAACATTTCTGGACGTTTTTCAATGGCAAAAATCAATGAATATTGTAAATGCACAAACAGTAATATCTCCGCATTGCAAGGTGCAATTCTGAAATTTTTTGCTTTTTCCTGCTAATCCTAGCATGATAAAGAAGATTCAAAGAGAGTGAGATGCCAGCTCCTTTCATTCAGTCAGTAGCTTCAAACATTTCTGGACGTTTTTCAATGGCAAAAATCAATGAATATTGTAAATGCACAAACAGTAATATCTCCGCATTGCAATGTGCAATTCTGAAATTTTTTGCTTTTTCCTGCTAATCCTAGCATGATAAAGAAGATTCAAAGAGAGTGAGATGCCAGCTCTTTTCTTTCAGTCAGTAGCTTCAAACATTTCTGGTATATGAATAACATGATGTTTTTCAATGGCAAAAATCAATGAATATTGTAAATGCACAAACAGTAATTTCTCCGCATTGCAAGGTGCAATTCTGAAATTTTTTGCTTTTTCCTGCTAATCCTAGCATGATAAAGAAGATTCAAAGAGAGTGAGATGCCAGCTCCTTTCATTCAGTCAGTAGCTTCAAACATTTCTGGACGTATTTCAATGGCAAAAATCAATGAATATTGTAAATGCACAAACAGTAATATCTCCACATTGCAAGGTGCAATTCTGAAATTTTTTGCTTTTTCCTGCTCCTCTTAGCATGATAAAGAAGATTCAAAGAGAGTGAGATGCCAGCTCTTTTCATTCAGTCAGTAGCTTCAAACATTTCTGGTATATGAATAACATGATGTTTTTCAATGGCAAAAATCAATGAATATTGTAAATGCACAAACAGTAATTTCTCCGCATTGCAAGGTGCAATTCTGAAATTTTTTGCTTTTTCCTGCTAATTCTAGCATGATAAAGAAGATTCAAAGAGAGTGAGATGCCAGCTCCTTTCATTCAGTCAGTAGCTTCAAACATTTCTGGACGTTTTTCAATGGCAAAAATCAATGAATATTGTAAATGCACAAACAGTAATATCTTCACATTGCAAGGTGCAATTCTGAAATTTTTTGCTTTTTCCTGCTCCTCTTAGCATGATAAAGAAGATTCAAAGAGAGTGAGATGCCAGCTCTTTTCATTCAGTCAGTAGCTTCAAACATTTCTGGTATATGAATAACATGATGTTTTTCAATGGCAAAAATCAATGAATATTGTAAATGCACAAACAGTAATTTCTCCGCATTGCAAGGTGCAATTCTGAAATTTTTTGCTTTTTCCTGCTAATCCTAGCATGATAAAGAAGATTCAAAGAGAGTGAGATGCCAGCTCCTTTCATTCAGTCAGTAGCTTCAAACATTTCTGGACGTTTTTCAATGGCAAAAATCAATGAATATTGTAAATGCACAAACAGTAATATCTCCACATTGCAAGGTGCAATTCTGAATTTTTTTGCTTTTTCCTGCTAATCCTGGCATGATAAAGAAGATTCAAAGAGAGTGAGATGCCAGCTCTTTTCATTCAGTCAGTAGCTTCAAACATTTCTGGTATATGAATAACATGATGTTTTTCAATGGCAAAAATCAATGAATATTGTAAATGCACAAACAGTAATTTCTCAGCATTGCAAGGTGCAATTCTGAAATTTTTTGCTTTTTCCTGCTAATCCTAGCATGATAAAGAAGATTCAAAGAGAGTGAGATGCCAGCTCCTTTCATTCAGTCAGTAGCTTCAAACATTTCTGGACGTTTTTCAATGGCAAAAATCAATGAATATTGTAAATGCACAAACAGTAATATCTCCACATTGCAAGGTGCAATTCTGAAATTTTTTGCTTTTTCCTGCTAATCCTGGCATGATAAAGAAGATTCAAAGAGAGTGAGATGCCAGCTCTTTTCATTCAGTCAGTAGCTTCAAACATTTCTGGTATATGAATAACATGATGTTTTTCAATGGCAAAAATCAATGAATATTGTAAATGCACAAACAGTAATTTCTCCGCATTGCAAGGTGCAATTCTGAAATTTTTTGCTTTTTCCTGCTAATCCTAGCATGATAAAGAAGATTCAAAGAGAGTGAGATGCCAGCTCCTTTCATTCAGTCAGTAGCTTCAAACATTTCTGGACGTTTTTCAATGGCAAAAATCAATGAATATTGTAAATGCACAAACAGTAATATCTCCACATTGCAACGTGCAATTCTGAAATTTTTTGCTTTTTCCTGCTCCTCTTAGCATGATAAAGAAGATTCAAAGAGAGTGAGATGCCAGCTCTTTTCATTCAGTCAGTAGCTTCAAACATTTCTGGTATATGAATAACATGATGTTTTTCAATGGCAAAAATCAATGAATATTGTAAATGCACAAACAGTAATTTCTCCGCATTGCAAGGTGCAATTCTGAAATTTTTTGCTTTTTCCTGCTAATCCTAGCATGATAAAGAAGATTCAAAGAGAGTGAGATGCCAGCTCCTTTCATTCAGTCAGTAGCTTCAAACATTTCTGGACGTTTTTCAATGGCAAAAATCAATGAATATTGTAAATGCACAAACAGTAATATCTCCACATTGCAACGTGCAATTCTGAAATTTTTTGCTTTTTCCTGCTCCTCTTAGCATGATAAAGAAGATTCAAAGAGAGTGAGATGCCAGCTCTTTTCATTCAGTCAGTAGCTTCAAACATTTCTGGTATATGAATAACATGATGTTTTTCAATGGCAAAAATCAATGAATATTGTAAATGCACAAACAGTAATTTCTCCGCATTGCAAGGTGCAATTCTGAAATTTTTTGCTTTTTCCTGCTAATCCTAGCATGATAAAGAAGATTCAAAGAGAGTGAGATGCCAGCTCCTTTCATTCAGTCAGTAGCTTCAAACATTTCTGGACGTTTTTCAATGGCAAAAATCAATGAATATTGTAAATGCACAAACAGTAATATCTCCACATTGCAAGGTGCAATTCTGAAATTTTTTGCTTTTTCCTGCTAATCCTGGCATGATAAAGGAGATTCAAAGAGAGTGAGATGCCAGCTCTTTTCATTCAGTCAGTAGCTTCAAACATTTCTGGTATATGAATAACATGATGTTTTTCAATGGCAAAAATCAATGAATATTGTAAATGCACAAACAGTAATTTCTCCGCATTGCAAGGTGCAATTCTGAAATTTTTTGCTTTTTCCTGCTAATCCTAGCATGATAAAGAAGATTCAAAGAGAGTGAAATGCCAGCTCCTTTCATTCAGTCAGTAGCTTCAAACATTTCTGGACGTTTTTCAATGGCAAAAATCAATGAATATTGTAAATGCACAAACAGTAATATCTCCACATTGCAACGTGCAATTCTGAAATTTTTTGCTTTTTCCTGCTCCTCTTAGCATGATAAAGAAGATTCAAAGAGAGTGAGATGCCAGCTCTTTTCATTCAGTCAGTAGCTTCAAACATTTCTGGTATATGAATAACATGATGTTTTTCAATGGCAAAAATCAATGAATATTGTAAATGCACAAACAGTAATTTCTCCGCATTGCAAGGTGCAATTCTGAAATTTTTTGCTTTTTCCTGCTAATTCTAGCATGATAAAGAAGATTCAAAGAGAGTGAGATGCCAGCTCCTTTCATTCAGTCAGTAGCTTCAAACATTTCTGGACGTTTTTCAATGGCAAAAATCAATGAATATTGTAAATGCACAAACAGTAATATCTCCACATTGCAAGGTGCAATTCTGAAATTTTTTGCTTTTTCCTGCTAATCCTGGCATGATAAAGAAGATTCAAAGAGAGTGAAATGCCAGCTCTTTTCATTCAGTCAGTAGCTTCAAACATTTCTGGTATATGAATAACATGATGTTTTTCAATGGCAAAAATCAATGAATATTGTAAATGCACAAACAGTAATTTCTCCGCATTGCAAGGTGCAATTCTGAAATTTTTTGCTTTTTCCTGCTAATCCTAGCATGATAAAGAAGATTCAAAGAGAGTGAGATGCCAGCTCCTTTCATTCAGTCAGTAGCTTCAAACGTTTCTGGACGTTTTTCAATGGCAAAAATCAATGAATATTGTAAATGCACAAACAGTAATATCTCCACATTGCAACGTGCAATTCTGAAATTTTTTGCTTTTTCCTGCTCCTCTTAGCATGATAAAGAAGATTCAAAGAGAGTGAGATGCCAGCTCTTTTCATTCAGTCAGTAGCTTCAAACATTTCTGGTATATGAATAACATGATGTTTTTCAATGGCAAAAATCAATGAATATTGTAAATGCACAAACAGTAATTTCTCCGCATTGCAAGGTGCAATTCTGAAATTTTTTGCTTTTTCCTGCTAATCCTAGCATGATAAAGAAGATTCAAAGAGAGTGAGATGCCAGCTCCTTTCATTCAGTCAGTAGCTTCAAACATTTCTGGACGTTTTTCAATGGCAAAAATCAATGAATATTGTAAATGCACAAACAGTAATATCTCCACATTGCAAGGTGCAATTCTGAAATTTTTTGCTTTTTCCTGCTAATCCTGGCATGATAAAGAAGATTCAAAGAGAGTGAGATGCCAGCTCTTTTCATTCAGTCATTTGCTTCAAACATTTCTGGTATATGAATAACATGATGTTTTTCAATGGCAAAAATCAATGAATATTGTAAATGCACAAACAGTAATTTCTCCGCATTGCAAGGTGCAATTCTGAAATTTTTTGCTTTTTCCTGCTAATCCTAGCATGATAAAGAAGATTCAAAGAGAGTGAGATGCCAGCTCCTTTCATTCAGTCAGTAGCTTCAAACATTTCTGGACGTTTTTCAATGGCAAAAATCAATGAATATTGTAAATGCACAAACAGTAATATCTCCACATTGCAACGTGCAATTCTGAAATTTTTTGCTTTTTCCTGCTCCTCTTAGCATGATAAAGAAGATTCAAAGAGAGTGAGATGCCAGCTCTTTTCATTCAGTCAGTAGCTTCAAACATTTCTGGTATATGAATAACATGATGTTTTTCAATGGCAAAAATCAATGAATATTGTAAATGCACAAACAGTAATTTCTCCGCATTGCAAGGTGCAATTCTGAAATTTTTTGCTTTTTCCTGCTAATCCTAGCATGATAAAGAAGATTCAAAGAGAGTGAGATGCCAGCTCCTTTCATTCAGTCAGTAGCTTCAAACATTTCTGGACGTTTTTCAATGGCAAAAATCAATGAATATTGTAAATGCACAAACAGTAATATCTCCACATTGCAAGGTGCAATTCTGAAATTTTTTGCTTTTTCCTGCTAATCCTGGCATGATAAAGAAGATTGAAAGAGAGTGAGATGCCAGCTCTTTTCATTCAGTCATTTGCTTCAAACATTTCTGGTATATGAATAACATGATGTTTTTCAATGGCAAAAATCAATGAATATTGTAAATGCACAAACAGTAATTTCTCCGCATTGCAAGGTGCAATTCTGAAATTTTTTGCTTTTTCCTGCTAATCCTAGCATGATAAAGAAGATTCAAAGAGAGTGAGATGCCAGCTCCTTTCATTCAGTCAGTAGCTTCAAACATTTCTGGACGTTTTTCAATGGCAAAAATCAATGAATATTGTAAATGCACAAACAGTAATATCTCCACATTGCAACGTGCAATTCTGAAATTTTTTGCTTTTTCCTGCTCCTCTTAGCATGATAAAGAAGATTCAAAGAGAGTGAGATGCCAGCTCTTTTCATTCAGTCAGTAGCTTCAAACATTTCTGGTATATGAATAACATGATGTTTTTCAATGGCAAAAATCAATGAATATTGTAAATGCACAAACAGTAATTTCTCCGCATTGCAAGGTGAAATTCTGAAATTTTTTGCTTTTTCCTGCTAATCCTAGCATGATAAAGAAGATTCAAAGAGAGTGAGATGCCAGCTCCTTTCATTCAGTCAGTAGCTTCAAACATTTCTGGACGTTTTTCAATGGCAAAAATCAATGAATATTGTAAATGCACAAACAGTAATATCTCCACATTGCAACGTGCAATTCTGAAATTTTTTGCTTTTTCCTGCTCCTCTTAGCATGATAAAGAAGATTCAAAGAGAGTGAGATGCCAGCTCTTTTCATTCAGTCAGTAGCTTCAAACATTTCTGGTATATGAATAACATGATGTTTTTCAATGGCAAAAATCAATGAATATTGTAAATGCACAAACAGTAATTTCTCCGCATTGCAAGGTGCAATTCTGAAATTTTTTGCTTTTTCCTGCTAATCCTAGCATGATAAAGAAGATTCAAAGAGAGTGAGATGCCAGCTCCTTTCATTCAGTCAGTAGCTTCAAACATTTCTGGACGTATTTCAATGGCAAAAATCAATGAATATTGTAAATGCACAAACAGTAATATCTCCACATTGCAAGGTGCAATTCTGAAATTTTTTGCTTTTTCCTGCTCCTCTTAGCATGATAAAGAAGATTCAAAGAGAGTGAGATGCCAGCTCTTTTCATTCAGTCAGTAGCTTCAAACATTTCTGGTATATGAATAACATGATGTTTTTCAATGGCAAAAATCAATGAATATTGTAAATGCACAAACAGTAATTTCTCCGCATTGCAAGGTGCAATTCTGAAATTTTTTGCTTTTTCCTGCTAATCATGGCATGATAAAGAAGATTCAAAGAGAGTGAGATGCCAGCTCTTTTCATTCAGTCAGTAGCTTCAAACATTTCTGGTATATGAATAACATGATGTTTTTCAATGGCAAAAATCAATGAATATTGTAAATGCACAAACAGTAATTTCTCCGCATTGCAAGGTGCAATTCTGAAATTTTTTGCTTTTTCCTGCTAATCCTAGCATGATAAAGAAGATTCAAAGAGAGTGAGATGCCAGCTCCTTTCATTCAGTCAGTAGCTTCAAACATTTCTGGACGTTTTTCAATGGCAAAAATCAATGAATATTGTAAATGCACAAACAGTAATATCTCCACATTGCAACGTGCAATTCTGAAATTTTTTGCTTTTTCCTGCTCCTCTTAGCATGATAAAGAAGATTCAAAGAGAGTGAGATGACAGCTCTTTTCATTCAGTCAGTAGCTTCAAACATTTCTGGTATTTGAATAACATGATGTTTTTCAATGGCAAAAATCAATGAATATTGTAAATGCACAAACAGTAATTTCTCCGCATTGCAAGGTGCAATTCTGAAATTTTTTGCTTTTTCCTGCTAATCCTAGCATGATAAAGAAGATTCAAAGAGAGTGAGATGCCAGCTCCTTTCATTCAGTCAGTAGCTTCAAACATTTCTGGACGTTTTTCAATGGCAAAAATCAATGAATATTGTAAATGCACAAACAGTAATATCTCCACATTGCAAGGTGCAATTCTGAAATTTTTTGCTTTTTCCTGCTAATCCTAGCATGATAAAGAAGATTCAAAGAGAGTGAGATGCCAGCTCCTTTCATTCAGTCAGTAGCTTCAAACATTTCTGGACGTTTTTCAATGGCAAAAATCAATGAATATTGTAAATGCACAAACAGTAATATCTCCACATTGCAAGGTGCAATTCTGAAATTTTTTGCTTTTTCCTGCTAATCCTGGCATGATAAAGAAGATTGAAAGAGAGTGAGATGCCAGCTCTATTCATTCAGTCATTTGCTTCAAACATTTCTGGTATATGAATAACATGATGTTTTTCAATGGCAAAAATCAATGAATATTGTAAATGCACAAACAGTAATTTCTCCGCATTGCAAGGTGCAATTCTGAAATTTTTTGCTTTTTCCTGCTAATCCTAGCATGATAAAGAAGATTCAAAGAGAGTGAGATGCCAGCTCCTTTCATTCAGTCAGTAGCTTCAAACATTTCTGGACGTTTTTCAATGGCAAAAATCAATGAATATTGTAAATGCACAAACAGTAATATCTCCACATTGCAACGTGCAATTCTGAAATTTTTTGCTTTTTCCTGCTCCTCTTAGCATGATAAAGAAGATTCAAAGAGAGTGAGATGCCAGCTCTTTTCATTCAGTCAGTAGCTTCAAACATTTCTGGTATATGAATAACATGATGTTTTTCAATGGCAAAAATCAATGAATATTGTAAATGCACAAACAGTAATTTCTCCGCATTGCAAGGTGAAATTCTGAAATTTTTTGCTTTTTCCTGCTAATCCTAGCATGATAAAGAAGATTCAAAGAGAGTGAGATGCCAGCTCCTTTCATTCAGTCAGTAGCTTCAAACATTTCTGGACGTTTTTCAATGGCAAAAATCAATGAATATTGTAAATGCACAAACAGTAATATCTCCACATTGCAACGTGCAATTCTGAAATTTTTTGCTTTTTCCTGCTCCTCTTAGCATGATAAAGAAGATTCAAAGAGAGTGAGATGCCAGCTCTTTTCATTCAGTCAGTAGCTTCAAACATTTCTGGTATATGAATAACATGATGTTTTTCAATGGCAAAAATCAATGAATATTGTAAATGCACAAACAGTAATTTCTCCGCATTGCAAGGTGCAATTCTGAAATTTTTTGCTTTTTCCTGCTAATCCTAGCATGATAAAGAAGATTCAAAGAGAGTGAGATGCCAGCTCCTTTCATTCAGTCAGTAGCTTCAAACATTTCTGGACGTATTTCAATGGCAAAAATCAATGAATATTGTAAATGCACAAACAGTAATATCTCCACATTGCAAGGTGCAATTCTGAAATTTTTTGCTTTTTCCTGCTCCTCTTAGCATGATAAAGGAGATTCAAAGAGAGTGAGATGCCAGCTCTTTTCATTCAGTCAGTAGCTTCAAACATTTCTGGTATATGAATAACATGATGTTTTTCAATGGCAAAAATCAATGAATATTGTAAATGCACAAACAGTAATTTCTCCGCATTGCAAGGTGCAATTCTGAAATTTTTTGCTTTTTCCTGCTAATCATGGCATGATAAAGAAGATTCAAAGAGAGTGAGATGCCAGCTCTTTTCATTCAGTCAGTAGCTTCAAACATTTCTGGTATATGAATAACATGATGTTTTTCAATGGCAAAAATCAATGAATATTGTAAATGCACAAACAGTAATTTCTCCGCATTGCAAGGTGCAATTCTGAAATTTTTTGCTTTTTCCTGCTAATCCTAGCATGATAAAGAAGATTCAAAGAGAGTGAGATGCCAGCTCCTTTCATTCAGTCAGTAGCTTCAAACATTTCTGGACGTTTTTCAATGGCAAAAATCAATGAATATTGTAAATGCACAAACAGTAATATCTCCACATTGCAACGTGCAATTCTGAAATTTTTTGCTTTTTCCTGCTCCTCTTAGCATGATAAAGAAGATTCAAAGAGAGTGAGATGACAGCTCTTTTCATTCAGTCAGTAGCTTCAAACATTTCTGGTATTTGAATAACATGATGTTTTTCAATGGCAAAAATCAATGAATATTGTAAATGCACAAACAGTAATTTCTCCGCATTGCAAGGTGCAATTCTGAAATTTTTTGCTTTTTCCTGCTAATCCTAGCATGATAAAGAAGATTCAAAGAGAGTGAGATGCCAGCTCCTTTCATTCAGTCAGTAGCTTCAAACATTTCTGGACGTTTTTCAATGGCAAAAATCAATGAATATTGTAAATGCACAAACAGTAATATCTCCACATTGCAAGGTGCAATTCTGAAATTTTTTGCTTTTTCCTGCTCCTCTTAGCATGATAAAGAAGATTCAAAGAGAGTGAGATGCCAGCTCTTTTCATTCAGTCAGTAGCTTCAAACATTTCTGGTATATGAATAACATGATGTTTTTCAATGGCAAAAATCAATGAATATTGTAAATGCACAAACAGTAATTTCTCCGCATTGCAAGGTGCAATTCTGAAATTTTTTGCTTTTTCCTGCTAATCCTAGCATGATAAAGAAGATTCAAAGAGAGTGAGATGCCAGCTCCTTTCATTCAGTCAGTAGCTTCAAACATTTCTGGACATTTTTCAATGGCAAAAATCAATGAATATTGTAAATGCACAAACAGTAATATCTCCACATTGCAAGGTGCAATTCTGAAATTTTTTGCTTTTTCCTGCTCCTCTTAGCATGATAAAGAAGATTCAAAGAGAGTGAGATGCCAGCTCTTTTCATTCAGTCAGTAGCTTCAAACATTTCTGGTATATGAATAACATGATGTTTTTCAAAGGCAAAAATCAATGAATATTGTAAGTGCACAAACAGTAATTTCTCCGCATTGCAAGGTGCAATTCTGAAATTTTTTGCTTTTTCCTGCTAATCCTAGCATGATAAAGAAGATTCAAAGAGAGTGAGATGCCAGCTCCTTTCATTCAGTCAGTAGCTTCAAACATTTCTGGACGTTTTTCAATGGCAAAAATCAATGAATATTGTAAATGCACAAACAGTAATATCTCCACATTGCAAGGTGCAATTCTGAAATTTTTTGCTTTTTCCTGCTAATCCTGGCATGATAAAGAAGATTCAAAGAGAGTGAGATGCCAGCTCTTTTCATTCAGTCAGTAGCTTCAAACATTTCTGGTATATGAATAACATGATGTTTTTCAATGGCAAAAATCAATGAATATTGTAAATGCACAAACAGTAATTTCTCCGCATTGCAAGGTGCAATTCTGAAATTTTTTGCTTTTTCCTGCTAAATCTAGCATGATAAAGAAGATTCAAAGAGAGTGAGATGCCAGCTCCTTTCATTCAGTCAGTAGATTCAAACATTTCTGGACGTTTTTCAATGGCAAAAATCAATGAATATTGTAAATGCACAAACAGTAATATCTTCACATTGCAAGGTGCAATTCTGAAATTTTTTGCTTTTTCCTGCTCCTCTTAGCATGATAAAGAAGATTCAAAGAGAGTGAGATGCCAGCTCTTTTCATTCAGTCAGTAGCTTCAAACATTTCTGGTATATGAATAACATGATGTTTTTCAATGGCAAAAATCAATGAATATTGTAAATGCACAAACAGTAATTTCTCCGCATTGCAAGGTGCAATTCTGAAATTTTTTGCTTTTTCCTGCTAATCCTAGCATGATAAAGAAAATTCAAAGAGAGTGAGATGCCAGCTCCTTTCATTCAGTCAGTAGCTTCAAACATTTCTGGACGTTTTTCAATGGCAAAAATCAATGAATATTGTAAATGCACAAACAGTAATATCTCCACATTGCAAGGTGCAATTCTGAAATTTTTTGCTTTTTCCTGCTAATCCTGGCATGATAAAGAAGATTCAAAGAGAGTGAGATGCCAGCTCTTTTCATTCAGTCAGTAGCTTCAAACATTTCTGGTATATGAATAACATGATGTTTTTCAATGGCAAAAATCAATGAATATTGTAAATGCACAAACAGTAATTTCTCCGCATTGCAAGGTGCAATTCTGAAATTTTTTGCTTTTTCCTGCTAATCCTAGCATGATAAAGAAGATTCAAAGAGAGTGAGATGCCAGCTCCTTTCATTCAGTCAGTAGCTTCAAACATTTCTGGACGTTTTTCAATGGCAAAAATCAATGAATATTGTAAATGCACAAACAGTAATATCTCCACATTGCAACGTGCAATTCTGAAATTTTTTGCTTTTTCCTGCTCCTCTTAGCATGATAAAGAAGATTCAAAGAGAGTGAGATGCCAGCTCTTTTCATTCAGTCAGTAGCTTCAAACATTTCTGGTATATGAATAACATGATGTTTTTCAATGGCAAAAATCAATGAATATTGTAAATGCACAAACAGTAATTTCTCCGCATTGCAAGGTGCAATTCTGAAATTTTTTGCTTTTTCCTGCTAATCCTAGCATGATAAAGAAGATTCAAAGAGAGTGAGATGCCAGCTCCTTTCATTCAGTCAGTAGCTTCAAACATTTCTGGACGTTTTTCAATGGCAAAAATCAATGAATATTGTAAATGCACAAACAGTAATATCTCCACATTGCAAGGTGCAATTCTGAAATTTTTTGCTTTTTCCTGCTAATCCTGGCATGATAAAGAAGATTCAAAGAGAGTGAGATGCCAGCTCTTTTCATTCAGTCAGTAGCTTCAAACATTTCTGGTATATGAATAACATGATGTTTTTCAATGGCAAAAATCAATGAATATTGTAAATGCACAAACAGTAATTTCTCCGCATTGCAAGGTGCAATTCTGAAATTTTTTGCTTTTTCCTGCTAATCCTAGCATGATAAAGAAGATTCAAAGAGAGTGAGATGCCAGCTCCTTTCATTCAGTCAGTAGCTTCAAACATTTCTGGACGTTTTTCAATGGCAAAAATCAATGAATATTGTAAATGCACAAACAGTAATATCTCCACATTGCAAGGTGCAATTCTGAAATTTTTTGCTTTTTCCTGCTAATCCTGGCATGATAAAGAAGATTCAAAGAGAGTGAGATGCCAGCTCTTTTCATTCAGTCAGTAGCTTCAAACATTTCTGGTATATGAATAACATGATGTTTTTCAATGGCAAAAATCAATGAATATTGTAAATGCACAAACAGTAATTTCTCCGCATTGCAAGGTGCAATTCTGAAATTTTTTGCTTTTTCCTGCTAATCCTAGCATGATAAAGAAGATTCAAAGAGAGTGAGATGCCAGCTCCTTTCATTCAGTCAGTAGCTTCAAACATTTCTGGACGTTTTTCAATGGCAAAAATCAATGAATATTGTAAATGCACAAACAGTAATATCTCCACATTGCAACGTGCAATTCTGAAATTTTTTGCTTTTTCCTGCTCCTCTTAGCATGATAAAGAAGATTCAAAGAGAGTGAGATGCCAGCTCTTTTCATTCAGTCAGTAGCTTCAAACATTTCTGGTATATGAATAACATGATGTTTTTCAATGGCAAAAATCAATGAATATTGTAAATGCACAAACAGTAATTTCTTCGCATTGCAAGGTGCAATTCTGAAATTTTTTGCTTTTTCCTGCTAATCCTAGCATGATAAAGAAGATTCAAAGAGAGTGAGATGCCAGCTCCTTTCATTCAGTCAGTAGCTTCAAACATTTCTGGACGTTTTTCAATGGCAAAAATCAATGAATATTGTAAATGCACAAACAGTAATATCTCCACATTGCAAGGTGCAATTCTGAATTTTTTTGCTTTTTCCTGCTAATCCTGGCATGATAAAGAAGATTCAAAGAGAGTGAGATGCCAGCTCTTTTCATTCAGTCAGTAGCTTCAAACATTTCTGGTATATGAATAACATGATGTTTTTCAATGGCAAAAATCAATGAATATTGTAAATGCACAAACAGTAATTTCTCAGCATTGCAAGGTGCAATTCTGAAATTTTTTGCTGTTTCCTGCTAATCCTAGCATGATAAAGAAGAATCAAAGAGAGTGAGATGCCAGCTCCTTTCATTCAGTCAGTAGCTTCAAACATTTCTGGACGTTTTTCAATGGCAAAAATCAATGAATATTGTAAATGCACAAACAGTAATATCTCCACATTGCAACGTGCAATTCTGAAATTTTTTTGCTTTTTCCTGCTCCTCTTAGCATGATAAAGAAGATTCAAAGAGAGTGAGATGCCAGCTCTTTTCATTCAGTCAGTAGCTTCAAACATTTCTGGTATATGAATAACATGATGTTTTTCAATGGCAAAAATCAATGAATATTGTAAATGCACAAACAGTAATTTCTCCGCATTGCAAGGTGCAATTCTGAAATTTTTTGCTTTTTCCTGCTAATCCTAGCATGATAAAGAAGATTCAAAGAGAGTGAGATGCCAGCTCCTTTCATTCAGTCAGTAGCTTCAAACATTTCTGGACGTTTTTCAATGGCAAAAATCAATGAATATTGTAAATGCACAAACAGTAATATCTCCACATTGCAAGGTGCAATTCTGAAATTTTTTGCTTTTTCCTGCTAATCCTGGCATGATAAAGAAGATTCAAAGAGAGTGAAATGCCAGCTCTTTTCATTCAGTCAGTAGCTTCAAACATTTCTGGTATATGAATAACATGATGTTTTTCAATGGCAAAAATCAATGAATATTGTAAATGCACAAACAGTAATTTCTCCGCATTGCAAGGTGCAATTCTGAAATTTTTTGCTTTTTCCTGCTAATCCTAGCATGATAAAGAAGATTCAAAGAGAGTGAGATGCCAGCTCCTTTCATTCAGTCAGTAGCTTCAAACGTTTCTGGACGTTTTTCAATGGCAAAAATCAATGAATATTGTAAATGCACAAACAGTAATATCTCCACATTGCAACGTGCAATTCTGAAATTTTTTGCTTTTTCCTGCTCCTCTTAGCATGATAAAGAAGATTCAAAGAGAGTGAGATGCCAGCTCTTTTCATTCAGTCAGTAGCTTCAAACATTTCTGGTATATGAATAACATGATGTTTTTCAATGGCAAAAATCAATGAATATTGTAAATGCACAAACAGTAATTTCTCCGCATTGCAAGGTGCAATTCTGAAATTTTTTGCTTTTTCCTGCTAATCCTAGCATGATAAAGAAGATTCAAAGAGAGTGAGATGCCAGCTCCTTTCATTCAGTCAGTAGCTTCAAACATTTCTGGACGTTTTTCAATGGCAAAAATCAATGAATATTGTAAATGCACAAACAGTAATATCTCCACATTGCAAGGTGCAATTCTGAAATTTTTTGCTTTTTCCTGCTAATCCTGGCATGATAAAGAAGATTCAAAGAGAGTGAGATGCCAGCTCTTTTCATTCAGTCATTTGCTTCAAACATTTCTGGTATATGAATAACATGATGTTTTTCAATGGCAAAAATCAATGAATATTGTAAATGCACAAACAGTAATTTCTCCGCATTGCAAGGTGCAATTCTGAAATTTTTTGCTTTTTCCTGCTAATCCTAGCATGATAAAGAAGATTCAAAGAGAGTGAGATGCCAGCTCCTTTCATTCAGTCAGTAGCTTCAAACATTTCTGGACGTTTTTCAATGGCAAAAATCAATGAATATTGTAAATGCACAAACAGTAATATCTCCACATTGCAACGTGCAATTCTGAAATTTTTTGCTTTTTCCTGCTCCTCTTAGCATGATAAAGAAGATTCAAAGAGAGTGAGATGCCAGCTCTTTTCATTCAGTCAGTAGCTTCAAACATTTCTGGTATATGAATAACATGATGTTTTTCAATGGCAAAAATCAATGAATATTGTAAATGCACAAACAGTAATTTCTCCGCATTGCAAGGTGCAATTCTGAAATTTTTTGCTTTTTCCTGCTAATCCTAGCATGATAAAGAAGATTCAAAGAGAGTGAGATGCCAGCTCCTTTCATTCAGTCAGTAGCTTCAAACATTTCTGGACGTTTTTCAATGGCAAAAATCAATGAATATTGTAAATGCACAAACAGTAATATCTCCACATTGCAACGTGCAATTCTGAAATTTTTTGCTTTTTCCTGCTCCTCTTAGCATGATAAAGAAGATTCAAAGAGAGTGAGATGCCAGCTCTTTTCATTCAGTCAGTAGCTTCAAACATTTCTGGTATATGAATAACATGATGTTTTTCAATGGCAAAAATCAATGAATATTGTAAATGCACAAACAGTAATTTCTCCGCATTGCAAGGTGCAATTCTGAAATTTTTTGCTTTTTCCTGCTAATCCTAGCATGATAAAGAAGATTCAAAGAGAGTGAGATGCCAGCTCCTTTCATTCAGTCAGTAGCTTCAAACATTTCTGGACGTATTTCAATGGCAAAAATCAATGAATATTGTAAATGCACAAACAGTAATATCTCCACATTGCAAGGTGCAATTCTGAAATTTTTTGCTTTTTCCTGCTCCTCTTAGCATGATAAAGAAGATTCAAAGAGAGTGAGATGCCAGCTCTTTTCATTCAGTCAGTAGCTTCAAACATTTCTGGTATATGAATAACATGATGTTTTTCAATGGCAAAAATCAATGAATATTGTAAATGCACAAACAGTAATTTCTCCGCATTGCAAGGTGCAATTCTGAAATTTTTTGCTTTTTCCTGCTAATTCTAGCATGATAAAGAAGATTCAAAGAGAGTGAGATGCCAGCTCCTTTCATTCAGTCAGTAGCTTCAAACATTTCTGGACGTTTTTCAATGGCAAAAATCAATGAATATTGTAAATGCACAAACAGTAATATCTCCACATTGCAAGGTGCAATTCTGAAATTTTTTGCTTTTTCCTGCTAATCCTGGCATGATAAAGAAGATTCAAAGAGAGTGAAATGCCAGCTCTTTTCATTCAGTCAGTAGCTTCAAACATTTCTGGTATATGAATAACATGATGTTTTTCAATGGCAAAAATCAATGAATATTGTAAATGCACAAACAGTAATTTCTCCGCATTGCAAGGTGCAATTCTGAAATTTTTTGCTTTTTCCTGCTAATCCTAGCATGATAAAGAAGATTCAAAGAGAGTGAGATGCCAGCTCCTTTCATTCAGTCAGTAGCTTCAAACATTTCTGGACGTTTTTCAATGGCAAAAATCAATGAATATTGTAAATGCACAAACAGTAATATCTCCACATTGCAACGTGCAATTCTGAAATTTTTTGCTTTTTCCTGCTCCTCTTAGCATGATAAAGAAGATTCAAAGAGAGTGAGATGCCAGCTCTTTTCATTCAGTCAGTAGCTTCAAACATTTCTGGTATATGAATAACATGATGTTTTTCAATGGCAAAAATCAATGAATATTGTAAATGCACAAACAGTAATTTCTCCGCATTGCAAGGTGCAATTCTGAAATTTTTTGCTTTTTCCTGCTAATCCTAGCATGATAAAGAAGATTCAAAGAGAGTGAGATGCCAGCTCCTTTCATTCAGTCAGTAGCTTCAAACATTTCTGGACGTTTTTCAATGGCAAAAATCAATGAATATTGTAAATGCACAAACAGTAATATCTCCACATTGCAAGGTGCAATTCTGAAATTTTTTGCTTTTTCCTGCTAATCCTGGCATGATAAAGAAGATTGAAAGAGAGTGAGATGCCAGCTCTTTTCATTCAGTCATTTGCTTCAAACATTTCTGGTATATGAATAACATGATGTTTTTCAATGGCAAAAATCAATGAATATTGTAAATGCACAAACAGTAATATCTCCACATTGCAACATGCAATTCTGAAATTTTTTGCTTTTTCCTGCTCCTCTTAGCATGATAAAGAAGATTCAAAGAGAGTGAGATGCCAGCTCTTTTCATTCAGTCAGTAGCTTCAAACATTTCTGGTATATGAATAACATGATGTTTTTCAATGGCAAAAATCAATGAATATTGTAAATGCACAAACAGTATTTTCTCCGCATTGCAAGGTGCAATTCTGAAATTTTTTGCTTTTTCCTGCTAATCCTAGCATGATAAAGAAGATTCAAAGAGAGTGAGATGCCAGCTCCTTTCATTCAGTCAGTAGCTTCAAACATTTCTGGACGTTTTTCAATGGCAAAAATCAATGAATATTGTAAATGCACAAACAGTAATATCTCCACATTGCAACGTGCAATTCTGAAATTTTTTGCTTTTTCCTGCTCCTCTTAGCATGATAAAGAAGATTCAAAGAGAGTGAGATGCCAGCTCTTTTCATTCAGTCAGTAGCTTCAAACATTTCTGGTATATGAATAACATGATGTTTTTCAATGGCAAAAATCAATGAATATTGTAAATGCACAAACCGTAATTTCTCCGCATTGCAAGGTGCAATTCTGAAATTTTTTGCTTTTTCCTGCTAATCCTAGCATGATAAAGAAGATTCAAAGAGAGTGAGATGCCAGCTCCTTTCATTCAGTCAGTAGCTTCAAACATTTCTGGACGTTTTTCAATGGCAAAAATCAATGAATATTGTAAATGCACAAACAGTAATATCTCCACATTGCAAGGTGCAATTCTGAAATTTTTTGCTTTTTCCTGCTCCTCTTAGCATGATAAAGAAGATTCAAAGAGAGTGAGATGCCAGCTCTTTTCATTCAGTCAGTAGCTTCAAACATTTCTGGTATATGAATAACATGATGTTTTTCAATGGCAAAGATCAATGAATATTGTAAATGCACAAACAGTAATTTCTCCGCATTGCAAGGTGCAATTCTGAAATTTTTTGCTTTTTCCTGCTAATTCTAGCATGATAAAGAAGATTCAAAGAGTGTGAGATGCCAGCTCCTTTCATTCAGTCAGTAGCTTCAAACATTTCTGGACGTTTTTCAATGGCAAAAATCAATGAATATTGTAAATGCACAAACAGTAATATCTTCACATTGCAAGGTGCAATTCTGAAATTTTTTGCTTTTTCCTGCTCCTCTTAGCATGATAAAGAAGATTCAAAGAGAGTGAGATGCCAGCTCTTTTCATTCAGTCAGTAGCTTCAAACATTTCTGGTATATGAATAACATGATGTTTTTCAATGGCAAAAATCAATGAATATTGTAAATGCACAAACAGTAATTTCTCCGCATTGCAAGGTGCAATTCTGAAATTTTTTGCTTTTTCCTGCTAATCCTAGCATGATAAAGAAGATTCAAAGAGAGTGAGATGCCAGCTCCTTTCATTCAGTCAGTAGCTTCAAACATTTCTGGACGTTTTTCAATGGCAAAAATCAATGAATATTGTAAATGCACAAACAGTAATATCTCCACATTGCAAGGTGCAATTCTGAATTTTTTTGCTTTTTCCTGCTAATCCTGGCATGATAAAGAAGATTCAAAGAGAGTGAGATGCCAGCTCTTTTCATTCAGTCAGTAGCTTCAAACATTTCTGGTATATGAATAACATGATGTTTTTCAATGGCAAAAATCAATGAATATTGTAAATGCACAAACAGTAATTTCTCAGCATTGCAAGGTGCAATTCTGAAATTTTTTGCTGTTTCCTGCTAATCCTAGCATGATAAAGAAGATTCAAAGAGAGTGAGATGCCAGCTCCTTTCATTCAGTCAGTAGCTTCAAACATTTCTGGACGTTTTTCAATGGCAAAAATCAATGAATATTGTAAATGCACAAACAGTAATATCTCCACATTGCAACGTGCAATTCTGAAATTTTTTTGCTTTTTCCTGCTCCTCTTAGCATGATAAAGAAGATTCAAAGAGAGTGAGATGCCAGCTCTTTTCATTCAGTCAGTAGCTTCAAACATTTCTGGTATATGAATAACATGATGTTTTTCAATGGCAAAAATCAATGAATATTGTAAATGCACAAACAGTAATTTCTCCGCATTGCAAGGTGCAATTCTGAAATTTTTTGCTTTTTCCTACTAATCCTAGCATGATAAAGAAGATTCAAAGAGAGTGAGATGCCAGCTCCTTTCATTCAGTCAGTAGCTTCAAACATTTCTGGACGTTTTTCAATGGCAAAAATCAATGAATATTGTAAATGCACAAACAGTAATATCTCCACATTGCAACGTGCAATTCTGAAATTTTTTGCTTTTTCCTGCTCCTCTTAGCATGATAAAGAAGATTCAAAGAGAGTGAGATGCCAGCTCTTTTCATTCAGTCAGTAGCTTCAAACATTTCTGGTATATGAATAACATGATGTTTTTCAATGGCAAAAATCAATGAATATTGTAAATGCACAAACCGTAATTTCTCCGCATTGCAAGGTGCAATTCTGAAATTTTTTGCTTTTTCCTGCTAATCCTAGCATGATAAAGAAGATTCAAAGAGAGTGAGATGCCAGCTCCTTTCATTCAGTCAGTAGCTTCAAACATTTCTGGACGTTTTTCAATGGCAAAAATCAATGAATATTGTAAATGCACAAACAGTAATATCTCCACATTGCAAGGTGCAATTCTGAAATTTTTTGCTTTTTCCTGCTCCTCTTAGCATGATAAAGAAGATTCAAAGAGAGTGAGATGCCAGCTCTTTTCATTCAGTCAGTAGCTTCAAACATTTCTGGTATATGAATAACATGATGTTTTTCAATGGCAAAAATCAATGAATATTGTAAATGCACAAACAGTAATTTCTCCGCATTGCAAGGTGCAATTCTGAAATTTTTTGCTTTTTCCTGCTAATCATGGCATGATAAAGAAGATTCAAAGAGAGTGAGATGCCAGCTCTTTTCATTCAGTCAGTAGCTTCAAACATTTCTGGTATATGAATAACATGATGTTTTTCATTGGCAAAAATCAATGAATATTGTAAATGCACAAACAGTAATTTCTCCGCATTGCAAGGTGCAATTCTGAAATTTTTTGCTTTTTCCTGCTAATCCTAGCATGATAAAGAAGATTCAAAGAGAGTGAGATGCCAGCTCCTTTCATTCAGTCAGTAGCTTCAAACATTTCTGGACGTTTTTCAATGGCAAAAATCAATGAATATTGTAAATGCACAAACAGTAATATCTCCACATTGCAAGGTGCAATTCTGAAATTTTTTGCTTTTTCCTGCTCCTCTTAGCATGATAAAGAAGATTCAAAGAGAGTGAGATGACAGCTCTTTTCATTCAGTCAGTAGCTTCAAACATTTCTGGTATATGAATAACATGATGTTTTTCAATGGCAAAAATCAATGAATATTGTAAATGCACAAACAGTAATTTCTCCGCATTGCAAGGTGCAATTCTGAAATTTTTCCTTTTTCCTGCTAATCCTAGCATGATAAAGAAGATTCAAAGAGAGTGAGATGCCAGCTCCTTTCATTCAGTCAGTAGCTTCAAACATTTCTGGACGTTTTTCAATGGCAAAAATCAATGAATATTGTAAATGCACAAACAGTAATATCTCCACATTGCAAGGTGCAATTCTGAAATTTTTTGCTTTTTCCTGCTCCTCTTAGCATGATAAAGAAGATTCAAAGAGAGTGAGATGCCAGCTCTTTTCATTCAGTCAGTAGCTTCAAACATTTCTGGTATATGAATAACATGATGTTTTTCAATGGCAAAAATCAATGAATATTGTAAATGCACAAACAGTAATTTCTCCGCATTGCAAGGTGCAATTCTGAAATTTTTTGCTTTTTCCTGCTAATCCT
Organism: Phyllobates terribilis; assembly: GCF_046119375.1. Classification (NCBI taxonomy): domain Eukaryota; kingdom Metazoa; phylum Chordata; class Amphibia; order Anura; family Dendrobatidae; genus Phyllobates; species Phyllobates terribilis. Next base: position 3,202,655 of record NW_027362937.1, on the reverse strand, counting down.
AGCATGATAAAGAAGATTCAAAGAGAGTGAGATGCCAGCTCCTTTCATTCAGTCAGTAGCTTCAAACATTTCTGGACGTTTTTCAATGGCAAAAATCAATGAATATTGTAAATGCACAAACAGTAATATCTCCACATTGCAAGGTGCAATTCTGAAATTTTTTGCTTTTTCCTGCTCCTCTTAGCATGATAAAGAAGATTCAAAGAGAGTGAGATGACAGCTCTTTTCATTCAGTCAGTAGCTTCAAACATTTCTGGTATATGAATAACATGATGTTTTTCAATGGCAAAAATCAATGAATATTGTAAATGCACAAACAGTAATTTCTCCGCATTGCAAGGTGCAATTCTGAAATTTTTTGCTTTTTCCTGCTAATCCTAGCATGATAAAGAAGATTCAAAGAGAGTGAGATGCCAGCTCCTTTCATTCAGTCAGTAGCTTCAAACATTTCTGGACGTTTTTCAATGGCAAAAATCAATGAATATTGTAAATGCACAAACAGTAATATCTCCACATTGCAAGGTGCAATTCTGAAATTTTTTGCTTTTTCCTGCTCCTCTTAGCATGATAAAGAAGATTCAAAGAGAGTGAGATGCCAGCTCTTTTCATTCAGTCAGTAGCTTCAAACATTTCTGGTATATGAATAACATGATGTTTTTCAAAGGCAAAAATCAATGAATATTGTAAGTGCACAAACAGTAATTTCTCCGCATTGCAAGGTGCAATTCTGAAATTTTTTGCTTTTTCCTGCTAATCCTAGCATGATAAAGAAGATTCAAAGAGAGTGAGATGCCAGCTCCTTTCATTCAGTCAGTAGCTTCAAACATTTCTGGACGTTTTTCAATGGCAAAAATCAATGAATATTGTAAATGCACAAACAGTAATATCTCCACATTGCAAGGTGCAATTCTGAAATTTTTTGCTTTTTCCTGCTAATCCTGGCATGATAAAGAAGATTCAAAGAGAGTGAGATGCCAGCTCTTTTCATTCAGTCAGTAGCTTCAAACATTTCTGGTATATGAATAACATGATGTTTTTCAATGGCAAAAATCAATGAATATTGTAAATTCACAAACAGTAATTTCTCCGCATTGCAAGGTGCAATTCTGAAATTTTTTGCTTTTTCCTGCTAATTCTAGCATGATAAAGAAGATTCAAAGAGAGTGAGATGCCAGCTCCTTTCATTCAGTCAGTAGCTTCAAACATTTCTGGACGTTTTTCAATGGTAAAAATCAATGAATATTGTAAATGCACAAACAGTAATATCTTCACATTGCAAGGTGCAATTCTGAAATTTTTTGCTTTTTCCTGCTCCTCTTAGCATGATAAAGAAGATTCAAAGAGAGTGAGATGCCAGCTCTTTTCATTCAGTCAGTAGCTTCAAACATTTCTGGTATATGAATAACATGATGTTTTTCAATGGCAAAAATCAATGAATATTGTAAATGCACAAACAGTAATTTCTCCGCATTGCAAGGTGCAATTCTGAAATTTTTTGCTTTTTCCTGCTAATCCTAGCATGATAAAGAAGATTCAAAGAGAGTGAGATGCCAGCTCCTTTCATTCAGTCAGTAGCTTCAAACATTTCTGGACGTTTTTCAATGGCAAAAATCAATGAATATTGTAAATGCACAAACAGTAATATCTCCACATTGCAAGGTGCAATTCTGAAATTTTTTGCTTTTTCCTGCTAATCCTGGCATGATAAAGAAGATTCAAAGAGAGTGAGATGCCAGCTCTTTTCATTCAGTCAGTAGCTTCAAACATTTCTGGTATATGAATAACATGATGTTTTTCAATGTCAAAAATCAATGAATATTGTAAATGCACAAACAGTAATTTCTCCGCATTGCAAGGTGCAATTCTGAAATTTTTTGCTTTTTCCTGCTAATCCTAGCATGATAAAGAAGATTCAAAGAGAGTGAGATGCCAGCTCCTTTCATTCAGTCAGTAGCTTCAAACATTTCTGGACGTTTTTCAATGGCAAAAATCAATGAATATTGTAAATGCACAAACAGTAATATCTCCACATTGCAACGTGCAATTCTGAAATTTTTTGCTTTTTCCTGCTCCTCTTAGCATGATAAAGAAGATTCAAAGAGAGTGAGATGCCAGCTCTTTTCATTCAGTCAGTAGCTTCAAACATTTCTGGTATATGAATAACATGATGTTTTTCAATGGCAAAAATCAATGAATATTGTAAATGCACAAACAGTAATTTCTCCGCATTGCAAGGTGCAATTCTGAAATTTTTTGCTTTTTCCTGCTAATCCTAGCATGATAAAGATTCAAAGAGAGTGAGATGCCAGCTCCTTTCATTCAGTCAGTAGCTTCAAACATTTCTGGACGTTTTTCAATGGCAAAAATCAATGAATATTGTAAATGCACAAACAGTAATATCTCCACATTGCAAGGTGCAATTCTGAAATTTTTTGCTTTTTCCTGCTAATCCTGGCATGATAAAGAAGATTCAAAGAGAGTGAGATGCCAGCTCTTTTCATTCAGTCAGTAGCTTCAAACATTTCTGGTATATGAATAACATGATGTTTTTCAATGGCAAAAATCAATGAATATTGTAAATGCACAAACAGTAATTTCTCCGCATTGCAAGGTGCAATTCTGAAATTTTTTGCTTTTTCCTGCTAATCCTAGCATGATAAAGAAGATTCAAAGAGAGTGAGATGCCAGCTCCTTTCATTCAGTCAGTAGCTTCAAACATTTCTGGACGTTTTTCAATGGCAAAAATCAATGAATATTGTAAATGCACAAACAGTAATATCTCCACATTGCAACGTGCAATTCTGAAATTTTTTGCTTTTTCCTGCTCCTCTTAGCATGATAAAGAAGATTCAAAGAGAGTGAGATGCCAGCTCTTTTCATTCAGTCAGTAGCTTCAAACATTTCTGGTATATGAATAACATGATGTTTTTCAATGGCAAAAATCAATGAATATTGTAAATGCACAAACAGTAATTTCTCCGCATTGCAAGGTGCAATTCTGAAATTTTTTGCTTTTTCCTGCTAATCCTAGCATGATAAAGAAGTTTCAAAGAGAGTGAGATGCCAGCTCCTTTCATTCAGTCAGTAGCTTCAAACATTTCTGGACGTTTTTCAATGGCAAAAATCAATGAATATTGTAAATGCACAAACAGTAATATCTCCACATTGCAACGTGCAATTCTGAAATTTTTTGCTTTTTCCTGCTCCTCTTAGCATGATAAAGAAGATTCAAAGAGAGTGAGATGCCAGCTCTTTTCATTCAGTCAGTAGCTTCAAACATTTCTGGTATATGAATAACATGATGTTTTTCAATGGCAAAAATCAATGAATATTGTAAATGCACAAACAGTAATTTCTCCGCATTGCAAGGTGCAATTCTGAAATTTTTTGCTTTTTCCTGCTAATCCTAGCATGATAAAGAAGATTCAAAGAGAGTGAGATGCCAGCTCCTTTCATTCAGTCAGTAGCTTCAAACATTTCTGGACGTTTTTCAATGGCAAAAATCAATGAATATTGTAAATGCACAAACAGTAATATCTCCACATTGCAACGTGCAATTCTGAAATTTTTTGCTTTTCCTGCTCCTCTTAGCATGATAAAGAAGATTCAAAGAGAGTGAGATGCCAGCTCTTTTCATTCAGTCAGTAGCTTCAAACATTTCTGGTATATGAATAACATGATGTTTTTCAATGGCAAAAATAAATGAATATTGTAAATGCACAAACAGTAATTTCTCCGCATTGCAAGGTGCAATTCTGAAATTTTTTGCTTTTTCCTGCTAATCATGGCATGATAAAGAAGATTCAAAGAGAGTGAGATGCCAGCTCTTTTCATTCAGTCAGTAGCTTCAAACATTTCTGGTATATGAATAACATGATGTTTTTCAATGGCAAAAATCAATGAATATTGTAAATGCACAAACAGTAATTTCTCCGCATTGCAAGGTGCAATTCTGAAATTTTTTGCTTTTTCCTGCTAATCCTAGCATGATAAAGAATATACAAAGAGAGTGAGATGCCAGCTCCTTTCATTCAGTCAGTAGCTTCAAACATTTCTGGACGTTTTTCAATGGCAAAAATCAATGAATATTGTAAATGCACAAACAGTAATATCTCCACATTGCAACGTGCAATTCTGAAATTTTTTGCTTTTTCCTGCTCCTCTTAGCATGATAAAGAAGATTCAAAGAGAGTGAGATGCCAGCTCTTTTCATTCAGTCAGTAGCTTCAAACATTTCTGGTATATGAATAACATGATGTTTTTCAATGGCAAAAATCAATGAATATTGTAAATGCACAAACAGTAATTTCTCCGCATTGCAAGGTGCAATTCTGAAATTTTTTGCTTTTTCCTGCTAATCCTAGCATGATAAAGAAGATTCAAAGAGAGTGAGATGCCAGCTCCTTTCATTCAGTCAGTAGCTTCAAACATTTCTGGACGTTTTTCAATGGCAAAAATCAATGAATATTGTAAATGCACAAACAGTAATATCTCCACATTGCAAGGTGCAATTCTGAAATTTTTTGCTTTTTCCTGCTCATCTTAGCATGATAAAGAAGATTCAAAGAGAGTGAGATGCCAGCTCTTTTCAATCAGTCAGTAGCTTCAAACATTTCTGGTATATGAATAACATGATGTTTTTCAATGGCAAAAATCAATGAATATTGTAAATGCACAAACAGTAATTTCTCCGCATTGCAAGGTGCAATTCTGAAATTTTTTGCTTTTTCCTGCTCCTCTTAGCATGATAAAGAAGATTCAAAGAGAGTGAGATGCCAGCTCCTTTCATTCAGTCAGTAGCTTCAAACATTTCTGGACGTTTTTCAATGGCAAAAATCAATGAATATTGTAAATGCACAAACAGTAATATCTCCACATTGCAAGGTGCAATTCTGAAATTTTTTGCTTTTTCCTGCTCCTCTTAGCATGATAAAGAAGATTCAAAGAGAGTGAGATGCCAGCTCTTTTCATTCAGTCAGTAGCTTCAAACATTTCTGGTATATGAATAACATGATGTTTTTCAAAGGCAAAAATCAATGAATATTGTAAGTGCACAAACAGTAATTTCTCCGCATTGCAAGGTGCAATTCTGAAATTTTTTGCTTTTTCCTGCTAATCCTAGCATGATAAAGAAGATTCAAAGAGAGTGAGATGCCAGCTCCTTTCATTCAGTCAGTAGCTTCAAACATTTCTGGACGTTTTTCAATGGCAAAAATCAATGAATATTGTAAATGCACAAACAGTAATATCTCCACATTGCAAGGTGCAATTCTGAAATTTTTTGCTTTTTCCTGCTAATCCTGGCATGATAAAGAAGATTCAAAGAGAGTGAGATGCCAGCTCTTTTCATTCAGTCAGTAGCTTCAAACATTTCTGGTATATGAATAACATGATGTTTTTCAATGGCAAAAATCAATGAATATTGTAAATGCACAAACAGTAATTTCTCCGCATTGCAAGGTGCAATTCTGAAATTTTTTGCTTTTTCCTGCTAATCCTAGCATGATAAAGAAGATTCAAAGAGAGTGAGATGCCAGCTCCTTTCATTCAGTCAGTAGCTTCAAACATTTCTGGACGTTTTTCAATGGCAAAAATCAATGAATATTGTAAATGCACAAACAGTAATATCTCCACATTGCAAGGTGCAATTCTGAAATTTTTTGCTTTTTCCTGCTAATCCTGGCATGATAAAGAAGATTCAAAGAGAGTGAGATGCCAGCTCTTTTCATTCAGTCAGTAGCTTCAAACATTTCTGGTATATGAATAACATGATGTTTTTCAATGGCAAAAATCAATGAATATTGTAAATGCACAAACAGTAATTTCTCCGCATTGCAAGGTGCAATTCTGAAATTTTTTGCTTTTTCCTGCTAATCCTAGCATGATAAAGAAGATTCAACGAGAGTGAGATCGGGGGAGTGGCCTGAGCACAGGACGAGATGGCAGCCTGATCCCGAGCTCCCTGAGGGCTTTGCCTTAAAAGCTACTTTTAATCGACAAAAAGAGGATTATTTTTTCAGAATTTCATATAATTTGACTCTCCATCATCCAGGGATCATTTGGACACCAAGAAGTCCCTTCTAAACACATCAACCCTGGAGCTGCTTCGTGCTGAGGCATTTGGGTGAGGTTCAGAAACCTCCATTGAAGAGACTCTGCAACGTGGCCCTACAGGATTGTGGGCCCATATATGCCCTTTTATCTCTGGACCCAGGATTACTCCGTTTTATATCGGACTTAAGGACTGCCAGCAGGCTTTATATGCAGCTGCGGTAAGTCACAGAGAGCATTCCAGTACTTGTGGCGGTGACGTGGCCCTATAAGTTCACAGATCGGTGGGGACACATATTTCTCCCACCCTACTTAACAGAGCACTATATACTGGACCCACTGACTGGTGTCAGAGCTTACCTTTAACCCACGGTGTGGCACATTCTGGTTCTGGTCCCGACACCCAGACGATCACTGGCGGCCCTTTTCTTGTTTCCAGTCACTCTGCAGCGAGGCTTTGAAGTGACTGTGATAGCAGTGCAGGCCTGCTCTGCTCTGCTCTTTACTCCGGGAGCAGGACCCTACAGCAGCATCAGCTGTCCCGACACCGGACCCAAGAAGAGAGGAGAAGAGGAGACTGAGACCGAGACACCGGCGACAACCTGAAAAAACCCAGCCCTGCAATCTACTGTCGCAGCCCCACGGAGGACCGGACCGGACCCGCAGGACCCCAACCCATAAAGAAGCAGCACTACCTCCCCCGGACCAAATACCCTCAACCCCACTGGACCCCGAGGACGAGACCCCTGCTGCCGGCGAGGGACTGAGCGCTTAGCTTGTCCGACGCGGAGCTCAGGAGACTGAGACGGAGCGGGACTTCATACTCCAGCTTAAGGTCAGATAAGCCCGGCTGACGCCAGGGCTCTTACTGTGTTTCTGGGGGTTCGTTGTCCAGGGTTCCGGGGCTGCTCCGGTGGTAGCGGTGTCCCCTCGTGTCCCTGTGAAGCTGCTGCGTCCCTTTCCCCCCTCGGCTCACTGCCACCGCTGCTGTCTGCACCCGGCTCTCTCCTCTCCTCTGCGGCTGTTACCTGCACTCCGGGCTGTTCCCATAGTAGCGGTTCCCCCTCCTCTGCTCCGGAGCCGGCATATCAGCTGTTCCTTTTGATACCGGGCACTGCCGGTATACACGGCTGGTGTCCCCTTGTCCCCAGAACCTATACAGTGGCGGCGGTATCCCCCCTCCCTCTGATAAGGAGCCGCTCCGTTCCCCCTGCTCCCAGCTGTTGAGTGCCGCCGGTGCCGAGGTCCGTTCCATCTACCCCCGCTGTGCCGCTCTGCTGTATGTGTCCCTATGGTATCTGGACCCTGCAGACCCCTGTGACTGTCTCCCCCTCCTGTGGCAGCGCCGCTGTGCTTTGATTTTTGCCCCTGGTCCCTCGCTGCAGCAGCACCGCTGCCCTCCACTGTCACACACTTTCAATCAGCTGATATTTTCAAATCTCCCGCCCCCTGCTGCAGCGTAGCTCTGCACTGCTGTCCATGGTGCTGATCTTATATTAGTCAAATTCTCCTGCCTCCTGCTGCAGCGTCGCTCTACACTGCTGTCCATGGTGCTGATCTTATATTAGTGAAATTCTCCTGCCTCCTGCTGCAGCGTCGCTATGCTCTGCTGTCCATGGTGCTGATCTGATATCAGTACCTATAAGCAGTCCATTAAAACATTAGACAGTGCCGATAAAAACTGTTGCTCACAGAATTTGCGGATCCTTATAAGTTCTGGTTGGAAGAACTCTATATTAACCCTTTGGAGGATTTTCCTATAAATTTCTTTTTTCAGATATTTTTTCCTTAAAGGGACGGTACCCACAATTTGCCTGCTTATACTCTTGGATATAGAAATAATTTTTTTTTCGCTACTACTAACTTTTGAACTATTAATTCTACATTGATTATCATTTGTCCTAATAATTTTACATTCTTTCCTGGCGAAATTCTCTGATGTCTTTGATTCAACCAATTGTCTTTAATTTAGGAAAACGGACATTCGGCGATTTTTGAATATTGACTGATTATATATATATTGTATTTTAAGATATATCTGATGGTTTACTAAATTTGTTACTCACTGTTATTTGATTGCGGATACCTGATATTTTAGGTCAGCTTCCACTGGATTCATTTTAAAGTAACATTTAGATATAATAGTGTATACTTGCATTTATACTCTACAGAATTGACGTTTATAATGGCATCAAACAAAAGAAATTCCCAAAAATCCCTAGAGATTCCCCTTAAGACTAATGCGGTAAGAGGGAAGACCTCTCAGCGTTTTTCCTTTTCTAACCCCTCAGAAGATTCTGTTAATACTATTAGCCCAATCAAGTCCATATCACCGCATAGAAACCCTGAAGACAACCCAACTTCTAAAATGTGTACTCCTACTAAAGATTCATCTAAAACTGTAACTTCCCCAAAACAGCTAAAGGATTCTATTTCTAAACCTGCCTCTGCCTCAACAGCCAGAGATAAAAGAGAGGAGGATATGGATTTGTCCGTTTCCTCAAAAAGAAGAGATCCTGGTGATTGGGGCAATAAATTTTCCCCCCTCGCAACTAATTCAGAGGACGATTCCTCAGACACTTCCCCTAACCCAAGTCCAGAAAGGAGACGTTTAAAAAAAGATCTATCTCCTATATCTCCTGATTCTATGATCAGTGTTCCGTTAAAATTGCCTACTTCTCAAAATCCAGAAAATTTTGACCTTACCTCATTTTTGGATAACCTGACCAAAAGGATTGATAACAATATGAAGCTAGGATTTGATAGACAGGTTGATTCCATGAAGTCTACTTTAAGCGCCTTTGGTGTTAAATTAGAGGAAAACACCAAGAGACTTAATACGGTAGAAGGTAAAATAGACAAAGTTTCCTCAGAACATCTCGAGATTAAATCTGAGCTTCATAGACTTAGATTAAAAGTGGCTGACCTAGAAGACAGAAGCAGAAGAAATAACTTGAAAATTAGGGGCATCTCTGAAAGTGTCTCCCCCTCTGACCTTCTCTCCTATGTTAGAGACTTATTTCACAAATCCATCCCTTCTTTGTCTGAACAGGATCTTATTATAGACAGAGCACATCGCTTATTTCGCCCTTCGTCTATTTCTCCTGATTTACCTAGAGACACGATAATAAGATTGCATTTTTTCTCCACTAAGGAGAGAATTTTAAGTTTTATTAGAGAGGAAAAGGAATTCCCTGAACCTTTTTCGCACCTAAAAATCTTCTCAGATTTTTCAAGGGAGACTATGGATGCGAGAAGGGCCTACAAATTGACCACTGACAGATTGAGAGACATGGGTATTCCGTATAGGTGGGGCTTCCCAGTGAAACTACTGTTTTTTTTTAAGGGGAAAACTTTTACTCTTTCAGATCCAGATGAGGGCCCCAAATTCTTTGAATTTATAAAAGACATTCCCCTGAAGGATCCGAAAGCTCCAAACCGCTGAGATGTGGGGGAGCTATTGTTGGATCCTTTCTAAAACTTTATTCCTTATATCACATAATATCTGGATTACTAAATTACTTAACCTAATTCTGAAAATTTATAGTGTAGCAATCATTGTCTGATTTAGTTAAATCTTAAAACGTTAATTTTGTCCTTTTGAGTCCTGGTTGGCTCTGGAGTTCCGAAACTTATATTAATCTTCTTTATACCATGCCCTCAGGTAGTGTCCACACTCTTTTTTTCCCCCAAAACCGAGGAAGAACCTTTCAGGTAAAGGTTCCCTCAGGAAGTTTTTGATTCATTTTTTTTTATTTCTTTTTTCTGGTATCTTGAATACCTAGTGACTGTTACTGTCGTTGTTTGTTTGACAAATTTTCTCCTTTGAATTGTGGTCTGTAACGCATTTTCTACCTATTAAAATACCATCTCCCAGTTTTGATTGTCGGTGGTTTTACCGTCTGGGGTGGTTCGCAGGATCAATTGATTTTTGCCTTTCTCTTCTTTTGATACATTTTGACTGTTTCCCTGGTCTATGCCTATTAAGGTTGTCTCATACAATGTAAGAGGTCTGAATATCCCCAGCAAAAGATTCTCCGTCTGGAAGGAATTGGTTCATCTTGGAGCCGATGTAGCGTGTCTACAAGAGACCAGGTTCGCTGAGGGGAAACATCCTAAATTTTCTCATAAAGAATATCCCCATATTTTTGAATCCATCAGCGAACGGAAAAAAGCTGGCGTAGCAACATTGATTAAAAATTCGGTTCCATTTGAACTATTAGATCAGCATTGTGATGTCAATGGCAGATATCACATACTGAACTGCAAATTGAACAATCATGAGTGTACTATTGCTAACGTATATGCCCCAAATAAGAAGCAAATTTCTTTTTTAAATAAAGTTTTAAGGAAAGTGAAGGAGGTTAGGAGAGGTGAATTGATCCTTTTGGGGGATTTTAATATGGTACCTGATGGGTTAATTGACTCTTCTTCTCCTAGTCGTCATCTATATGCTACACTAAATAATTGGCTTCATAGAAATGAACTTTTCGACATATTCAGATGTTTCAATACTACTTCAAAAGAGTTCTCTCACTTTTCAGATGCATATCAAACGGCCTCCAGAATTGACCTAATATTAACCGACGTCTTCTCTTTATCTAAATTCTCAAATATCTCCATAGGACTCAGGTCTTTATCGGATCATGCCCCTGTAACGTGTGAACTCCACATTGGCCCTCTTTTAAGAAACGGATTCCTTTGGAAGTGCAAATCTCCCTTATTCATAATCCCAAGAATAAAAAAACTATTGAAAATGCAATTTCAAATTATTTTAAAGAAAATGAAACCCCGGATCTGTCTAACCCCTTCTCTAGTTGGTGTGCCCACAAAGCTGTGCTTCGGGGTGTACTAATACAGATATCCTCATCAGAAAAAAAAGAAAAAAGAGCCAAAATAAATTCCCTTCAAAAACTAATCAAAGAAAAAGAACAAGCGCAGATTAACCTTCCTTCCCCTTCCCCAACAATTCAAAAGGAGCTACTAAATCTAAGGATTGACCTAAAATCCGAAATTTTTTCTTCCTAGACTCGATCATTCAAAAATCAAAGTTTAATCATTATGCCGCCCTTAACAAACCTACTCGTTTTATGGCCCGATTGGTTAAACAAAAAAGAGCGAACAATAGAATTGATAAAATAAAAAATGTTAACGGATCATTGCTCTATCATCCGAAAGATATAGCTGATCGGTTCGCAGAATTTTATGAGAAACTCTATAATATCAAATCCGATCCCTTAATCTCCCAACCTAACTCAGAAGCAATTAATAATTTTCTCTCTTCAATTAAATTACCCAAACTGAGCCCTCTGGATCTTGAGTTATTGAATGAACCTTTTACTACCCTTGAAACTATGAACACAATTAAGCAACTTAAATCTTTCAAGGCCCCGGGTCCAGATGGGTTCATCAATGAATACTATAAAACCTTTTGTGAACTCCTTTCTCCTCCTCTTACTAAAATCTTTAATTTGGCATCTTCAAGTTGCTCCTTCCCCCAAGAAATGTTGGAGGCCACCATCACTTTGATTCCCAAGTCAAAAGATGAGAGAGATAATGTCAAGAATTATAGACCTATTTCACTAATCAATACCGATATCAAAATTTATTCGAAAATTCTGGCCAATCGTCTTTCAACTATCCTCCCAAATCTCATCAACGATGACCAAATTGGCTTCGTTGGTGGGAGACAAGCTACTGATGGCACTAGAAGAATTTTGAATATTTTGAGATTGATTAATACAGCTAGAGTTCCAACCTCCTTGCTCGCATTAGATGCTGAAAAAGCATTCGATAGATTAAATTGGCTATATTTAAAACATACTCTTATTAAATTTTGGTTTTAATAATAATTTTCTTTCTTCAATTTTGGCCCTTTATTCTAACCCTCAAGCTAAAATTTATGTCAACAATTATCTTTCCCACCCAATCCCTATTACAAACGGGACTAGACAGGGTTGCCCTCTTTCCCCCCTACTTTTCATTTTGGCTATGGAGCCTTTGGCACAGAAGATCAGAGAAAGCACTGACATTAAGGGGATCTCTGCCCCTTCCCGGGAATTCAAAATTAGTCTCTTCGCGGATGACGTCATGCTTTCCTTGCTGGATCCAATAAATTCGGTCAATAAGGTCTTGGAAGTTCTGGATTCATTCTCCCAGATTTCCTACTTTAAGATCAATAGAAAAAAATCAAAACTTTTAAACATTAATTTGGACCATCAAACGAGAGAAGCTTTACATTCAAAATTTTCCTTTGATTCAGCCAAGGACAATCTGACCTATTTGGGGATTGTGGTTGGTAAATCTATCGATTCAACACTCTCTGCCAATCTAGACCTAATTAATGACGTCGTCCGAGGAGATTTGACGAATCTCCTGAAAAAGGATTTGTCGTGGTGGGGTAGGGTTCTATCCATTAAAATGTTTGTCCTTCCCAAAATCTTATATTTCTTTCGTAACTTGCCATTAAACATTCCCCTTTGTTTCATCCAAAAAATTCAGAACCAGATCAACTCCTACATCTGGGACAAAAAACGTGCGAGGATATCTGCTGAAATCTTATATAAAAACAAAAGCAATGGAGGCCTGAGTCTCCCTAACATATCTGCCTGTTATTATGCTAACCTTATCAAGCAGAGTAGAAATTGGCTTAACTCTACAAATCCCCCGGCATGGCTAACTTTGGAGACCTTTTTGAACGGCGACTCCCCTCCCCGAGATTTGCTATTTAAACATCTCTTTAAAAAGTGCACTCATGATCCTTCTCACCCTATCTTTCAAGCGACTATTGAAGCTTGGAAGAAAATTGCTAGGAGAAAGAGAGGGAATCTTTCTAGAGATTCTAATGTAGACAAACTCTCTCTTGTTAAAAACTTTCCAATCAATTTTGTTGCTGCCTTACATAACTCCTGCATTCCGGATCACTGGAATAGTAGAGGGTTAAGGAAAATTGGAGACCTCTACGAGACTTCTACTTTTTCTCCTTTCCAAACCCTCAAAAAAAAATTTAATCTCCCTTCCTTTGATTTTTTCTTATACTCCCACTTTAAAAGTATTATTCTAGAATTTCTGGCTGGTAAACTCCTTGTTTCCAAAACCTCGGCGAACCTGTTGTGTAATCCATCCCACAAAATTTTCTGGAGCTTGAGACACATTTACAACAGCTTCAACAATGATCTATCTTTCAAAAAAAATATCTACATGTTACGATGGGAAAAAGACCTGAAACTCATCTTCCCTCTCGACCAGTGGGAGAATGCTGTACTTTTTACTCAAGCCTCCAATATTTCCATGCCTCTACAAGAGGCCTATTTCAAGGTTTTATCAAGGTGGTATTATACCCCAATCAGGCTCCATCACATAAGGTCCAGTAATTCTCCCCTTTGTTGGAGGGATTGTGGCATTAAAGGAGATCTTTTGCATATTTTTTGGAGCTGCCCTAAGATTCGTAATCTGTGGGCTCAGATTTCCTCTCTGATTAATGACCTTCTGGGCAGACCTTTAATTTTGACCCCTCAAACAGCTCTACTATCATTAGAATTGGAATCATATAAGTCTTATGAGAGAGCTATCATGATCCATATATTTTCGGTTTGCAAAAATGCTTTACCTTTTCATTGGAGAAAATCGTCTGTTCCTACTTTGGAGGAGTTAGTAGATAGGATGAACCAACATAGAATATACGAATTTAGATTTGCCTCTATCAACGATAACCTTTTCAAATTTTTAAGAAATGGGATATCTGGTCAAATAAATTTCCCCGTCCTGCCTATAATACTGGTAGTTCTTAATATGTCTTACAGACTGTTCAATCATTTTGTTTGTTTTATTGCTAACATGATAATGTGCGTTGAAATTGTTTTGTGTTTTGTTAGATTGCTTTATTAGTCCTTTACTGATTATATTATTATTTGACGAATCAATCTCTTCTACCCCTTGTTATCCTAACCTTGTTGTTTCCCTTTCCCTCCCCTCCCTTTGGTCTTTCCCCTTTTCCCGCGTTCCAGTCATCCCTGATTTTCCCTTTGTATTTAGAATTATGCTACTGTCAATTACTTGTCAATATGTTGTTAATGAAAAATAAAAATACGGTAAAACAAAGAGAGTGAGATGCCAGCTCCTTTCATTCAGTCAGTAACTTCAAACATTTCTGGACGTTTTTCAATGGCAAAAATCAATGAATATTGTAAATGCACAAACAGTAATATCTCCACATTGCAAGGTGCAATTCTGAAATTTTTTGCTTTTTCCTGCTCCTCTTAGCATGATAAAGAAGATTCAAAGAGAGTGAGATGCCAGCTCTTTTCATTCAGTCAGTACCTTCAAACATTTCTGGTATATGAATAACATGATGTTTTTCAATGGCAAAAATCAATGAATATTGTAAATGCACAAACAGTAATTTCTCCGCATTGCAAGGTGCAATTCTGAAATTTTTTGCTTTTTCCTGCTAATCCTAGCATGATAAAGAAGATTCAAAGAGAGTGAGATGCCAGCTCCTTTCATTCAGTCAGTAGCTTCAAACATTTCTGGACGTTTTTCAATGGCAAAAATCAATGAATATTGTAAATGCACAAACAGTAATATCTCCGCATTGCAATGTGCAATTCTGAAATTTTTTGCTTTTTCCTGCTAATCCTAGCATGATAAAGAAGATTCAAAGAGAGTGAGATGCCAGCTCTTTTCATTCAGTCAGTAGCTTTAAACATTTCTGGTATATGAATAACATGATGTTTTTCAATGGCAAAAATCAATGAATATTGTAAATGCACAAACAGTAATTTCTCCGCATTGCAAGGTGCAATTCTGAAATTTTTTGCTTTTTCCTGCTAATCCTAGCATGATAAAGAAGATTCAAAGAGAGTGAGATGCCAGCTCCTTTCATTCAGTCAGTAGCTTCAAACATTTCTGGACGTTTTTCAATGGCAAAAATCAATGAATATTGTAAATGCACAAACAGTAATATCTCCACATTGCAAGGTGCAATTCTGAAATTTTTTGCTTTTTCCTGCTCCTCTTAGCATGATAAAGAAGATTCAAAGAGAGTGAGATGCCAGTTCTTTTCATTCAGTCAGTAGCTTCAAACATTTCTGGTATATGAATAACATGATGTTTTTCAATGGCAAAAATCAATGAATATTGTAAATGCACAAACAGTAATTTCTCCGCATTGCAACGTGCAATTCTGAAATTTTTTGCTTTTTCCTGCTCCTCTTAGCATGATAAAGAAGATTCAAAGAGAGTGAGATGCCAGCTCTTTTCATTCAGTCAGTAGCTTCAAACATTTCTGGTATATGAATAACATGATGTTTTTCAATGGCAAAAATCAATGAATATTGTAAATGCACAAACAGTAATTTCTCCGCATTGCAAGGTGCAATTCTGAAATTTTTTGCTTTTTCCTGCTAATCCTAGCATGATAAAGAAGATTCAAAGAGAGTGAGATGCCAGCTCCTTTCATTCAGTCAGTAGCTTCAAACATTTCTGGACGTTTTTCAATGGCAAAAATCAATGAATATTGTAAATGCACAAACAGTAATATCTCCACATTGCAAGGTGCAATTCTGAAATTTTTTGCTTTTTCCTGCTAATCCTGGCATGATAAAGAAGATTCAAAGAGAGTGAGATGCCAGCTCTTTTCATTCAGTCAGTAGCTTCAAACATTTCTGGTATATGAATAACATGAAGTTTTTCAATGGCAAAAATCAATGAATATTGTAAATGCACAAACAGTAATTTCTCCGCATTGCAAGGTGCAATTCTGAAATTTTTTGCTTTTTCCTGCTAATCCTAGCATGATAAAGAAGATTCAAAGAGAGTGAGATGCCAGCTTCTTTCATTCAGTCAGTAGCTTCAAACATTTCTGGACGTTTTTCAATGGCATAAATCAATGAATATTGTAAATGCACAAACAGTAATATCTCCACATTGCAACGTGCAATTCTGAAATTTTTTGCTTTTTCCTGCTCCTCTTAGCATGATAAAGAAGATTCAAAGAGAGTGAGATGCCAGCTCTTTTCATTCAGTCAGTAGCTTCAAACATTTCTGGTATATGAATAACATGATGTTTTTCAATGGCAAAAATCAATGAATATTGTAAATGCACAAACAGTAATTTCTCCGCATTGCAAGGTGCAATTCTGAAATTTTTTGCTTTTTCCTGCTAATCCTAGCATGATAAAGAAGATTCAAAGAGAGTGAGATGCCAGCTCCTTTCATTCAGTCAGTAGCTTCAAACATTTCTGGACGTTTTTCAATGGCAAAAATCAATGAATATTGTAAATGCACAAACAGTAATATCTCCGCATTGCAATGTGCAATTCTGAAATTTTTTGCTTTTTCCTGCTAATCCTAGCATGATAAAGAAGATTCAAAGAGAGTGAGATGCCAGCTCTTTTCATTCAGTCAGTAGCTTCAAACATTTCTGGTATATGAATAACATGATGTTTTTCAATGGCAAAAATCAATGAATATTGTAAATGCACAAACAGTAATTTCTCCGCATTGCAAGGTGCAATTCTGAAATTTTTTGCTTTTTCCTGCTAATCCTAACATGATAAAGAAGAGTCAAAGAGAGTGAGATGCCAGCTCCTTTCATTCAGTCAGTAGCTTCAAACATTTCTGGACGTTTTTCAATGGCAAAAATCAATGAATATTGTAAATGCACAAACAGTAATATCTCCACATTGCAAGGTGCAATTCTGAAATTTTTTGCTTTTTCCTGCTCCTCTTAGCATGATAAAGAAGATTCAAAGAGAGTGAGATGCCAGCTCTTTTCATTCAGTCAGTAGCTTCAAACATTTCTGGTACATGAATATCATGATGTTTTTCAATGGCAAAAATCAATGAATATTGTAAATGCACAAACAGTAATTTCTCCGCATTGCAAGGTGCAATTCTGAAATTTTTTGCTTTTTCCTGCTAATCCTAGCATGATAAAGAAGATTCAAAGAGAGTGAGATGCCAGCTCCTTTCATTCAGTCAGTAGCTTCAAACATTTCTGGACGTTTTTCAATGGCAAAAATCAATGAATATTGTAAATGCACAAACAGTAATATCTCCACATTGCAAGGTGCAATTCTGAAATTTTTTGCTTTTTCCTGCTCCTCTTAGCATGATAAAGAAGATTCAAAGAGAGTGAGATGCCAGCTCTTTTCATTCAGTCAGTAGCTTCAAACATTTCTGGTATATGAATAACATGATGTTTTTCAATGGCAAAAATCAATGAATATTGTAAATGCACAAACAGTAATTTCTCCGCATTGCAAGGTGCAATTCGGAAATTTTTTGCTTTTTCCTGCTAATCCTAGCATGATAAAGAAGATTCAAAGAGAGTGAGATGCCAGCTCCTTTCATTCAGTCAGTAGCTTCAAACATTTCTGGACGTTTTTCAATGGCAAAAATCAATGAATATTGTAAATGCACAAACAGTAATATCTCCACATTGCAACGTGCAATTCTGAAATTTTTTGCTTTTTCCTGCTCCTCTTAGCATGATAAAGAAGATTCAAAGAGAGTGAGATGCCAGCTCTTTTCATTCAGTCAGTAGCTTCAAACATTTCTGGTATATGAATAACATGATGTTTTTCAATGGCAAAAATCAATGAATATTGTAAATGCACAAACAGTAATTTCTCCGCATTGCAAGGTGCAATTCTGAAATTTTTTGCTTTTTCCTGCTAATCCTAGCATGATAAAGAAGATTCAAAGAGAGTGAGATGCCAGCTCCTTTCATTCAGTCAGTAGCTTCAAACATTTCTGGACGTTTTTCAATGGCAAAAATCAATGAATATTGTAAATGCACAAACAGTAATATCTCCGCATTGCAATGTGCAATTCTGAAATTTTTTGCTTTTTCCTGCTAATCCTAGCATGATAAAGAAGATTCAAAGAGAGTGAGATGCCAGCTCTTTTCATTCAGTCAGTAGCTTCAAACATTTCTGGTATATGAATAACATGATGTTTTTCAATGGCAAAAATCAATGAATATTGTAAATGCACAAACAGTAATAACTCCACATTGCAAGGTGCAATTCTGAAATTTTTTGCTTTTTCCTGCTAATCCTAGCATGATAAAGAAGATTCAAAGAGAGTGAGATGCCAGCTCCTTTCATTCAGTCAGTAGCTTCAAACATTTCTGGACGTTTTTCAATGGCAAAAATCAATGAATATTGTAAATGCACAAACAGTAATATCTCCACATTGCAAGGTGCAATTCTGAAATTTTTTGCTTTTTCCTGCTAATCCTAGCATGATAAAGAAGATTCAAAGAGAGTGAGATGCCAGCTCTTTTCATTCAGTCAGTAGCTTCAAACATTTCTGGTATATGAATAACATGATGTTTTTCAATGGCAAAAATCAATGAATATTGTAAATGCACAAACAGTAATTTCTCCGCATTGCAAGGTGCAATTCTGAAATTTTTTGCTTTTTCCTGCTAATCCTAGCATGATAAAGAAGATTCAAAGAGAGTGAGATGCCAGCTCCTTTCATTCAGTCAGTAGCTTCAAACATTTCTGGACGTTTTTCAATGGCAAAAATCAATGAATATTGTAAATGCACAAACAGTAATTTCTCCGCATTGCAAGGTGCAATTCTGAAATTTTTTGCTTTTTCCTGCTAATCCTAGCATGATAAAGAAGATTCAAAGAGAGTGAGATGCCAGCTCCTTTCATTCAGTCAGTAGCTTCAAACATTTCTGGACGTTTTTCAATTGCAAAAATCAATGAATATTGTAAATGCACAAACAGTAATATCTCCACATTGCAACGTGCAATTCTGAAATTTTTTGCTTTTTCCTGCTTCTCTTAGCATGATAAAGAAGATTCAAAGAGAGTGAGATGCCAGCTCTTTTCATTCAGTCAGTAGCTTCAAACATTTCTGGTATATGAATAACATGATGTTTTTCAATGGCAAAAATCAATGAATATTGTAAATGCACAAACAGTAATTTCTCCGCATTGCAAGGTGCAATTCTGAAATTTTTTGCTTTTTCCTGCTAATCCTAGCATGATAAAGAAGATTCAAAGAGAGTGAGATGCCAGCTCCTTTCATTCAGTCAGTAGCTTCAAACATTTCTGGACGTTTTTCAATGGCAAAAATCAATGAATATTGTAAATGCACAAACAGTAATATCTCCGCATTGCAATGTGCAATTCTGAAATTTTTTGCTTTTTCCTGCTAATCCTAGCATGATAAAGAAGATTCAAAGAGAGTGAGATGCCAGCTCTTTTCATTCAGTCAGTAGCTTCAAACATTTCTGGTATATGAATAACATGATGTTTTTCAATGGCAAAAATCAATGAATATTGTAAATGCACAAACAGTAATTTCTCCGCATTGCAAGGTGCAATTCTGAAATTTTTTGCTTTTTCCTGCTAATCCTAACATGATAAAGAAGATTCAAAGAGAGTGAGATGCCAGCTCCTTTCATTCAGTCAGTAGCTTCAAACATTTCTGGACGTTTTTCAATGGCAAAAATCAATGAATATTGTAAATGCACAAACAGTAATATCTCCACATTGCAAGGTGCAATTCAGAAATTTTTTGCTTTTTCCTGCTCCTCTTAGCATGATAAAGAAGATTCAAAGAGAGTGAGATGCCAGCTCTTTTCATTCAGTCAGTAGCTTCAAACATTTCTGGTACATGAATATCATGATGTTTTTCAATGGCAAAAATCAATGAATATTGTAAATGCACAAACAGTAATTTCTCCGCGTTGCAAGGTGCAATTCTGAAATTTTTTGCTTTTTCCTGCTAATCCTAGCATGATAAAGAAGATTCAAAGAGAGTGAGATGCCAGCTCCTTTCATTCAGTCAGTAGCTTCAAACATTTCTGGACGTTTTTCAATGGCAAAAATCAATGAATATTGTAAATGCACAAACAGTAATATCTCCACATTGCAAGGTGCAATTCTGAAATTTTTTGCTTTTTCCTGCTCCTCTTAGCATGATAAAGAAGATTCAAAGAGAGTGAGATGAGAGCTCTTTTCATTCAGTCAGTAGCTTCAAACATTTCTGGTATATGAATAACATGATGTTTTTCAATGGCAAAAATCAATGAATATTGTAAATGCACAAACAGTAATTTCTCCGCATTGCAAGGTGCAATTCTGAAATTTTTTGCTTTTTCCTGCTAATCCTAGCATGATAAAGAAGATTCAAAGAGAGTGAGATGCCAGCTCCTTTCATTCAGTCAGTAGCTTCAAACATTTCTGGACGTTTTTCAAAGGCAAAAATCAATGAATATTGTAAATGCACAAACAGTAATATCTCCACATTGCAAGGTGCAATTCTGAAATTTTTTGCTTTTTCCTGCTAATCCTGGCATGATAAAGAAGATTCAAAGAGAGTGAGATGCCAGATCTTTTCATTCAGTCAGTAGCTTCAAACATTTCTGGTATATGAATAACATGATGTTTTTCAATGGCAAAAATCAATGAATATTGTAAATGCACAAACAGTAATTTCTCCGCATTGCAAGGTGCAATTCTGAAATTTTTTGCTTTTTCCTGCTAATCCTAGCATGATAAAGAAGATTCAAAGAGACTGAGATGCCAGCTCCTTTCATTCAGTCAGTAGCTTCAAACATTTCTGGACGTTTTTCAATGGCAAAAATCAATGAATATTGTAAATGCACAAACAGTAATATCTCCACATTGCAAGGTGCATTCTGAATTTTTTTGCTTTTTCCTGCTCCTCTTACCATGATAAAGAAGATTCAAAGAGAGTGAGATGCCAGCTCTTTTCATTCAGTCAGTAGCTTCAAACATTTCTGGTATATGAATAACATGATGTTTTTCAATGGCAAAAATCAATGAATATTGTAAATGCACAAACAGTAATATCTCCACATTGCAAGGTGCAATTCTGAAATTTTTTGCTTTTTCCTGCTAATCCTAGCATGATAAAGAAGATTCAAAGAGAATGAGATGCCAGCTCCTTTCATTCAGTCAGTAGCTTCAAACATTTCTGGACATTTTTCAATGGCAAAAATCAATGAATATTGTAAATGCACAAACAGTAATAACTCCACATTGCAAGGTGCAATTCTGAAATTTTTTGCTTTTTCCTGCTAATCCTAGCATGATAAAGAAGATTCAAAGAGAGTGAGATGCCAGCTCCTTTCATTCAGTCAGTAGCTTCAAACATTTCTGGACGTTTTTCAATGGCAAAAATCAATGAATATTGTAAATGCACAAACAGTAATATCTCCACATTGCAAGGTGCAATTCTGAAATTTTTTGCTTTTTCCTGCTAATCCTAGCATGATAAAGAAGATTCAAAGAGAGTGAGATGCCAGCTCTTTTCATTCAGTCAGTAGCTTCAAACATTTCTGGTATATGAATAACATGATGTTTTTCAATGGCAAAAATCAATGAATATTGTAAATGCACAAACAGTAATTTCTCCGCATTGCAAGGTGCAATTCTGAATTTTTTTGCTTTTTCCTGCTAATCCTAGCATGATAAAGAAGATTCAAAGAGAGTGAGATGCCAGCTCCTTTCATTCAGTCAGTAGCTTCAAACATTTCTGGACGTTTTTCAATGGCAAAAATCAATGAATATTGTAAATGCACAAACAGTAATATCTCCACATTGCAAGGTGCAATTCTGAAATTTTTTGCTTTTTCCTGCTCCTCTTAGCATGATAAAGAAGATTCAAAGAGAGTGAGATGCCAGCTCTTTTCATTCAGTCAGTAGCTTCAAACATTTCTGGTATATGAATAACATGATGTTTTTCAATGGCAAAAATCAATGAATATTGTAAATGCACAAACAGTAATTTCTCCGCATTGCAAGGTGCAATTCTGAAATTTTTTGCTTTTTCCTGCTAATCCTAGCATGATAAAGAAGATACAAAGAGAGTGAGATGCCAGCTCCTTTCATTCAGTCAGTAGCTTCAAACATTTCTGGACGTTTTTCAATGGCAAAAATCAATGAATATTGTAAATGCACAAACAGTAATATCTCCACATTGCAAGGTGCAATTCTGAAATTTTTTGCTTTTTCCTGCTCCTCTTAGCATGATAAAGAAGATTCAAAGAGAGTGAGATGCCAGCTCTTTTCATTCAGTCAGTAGCTTCAAACATTTCTGGTATATGAATAACATGATGTTTTTCAATGGCAAAAATCAATGAATATTGTAAATGCACAAACAGTAATTTCTCCGCATTGCAAGGTGCAATTCTGAAATTTTTTGCATTTTCCTGCTAATCCTAGCATGATAAAGAAGATTCAAAGAGAGTGAGATGCCAGCTCCTTTCATTCAGTCAGTAGCTTCAAACATTTCTGGACGTTTTTCAATGGCAAAAATCAATGAATATTGTAAATGCACAAACAGTAATATCTCCACATTGCAACGTGCAATTCTGAAATTTTTTGCTTTTTCCTGCTCCTCTTAGCATGATAAAGAAGATTCAAAGAGAGTGAGATGCCAGCTCTTTTCATTCAGTCAGTAGCTTCAA
The DNA here is from genome assembly GCF_046119375.1 of Phyllobates terribilis. NCBI lineage: Eukaryota > Metazoa > Chordata > Amphibia > Anura > Dendrobatidae > Phyllobates > Phyllobates terribilis. Next base: position 3,180,139 of record NW_027362937.1, on the reverse strand, counting down.
ACATTTCTGGTATATGAATAACATGATGTTTTTCAATGGCAAAAATCAATGAATATTGTAAATGCACAAACAGTAATTTCTCCGCATTGCAAGGTGCAATTCTGAAATTTTTTGCTTTTTCCTGCTAATCCTAGCATGATAAAGAAGATTCAAAGAGAGTGAGATGCCAGCTCCTTTCATTCAGTCAGTAGCTTCAAACATTTCTGGACGTTTTTCAATGGCAAAAATCAATGAATATTGTAAATGCACAAACAGTAATATCTCCACATTGCAAGGTGCAATTCTGAAATTTTTTGCTTTTTCCTGCTCCTCTTAGCATGATAAAGAAGATTCAAAGAGAGTGAGATGCCAGCTCTTTTCATTCAGTCAGTAGCTTCAAACATTTCTGGTATATGAATAACATGATGTTTTTCAATGGCAAAAATCAATGAATATTGTAAATGCACAAACAGTAATTTCTCCGCATTGCAAGGTGCAATTCTGAAATTTTTTGCTTTTTCCTGCTAATCCTAGCATGATAAAGAAGATTCAAAGAGAGTGAGATGCCAGCTCCTTTCATTCAGTCAGTAGCTTCAAACATTTCTGGACGTTTTTCAATGGCAAAAATCAATGAATATTGTAAATGCACAAACAGTAATATCTCCACATTGCAAGGTGCAATTCTGAAATTTTTTGCTTTTTCCTGCTCCTCTTAGCATGATAAAGAAGATTCAAAGAGAGTGAGATACCAGCTCTTTTCATTCAGTCAGTAGCTTCAAACATTTCTGGTATATGAATAACATGATGTTTTTTAATGGCAAAAATCAATGAATATTGTAAATGCACAAACAGTAATTTCTCCGCATTGCAAGGTGCAATTCTGAAATTTTTTGCTTTTTCCTGCTAATCCTAGCATGATAAAGAAGATTCAAAGAGAGTGAGATGCCAGCTTCTTTCATTCAGTCAGTAGCTTCAAACATTTCTGGACGTTTTTCAATGGCAAAAATCAATGAATATTGTAAATGCACAAACAGTAATATCTCCACATTGCAAGGTGCAATTCTGAAATTTTTTGCTTTTTCCTGCTCCTCTTAGCATGATAAAGAAGATTCAAAGAGAGTGAGATGCCAGCTCTTTTCATTCAGTCAGTAGCTTCAAACATTTCTGGTATATGAATAACATGATGTTTTTCAATGGCAAAAATCAATGAATATTGTAAATGCACAAACAGTAATTTCTCCGCATTGCAAGGTGCAATTCTGAAATGTTTTGCATTTTCCTGCTAATCCTAGCATGATAAAGAAGATTCAAAGAGAGTGAGATGCCAGCTCCTTTCATTCAGTCAGTAGCTTCAAACATTTCTGGACGTTTTTCAATGGCAAAAATCAATGAATATTGTAAATGCACAAACAGTAATATCTCCACATTGCAAGGTGCAATTCTGAAATTTTTTGCTTTTTCCTGCTAATCCTGGCATGGTAAAGAAGATTCAAAGAGAGTGAGATGCCAGCTCTTTTCATTCAGTCAGTAGCTTCAAACATTTCTGGTATATGAATAACATGATGTTTTTCAATGGCAAAAATCAATGAATATTGTAAATGCACAAACAGTAATTTCTCCGCATTGCAAGGTGCAATTCTGAAATTTTTTGCTTTTTCCTGCTAATCCTAGCATGATAAAGAAGATTCAAAGAGAGTGAGATGCCAGCTCCTTTCATTCAGTCAGTAGCTTCAAACATTTCTGGACGTTTTTCAATGGCAAAAATCAATGAATATTGTAAATGCACAAACAGTAATATCTCCACATTGCAAGGTGCAATTCTGAAATTTTTTGCTTTTTCCTGCTAATCCTAGCATGATAAAGAAGATTCAAAGAGAGTGAGATGCCAGCCCTTTTCATTCAGTCAGTAGCTTCAAACATTTCTGGTATATGAATAACATGATGTTTTTCAATGGCAAAAATCAATGAATATTGTAAATGCACAAACAGTAATTTCTCCGCATTGCAAGGTGCAATTCTGAATTTTTTTGCTTTTTCCTGCTAATCCTAGCATGATAAAGAAGATTCAAAGAGAGTGAGATGCCAGCTCCTTTCATTCAGTCAGTAGCTTCAAACATTTCTGGACGTTTTTCAATGGCAAAAATCAATGAATATTGTAAATGCACAAACAGTAATATCTCCACATTGCAAGGTGCAATTCTGAAATTTTTTGCTTTTTCCTGCTCCTCTTAGCATGATAAAGAAGATTCAAAGAGAGTGAGATGCCAGCTCTTTTCATTCAGTCAGTAGCTTCAAACATTTCTGGTATATGAATAACATGATGTTTTTCAATGGCAAAAATCAATGAATATTGTAAATGCACAAACAGTAATTTCTCCGCATTGCAAGGTGCAATTCTGAAATTTTTTGCTTTTTCCTGCTAATCCTAGCATGATAAAGAAGATACAAAGAGAGTGAGATGCCAGCTCCTTTCATTCAGTCAGTAGCTTCAAACATTTCTGGACGTTTTTCAATGGCAAAAATCAATGAATATTGTAAATGCACAAACAGTAATATCTCCACATTGCAAGGTGCAATTTTGAAATTTTTTGCTTTTTCCTGCTCCTCTTAGCATGATAAAGAAGATTCAAAGAGAGTGAGATGCCAGCTCTTTTCATTCAGTCAGTAGCTTCAAACATTTCTGGTATATGAATAACATGATGTTTTTCAATGGCAAAAATCAATGAATATTGTAAATGCACAAACAGTAATTTCTCCGCATTGCAAGGTGCAATTCTGAAATTTTTTGCTTTTTCCTGCTAATCCTAGCATGATAAAGAAGATTCAAAGAGAGTGAGATGCCAGCTCCTTTCATTCAGTCAGTAGCTTCAAACATTTCTGGACGTTTTTCAATGGCAAAAATCAATGAATATTGTAAATGCACAAACAGTAATATCTCCACATTGCAAGGTGCAATTCTGAAATTTTTAGCTTTTTCCTGCTCCTCTTAGCATGATAAAGAAGATTCAAAGAGAGTGAGATGCCAGCTCTTTTAATTCAGTCAGTAGCTTCAAACATTTCTGGTATATGAATAACATGATGTTTTTCAATGGCAAAAATCAATGAATATTGTAAATGCACAAACAGTAATTTCTCCGCATTGCAAGGTGCAATTCTGAAATTTTTTGCTTTTTCCTGCTAATCCTAGCATGATAAAGAAGATTCAAAGAGAGTGAGATGCCAGCTCCTTTCATTCAGTCAGTAGCTTCAAACATTTCTGGACGTTTTTCAATGGCAAAAATCAATGAATATTGTAAATGCACAAACAGTAATATCTCCACATTGCAAGGTGCAATTCTGAAATTTTTTGCTTTTTCCTGCTCCTCTTAGCATGATAAAGAAGATTCAAAGAGAGTGAGATGCCAGCTCTTTTCATTCAGTCAGTAGCTTCAAACATTTCTGGTATATGAATAACATGATGTTTTTCAATGGCAAAAATCAATGAATATTGGAAATGCACAAACAGTAATTTCTCCGCATTGCAAGGTGCAATTCTGAAATTTTTTGCTTTTTCCTGCTAATCCTAGCATGATAAAGAAGATTCAAAGAGAGTGAGATGCCAGCTCCTTTCATTCAGTCAGTAGCTTCAAACATTTCTGGACGTTTTTCAATGGCAAAAATCAATGAATATTGTAAATGCACAAACAGTAATTGCTCCGCATTGCAAGGTGCAATTCTGAAATTTTTTGCTTTTTCCTGCTAATCCTAGCATGATAAAGAAGATTCAAAGAGAGTGAGATGCCAGCTCCTTTCATTCAGTCAGTAGCTTCAAACATTTCTGGACGTTTTTCAATGGCAAAAATCAATGAATATTGTAAATGCACAAACAGTAATATCTCCACATTGCAAGGTGCAATTCTGAAATTTTTTGCTTTTTCCTGCTCCTCTTAGCATGATAAAGAAGATTCAAAGAGAGTGAGATGCCAGCTCTTTTCATTCAGTCAGTAGCTTCAAACATTTCTGGTATATGAATAACATGATGTTTTTCAATGGCAAAAATCAATGAATATTGTAAATGCACAAACAGTAATTTCTCCGCATTGCAAGGTGCAATTCTGAAATTTTTTGCTTTTTCCTGCTAATCCTAGCATGATAAAGAAGATTCAAAGAGAGTGAGATGCCAGCTCCTTTCATTCAGTCAGTAGCTTCAAACATTTCTGGACGTTTTTCAATGGCAAAAATCAATGAATATTGTAAATGCACAAACAGTAATATCTCCACATTGCAAGGTGCAATTCTGAAATTTTTTGCTTTTTCCTGCTCTTCTTAGCATGATAAAGAAGATTTACAGAGAGTGAGATGCCAGCTCTTTTCATTCAGTCAGTAGCTTCAAACATTTCTGGTATATGAATAACATGATGTTTTTTAATGGCAAAAATCAATGAATATTGTAAATGCACAAACAGTAATTTCTCCGCATTGCAAGGTGCAATTCTGAAATTTTTTGCTTTTTCCTGCTAATCCTAGCATGATAAAGAAGATTCAAAGAGAGTGAGATGCCAGCTCCTTTCATTCAGTCAGTAGCTTCAAACATTTCTGGACGTTTTTCAATGGCAAAAATCAATGAATATTGTAAATGCACAAACAGTAATATCTCCACATTGCAAGGTGCAATTCTGAAATTTTTTGCTTTTTCCTGCTCCTCTTAGCATGATAAAGAAGATTCAAAGAGAGTGAGATGCCAGCTCTTTTCATTCAGTCAGTAGCTTCAAACATTTCTGGTATATGAATAACATGATGTTTTTCAATGGCAAAAATCAATGAATATTGTAAATGCACAAACAGTAATTTCTCCGCATTGCAAGGTGCAATTCTGAAATTTTTTGCTTTTTCCTGCTAATCCTAGCATGATAAAGACGATTCAAAGAGAGTGAGATGCCAGCTCCTTTCATTCAGTCAGTAGCTTCAAACATTTCTGGACGTTTTTCAATGGCAAAAATCAATGAATATTGTAAATGCACAAACAGTAATATCTCCACATTGCAACGTGCAATTCTGAAATTTTTTGCTTTTTCCTGCTCCTCTTAGCATGATAAAGAAGATTCAAAGAGAGTGAGATGCCAGCTCTTTTCATTCAGTCAGTAGCTTCAAACATTTCTGGTATATGAATAACATGATGTTTTTCAATGGCAAAAATCAATGAATATTGTAAATGCACAAACAGTAATTTCTCCGCATTGCAAGGTGCAATTCTGAAATTTTTTGCTTTTTCCTGCTAATCCTAGCATGATAAAGAAGATTCAAAGAGAGTGAGATGCCAGCTCCTTTCATTCAGTCAGTAGCTTCAAACATTTCTGGACGTTTTTCAATGGCAAAAATCAATGAATATTGTAAATGCACAAACAGTAATATCTCCACATTGCAAGGTGCAATTCTGAAATTTTTTGCTTTTTCCTGCTCCTCTTAGCATGATAAAGAAGATTCAAAGAGAGTGAGATGCCAGCTCTTTTCATTCAGTCAGTAGCTTCAAACATTTCTGGTATATGAATAACATGATGTTTTTCAATGGCAAAAATCAATGAATATTGTAAATGCACAAACAGTAATTTCTCCGCATTGCAAGGTGCAATTCTGAAATTTTTTGCTTTTTCCTGCTAATCCTAGCATGATAAAGAAGATTCAAAGAGAGTGAGATGCCAGCTCCTTTCATTCAGTCAGTAGCTTCAAACATTTCTGGACGTTTTTCAATGGCAAAAATCAATGAATATTGTAAATGCACAAACAGTAATATCTCCACATTGCAAGGTGCAATTCTGAAATTTTTTGCTTTTTCCTGCTCCTCTTAGCATGATAAAGAAGATTCAAAGAGAGTGAGATACCAGCTCTTTTCATTCAGTCAGTAGCTTCAAACATTTCTGGTATATGAATAACATGATGTTTTTTAATGGCAAAAATCAATGAATATTGTAAATGCACAAACAGTAATTTCTCCGCATTGCAAGGTGCAATTCTGAAATTTTTTGCTTTTTCCTGCTAATCCTAGCATGATAAAGAAGATTCAAAGAGAGTGAGATGCCAGCTTCTTTCATTCAGTCAGTAGCTTCAAACATTTCTGGACGTTTTTCAATGGCAAAAATCAATGAATATTGTAAATGCACAAACAGTAATATCTCCACATTGCAAGGTGCAATTCTGAAATTTTTTGCTTTTTCCTGCTCCTCTTAGCATGATAAAGAAGATTCAAAGAGAGTGAGATGCCAGCTCTTTTCATTCAGTCAGTAGCTTCAAACATTTCTGGTATATGAATAACATGATGTTTTTCAATGGCAAAAATCAATGAATATTGTAAATGCACAAACAGTAATTTCTCCGCATTGCAAGGTGCAATTCTGAAATTTTTTGCATTTTCCTGCTAATCCTAGCATGATAAAGAAGATTCAAAGAGAGTGAGATGCCAGCTCCTTTCATTCAGTCAGTAGCTTCAAACATTTCTGGACGTTTTTCAATGGCAAAAATCAATGAATATTGTAAATGCACAAACAGTAATATCTCCACATTGCAAGGTGCAATTCTGAAATTTTTTGCTTTTTCCTGCTAATCCTGGCATGATAAAGAAGATTCAAAGAGAGTGAGATGCCAGCTCTTTTCATTCAGTCAGTAGCTTCAAACATTTCTGGTATATGAATAACATGATGTTTTTCAATGGCAAAAATCAATGAATATTGTAAATGCACAAACAGTAATTTCTCCGCATTGCAAGGTGCAATTCTGAAATTTTTTGCTTTTTCCTGCTAATCCTAGCATGATAAAGAAGATTCAAAGAGAGTGAGATGCCAGCTCCTTTCATTCAGTCAGTAGCTTCAAACATTTCTGGACGTTTTTCAATGGCAAAAATCAATGAATATTGTAAATGCACAAACAGTAATATCTCCACATTGCAACGTGCAATTCTGAAATTTTTTGCTTTTTCCTGCTCCTCTTAACATGATAAAGAAGATTCAAAGAGAGTGAGATGCCAGCTCTTTTCATTCAGTCAGTAGCTTCAAACATTTCTGGTATATGAATAACATGATGTTTTTCAATGGCAAAAATCAATGAATATTGTAAATGCACAAACAGTAATTTCTCCGCATTGCAAGGTGCAATTCTGAAATTTTTTGCTTTTTCCTGCTAATCCTAGCATGATAAAGAAGATTCAAAGAGAGTGAGATGCCAGCTCCTTTCATTCAGTCAGTAGCTTCAAACATTTCTGGACGTTTTTCAATGGCAAAAATCAATGAATATTGTAAATGCACAAACAGTAATATCTCCACATTGCAAGGTGCAATTCTGAATTTTTTTGCTTTTTCCTGCTCCTCTTAGCATGATAAAGAAGATTCAAAGAGAGTGAGATGCCAGCTCTTTTCATTCAGTCAGTAGCTTCAAACATTTCTGGTATATGAATAACATGATGTTTTTCAATGGCAAAAATCAATGAATATTGTAAATGCACAAACAGTAATTTCTCCGCATTGCAAGGTGCAATTCTGAAATTTTTTGCTTTTTCCTGCTAATCCTAGCATGATAAAGAAGATTCAAAGAGAGTGAGATGCCAGCTCCTTTCATTCAGTCAGTAGCTTCAAACATTTCTGGACGTTTTTCAATGGCAAAAATCAATGAATATTGTAAATGCACAAACAGTAATATCTCCACATTGCAAGGTGCAATTCTGAAATTTTTTGCTTTTTCCTGCTCCTCTTAGCATGATAAAGAAGATTCAAAGAGAGTGAGATGCCAGCTCTTTTCATTCAGTCAGTAGCTTCAAACATTTCTGGTATATGAATAACATGATGTTTTTCAATGGCAAAAATCAATGAATATTGTAAATGCACAAACAGTAATTTCTCCGCATTGCAAGGTGCAATTCTGAAATTTTTTGCTTTTTCCTGCTAATCCTAGCATGATAAAGAAGATTCAAAGAGAGTGAGATGCCAGCTCCTTTCATTCAGTCAGTAGCTTCAAACATTTCTGGACGTTTTTCAATGGCAAAAATCAATGAATATTGTAAATGCACAAACAGTAATATCTCCACATTGCAAGGTGCAATTCTGAAATTTTTTGCTTTTTCCTGCTCCTCTTAGCATGATAAAGAAGATTCAAAGAGAGTGAGATGCCAGCTCTTTTAATTCAGTCAGTAGCTTCAAACATTTCTGGTATATGAATAACATGATGTTTTTCAATTGCAAAAATCAATGAATATTGTAAATGCACAATCAGTAATTTCTCCACATTGCAAGGTGCAATTCTGAAATTTTTTGCTTTTTCCTGCTAATCCTAGCATGATAAAGAAGATTCAAAGAGAGTGAGATGCCAGCTCCTTTCATTCAGTCAGTAGCTTCAAACATTTCTGGACGTTTTTCAATGGCAAAAATCAATGAATATTGTAAATGCACAAACAGTAATATCTCCACATTGCAAGGTGCAATTCTGAAATGTTTTGCTTTTTCCTGCTCCTCTTAGCATGATAAAGAAGATTCAAAGAGAGTGAGATGCCAGCTCTTTTCATTCAGTCAGTAGCTTCAAACATTTCTGGTATATGAATAACATGATGTTTTTCAATGGCAAAAATCAATGAATATTGTAAATGCACAAACAGTAATTTCTCCGCATTGCAAGGTGCAATTCTGAAATTTTTTGCTTTTTCCTGCTAATCCTAGCATGATAAAGAAGATTCAAAGAGAGTGAGATGCCAGCTCCTTTCATTCAGTCAGTAGCTTCAAACATTTCTGGACGTTTTTCAATGGCAAAAATCAATGAATATTGTAAATGCACAAACAGTAATATCTCCACATTGCAAGGTGCAATTCTGAAATTTTTTGCTTTTTCCTGCTAATCCTGGCATGATAAAAAAGATTCAAAGAGAGTGAGATGCCAGCTCTTTTCATTCAGTCAGTAGCTTCAAACATTTCTGGTATATGAATAACATGATGTTTTTCAATGGCAAAAATCAATGAATATTGTAAATGCACAAACAGTAATTTCTCCGCATTGCAAGGTGCAATTCTGAAATTTTTTGCTTTTTCCTGCTAATCCTAGCATGATAAAGAAGATTCAAAGAGAGTGAGATGCCAGCTCCTTTCATTCAGTCAGTAGCTTCAAACATTTCTGGACGTTTTTCAATGGCAAAAATCAATGAATATTGTAAATGCACAAACAGTAATATCTCCACATTGCAAGGTGCAATTCTGAAATTTTTTGCTTTTTCCTGCTCCTCTTAGCATGATAAAGAAGATTCAAAGAGAGTGAGATGCCAGCTCTTTTCATTCAGTCAGTAGCTTCAAACATTTCTGGTATATGAATAACATGATGTTTTTCAATGGCAAAAATCAATGAATATTGTAAATGCACAAACAGTAATTTCTCCGCATTGCAAGGTGCAATTCTGAAATTTTTTGCTTTTTCCTGCTAATCCTAGCATGATAAAGAAGATTCAAAGAGAGTGAGATGCCAGCTCCTTTCATTCAGTCAGTAGCTTCAAACATTTCTGGACGTTTTTCAATGGCAAAAATCAATGAATATTGTAAATGCACAAACAGTAATATCTCCACATTGCAAGGTGCAATTCTGAAATTTTTTGCTTTTTCCTGCTAATCCTGGCATGATAAAGAAGATTCAAAGAGAATGAGATGCCAGCTCTTTTCATTCAGTCAGTAGCTTCAAACATTTCTGGTATATGAATAACATGATGTTTTTCAATGGCAAAAATCAATGAATATTGTAAATGCACAAACAGTAATTTCTCCGCATTGCAAGGTGCAATTCTGAAATTTTTTGCTTTTTCCTGCTAATCCTAGCATGATAAAGAAGATTCAAAGAGAGTGAGATGCCAGCTCCTTTCATTCAGTCAGTAGCTTCAAACATTTCTGGACGTTTTTCAATGGCAAAAATCAATGAATATTGTAAATGCACAAACAGTAATATCTCCACATTGCAACGTGCAATTCTGAAATTTTTTGCTTTTTCCTGCTCCTCTTAGCATGATAAAGAAGATTCAAAGAGAGTGAGATGCCAGCTCTTTTCATTCAGTCAGTAGCTTCAAACATTTCTGGTATATGAATAACATGATGTTTTTCAATGGCAAAAATCAATGAATATTGTAAATGCACAAACAGTAATTTCTCCGCATTGCAAGGTGCAATTCTGAAATTTTTTGCTTTTTCCTGCTAATCCTAGCATGATAAAGAAGATTCAAAGAGAGTGAGATGCCAGCTCCTTTCATTCAGTCAGTAGCTTCAAACATTTCTGGACGTTTTTCAATGGCAAAAATCAATGAATATTGTAAATGCACAAACAGTAATATCTCCACATTGCAAGGTGCAATTCTGAATTTTTTTGCTTTTTCCTGCTCCTCTTAGCATGATAAAGAAGATTCAAAGAGAGTGAGATGCCAGCTCTTTTCATTCAGTCAGTAGCTTCAAACATTTCTGGTATATGAATAACATGATGGTTTTCAATGGCAAAAATCAATGAATATTGTAAATGCACAAACAGTAATTTCTCCGCATTGCAAGGTGCAATTCTGAAATTTTTTGCTTTTTCCTGCTAATCCTAGCATGATAAAGAAGATTCAAAGAGAGTGAGATGCCAGCTCCTTTCATTCAGTCAGTAGCTTCAAACATTTCTGGACGTTTTTCAATGGCAAAAATCAATGAATATTGTAAATGCACAAACAGTAATATCTCCACATTGCAAGGTGCAATTCTGAAATTTTTTGCTTTTTCCTGCTCCTCTTAGCATGATAAAGAAGATTCAAAGAGAGTGAGATGCCAGCTCTTTTCATTCAGTCAGTAGCTTCAAACATTTCTGGTATATGAATAACATGATGTTTTTCAATGGCAAAAATCAATGAATATTGTAAATGCACAAACAGTAATTTCTCCGCATTGCAAGGTGCAATTCTGAAATTTTTTGCTTTTTCCTGCTAATCCTAGCATGATAAAGAAGATTCAAAGAGAGTGAGATGCCAGCTCCTTTCATTCAGTCAGTAGCTTCAAACATTTCTGGACGTTTTTCAATGGCAAAAATCAATGAATATTGTAAATGCACAAACAGTAATATCTCCACATTGCAAGGTGCAATTCTGAAATGTTTTGCTTTTTCCTGCTCCTCTTAGCATGATAAAGAAGATTCAAAGAGAGTGAGATGCCAGCTCTTTTCATTCAGTCAGTAGCTTCAAACATTTCTGGTATATGAATAACATGATGTTTTTCAATGGCAAAAATCAATGAATATTGTAAATGCACAAACAGTAATTTCTCCGCATTGCAAGGTGCAATTCTGAAATTTTTTGCTTTTTCCTGCTAATCCTAGCATGATAAAGAAGATTCAAAGAGAGTGAGATGCCAGCTCCTTTCATTCAGTCAGTAGCTTCAAACATTTCTGGACGTTTTTCAATGGCAAAAATCAATGAATATTGTAAATGCACAAACAGTAATATCTCCACATTGCAAGGTGCAATTCTGAAATTTTTTGCTTTTTCCTGCTAATCCTGGCATGATAAAGAAGATTCAAAGAGAGTGAGATGCCAGCTCTTTTCATTCAGTCAGTAGCTTCAAACATTTCTGGTATATGAATAACATGATGTTTTTCAATGGCAAAAATCAATGAATATTGTAAATGCACAAACAGTAATTTCTCCGCATTGCAAGGTGCAATTCTGAAATTTTTTGCTTTTTCCTGCTAATCCTAGCATGATAAAGAAGATTCAAAGAGAGTGAGATGCCAGCTCCTTTCATTCAGTCAGTAGCTTCAAACATTTCTGGACGTTTTTCAATGGCAAAAATCAATGAATATTGTAAATGCACAAACAGTAATATCTCCACATTGCAAGGTGCAATTCTGAATTTTTTTGCTTTTTCCTGCTCCTCTTAGCATGATAAAGAAGATTCAAAGAGAGTGAGATGCCAGCTCTTTTCATTCAGTCAGTAGCTTCAAACATTTCTGGTATATGAATAACATGATGTTTTTCAATGGCAAAAATCAATGAATATTGTAAATGCACAAACAGTAATTTCTCCGCATTGCAAGGTGCAATTCTGAAATTTTTTGCTTTTTCCTGCTAATCCTAGCATGATAAAGAAGATTCAAAGAGAGTGAGATGCCAGCTCCTTTCATTCAGTCAGTAGCTTCAAACATTTCTGGACGTTTTTCAATGGCAAAAATCAATGAATATTGTAAATGCACAAACAGTAATATCTCCACATTGCAAGGTGCAATTCTGAAATTTTTTGCTTTTTACTGCTAATCCTGGCATGATAAAGAAGATTCAAAGAGAGTGAGATGCCAGCTCTTTTCATTCAGTCAGTAGCTTCAAACATTTCTGGTATATGAATAACATGATGTTTTTCAATGGCAAAAATCAATGAATATTGTAAATGCACAAACAGTAATTTCTCCGCATTGCAAGGTGCAATTCTGAATTTTTTTGCTTTTTCCTGCTAATCCTAGCATGATAAAGAAGATTCAAAGAGAGTGAGATGCCAGCTCCTTTCATTCAGTCAGTAGCTTCAAACATTTCTGGACGTTTTTCAATGGCAAAAATCAATGAATATTGTAAATGCACAAACAGTAATATCTCCACATTGCAACGTGCAATTCTGAAATTTTTTGCTTTTTCCTGCTCCTCTTAGCATGATAAAGAAGATTCAAAGAGAGTGAGATGCCAGCTCTTTTCATTCAGTCAGTAGCTTCAAACATTTCTGGTATATGAATAACATGATGTTTTTCAATGGCAAAAATCAATGAATATTGTAAATGCACAAACAGTAATTTCTCCGCATTGCAAGGTGCAATTCTGAAATTTTTTGCTTTTTCCTGCTAATCCTAGCATGATAAAGAAGGTTCAAAGAGAGTGAGATGCCAGCTCCTTTCATTCAGTCAGTAGCTTCAAACATTTCTGGACGTTTTACAATGGCAAAAATCAATGAATATTGTAAATGCACAAACAGTAATATCTCCACATTGCAACGTGCAATTCTGAAATTTTTTGCTTTTTCCTGCTCCTCTTAGCATGATAAAGAAGATTCAAAGAGAGTGAGATGCCAGCTCTTTTCATTCAGTCAGTAGCTTCAAACATTTCTGGTATATGAATAACATGATGTTTTTCAATGGCAAAAATCAATGAATATTGTAAATGCACAAACAGTAATTTCTCCGCATTGCAAGGTGCAATTCTGAAATTTTTTGCTTTTTCCTGCTAATCCTAGCATGATAAAGAAGATTCAAAGAGAGTGAGATGCCAGCTCCTTTCATTCAGTCAGTAGCTTCAAACATTTCTGGACGTTTTTCAATGGCAAAAATCAATGAATATTGTAAATGCACAAACAGTAATATCTCCACATTGCAAGGTGCAATTCTGAAATTTTTTGCTTTTTCCTGCTAATCCTGGCATGATAAAGAAGATTCAAAGAGAGTGAGATGCCAGCTCTTTTCATTCAGTCAGTAGCTTCAAACATTTCTGGTATATGAATAACATGATGTTTTTCAATGGCAAAAATCAATGAATATTGTAAATGCACAAACAGTAATTTCTCCGCATTGCAAGGTGCAATTCTGAAATTTTTTGCTTTTTCCTGCTAATCCTAGCATGATAAAGAAGATTCAAAGAGAGTGAGATGCCAGCTCCTTTCATTCAGTCAGTAGCTTCAAACATTTCTGGACGTTTTTCAATGGCAAAAATCAATGAATATTGTAAATGCACAAACAGTAATATCTCCACATTGCAAGGTGCAATTCTGAAATTTTTTGCTTTTTCCTGCTCCTCTTAGCATGATAAAGAAGATTCAAAGAGAGTGAGATGCCAGCTCTTTTCATTCAGTCAGTAGCTTCAAACATTTCTGGTATATGAATAACATGATGTTTTTCAATGGCAAAAATCAATGAATATTGTAAATGCACAAACAGTAATTTCTCCGCATTGCAAGGTGCAATTCTGAAATTTTTTGCTTTTTCCTGCTAATCCTAGCATGATAAAGAAGATTCAAAGAGAGTGAGATGCCAGCTCCTTTCATTCAGTCAGTAGCTTCAAACATTTCTGGACGTTTTTCAATGGCAAAAATCAATGAATATTGTAAATGCACAAACAGTAATATCTCCACATTGCAAGGTGCAATTCTGAAATTTTTTGCTTTTTACTGCTAATCCTGGCATGATAAAGAAGATTCAAAGAGAGTGAGATGCCAGCTCTTTTCATTCAGTCAGTAGCTTCAAACATTTCTGGTATATGAATAACATGATGTTTTTCAATGGCAAAAATCAATGAATATTGTAAATGCACAAACAGTAATTTCTCCGCATTGCAAGGTGCAATTCTGAAATTTTTTCTTTTTCCTGCTAATCCTAGCATGATAAAGAAGATTCAAAGAGAGTGAGATGCCAGCTCCTTTCATTCAGTCAGTAGCTTCAAACATTTCTGGACGTTTTTCAATGGCAAAAATCAATGAATATTGTAAATGCACAAACAGTAATATCTCCACATTGCAACGTGCAATTCTGAAATTTTTTGCTTTTTCCTGCTCCTCTTAGCATGATAAAGAAGATTCAAAGAGAGTGAGATGCCAGCTCTTTTCATTCAGTCAGTAGCTTCAAACATTTCTGGTATATGAATAACATGATGTTTTTCAATGGCAAAAATCAATGAATATTGTAAATGCACAAACAGTAATTTCTCCGCATTGCAAGGTGCAATTCTGAAATTTTTTGCTTTTTCCTGCTAATCCTAGCATGATAAAGAAGGTTCAAAGAGAGTGAGATGCCAGCTCCTTTCATTCAGTCAGTAGCTTCAAACATTTCTGGACGTTTTACAATGGCAAAAATCAATGAATATTGTAAATGCACAAACAGTAATATCTCCACATTGCAACGTGCAATTCTGAAATTTTTTGCTTATTCCTGCTCCTCTTAGCATGATAAAGAAGATTCAAAGAGAGTGAGATGCCAGCTCTTTTCATTCAGTCAGTAGCTTCAAACATTTCTGGTATATGAATAACATGATGCTTTTCAATGGCAAAAATCAATGAATATTGTAAATGCACAAACAGTAATTTCTCCGCATTGCAAGGTGCAATTCTGAAATTTTTTGCTTTTTCCTGCTAATCCTAGCATGATAAAGAAGATTCAAAGAGAGTGAGATGCCAGCTCCTTTCATTCAGTCAGTAGCTTCAAACATTTCTGGACGTTTTTCAATGGCAAAAATCAATGAATATTGTAAATGCACAAACAGTAATATCGCCACATTGCAACGTGCAATTCTGAAATTTTTTGCTTTTTCCTGCTCCTCTTAGCATGATAAAGAAGATTCAAAGAGAGTGAGATGCCAGCTCTTTTCATTCAGTCAGTAGCTTCAAACATTTCTGGTATATGAATAACATGATGTTTTTCAATGGCAAAAATCAATGAATATTGTAAATGCACAAACAGTAATTTCTCCGCATTGCAAGGTGCAATTCTGAAATTTTTTGCTTTTTCCTGCTAATCCTAGCATGATAAAGAAGATTCAAAGAGAGTGAGATGCCAGCTCCTTTCATTCAGTCAGTAGCTTCAAACATTTCTGGACGTTTTTCAATGGCAAAAATCAATGAATATTGTAAATGCACAAACAGTAATATCGCCACATTGCAACGTGCAATTCTGAAATTTTTTGCTTTTTCCTGCTCCTCTTAGCATGATAAAGAAGATTCAAAGAGAGTGAGATGCCAGCTCTTTTCATTCAGTCAGTAGCTTCAAACATTTCTGGTATATGAATAACATGATGTTTTTCAATGGCAAAAATAAATGAATATTGTAAATGCACAAACAGTAATTTCTCCGCATTGCAAGGTGCAATTCTGAAATTTTTTGCTTTTTCCTGCTAATCCTAGCATGATAAAGAAGATTCAAAGAGAGTGAGATGCCAGCTCCTTTCATTCAGTCAGTAGCTTCAAACATTTCTGGACGTTTTTCAATGGCAAAAATCAATGAATATTGTAAATGCACAAACAGTAATATCTCCACATTGCAAGGTGCAATTCTGAAATTTTTTGCTTTTTCCTGCTCCTCTTAGCATGATAAAGAAGATTCAAAGAGAGTGAGATGCCAGCTCTTTTCATTCAGTCAGTAGCTTCAAACATTTCTGGTATATGAATAACATGATGTTTTTCAATGGCAAAAATCAATGAATATTGTAAATGCACAAACAGTAATTTCTCCACATTGCAAGGTGCAATTCTGAAATTTTTTGCTTTTTCCTGCTAATCCTAGCATGATAAAGAAGATTCAAAGAGAGTGAGATGCCAGCTCCTTTCATTCAGTCAGTAGCTTCAAACATTTCTGGACGTTTTTCAATGGCAAAAATCAATGAATATTGTAAATGCACAAACAGTAATATCTCCACATTGCAAGGTGCAATTCTGAAATTTTTTGCTTTTTCCTGCTCCTCTTAGCATGATAAAGAAGATTCAAAGAGAGTGAGATGCCAGCTCTTTTCATTCAGTCAGTAGCTTCAAACATTTCTGGTATATGAATAACATGATGCTTTTCAATGGCAAAAATCAATGAATATTGTAAATGCACAAACAGTAATTTCTCCACATTGCAAGGTGCAATTCTGAAATTTTTTGCTTTTTCCTGCTAATCCTAGCATGACAAAGAAGATTCAAAGAGAGTGAGATGCCAGCTCCTTTCATTCAGTCAGTAGCTTCAAACATTTCTGGACGTTTTTCAATGGCAAAAATCAATGAATATTGTAAATGCACAAACAGTAATATCTCCACATTGCAAGGTGCAATTCTGAAATTTTTTGCTTTTTCCTGCTCCTCTTAGCATGATAAAGAAGATTCAAAGAGAGTGAGATGCCAGCTCTTTTCATTCAGTCAGTAGCTTCAAACATTTCTGGTATATGAATAACATGATGTTTTTCAATGGCAAAAATCAATGAATATTGTAAATGCACAAACAGTAATTTCTCCACATTGCAAGGTGCAATTCTGAAATTTTTTGCTTTTTCCTGCTAATCCTAGCATGATAAAGAAGATTCAAAGAGAGTGAGATGCCAGCTCCTTTCATTCAGTCAGTAGCTTCAAACATTTCTGGACGTTTTTCAATGGCAAAAATCAATGAATATTGTAAATGCACAAACAGTAATATCTCCACATTGCAAGGTGCAATTCTGAAATTTTTTGCTTTTTCCTGCTCCTCTTAGCATGATAAAGAAGATTCAAAGAGAGTGAGATGCCAGCTCTTTTCATTCAGTCAGTAGCTTCAAACATTTCTGGTATATGAATAACATGATGTTTTTCAATGGCAAAAATCAATGAATATTGTAAATGCACAAACAGTAATTTCTCCACATTGCAAGGTGCAATTCTGAAATTTTTTGCTTTTTCCTGCTAATCCTAGCATGATAAAGAAGATTCAAAGAGAGTGAGATGCCAGCTCCTTTCATTCAGTCAGTAGCTTCAAACATTTCTGGACGTTCTTCAATGGCAAAAATCAATGAATATTGTAAATGCACAAACAGTAATATCTCCACATTGCAAGGTGCAATTCTGAAATTTTTTGCTTTTTACTGCTAATCCTAGCATGATAAAGAAGATTCAAAGAGAGTGAGATGCCAGCTCTTTTCATTCAGTCAGTAGCTTCAAACATTTCTGGTATATGAATAACATGATGTTTTTCAATGGCAAAAATCAATGAATATTGTAAATGCACAAACAGTAATTTCTCCGCATTGCAAGGTGCAATTCTGAAATTTTTTGCTTTTTCCTGCTAATCCTAGCATGATAAAGAAGATTCAAAGAGAGTGAGATGCCAGCTCCTTTCATTCAGTCAGTAGCTTCAAACATTTCTGGACCTTTTTCAATGGCAAAAATCAATGAGTATTGTAAATGCACAAACAGTAATATCTCCACATTGCAAGGTGCAATTCTGAAATTTTTTGCTTTTTACTGCTAATCCTGGCATGATAAAGAAGATTCAAAGAGAGTGAGATGCCAGCTCTTTTCATTCAGTCAGTAGCTTCAAACATTTCTGGTATATGAATAACATGATGCTTTTCAATGGCAAAATTCAATGAATATTGTAAATGCACAAACAGTAATTTCTCCGCATTGCAAGGTGCAATTCTGAAATTTTTTGCTTTTTCCTGCTAATCCTAGCATGATAAAGAAGATTCAAAGAGAGTGAGATGCCAGCTCCTTTCATTCAGTCAGTAGCTTCAAACATTTCTGGACGTTTTTCAATGGCAAAAATCAATGAATATTGTAAATGCACAAACAGTAATATCTCCACATTGCAAGGTGCAATTCTGAAATTTTTTGCTTTTTCCTGCTCCTCTTAGCATGATAAAGAAGATTCAAAGAGAGTGAGATGCCAGCTCTTTTCATTCAGTCAGTAGCTTCAAACATTTCTGGTATATGAATAACATGATGTTTTTCAATGGCAAAAATCAATGAATATTGTAAATGCACAAACAGTAATTTCTCCACATTGCAAGGTGCAATTCTGAAATTTTTTGCTTTTTCCTGCTAATCCTAGCATGATAAAGAAGATTCAAAGAGAGTGAGATGCCAGCTCCTTTCATTCAGTCAGTAGCTTCAAACATTTCTGGACGTTCTTCAATGGCAAAAATCAATGAATATTGTAAATGCACAAACAGTAATATCTCCACATTGCAAGGTGCAATTCTGAAATTTTTTGCTTTTTACTGCTAATCCTAGCATGATAAAGAAGATTCAAAGAGAGTGAGATGCCAGCTCTTTTCATTCAGTCAGTAGCTTCAAACATTTCTGGTATATGAATAACATGATGTTTTTCAATGGCAAAAATCAATGAATATTGTAAATGCACAAACAGTAATTTCTCCGCATTGCAAGGTGCAATTCTGAAATTTTTTGCTTTTTCCTGCTAATCCTAGCATGATAAAGAAGATTCAAAGAGAGTGAGATGCCAGCTCCTTTCATTCAGTCAGTAGCTTCAAACATTTCTGGACCTTTTTCAATGGCAAAAATCAATGAGTATTGTAAATGCACAAACAGTAATATCTCCACATTGCAAGGTGCAATTCTGAAATTTTTTGCTTTTTACTGCTAATCCTGGCATGATAAAGAAGATTCAAAGAGAGTGAGATGCCAGCTCTTTTCATTCAGTCAGTAGCTTCAAACATTTCTGGTATATGAATAACATGATGCTTTTCAATGGCAAAATTCAATGAATATTGTAAATGCACAAACAGTAATTTCTCCGCATTGCAAGGTGCAATTCTGAAATTTTTTGCTTTTTCCTGCTAATCCTAGCATGATAAAGAAGATTCAAAGAGAGTGAGATGCCAGCTCCTTTCATTCAGTCAGTAGCTTCAAACATTTCTGGACGTTTTTCAATGGCAAAAATCAATGAATATTGTAAATGCACAAACAGTAATATCGCCACATTGCAACGTGCAATTCTGAAATTTTTTGCTTTTTCCTGCTCCTCTTAGCATGATAAAGAAGATTCAAAGAGAGTGAGATGCCAGCTCTTTTCATTCAGTCAGTAGCTTCAAACATTTCTGGTATATGAATAACATGATGTTTTTCAATGGCAAAAATCAATGAATATTGTAAATGCACAAACAGTAATTTCTCCACATTGCAAGGTGCAATTCTGAAATTTTTTGCTTTTTCCTGCTAATCCTAGCATGATAAAGAAGATTCAAAGAGAGTGAGATGCCAGCTCCTTTCATTCAGTCAGTAGCTTCAAACATTTCTGGACGTTTTTCAATGGCAAAAATCAATGAATATTGTAAATGCACAAACAGTAATATCTCCACATTGCAAGGTGCAATTCTGAAATTTTTTGCTTTTTCCTGCTCCTCTTAGCATGATAAAGAAGATTCAAAGAGAGTGAGATGCCAGCTCTTTTCATTCAGTCAGTAGCTTCAAACATTTCTGGTATATGAATTACATGATGTTTTTCAATGGCAAAAATCAATGAATATTGTAAATGCACAAACAGTAATTTCTCCACATTGCAAGGTGCAATTCTGAAATTTTTTGCTTTTTCCTGCTAATCCTAGCATGATAAAGAATATTCAAAGAGAGTGAGATGCCAGCTCCTTTCATTCAGTCAGTAGCTTCAAACATTTCTGGACGTTTTTCAATGGCAAAAATCAATGAATATTGTAAATGCACAAACAGTAATATCTCCACATTGCAAGGTGCAATTCTGAAATTTTTTGCTTTTAACTGCTCCTCTTAGCATGATAAAGAAGATTCAAAGAGAGTGAGATGCCAGCTCTTTTCATTCAGTCAGTAGCTTCAAACATTTCTGGTATATGAATAACATGATGTTTTTCAATGGCAAAAATCAATGACTATTGTAAATGCACAAACAGTAATTTCTCCGCATTGCAAGGTGCAATTCTGAAATTTTTTGCTTTTTCCTGCTAATCCTAGCATGATAAAGAAGATTCAAAGAGAGTGAGATGCCAGCTCCTTTCATTCAGTCAGTAGCTTCAAACATTTCTGGACGTTTTTCAATGGCAAAAATCAATGAATATTGTAAATGCACAAACAGTAATATCTCCACATTGCAAGGTGCAATTCTGAAATTTTTTGCTTTTTCCTGCTAATCCTGGCATGATAAAGAAGATTCAAAGAGAGTGAGATGCCAGCTCTTTTCATTCAGTCAGTAGCTTCAAACATTTCTGGTATATGAATAACATGATGTTTTTCAATGGCAAAAATCAATGAATATTGTAAATGCACAAACAGTAATTTCTCCGCATTGCAAGGTGCAATTCTGAAATTTTTTGCTTTTTCCTGCTAATCCTAGCATGATAAAGAAGATTCAAAGAGAGTGAGATGCCAGCTCCTTTCATTCAGTCAGTAGCTTCAAACATTTCTGGACGTTTTTCAATGGCAAAAATCAATGAATATTGTAAATGCACAAACAGTAATATCTCCACATTGCAAGGTGCAATTGTGAAATTTTTTGCTTTTTACTGCTAATCCTGGCATGATAAAGAAGATTCAAAGAGAGTGAGATGCCAGCTCTTTTCATTCAGTCAGTAGCTTCAAACATTTCTGGTATATGAATAACATGATGTTTTTCAATGGCAAAAATCAATGAATATTGTAAATGCACAAACAGTAATTTCTCCGCATTGCAAGGTGCAATTCTGAAATTTTTTGCTTTTTCCTGCTAATCCTAGCATGATAAAGAAGATTCAAAGAGAGTGAGATGCCAGCTCCTTTCATTCAGTCAGTAGCTTCAAACATTTCTGGACGTTTTTCAAAGGCAAAAATCAATGAATATTGTAAATGCACAAACAGTAATATCTCCACATTGCAAGGTGCAATTCTGAAATTTTTTGCTTTTTCCTGCTCCTCTTAGCATGATAAAGAAGATTCAAAGAGAGTGAGATGCCAGCTCTTTTCATTCAGTCAGTAGCTTCAAACATTTCTGGTATATGAATAACATGATGTTTTTCAATGGCAAAAATCAATGAATATTGTAAATGCACAAACAGTAATTTCTCCGCATTGCAAGGTGCAATTCTGAAATTTTTTGCTTTTTCCTGCTAATCCTAGCATGATAAAGAAGATTCAAAGAGAGTGAGATGCCAGCTCCTTTCATTCAGTCAGTAGCTTCAAACATTTCTGGACGTTTTTCAATGGCAAAAATCAATGAATATTGTAAATGCACAAACAGTAATATCTCCACATTGCAAGGTGCAATTCTGAAATTTTTTGCTTTTTCCTGCTCCTCTTAGCATGATAAAGAAGATTCAAAGAGAGTGAGATGCCAGCTCTTTTCATTCAGTCAGTAGCTTCAAACATTTCTGGTATATGAATAACATGATGTTTTTCAATGGCAAAAATCAATGAATATTGTAAATGCACAATCAGTAATTTCTCCACATTGCAAGGTGCAATTCTGAAATTTTTTGCTTTTTCCTGCTAATCCTAGCATGATAAAGAAGATTCAAAGAGAGTGAGATGCCAGCTCCTTTCATTCAGTCAGTAGCTTCAAACATTTCTGGACGTTTTTCAATGGCAAAAATCAATGAATATTGTAAATGCACAAACAGTAATATCTCCACATTGCAAGGTGCAATTCTGAAATGTTTTGCTTTTTCCTGCTCCTCTTAGCATGATAAAGAAGATTCAAAGAGAGTGAGATGCCAGCTCTTTTCATTCAGTCAGTAGCTTCAAACATTTCTGGTATATGAATAACATGATGTTTTTCAATGGCAAAAATCAATGAATATTGTAAATGCACAAACAGTAATTTCTCCGCATTGCAAGGTGCAATTCTGAAATTTTTTGCTTTTTCCTGCTAATCCTAGCATGATAAAGAAGATTCAAAGAGAGTGAGATGCCAGCTCCTTTCATTCAGTCAGTAGCTTCAAACATTTCTGGACGTTTTTCAATGGCAAAAATCAATGAATATTGTAAATGCACAAACAGTAATATCTCCACATTGCAAGGTGCAATTCTGAAATTTTTTGCTTTTTCCTGCTCCTCTTAGCATGATAAAGAAGATTCAAAGAGAGTGAGATGCCAGCTCTTTTCATTCAGTCAGTAGCTTCAAACATTTCTGGTATATGAATAACATGATGTTTTTCAATGGCAAAAATCAATGAATATTGTAAATGCACAAACAGTAATTTCTCCGCATTGCAAGGTGCAATTCTGAAATTTTTTGCTTTTTCCTGCTAATCCTAGCATGATAAAGAAGATTCAAAGAGAGTGAGATGCCAGCTCCTTTCATTCAGTCAGTAGCTTCAAACATTTCTGGACGTTTTTCAATGTCAAAAATCAATGAATATTGTAAATGCACAAACAGTAATATCTCCACATTGCAAGGTGCAATTCTGAAATTTTTTGCTTTTTACTGCTAATCCTGGCATGATAAAGAAGATTCAAAGAGAGTGAGATGCCAGCTCTTTTCATTCAGTCAGTAGCTTCAAACATTTCTGGTATATGAATAACATGATGTTTTTCAATGGCAAAAATCAATGAATATTGTAAATGCACAAACAGTAATTTCTCCGCATTGCAAGGTGCAATTCTGAAATTTTTTTCTTTTTCCTGCTAATCCTAGCATGATAAAGAAGATTCAAAGAGAGTGAGATGCCAGCTCCTTTCATTCAGTCAGTAGCTTCAAACATTTCTGGACGTTTTTCAATGGCAAAAATCAATGAATATTGTAAATGCACAAACAGTAATATCTCCACATTGCAAGGTGCAATTCTGAAATTTTTTGCTTTTTCCTGCTCCTCTTAGCATGATAAAGAAGATTCAAAGAGAGTGAGATGCCAGCTCTTTTCATTCAGTCAGTAGCTTCAAACATTTCTGGTATATGAATAACATGATGTTTTTCAATGGCAAAAATCAATGAATATTGTAAATGCACAAACAGTAATTTCTCCGCATTGCAAGGTGCAATTCTGAAATTTTTTGCTTTTTCCTGCTAATCCTAGCATGATAAAGAAGGTTCAAAGAGAGTGAGATGCCAGCTCCTTTCATTCAGTCAGTAGCTTCAAACATTTCTGGACGTTTTACAATGGCAAAAATCAATGAATATTGTAAATGCACAAACAGTAATATCTCCACATTGCAACGTGCAATTCTGAAATTTTTTGCTTATTCCTGCTCCTCTTAGCATGATAAAGAAGATTCAAAGAGAGTGAGATGCCAGCTCTTTTCATTCAGTCAGTAGCTTCAAACATTTCTGGTATATGAATAACATGATGCTTTTCAATGGCAAAAATCAATGAATATTGTAAATGCACAAACAGTAATTTCTCCGCATTGCAAGGTGCAATTCTGAAATTTTTTGCTTTTTCCTGCTAATCCTAGCATGATAAAGAAGATTCAAAGAGAGTGAGATGCCAGCTCCTTTCATTCAGTCAGTAGCTTCAAACATTTCTGGACGTTTTTCAATGGCAAAAATCAATGAATATTGTAAATGCACAAACAGTAATATCGCCACATTGCAACGTGCAATTCTGAAATTTTTTGCTTTTTCCTGCTCCTCTTAGCATGATAAAGAAGATTCAAAGAGAGTGAGATGCCAGCTCTTTTCATTCAGTCAGTAGCTTCAAACATTTCTGGTATATGAATAACATGATGTTTTTCAATGGCAAAAATCAATGAATATTGTAAATGCACAAACAGTAATTTCTCCACATTGCAAGGTGCAATTCTGAAATTTTTTGCTTTTTCCTGCTAATCCTAGCATGATAAAGAAGATTCAAAGAGAGTGAGATGCCAGCTCCTTTCATTCAGTCAGTAGCTTCAAACATTTCTGGACGTTTTTCAATGGCAAAAATCAATGAATATTGTAAATGCACAAACAGTAATATCTCCACATTGCAAGGTGCAATTCTGAAATTTTTTGCTTTTTACTGCTTATCCTGGCATGATAAAGAAGATTCAAAGAGAGTGAGATGCCAGCTCTTTTCATTCAGTCAGTAGCTTCAAACATTTTTGGTACATGAATAACATGATGCTTTTCAATGGCAAAAATCAATGAATATTGTAAATGCACAAACAGTAATTTCTCCGCATTGCAAGGTGCAATTCTGAAATTTTTTGCTTTTTCCTGCTAATCCTAGCATGATAAAGAAGATTCAAAGAGAGTGAGATGCCAGCTCCTTTCATTCAGTCAGTAGCTTCAAACATTTCTGGACGTTTTTCAATGGCAAAAATCAATGAATATTGTAAATGCACAAACAGTAATATCGCCACATTGCAACGTGCAATTCTGAAATTTTTTGCTTTTTCCTGCTCCTCTTAGCATGATAAAGAAGATTCAAAGAGAGTGAGATGCCAGCTCTTTTCATTCAGTCAGTAGCTTCAAACATTTCTGGTATATGAATAACATGATGTTTTTCAATGGCAAAAATCAATGAATATTGTAAATGCACAAACAGTAATTTCTCCGCATTGCAAGGTGCAATTCTGAAATTTTTTGCTTTTTCCTGCTAATCCTAGCATGATAAAGAAGATTCAAAGAGAGTGAGATGCCAGCTCCTTTCATTCAGTCAGTAGCTTCAAACATTTCTGGACGTTTTTCAATGGCAAAAATCAATGAATATTGTAAATGCACAAACAGTAATATCTCCACATTGCAAGGTGCAATTCTGAAATTTTTTGCTTTTTCCTGCTCCTCTTAGCATGATAAAGAAGATTCAAAGAGAGTGAGATGCCAGCTCTTTTCATTCAGTCAGTAGCTTCAAACATTTCTGGTATATGAATAACATGATGTTTTTCAATGGCAAAAATCAATGAATATTGTAAATGCACAAACAGTAATTTCTCCACATTGCAAGGTGCAATTCTGAAATTTTTTGCTTTTTCCTGCTAATCCTAGCATGATAAAGAAGATTCAAAGAGAGTGAGATGCCAGCTCCTTTCATTCAGTCAGTAGCTTCAAACATTTCTGGACGTTTTTCAATGGCAAAAATCAATGAATATTGTAAATGCACAAACAGTAATATCTCCACATTGCAAGGTGCAATTCTGAAATTTTTTGCTTTTTCCTGCTCCTCTTAGCATGATAAAGAAGATTCAAAGAGAGTGAGATGCCAGCTCTTTTCATTCAGTCAGTAGCTTCAAACATTTCTGGTATATGAATAACATGATGTTTTTCAATGGCAAAAATCAATGACTATTGTAAATGCACAAACAGTAATTTCTCCGCATTGCAAGGTGCAATTCTGAAATTTTTTGCTTTTTCCTGCTAATCCTAGCATGATAAAGAAGATTCAAAGAGAGTGAGATGCCAGCTCCTTTCATTCAGTCAGTAGCTTCAAACATTTCTGGACGTTTTTCAATGGCAAAAATCAATGAATATTGTAAATGCACAAACAGTAATATCTCCACATTGCAAGGTGCAATTCTGAAATTTTTTGCTTTTTCCTGCTAATCCTGGCATGATAAAGAAGATTCAAAGAGAGTGAGATGCCAGCTCTTTTCATTCAGTCAGTAGCTTCAAACATTTCTGGTATATGAATAACATGATGTTTTTCAATGGCAAAAATCAATGAATATTGTAAATGCACAAACAGTAATTTCTCCGCATTGCAAGGTGCAATTCTGAAATTTTTTGCTTTTTCCTGCTAATCCTAGCATGATAAAGAAGATTCAAAGAGAGTGAGATGCCAGCTCCTTTCATTCAGTCAGTAGCTTCAAACATTTCTGGACGTTTTTCAATGGCAAAAATCAATGAATATTGTAAATGCACAAACAGTAATATCTCCACATTGCAAGGTGCAATTCTGAAATTTTTTGCTTTTTCCTGCTCCTCTTAGCATGATAAAGAAGATTCAAAGAGAGTGAGATGCCAGCTCTTTTCATTCAGTCAGTAGCTTCAAACATTTCTGGTATATGAATAACATGATGTTTTTCAATGGCAAAAATCAATGAATATTGTAAATGCACAAACAGTAATTTCTCCGCATTGCAAGGTGCAATTCTGAAATTTTTTGCTTTTTCCTGCTAATCCTAGCATGATAAAGAAGATTCAAAGAGAGTGAGATGCCAGCTCCTTTCATTCAGTCAGTAGCTTCAAACATTTCTGGACGTTTTTCAATGGCAAAAATCAATGAATATTGTAAATGCACAAACAGTAATATCTCCACATTGCAAGGTGCAATTGTGAAATTTTTTGCTTTTTACTGCTAATCCTGGCATGATAAAGAAGATTCAAAGAGAGTGAGATGCCAGCTCTTTTCATTCAGTCAGTAGCTTCAAACATTTCTGGTATATGAATAACATGATGTTTTTCAATGGCAAAAATCAATGAATATTGTAAATGCACAAACAGTAATTTCTCCGCATTGCAAGGTGCAATTCTGAAATTTTTTGCTTTTTCCTGCTAATCCTAGCATGATAAAGAAGATTCAAAGAGAGTGAGATGCCAGCTCCTTTCATTCAGTCAGTAGCTTCAAACATTTCTGGACGTTTTTCAATGGCAAAAATCAATGAATATTGTAAATGCACAAACAGTAATATCTCCACATTGCAAGGTGCAATTCTGAAATTTTTTGCTTTTTACTGCTAATCCTGGCATGATAAAGAAGATTCAAAGAGAGTGAGATGCCAGCTCTTTTCATTCAGTCAGTAGCTTCAAACATTTCTGGTATATGAATAACATGATGTTTTTCAATGGCAAAAATCAATGAATATTGTAAATGCACAAACAGTAATTTCTCCGCATTGCAAGGTGCAATTCTGAAATTTTTTGCTTTTTCCTGCTAATCCTAGCATGATAAAGAAGGTTCAAAGAGAGTGAGATGCCAGCTCCTTTCATTCAGTCAGTAGCTTCAAACATTTCTGGACGTTTTACAATGGCAAAAATCAATGAATATTGTAAATGCACAAACAGTAATATCTCCACATTGCAACGTGCAATTCTGAAATTTTTTGCTTTTTCCTGCTCCTCTTAGCATGATAAAGAAGATTCAAAGAGAGTGAGATGCCAGCTCTTTTCATTCAGTCAGTAGCTTCAAACATTTCTGGTATATGAATAACATGATGTTTTTCAATGGCAAAAATCAATGAATATTGTAAATGCACAAACAGTAATTTCTCCGCATTGCAAGGTGCAATTCTGAAATTTTTTGCTTTTTCCTGCTAATCCTAGCATGATAAAGAAGATTCAAAGAGAGTGAGATGCCACCTCCTTTCATTCAGTCAGTAGCTTCAAACATTTCTGGACGTTTTTCAATGGCAAAAATCAATGAATATTGTAAATGCACAAACAGTAATATCTCCAAATTGCAAGGTGCAATTCTGAAATTTTTTGCTTTTTCCTGCTCCTCTTAGCATGATAAAGAAGATTCAAAGAGAGTGAGATGCCAGCTCTTTTCATTCAGTCAGTAGCTTCAAACATTTCTGGTATATGAATAACATGATGTTTTTCAATGGCAAAAATCAATGAATATTGTAAATGCACAAACAGTAATTTCTCCGCATTGCAAGTTGCAATTCTGAAATTTTTTGCTTTTTCCTGCTAATCCTAGCATGATAAAGAAGATTCAAAGAGAGTGAGATGCCAGCTCCTTTCATTCAGTCAGTAGCGTCAAACATTTCTGGACGTTTTTCAATGGCAAAAATCAATGAATATTGTAAATGCACAAACAGTAATATCTCCACATTGCAAGGTGCAATTCTGAAATTTTTTGCTTTTTCCTGCTAATCCTGGCATGATAAAGAAGATTCAAAGAGAGTGAAATGCCAGCTCTTTTCATTCAGTCAGTACCTTCAAACATTTCTGGTATATGAATAACATGATGTTTTTCAATGGCAAAAATCAATGAATATTGTAAATGCACAAACAGTAATTTCTCCGCATTGCAAGGTGCAATTCTGAAATTTTTTGCTTTTTCCTGCTAATCCTAGCATGATAAAGAAGATTCAAAGAAAGTGAGATGCCAGCTCCTTTAATTCAGTCAGTAGCTTCAAACATTTCTGGACGTTTTTCAATATCAAAAATCAATGAATATTGTAAATGCACAAACAGTAATATCTCCACATTGCAAGGTGCAATTCTGAAATTTTTTGCTTTTTCCTGCTAATCCTGGCATGATAAAGAAGATTCAAAGAGAGTGAGATGCCAGCTCTTTTCATTCAGTCAGTAGCTTCAAACATTTCTGGTATATGAATAACATCATGTTTTTCAATGGCAAAAATCAATGAATATTGTAAATGCACAAACAGTAATTTCTCCGCATTGCAAGGTGCAATTCTGAAATTTTTTGCTTTTTCCTGCTAATTTTAGCATGAAAAAGAAGATTCAAAGAGAGTGAGATGCCAGCTCCTTTCATTCAGTCAGTAGCTTCAAACATTTCTGGACGTTTTTCAATGGCAAAAATCAATGAATATTGTAAATGCACAAACAGTAATATCTCCACATTGCAACGTGCAATTCTGAAATTTTTTGCTTTTTCCTGCTCCTCTTAGCATGATAAAGAAGATTCAAAGAGAGTGAGATGCCAGCTCTTTTCATTCAGTCAGTAGCTTCAAACATTTCTGGTATATGAATAACATGATGTTTTTCAATGGCAAAAATCAATGAATATTGTAAATGCACAAACAGTAATTTCTCCGCATTGCAAGGTGCAATTCTGAAATTTTTTGCTTTTTCCTGCTAATCCTAGCATGATAAAGAAGATTCAAAGAGCGTGAGATGCCAGCTCCTTTCATTCAGTCAGTAGCTTCAAACATTTCTGGACGTTTTTCAATGGCAAAAATCAATGAATATTGTAAATGCACAAACAGTAATATCTCCACATTGCAAGGTGCAATTCTGAAATTTTTTGCTTTTTCCTGCTAATCCTGGCATGATAAAGAAGATTCAAAGAGAGTGAGATGCCAGCTCTTTTCATTCAGTCAGTAGCTTCAAACATTTCTGGTATATGAATAACATGATGTTTTTCAATGGCAAAAATCAATGAATATTGTAAATGCACAAACAGTAATTTCTCCGCATTGCAAGGTGCAATTCTGAAATTTTTTGCTTTTTCCTGCTAATCCTAGCATGATAAAGAAGATTCAAAGAGAGTGAGATGCCAGCTCCTTTCATTCAGTCAGTAGCTTCAAACATTTCTGGACGTTTTTCAATGGCAAAAATCAATGAATATTGTAAATGCACAAACAGTAATATCTCCACATTGCAACGTGCAATTCTGAAATTTTTTGCTTTTTCCTGCTCCTCTTAGCATGATAAAGAAGATTCAAAGAGAGTGAGATGCCAGCTCTTTTCATTCAGTCAGTAGCTTCAAACATTTCTGGTATATGAATAACATGATGTTTTTCAATGGCAAAAATCAATGAATATTGTAAATGCACAAACAGTAATTTCTCCGCATTGCAAGGTGCAATTCTGAAATTTTTTGCTTTTTCCTGCTAATCCTAGCATGATAAAGAAGATTCAAAGAGAGTGAGATGCCAGCTCCTTTCATTCAGTCAGTAGCTTCAAACATTTCTGGACGTTTTTCAATGGCAAAAATCAATGAATATTGTAAATGCACAAACAGTAATATCTCCACATTGCAAGGTGCAATTCTGAAATTTTTTGCTTTTTCCTGCTAATCCTGGCATGATAAAGAAGATTCAAAGAGAGTGAGATGCCAGCTCTTTTCATTCAGTCAGTAGCTTCAAACATTTCTGGTATATGAATAACATGATGTTTTTCAATGGCAAAAATCAATGAATATTGTAAATGCACAAACAGTAATTTCTCCGCATTGCAACGTGCAATTCTGAAATTTTTTGCTTTTTCCTGCTAATCCTAGCATGATAAAGAAGATTCAAAGAGAGTGAGATGCCAGCTCCTTTCATTCAGTCAGTAACTTCAAACATTTCTGGACGTTTTTCAATGGCAAAAATCAATGAATATTGTAAATGCACAAACAGTAATATCTCCACATTGCAAGGTGCAATTCTGAAATTTTTTGCTTTTTCCTGCTCCTCTTAGCATGATAAAGAAGATTCAAAGAGAGTGAGATGCCAGCTCTTTTCATTCAGTCAGTAGCTTCAAACATTTCTGGTATATGAATAACATGATGTTTTTCAATGGCAAAAATCAATGAATATTGTAAATGCACAAACAGTAATTTCTCCGCATTGCAAGGTGCAATTCTGAAATTTTTTGCTTTTTCCTGCTAATCCTAGCATGATAAAGAAGATTCAAAGAGAGTGAGATGCCAGCTCCTTTCATTCAGTCAGTAACTTCAAACATTTCTGGACGTTTTTCAATGGCAAAAATCAATGAATATTGTAAATGCACAAACAGTAATATCTCCACATTGCAAGGTGCAATTCTGAAATTTTTTGCTTTTTCCTGCTCCTCTTAGCATGATAAAGAAGATTCAAAGAGAGTGAGATGCCAGCTCTTTTCATTCAGTCAGTAGCTTCAAACATTTCTGGTATATGAATAACATGATGTTTTTCAATGGCAAAAATCAATGAATATTGTAAATGCACAAACAGTAATTTCTCCGCATTGCAAGGTGCAATTCTGAAATTTTTTGCTTTTTCCTGCTAATCCTAGCATGATAAAGAAGATTCAAAGAGAGTGAGATGCCAGCTCCTTTCATTCAGTCAGTAGCTTCAAACATTTCTGGACGTTTTTCAATGGCAAAAATCAATGAATATTGTAAATGCACAAACAGTAATATCTCCACATTGCAAGGTGCAATTCTGAAATTTTTTGCTTTTTCCTGCTCCTCTTAGCATGATAAAGAAGATTCAAAGAGAGTGAGATGCCAGCTCTTTTCATTCGGTCAGTAGCTTCAAACATTTCTGGTATATGAATAACATGATGTTTTTCAATGGCAAAAATCAATGAATATTGTAAATGCACAAACAGTAATTTCTCCGCATTGCAAGGTGCAATTCTGAAATTTTTTGCTTTTTCCTGCTAATCCTAGCATGATAAAGAAGATTCAAAGAGAGTGAGATGCCAGCTCCTTTCATTCAGTCAGTAGCTTCAAACATTTCTGGACGTTTTACAATGGCAAAAATCAATGAATATTGTAAATGCACAAACAGTAATATCTCCACATTGCAACGTGCAATTCTGACATTTTTTGCTTTTTCCTGCTCCTCTTAGCATGATAAAGAAGATTCAAAGAGAGTGAGATGCCAGCTCTTTTCATTCAGTCAGTAGCTTCAAACATTTCTGGTATATGAATAACATGATGTTTTTCAATGGCAAAAATCAATGAATATTGTAAATGCACAAACAGTAATTTCTCCGCATTGCAAGGTGCAATTCTGAAATTTTTTGCTTTTTCCTGCTAATCCTAGCATGATAAAGAAGATTCAAAGAGAGTGAGATGCCAGCTCCTTTCATTCAGTCAGTAGCTTCAAACATTTCTGGACGTTTTTCAATGGCAAAAATCAATGAATATTGTAAATGCACAAACAGTTATATCTCCACATTGCAACGTGCAATTCTGAAATTTTTTGCTTTTTCCTGCTCCTCTTAGCATGATAAAGAAGATTCAAAGAGAGTGAGATGCCAGCTCTTTTCATTCAGTCAGTAGCTTCAAACATTTCTGGTATATGAATAACATGATGTTTTTCAATGGCAAAAATCAATGAATATTGTAAATGCACAAACAGTAATTTCTCCGCATTGCAAGGTGCAATTCTGAAATTTTTTGCTTTTTCCTGCTAATCCTAGCATGATAAAGAAGATTCAAAGAGAGTGAGATGCCAGCTCCTTTCATTCAGTCAGTAGCTTCAAACATTTCTGGACGTTTTTCAATGGCAAAAATCAATGAATATTGTAAATGCACAAACAGTAATATCTCCACATTGCAAGGTGCAATTCTGAAATTTTTTGCTTTTTCCTGCTAATCCTGGCATGATAAAGAAGATTCAAAGAGAGTGAGATGCCAGCTCTTTTCATTCAGTCAGTAGCTTCAAACATTTCTGGTATATGAATAACATGATGTTTTTCAATGGCAAAAATCAATGAATATTGTAAATGCACAAACAGTAATTTCTCCGCATTGCAAGGTGCAATTCTGAAATTTTTTGCTTTTTCCTGCTAATCCTAGCATGATAAAGAAGATTCAAAGAGAGTGAGATGCCAGCTCCTTTCATTCAGTCAGTAACTTCAAACATTTCTGGACGTTTTTCAATGGCAAAAATCAATGAATATTGTAAATGCACAAACAGTAATATCTCCACATTGCAAGGTGCAATTCTGAAATTTTTTGCTTTTTCCTGCTCCTCTTAGCATGATAAAGAAGATTCAAAGAGAGTGAGATGCCAGCTCTTTTCATTCAGTCAGTAGCTTCAAACATTTCTGGTATATGAATAACATGATGTTTTTCAATGGCAAAAATCAATGAATATTGTAAATGCACAAACAGTAATTTCTCCGCATTGCAACGTGCAATTCTGAAATTTTTTGCTTTTTCCTGCTAATCCTAGCATGATAAAGAAGATTCAAAGAGAGTGAGATGCCAGCTCCTTTCATTCAGTCAGTAACTTCAAACATTTCTGGACGTTTTTCAATGGCAAAAATCAATGAATATTGTAAATGCACAAACAGTAATATCTCCACATTGCAAGGTGCAATTCTGAAATTTTTTGCTTTTTCCTGCTCCTCTTAGCATGATAAAGAAGATTCAAAGAGAGTGAGATGCCAGCTCTTTTCATTCAGTCAGTAGCTTCAAACATTTCTGGTATATGAATAACATGATGTTTTTCAATGGCAAAAATCAATGAATATTGTAAATGCACAAACAGTAATTTCTCCGCATTGCAAGGTGCAATTCTGAAATTTTTTGCTTTTTCCTGCTAATCCTAGCATGATAAAGAAGATTCAAAGAGAGTGAGATGCCAGCTCCTTTCATTCAGTCAGTAGCTTCAAACATTTCTGGACGTTTTTCAATGGCAAAAATCAATGAATATTGTAAATGCACAAACAGTAATATCTCCACATTGCAAGGTGCAATTCTGAAATTTTTTGCTTTTTCCTGCTCCTCTTAGCATGATAAAGAAGATTCAAAGAGAGTGAGATGCCAGCTCTTTTCATTCAGTCAGTAGCTTCAAACATTTCTGGTATATGAATAACATGATGTTTTTCAATGGCAAAAATCAATGAATATTGTAAATGCACAAACAGTAATTTCTCCGCATTGCAAGGTGCAATTCTGAAATTTTTTGCTTTTTCCTGCTAATCCTAGCATGATAAAGAAGATTCAAAGAGAGTGAGATGCCAGCTCCTTTCATTCAGTCAGTAGCTTCAAACATTTCTGGACGTTTTACAATGGCAAAAATCAATGAATATTGTAAATGCACAAACAGTAATATCTCCACATTGCAACGTGCAATTCTGAAATTTTTTGCTTTTTCCTGCTCCTCTTAGCATGATAAAGAAGATTCAAAGAGAGTGAGATGCCAGCTCTTTTCATTCAGTCAGTAGCTTCAAACATTTCTGGTATATGAATAACATGATGTTTTTCAATGGCAAAAATCAATGAATATTGTAAATGCACAAACAGTAATTTCTCCGCATTGCAAGGTGCAATTCTGAAATTTTTTGCTTTTTCCTGCTAATCCTAGCATGATAAAGAAGATTCAAAGAGAGTGAGATGCCAGCTCCTTTCATTCAGTCAGTAGCTTCAAACATTTCTGGACGTTTTTCAATGGCAAAAATCAATGAATATTGTAAATGCACAAACAGTTATATCTCCACATTGCAACGTGCAATTCTGAAATTTTTTGCTTTTTCCTGCTCCTCTTAGCATGATAAAGAAGATTCAAAGAGAGTGAGATGCCAGCTCTTTTCATTCAGTCAGTAGCTTCAAACATTTCTGGTATATGAATAACATGATGTTTTTCAATGGCAAAAATCAATGAATATTGTAAATGCACAAACAGTAATTTCTCCGCATTTCAAGGTGCAATTCTGAAATTTTTTGCTTTTTCCTGCTAATCCTAGCATGATAAAGAAGATTCAAAGAGAGTGAGATGCCAGCTCCTTTCATTCAGTCAGTAGCTTCAAACATTTCTGGACGTTTTACAATGGCAAAAATCAATGAATATTGTAAATGCACAAACAGTAATATCTCCACATTGCAACGTGCAATTCTGAAATTTTTTGCTTTTTCCTGCTCCTCTTAGTATGATAAAGAAGATTCAAAGAGAGTGAGATGCCAGCTCTTTTCATTCAGTCAGTAGCTTCAAACATTTCTGGTATATGAATAACATGATGTTTTTCAATGGCAAAAATCAATGAATATTGTAAATGCACAAACAGTAATTTCTCCGCATTGCAAGGTGCAATTCTGAAATTTTTTTCTTTTTCCTGCTAATCCTAGCATGATAAAGAAGATTCAAAGAGAGTGAGATGCCAGCTCCTTTCATTCAGTCAGTAGCTTCAAACATTTCTGGACGTTTTTCAATGGCAAAAATCAATGAATATTGTAAATGCACAAACAGTTATATCTCCACATTGCAACGTGCAATTCTGAAATTTTTTGCTTTTTCCTGCTCCTCTTAGCATGATAAAGAAGATTCAAAGAGAGTGAGATGCCAGCTCTTTTCATTCAGTCAGTAGCTTCAAACATTTCTGGTATATGAATAACATGATGTTTTTCAATGGCAAAAATCAATGAATATTGTAAATGCACAAACAGTAATTTCTCCGCATTGCAAGGTGCAATTCTGAAATTTTTTGCTTTTTCCTGCTAATCCTAGCATGATAAAGAAGATTCAAAGAGAGTGAGATGCCAGCTCCTTTCATTCAGTCAGTAGCTTCAAACATTTCTGGACGTTTTTCAATGGCAAAAATCAATGAATATTGTAAATGCACAAACAGTTATATCTCCACATTGCAACGTGCAATTCTGAAATTTTTTGCTTTTTCCTGCTCCTCTTAGCATGATAAAGAAGATTCAAAGAGAGTGAGATGCCAGCTCTTTTCATTCAGTCAGTAGCTTCAAACATTTCTGGTATATGAATAACATGATGTTTTTCAATGGCAAAAATCAATGAATATTGTAAATGCACAAACAGTAATTTCTCCGCATTTCAAGGTGCAATTCTGAAATTTTTTGCTTTTTCCTGCTAATCCTAGCATGATAAAGAAGATTCAAAGAGAGTGAGATGCCAGCTCCTTTCATTCAGTCAGTAGCTTCAAACATTTCTGGACGTTTTTCAATGGCAAAAATCAATGAATATTGTAAATGCACAAACAGTAATATCTCCACATTGCAAGGTGCAATTCTGAAATTTTTTGCTTTTTCCTGCTCCTCTTAGCATGATAAAGAAGATTCAAAGAGAGTGAGATGCCAGCTCTTTTCATTCAGTCAGTAGCTTCAAACATTTCTGGTATATGAATAACATGATGTTTTTCAATGGCAAAAATCAATGAATATTGTAAATGCACAAACAGTAATTTCTCCGCATTGCAAGGTGCAATTCTGAAATTTTTTGCTTTTTCCTGCTAATCCTAGCATGATAAAGAAGATTCAATGAGAGTGAGATGCCAGCTCCTTTCATTCAGTCAGTAGCTTCAAACATTTCTGGACGTTTTTCAATGGCAAAAATCAATGAATATTGTAAATGCACAAACAGTAATATCTCCACATTGCAAGATGCAATTCTGAAATTTTTTGCTTTTTCCTGCTAATCCTGGCATGATAAAGAAGATTCAAAGAGAGTGAGATGCCAGCTCTTTTCATTCAGTCAGTAGCTTCAAACATTTCTGGTATATGAATAACATGATGTTTTTCAATGGCAAAAATCAATGAATATTGTAAATGCACAAACAGTAATTTCTCCGCATTGCAAGGTGCAATTCTGAAATTTTTTGCTTTTTCCTGCTAATCCTAGCATGATAAAGAAGATTCAAAGAGAGTGAGATGCCAGCTCCTTTCATTCAGTCAGTAGCTTCAAACATTTCTGGACGTTTTTCAATGGCAAAAATCAATGAATATTGTAAATGCACAAACAGTAATATCTCCACATTGCAAGGTGCAATTCTGAAATTTTTTGCTTTTTCCTGCTAATCCTGGCATGATAAAGAAGATTCAAAGAGAGTGAGATGCCAGCTCTTTTCATTCAGTCAGTAGCTTCAAACATTTCTGGTATATGAATAACATGATGTTTTTCAGTGGCAAAAATCAATGAATATTGTAAATGCACAAACAGTAATTTCTCCGCATTGCAAGGTGCAATTCTGAAATTTTTTGCTTTTTCCTGCTAATCCTAGCATGATAAAGAAGATTCAAAGAGAGTGAGATGCCAGCTCCTTTCATTCAGTCAGTAGCTTCAAACATTTCTGGACGTTTTTCAATGGCAAAAATCAATGAATATTGTAAATGCACAAACAGTAATATCTCCACATTGCAACGTGCAATTCTGAAATTTTTTGCTTTTTCCTGCTAATCCTGGCATGATAAAGAAGATTCAAAGAGAGTGAGATGCCAGCTCTTTTCATTCAGTCAGTAGCTTCAAACATTTCTGGTATATGAATAACATGATGTTTTTCAATGGCAAAAATCAATGAATATTGTAAATGCACAAACAGTAATTTCTCCGCATTGCAAGGTGCAATTCTGAAATTTTTTGCTTTTTCCTGCTAATCCTAGCATGATAAAGAAGATTCAAAGAGAATGAGATGCCAGCTCCTTTCATTCAGTCAGTAGCTTCAAACATTTCTGGACGTTTTTCAATGGCAAAAATCAATGAATATTGTAAATGCACAAACAGTAATATCTCCACATTGCAAGGTGCAATTCTGAAATTTTTTGCTTTTTCCTGCTCCTCTTAGCATGATAAAGAAGATTCAAAGAGAGTGAGATGCCAGCTCTTTTCATTCAGTCAGTAGCTTCAAACATTTCTGGTATATGAATAACATGATGTTTTTCAATGGCAAAAATCAATGAATATTGTAAATGCACAAACAGTAATTTCTCCGCATTGCAAGGTGCAATTCTGAAATTTTTTGCTTTTTCCTGCTAATCCTAGCATGATAAAGAAGATTCAAAGAGAGTGAGATGCCAGCTCCTTTCATTCAGTCAGTAGCTTCAAACATTTCTGGACGTTTTTCAATGGCAAAAATCAATGAATATTGTAAATGCACAAACAGTAATATCTCCACATTGCAAGGTGCAATTCTGAAATTTTTTGCTTTTTCCTGCTCCTCTTAGCATGATAAAGAAGATTCAAAGAGAGTGAGATGCCAGCTCTTTTCATTCAGTCAGTAGCTTCAAACATTTCTGGTATATGAATAACATGATGTTTTTCAATGGCAAAAATCAATGAATATTGTAAATGCACAAACAGTAATTTCTCCGCATTGCAAGGTGCAATTCTGAAATTTTTTGCTTTTTCCTGCTAATCCTAGCATGATAAAGAAGATTCAAAGAGAGTGAGATGCCAGCTCCTTTCATTCAGTCAGTAACTTCAAACATTTCTGGACGTTTTTCAATGGCAAAAATCAATGAATATTGTAAATGCACAAACAGTAATATCTCCACATTGCAAGGTGCAATTCTGAAATTTTTTGCTTTTTCCTGCTAATCCTGGCATGATAAAGAAGATTCAAAGAGAGTGAGATGCCAGCTCTTTTCATTCAGTCAGTAGCTTCAAACATTTCTGGTATATGAATAACATGATGTTTTTCAATGGCAAAAATCAATGAATATTGTAAATGCACAAACAGTAATTTCTCCGCATTGCAAGGTGCAATTCTGAAATTTTTTGCTTTTTCCTGCTAATCCTAGCATGATAAAGAAGATTCAAAGAGAGTGAGATGCCAGCTCCTTTCATTCAGTCAGTAGCTTCAAACATTTCTGGACGTTTTTCAATGGCAAAAATCAATGAATATTGTAAATGCACAAACAGTAATATCTCCACATTGCAAGGTGCAATTCTGAAATTTTTTGCTTTTTCCTGCTAATCCTGGCATGATAAAGAAGATTCAAAGAGAGTGAGATGCCAGCTCTTTTCATTCAGTCAGTAGCTTCAAACATTTCTGGTATATGAATAACATGATGTTTTTCAATGGCAAAAATCAATGAATATTGTAAATGCACAAACAGTAATTTCTCCGCATTGCAAGGTGCAATTCTGAAATTTTTTGCTTTTTCCTGCTAATCCTAGCATGATAAAGAAGATTCAAAGAGAGTGAGATGCCAGCTCCTTTCATTCAGTCAGTAGCTTCAAACATTTCTGGACGTTTTTCAATGGCAAAAATCAATGAATATTGTAAATGCACAAACAGTAATATCTCCACATTGCAAGGTGCAATTCTGAAATTTTTTGCTTTTTCCTGCTAGTCCTGGCATGATAAAGAAGATTCAAAGAGAGTGAGATGCCAGCTCTTTTCATTCAGTCAGTAGCTTCAAACATTTCTGGTATATGAATAACATGATGTTTTTCAATGGCAAAAATCAATGAATATTGTAAATGCACAAACAGTAATTTCTCCGCATTGCAAGGTGCAATTCTGAAATTTTTTGCTTTTTCCTGCTAATCTTAGCATGATAAAGAAGATTCAAAGAGAGTGAGATGCCAGCTCCTTTCATTCAGTCAGTAGCTTCAAACATTTCTGTACGTTTTTCAATGGCAAAAATCAATGAATATTGTAAATGCACAAACAGTAATATCTCCACATTGCAAGGTGCAATTCTGAAATTTTTTGCTTTTTCCTGCTAATCCTGGCATGATAAAGAAGATTCAAAGAGAGTGAGATGCCAGCTCTTTTCATTCAGTCAGTAGCTTCAAACATTTCTGGTATATGAATAACATGATGTTTTTCAATGGCAAAAATCAATGAATATTGTAAATGCACAAACAGTAATTTCTCCGCATTGCAAGGTGCAATTCTGAAATTTTTTGCTTTTTCCTGCTAATCCTAGCATGATAAAGAAGATTCAAAGAGAGTGAGATGCCAGCTCCTTTCATTCAGTCAGTAGCTTCAAACATTTCTGGACGTTTTTCAATGGCAAAAATCAATGAATATTGTAAATGCACAAACAGTAATATCTCCACATTGCAAGGTGCAATTCTGAAATTTTTTGCTTTTTCCTGCTCCTCTTAGCATGATAAAGAAGATTCAAAGAGAGTGAGATGCCAGCTCTTTTCATTCAGTCAGTAGCTTCAAACATTTCTGGTATATGAATAACATGATGTTTTTCAATGGCAAAAATCAATGAATATTGTAAATGCACAAACAGTAATTTCTCCGCATTGCAAGGTGCAATTCTGAAATTTTTTGCTTTTTCCTGCTAATCCTAGCATGATAAAGAAGATTCAAAGAGAGTGAGATGCCAGCTCCTTTCATTCAGTCAGTAACTTCAAACATTTCTGGACGTTTTTCAATGGCAAAAATCAATGAATATTGTAAATGCACAAACAGTAATATCTCCACATTGCAAGGTGCAATTCTGAAAT
The DNA here is from genome assembly GCF_046119375.1 of Phyllobates terribilis. NCBI lineage: Eukaryota > Metazoa > Chordata > Amphibia > Anura > Dendrobatidae > Phyllobates > Phyllobates terribilis. The sequence continues at coordinate 3,140,252 of NW_027362937.1, read as the reverse complement.
TTTTTGCTTTTTCCTGCTAATCCTGGCATGATAAAGAAGATTCAAAGAGAGTGAGATGCCAGCTCTTTTCATTCAGTCAGTAGCTTCAAACATTTCTGGTATATGAATAACATGATGTTTTTCAATGGCAAAAATCAATGAATATTGTAAATGCACAAACAGTAATTTCTCCGCATTGCAAGGTGCAATTCTGAAATTTTTTGCTTTTTCCTGCTAATCCTAGCATGATAAAGAAGATTCAAAGAGAGTGAGATGCCAGCTCCTTTCATTCAGTCAGTAGCTTCAAACATTTCTGGACGTTTTTCAATGGCAAAAATCAATGAATATTGTAAATGCACAAACAGTAATATCTCCACATTGCAAGGTGCAATTCTGAAATTTTTTGCTTTTTCCTGCTAATCCTGGCATGATAAAGAAGATTCAAAGAGAGTGAGATGCCAGCTCTTTTCATTCAGTCAGTAGCTTCAAACATTTCTGGTATATGAATAACATGATGTTTTTCAATGGCAAAAATCAATGAATATTGTAAATGCACAAACAGTAATTTCTCCGCATTGCAAGGTGCAATTCTGAAATTTTTTGCTTTTTCCTGCTAATCCTAGCATGATAAAGAAGATTCAAAGAGAGTGAGATGCCAGCTCCTTTCATTCAGTCAGTAGCTTCAAACATTTCTGGACGTTTTTCAATGGCAAAAATCAATGAATATTGTAAATGCACAAACAGTAATATCTCCACATTGCAAGGTGCAATTCTGAAATTTTTTGCTTTTTCCTGCTAGTCCTGGCATGATAAAGAAGATTCAAAGAGAGTGAGATGCCAGCTCTTTTCATTCAGTCAGTAGCTTCAAACATTTCTGGTATATGAATAACATGATGTTTTTCAATGGCAAAAATCAATGAATATTGTAAATGCACAAACAGTAATTTCTCCGCATTGCAAGGTGCAATTCTGAAATTTTTTGCTTTTTCCTGCTAATCTTAGCATGATAAAGAAGATTCAAAGAGAGTGAGATGCCAGCTCCTTTCATTCAGTCAGTAGCTTCAAACATTTCTGTACGTTTTTCAATGGCAAAAATCAATGAATATTGTAAATGCACAAACAGTAATATCTCCACATTGCAAGGTGCAATTCTGAAATTTTTTGCTTTTTCCTGCTAATCCTGGCATGATAAAGAAGATTCAAAGAGAGTGAGATGCCAGCTCTTTTCATTCAGTCAGTAGCTTCAAACATTTCTGGTATATGAATAACATGATGTTTTTCAATGGCAAAAATCAATGAATATTGTAAATGCACAAACAGTAATTTCTCCGCATTGCAAGGTGCAATTCTGAAATTTTTTGCTTTTTCCTGCTAATCCTAGCATGATAAAGAAGATTCAAAGAGAGTGAGATGCCAGCTCCTTTCATTCAGTCAGTAGCTTCAAACATTTCTGGACGTTTTTCAATGGCAAAAATCAATGAATATTGTAAATGCACAAACAGTAATATCTCCACATTGCAACGTGCAATTCTGAAATTTTTTGCTTTTTCCTGCTAATCCTGGCATGATAAAGAAGATTCAAAGAGAGTGAGATGCCAGCTCTTTTCATTCAGTCAGTAGCTTCAAACATTTCTGGTATATGAATAACATGATGTTTTTCAATGGCAAAAATCAATGAATATTGTAAATGCACAAACAGTAATTTCTCCGCATTGCAAGGTGCAATTCTGAAATTTTTTGCTTTTTCCTGCTAATCCTAGCATGATAAAGAAGATTCAAAGAGAGTGAGATGCCAGCTCCTTTCATTCAGTCAGTAACTTCAAACATTTCTGGACGTTTTTCAATGGCAAAAATCAATGAATATTGTAAATGCACAAACAGTAATATCTCCACATTGCAAGGTGCAATTCTGAAATTTTTTGCTTTTTCCTGCTCCTCTTAGCATGATAAAGAAGATTCAAAGAGAGTGAGATGCCAGCTCTTTTCATTCAGTCAGTAGCTTCAAACATTTCTGGTATATGAATAACATGATGTTTTTCAATGGCAAAAATCAATGAATATTGTAAATGCACAAACAGTAATTTCTCCGCATTGCAAGGTGCAATTCTGAAATTTTTTGCTTTTTCCTGCTAATCCTAGCATGATAAAGAAGATTCAAAGAGAGTGAGATGCCAGCTCCTTTCATTCAGTCAGTAGCTTCAAACATTTCTGGACGTTTTTCAATGGCAAAAATCAATGAATATTGTAAATGCACAAACAGTAATATCTCCACATTGCAAGGTGCAATTCTGAAATTTTTTGCTTTTTCCTGCTCCTCTTAGCATGATAAAGAAGATTCAAAGAGAGTGAGATGCCAGCTCTTTTCATTCAGTCAGTAGCTTCAAACATTTCTGGTATATGAATAACATGATGTTTTTCAATGGCAAAAATCAATGAATATTGTAAATGCACAAACAGTAATTTCTCCGCATTGCAAGGTGCAATTCTGAAATTTTTTGCTTTTTCCTGCTAATCCTAGCATGATAAAGAAGATTCAAAGAGAGTGAGATGCCAGCTCCTTTCATTCAGTCAGTAGCTTCAAACATTTCTGGACGTTTTTCAATGGCAAAAATCAATGAATATTGTAAATGCACAAACAGTAATATCTCCACATTGCAAGGTGCAATTCTGAAATTTTTTGCTTTTTCCTGCTCCTCTTAGCATGATAAAGAAGATTCAAAGAGAGTGAGATGCCAGCTCTTTTCATTCAGTCAGTAGCTTCAAACATTTCTGGTATATGAATAACATGATGTTTTTCAATGGCAAAAATCAATGAATATTGTAAATGCACAAACAGTAATTTCTCCGCATTGCAAGGTGCAATTCTGAAATTTTTTGCTTTTTCCTGCTAATCCTAGCATGATAAAGAAGATTCAAAGAGAGTGAGATGCCAGCTCCTTTCATTCAGTCAGTAGCTTCAAACATTTCTGGACGTTTTTCAATGGCAAAAATCAATGAATATTGTAAATGCACAAACAGTAATATCTCCACATTGCAAGGTGCAATTCTGAAATTTTTTGCTTTTTCCTGCTCCTCTTAGCATGATAAAGAAGATTCAAAGAGAGTGAGATGCCAGCTCTTTTCATTCAGTCAGTAGCTTCAAACATTTCTGGTATATGAATAACATGATGTTTTTCAATGGCAAAAATCAATGAATATTGTAAATGCACAAACAGTAATTTCTCCGCATTGCAAGGTGCAATTCTGAAATTTTTTGCTTTTTCCTGCTAATCCTAGCATGATAAAGAAGATTCAAAGAGAGTGAGATGCCAGCTCCTTTCATTCAGTCAGTAGCTTCAAACATTTCTGGACGTTTTTCAATGGCAAAAATCAATGAATATTGTAAATGCACAAACAGTAATATCTCCACATTGCAAGGTGCAATTCTGAAATTTTTTGCTTTTTCCTGCTCCTCTTAGCATGATAAAGAAGATTCAAAGAGAGTGAGATGCCAGCTCTTTTCATTCAGTCAGTAGCTTCAAACATTTCTGGTATATGAATAACATGATGTTTTTCAATGGCAAAAATCAATGAATATTGTAAATGCACAAACAGTAATTTCTCCGCATTGCAAGGTGCAATTCTGAAATTTTTTGCTTTTTCCTGCTAATCCTAGCATGATAAAGAAGATTCAAAGAGAGTGAGATGCCAGCTCCTTTCATTCAGTCAGTAGCTTCAAACATTTCTGGACGTTTTTCAATGGCAAAAATCAATGAATATTGTAAATGCACAAACAGTAATATCTCCACATTGCAAGGTGCAATTCTGAAATTTTTTGCTTTTTCCTGCTCCTCTTAGCATGATAAAGAAGATTCAAAGAGAGTGAGATGCCAGCTCTTTTCATTCAGTCAGTAGCTTCAAACATTTCTGGTATATGAATAACATGATGTTTTTCAATGGCAAAAATCAATGAATATTGTAAATGCACAAACAGTAATTTCTCCGCATTGCAAGGTGCAATTCTGAAATTTTTTGCTTTTTCCTGCTAATCCTAGCATGATAAAGAAGATTCAAAGAGAGTGAGATGCCAGCTCCTTTCATTCAGTCAGTAACTTCAAACATTTCTGGACGTTTTTCAATGGCAAAAATCAATGAATATTGTAAATGCACAAACAGTAATATCTCCACATTGCAAGGTGCAATTCTGAAATTTTTTGCTTTTTCCTGCTCCTCTTAGCATGATAAAGAAGATTCAAAGAGAGTGAGATGCCAGCTCTTTTCATTCAGTCAGTAGCTTCAAACATTTCTGGTATATGAATAACATGATGTTTTTCAATGGCAAAAATCAATGAATATTGTAAATGCACAAACAGTAATTTCTCCGCATTGCAAGGTGCAATTCTGAAATTTTTTGCTTTTTCCTGCTAATCCTAGCATGATAAAGAAGATTCAAAGAGAGTGAGATGCCAGCTCCTTTCATTCAGTCAGTAGCTTCAAACATTTCTGGATGTTTTTCAATGGCAAAAATCAATGAATATTGTAAATGCACAAACAGTAATATCTCCACATTGCAAGGTGCAATTCTGAAATTTTTTGCTTTTTCCTGCTCCTCTTAGCATGATAAAGAAGATTCAAAGAGAGTGAGATGCCAGCTCTTTTCATTCAGTCAGTAGCTTCAAACATTTCTGGTATATGAATAACATGATGTTTTTCAATGGCAAAAATCAATGAATATTGTAAATGCACAAACAGTAATTTCTCCGCATTGCAAGGTGCAATTCTGAAATTTTTTGCTTTTTCCTGCTAATCCTAGCATGATAAAGAAGATTCAAAGAGAGTGAGATGCCAGCTCCTTTCATTCAGTCAGTAGCTTCAAACATTTCTGGACGTTTTACAATGGCAAAAATCAATGAATATTGTAAATGCACAAACAGTAATATCTCCACATTGCAACGTGCAATTCTGAAATTTTTTGCTTTTTCCTGCTCCTCTTAGCATGATAAAGAAGATTCAAAGAGAGTGAGATGCCAGCTCTTTTCATTCAGTCAGTAGCTTCAAACATTTCTGGTATATGAATAACATGATTTTTTTCAATGGCAAAAATCAATGAATATTGTAAATGCACAAACAGTAATTTCTCCGCATTGCAAGGTGCAATTCTGAAATTTTTTGCTTTTTCCTGCTAATCCTAGCATGATAAAGAAGATTCAAAGAGAGTGAGATGCCAGCTCCTTTCATTCAGTCAGTAGCTTCAAACATTTCTGGACGTTTTTCAATGGCAAAAATCAATGAATATTGTAAATGCACAAACAGTTATATCTCCACATTGCAAGGTGCAATTCTGAAATTTTTTGCTTTTTCCTGCTCCTCTTAGCATGAAAAAGACGATTCAAAGAGAGTGAGATGCCAGCTCTTTTCATTCAGTCAGTAGCTTCAAACATTTCTGGTATATGAATAACATGATGTTTTTCAATGGCAAAAATCAATGAATGTTGTAAATGCACAAACAGTAATTTCTCCGCATTTCAAGTTGCAATTCTGAAATTTTTTGCTTTTTCCTGCTAATCCTAGCATGATAAAGAAGATTCAAAGAGAGTGAGATGCCAGCTCCTTTCATTCAGTCAGTAGCTTCAAACATTTCTGGACGTTTTTCAATGGCAAAAATCAATGAATATTGTAAATGCACAAACAGTAATATCTCCACATTGCAAGGTGCAATTCTGAAATTTTTTGCTTTTTCCTGCTAATCCTGGCATGATAAAGAAGATTCAAAGAGAGTGAGATGCCAGCTCTTTTCATTCAGTCAGTAGCTTCAAACATTTCTGGTATATGAATAACATGATGTTTTTCAATGGCAAAAATCAATGAATATTGTAAATGCACAAACAGTAATTTCTCCGCATTGCAAGGTGCAATTCTGAAATTTTTTGCTTTTTCCTGCTAATCCTAGCATGATAAAGAAGATTCAAAGAGAGTGAGATGCCAGCTCCTTTCATTCAGTCAGTAGCTTCAAACATTTCTGGACGTTTTTCAATGGCAAAAATCAATGAATATTGTAAATGCACAAACAGTAATATCTCCACATTGCAAGGTGCAATTCTGAAATTTTTTGCTTTTTCCTGCTAATCCTGGCATGATAAAGAAGATTCAAAGAGAGTGAGATGCCAGCTCTTTTCATTCAGTCAGTAGCTTCAAACATTTCTGGTATATGAATAACATGATGTTTTTCAATGGCAAAAATCAATGAATATTGTAAATGCACAAACAGTAATTTCTCCGCATTGCAAGGTGCAATTCTGAAATTTTTTGCTTTTTCCTGCTAATCCTAGCATGATAAAGAAGATTTAAAGAGAGTGAGATGCCAGCTCCTTTCATTCAGTCAGTAGCTTCAAACATTTCTGGACGTTTTTCAATGGCAAAAATCAATGAATATTGTAAATGCACAAACAGTAATATCTCCACATTGCAAGGTGCAATTCTGAAATTTTTTGCTTTTTCCTGCTAATCCTGGCATGATAAAGAAGATTCAAAGAGAGTGAGATGCCAGCTCTTTTCATTCAGTCAGTAGCTTCAAACATTTCTGGTATATGAATAACATGATGTTTTTCAATGGCAAAAATCAATGAATATTGTAAATGCACAAACAGTAATTTCTCCGCATTGCAAGGTGCAATTCTGAAATTTTTTGCTTTTTCCTGCTAATCCTAGCATGATAAAGAAGATTCAAAGAGAGTGAGATGCCAGCTCCTTTCATTCAGTCAGTAACTTCAAACATTTCTGGACGTTTTTCAATGGCAAAAATCAATGAATATTGTAAATGCACAAACAGTAATATCTCCACATTGCAAGGTGCAATTCTGAAATTTTTTGCTTTTTCCTGCTCCTCTTAGCATGATAAAGAAGATTCAAAGAGAGTGAGATGCCAGCTCTTTTCATTCAGTCAGTAGCTTCAAACATTTCTGGTATATGAATAACATGATGTTTTTCAATGGCAAAAATCAATGAATATTGTAAATGCACAAACAGTAATTTCTCCGCATTGCAAGGTGCAATTCTGAAATTTTTTGCTTTTTCCTGCTAATCCTAGCATGATAAAGAAGATTTAAAGAGAGTGAGATGCCAGCTCCTTTCATTCAGTCAGTAGCTTCAAACATTTCTGGACGTTTTTCAATGGCAAAAATCAATGAATATTGTAAATGCATAAACAGTAATATCTCCACATTGCAAGGTGCAATTCTGAAATTTTTTGCTTTTTCCTGCTAATCTTGGCATGATAAAGAAGATTCAAAGAGAGTGAGATGCCAGCTCTTTTCATTCAGTCAGTAGCTTCAAACATTTCTGGTATATGAATAACATGATGTTTTTCAATGGCAAAAATCAATGAATATTGTAAATGCACAAACAGTAATTTCTCCGCATTGCAAGGTGCAATTCTGAAATTTTTTGCTTTTTCCTGCTAATCCTAGCATGATAAAGAAGATTCAAAGAGAGTGAGATGCCAGCTCCTTTCATTCAGTCAGTAGCTTCAAACATTTCTGGACGTTTTTCAATGGCAAAAATCAATGAATATTGTAAATGCACAAACAGTAATATCTCCACATTGCAACGTGCAATTCTGAAATTTTTTGCTTTTTCCTGCTCCTCTTAGCATGATAAAGAAGATTCAAAGAGAGTGAGATGCCAGCTCTTTTCATTCAGTCAGTAGCTTCAAACATTTCTGGTATATGAATAACATGATGTTTTTCAATGGCAAAAATCAATGAATATTGTAAATGCACAAACAGTAATTTCTCCGCATTGCAAGGTGCAATTCTGAAATTTTTTGCTTTTTCCTGCTAATCCTAGCATGATAAAGAAGATTTAAAGAGAGTGAGATGCCAGCTCCTTTCATTCAGTCAGTAGCTTCAAACATTTCTGGACGTTTTTCAATGGCAAAAATCAATGAATATTGTAAATGCATAAACAGTAATATCTCCACATTGCAAGGTGCAATTCTGAAATTTTTTGCTTTTTCCTGCTAATCTTGGCATGATAAAGAAGATTCAAAGAGAGTGAGATGCCAGCTCTTTTCATTCAGTCAGTAGCTTCAAACATTTCTGGTATATGAATAACATGATGTTTTTCAATGGCAAAAATCAATGAATATTGTAAATGCACAAACAGTAATTTCTCCGCATTGCAAGGTGCAATTCTGAAATTTTTTGCTTTTTCCTGCTAATCCTAGCATGATAAAGAAGATTCAAAGAGAGTGAGATGCCAGCTCCTTTCATTCAGTCAGTAGCTTCAAACATTTCTGGACGTTTTTCAATGGCAAAAATCAATGAATATTGTAAATGCACAAACAGTAATATCTCCACATTGCAACGTGCAATTCTGAAATTTTTTGCTTTTTCCTGCTCCTCTTAGCATGATAAAGAAGATTCAAAGAGAGTGAGATGCCAGCTCTTTTCATTCAGTCAGTAGCTTCAAACATTTCTGGTATATGAATAACATGATGTTTTTCAATGGCAAAAATCAATGAATATTGTAAATGCACAAACAGTAATTTCTCCGCATTGCAAGGTGCAATTTTGAAATTTTTTGCTTTTTCCTGCTAATCCTAGCATGATAAAGAAGATTCAAAGAGAGTGAGATGCCAGCTCCTTTCATTCAGTCAGTAGCTTCAAACATTTCTGGACGTTTTTCAATGGCAAAAATCAATGAATATTGTAAATGCACAAACAGTAATATCTCCACATTGCAAGGTGCAATTCTGAAATTTTTTGTTTTTTCCTGCTAATCCTGGCATGATAAAGAAGATTCAAAGAGAGTGAGATGCCAGCTCTTTTCATTCAGTCAGTAGCTTCAAACATTTCTGGTATATGAATAACATGATGTTTTTCAATGGCAAAAATCAATGAATATTGTAAATGCACAAACAGTAATTTCTCCGCATTGCAAGGTGCAATTCTGAAATTTTTTGCTTTTTCCTGCTAATCCTAGCATGATAAAGAAGATTCAAAGAGAGTGAGATGCCAGCTCCTTTCATTCAGTCAGTAACTTCAAACATTTCTGGACGTTTTTCAATGGCAAAAATCAATGAATATTGTAAATGCACAAACAGTAATATCTCCACATTGCAAGGTGCAATTCTGAAATTTTTTGCTTTTTCCTGCTCCTCTTAGCATGATAAAGAAGATTCAAAGAGAGTGAGATGCCAGCTCTTTTCATTCAGTCAGTAGCTTCAAACATTTCTGGTCTATGAATAACATGATGTTTTTCAATGGCAAAAATCAATGAATATTGTAAATGCACAAACAGTAATTTCTCCGCATTGCAAGGTGCAATTCTGAAATTTTTTGCTTTTTCCTGCTAATCCTAGCATGATAAAGAAGATTCAAAGAGAGTGAGATGCCAGCTCCTTTCATTCAGTCAGTAGCTTCAAACATTTCTGGACGTTTTTCAATGGCAAAAATCAATGAATATTGTAAATGCACAAACAGTAATATCTCCACATTGCAAGGTGCAATTCTGAAATTTTTTGCTTTTTCCTGCTCCTCTTAGCATGATAAAGAAGATTCAAAGAGAGTGAGATGCCAGCTATTTTCATTCAGTCAGTAGCTTCAAACATTTCTGGTATATGAATAACATGATGTTTTTCAATGGCAAAAATCAATGAATATTGTAAATGCACAAACAGTAATTTCTCCGCATTGCAAGGTGCAATTCTGAAATTTTTTGCTTTTTCCTGCTAATCCTAGCATGATAAAGAAGATTCAAAGAGAGTGAGATGCCAGCTCCTTTCATTCAGTCAGTAACTTCAAACATTTCTGGACGTTTTTCAATGGCAAAAATCAATGAATATTGTAAATGCACAAACAGTAATATCTCCACATTGCAAGGTGCAATTCTGAAATTTTTTGCTTTTTCCTGCTCCTCTTAGCATGATAAAGAAGATTCAAAGAGAGTGAGATGCCAGCTCTTTTCATTCAGTCAGTAGCTTCAAACATTTCTGGTATATGAATAACATGATGTTTTTCAATGGCAAAAATCAATGAATATTGTAAATGCACAAACAGTAATTTCTCCGCATTGCAAGGTGCAATTCTGAATTTTTTTGCTTTTTCCTGCTAATCCTAGCATGATAAAGGAGATTCAAAGAGAGTGAGATGCCAGCTCCTTTCATTCAGTCAGTAGCTTCAAACATTTCTGGACGTTTTACAATGGCAAAAATCAATGAATATTGTAAATGCACAAACAGTAATATCTCCACATTGCAACGTGCAATTCTGAAATTTTTTGCTTTTTCCTGCTCCTCTTAGCATGATAAAGAAGATTCAAAGAGAGTGAGATGCCAGCTCTTTTCATTCAGTCAGTAGCTTCAAACATTTCTGGTATATGAATAACATGATGTTTTTCAATGGCAAAAATCAATGAATATTGTAAATGCACAAACAGTAATTTCTCCGCATTGCAAGGTGCAATTCTGAAATTTTTTGCTTTTTCCTGCTAATCCTAGCATGATAAAGAAGATTCAAAGAGAGTGAGATGCCAGCTCCTTTCATTCAGTCAGTAGCTTCAAACATTCCTGGACGTTTTTCAATGGCAAAAATCAATGAATATTGTAAATGCACAAACAGTAATATCTCCACATTGCAACATGCAATTCTGAAATTTTTTTGCTTTTTCCTGCTCCTCTTAGCATGATAAAGAAGATTCAAAGAGAGTGAGATGCCAGCTCTTTTCATTCAGTCAGTAGCTTCAAACATTTCTGGTATATGAATAACATGATGTTTTTCAATGGCAAAAATCAATGAATATTGTAAATGCACAAACAGTAATTTCTCCGCATTTCAAGGTGCAATTCTGAAATTTTTTGCTTTTTCCTGCTAATCCTAGCATGATAAAGAAGATTCAAAGAGAGTGAGATGCCAGCTCCTTTCATTCAGTCAGTAGCTTCAAACATTTCTGGACGTTTTTCAATGGCAAAAATCAATGAATATTGTAAATGCACAAACAGTAATATCTCCACATTGCAAGGTGCAATTCTGAAATTTTTTGCTTTTTCCTGCTCCTCTTAGCATGATAAAGAAGATTCAAAGAGAGTGAGATGCCAGCTCTTTTCATTCAGTCAGTAGCTTCAAACATTTCTGGTATATGAATAACATGATGTTTTTCAATGGCAAAAATCAATGAATATTGTAAATGCACAAACAGTAATTTCTCCGCATTGCAAGGTGCAATTCTGAAATTTTTTGCTTTTTCCTGCTAATCCTAGCATGATAAAGAAGATTCAAAGAGAGTGAGATGCCAGCTCCTTTCATTCAGTCAGTAGCTTCAAACATTTCTGGACGTTTTTCAATGGCAAAAATCAATGAATATTGTAAATGCACAAACAGTAATATCTCCACATTGCAAGGTGCAATTCTGAAATTTTTTGCTTTTTCCTGCTAATCCTGGCATGATAAAGAAGATTCAAAGAGAGTGAGATGCCAGCTCTTTTCATTCAGTCAGTAGCTTCAAACATTTCTGGTATATGAATAACATGATGTTTTTCAATGGCAAAAATCAATGAATATTGTAAATGCACAAACAGTAATTTCTCCGCATTGCAAGGTGCAATTCTGAAATTTTTTGCTTTTTCCTGCTAATTTTAGCATGATAAAGAAGATTCAAAGAGAGTGAGATGCCAGCTCCTTTCATTCAGTCAGTAGCTTCAAACATTTCTGGACGTTTTTCAATGGCAAAAATCAATGAATATTGTAAATGCACAAACAGTAATATCTCCACATTGCAACGTGCAATTCTGAAATTTTTTGCTTTTTCCTGCTCCTCTTAGCATGATAAAGAAGATTCAAAGAGAGTGAGATGCCAGCTCTTTTCATTCAGTCAGTAGCTTCAAACATTTCTGGTATATGAATAACATGATGTTTTTCAATGGCAAAAATCAATGAATATTGTAAATGCACAAACAGTAATTTCTCCGCATTGCAAGGTGCAATTCTGAAATTTTTTGCTTTTTCCTGCTAATCCTAGCATGATAAAGAAGATTCAAAGAGAGTGAGATGCCAGCTCCTTTCATTCAGTCAGTAGCTTCAAACATTTCTGGACGTTTTTCAATGGCAAAAATCAATGAATATTGTAAATGCACAAACAGTAATATCTCCACATTGCAAGGTGCAATTCTGAAATTTTTTGCTTTTTCCTGCTCCTCTTAGCATGATAAAGAAGATTCAAAGAGAGTGAGATGCCAGCTCTTTTCATTCAGTCAGTAGCTTCAAACATTTCTGGTATATGAATAACATGATGTTTTTCAATGGCAAAAATCAATGAATATTGTAAATGCACAAACAGTAATTTCTCCGCATTGCAAGGTGCAATTCTGAAATTTTTTGCTTTTTCCTGCTAATCCTAGCATGATAAAGAAGATTCAAAGAGAGTGAGATGCCAGCTCCTTTCATTCAGTCAGTAGCTTCAAACATTTCTGGACGTTTTTCAATGGCAAAAATCAATGAATATTGTAAATGCACAAACAGTAATATCTCCACATTGCAAGGTGCAATTCTGAAATTTTTTGCTTTTTCCTGCTCCTCTTAGCATGATAAAGAAGATTCAAAGAGAGTGAGATGCCAGCTCTTTTCATTCAGTCAGTAGCTTCAAACATTTCTGGTATATGAATAACATGATGTTTTTCAATGGCAAAAATCAATGAATATTGTAAATGCACAAACAGTAATTTCTCCGCATTGCAAGGTGCAATTCTGAAATTTTTTGCTTTTTCCTGCTAATCCTAGCATGATAAAGAAGATTCAAAGAGAGTGAGATGCCAGCTCCTTTCATTCAGTCAGTAACTTCAAACATTTCTGGACGTTTTTCAATGGCAAAAATCAATGAATATTGTAAATGCACAAACAGTAATATCTCCACATTGCAAGGTGCAATTCTGAAATTTTTTGCTTTTTCCTGCTCCTCTTAGCATGATAAAGAAGATTCAAAGAGAGTGAGATGCCAGCTCTTTTCATTCAGTCAGTAGCTTCAAACATTTCTGGTATATGAATAACATGATGTTTTTCAATGGCAAAAATCAATGAATATTGTAAATGCACAAACAGTAATTTCTCCGCATTGCAAGGTGCAATTCTGAAATTTTTTGCTTTTTCCTGCTAATCCTAGCATGATAAAGAAGATTCAAAGAGAGTGAGATGCCAGCTCCTTTCATTCAGTCAGTAGCTTCAAACATTTCTGGATGTTTTTCAATGGCAAAAATCAATGAATATTGTAAATGCACAAACAGTAATATCTCCACATTGCAAGGTGCAATTCTGAAATTTTTTGCTTTTTCCTGCTCCTCTTAGCATGATAAAGAAGATTCAAAGAGAGTGAGATGCCAGCTCTTTTCATTCAGTCAGTAGCTTCAAACATTTCTGGTATATGAATAACATGATGTTTTTCAATGGCAAAAATCAATGAATATTGTAAATGCACAAACAGTAATTTCTCCGCATTGCAAGGTGCAATTCTGAAATTTTTTGCTTTTTCCTGCTAATCCTAGCATGATAAAGAAGATTCAAAGAGAGTGAGATGCCAGCTCCTTTCATTCAGTCAGTAGCTTCAAACATTTCTGGACGTTTTACAATGGCAAAAATCAATGAATATTGTAAATGCACAAACAGTAATATCTCCACATTGCAACGTGCAATTCTGAAATTTTTTGCTTTTTCCTGCTCCTCTTAGCATGATAAAGAAGATTCAAAGAGAGTGAGATGCCAGCTCTTTTCATTCAGTCAGTAGCTTCAAACATTTCTGGTATATGAATAACATGATTTTTTTCAATGGCAAAAATCAATGAATATTGTAAATGCACAAACAGTAATTTCTCCGCATTGCAAGGTGCAATTCTGAAATTTTTTGCTTTTTCCTGCTAATCCTAGCATGATAAAGAAGATTCAAAGAGAGTGAGATGCCAGCTCCTTTCATTCAGTCAGTAGCTTCAAACATTTCTGGACGTTTTTCAATGGCAAAAATCAATGAATATTGTAAATGCACAAACAGTTATATCTCCACATTGCAAGGTGCAATTCTGAAATTTTTTGCTTTTTCCTGCTCCTCTTAGCATGAAAAAGAAGATTCAAAGAGAGTGAGATGCCAGCTCTTTTCATTCAGTCAGTAGCTTCAAACATTTCTGGTATATGAATAACATGATGTTTTTCAATGGCAAAAATCAATGAATGTTGTAAATGCACAAACAGTAATTTCTCCGCATTTCAAGTTGCAATTCTGAAATTTTTTGCTTTTTCCTGCTAATCCTAGCATGATAAAGAAGATTCAAAGAGAGTGAGATGCCAGCTCCTTTCATTCAGTCAGTAGCTTCAAACATTTCTGGACGTTTTTCAATGGCAAAAATCAATGAATATTGTAAATGCACAAACAGTAATATCTCCACATTGCAAGGTGCAATTCTGAAATTTTTTGCTTTTTCCTGCTAATCCTGGCATGATAAAGAAGATTCAAAGAGAGTGAGATGCCAGCTCTTTTCATTCAGTCAGTAGCTTCAAACATTTCTGGTATATGAATAACATGATGTTTTTCAATGGCAAAAATCAATGAATATTGTAAATGCACAAACAGTAATTTCTCCGCATTGCAAGGTGCAATTCTGAAATTTTTTGCTTTTTCCTGCTAATCCTAGCATGATAAAGAAGATTCAAAGAGAGTGAGATGCCAGCTCCTTTCATTCAGTCAGTAGCTTCAAACATTTCTGGACGTTTTTCAATGGCAAAAATCAATGAATATTGTAAATGCACAAACAGTAATATCTCCACATTGCAAGGTGCAATTCTGAAATTTTTTGCTTTTTCCTGCTAATCCTGGCATGATAAAGAAGATTCAAAGAGAGTGAGATGCCAGCTCTTTTCATTCAGTCAGTAGCTTCAAACATTTCTGGTATATGAATAACATGATGTTTTTCAATGGCAAAAATCAATGAATATTGTAAATGCACAAACAGTAATTTCTCCGCATTGCAAGGTGCAATTCTGAAATTTTTTGCTTTTTCCTGCTAATCCTAGCATGATAAAGAAGATTTAAAGAGAGTGAGATGCCAGCTCCTTTCATTCAGTCAGTAGCTTCAAACATTTCTGGACGTTTTTCAATGGCAAAAATCAATGAATATTGTAAATGCACAAACAGTAATATCTCCACATTGCAAGGTGCAATTCTGAAATTTTTTGCTTTTTCCTGCTAATCCTGGCATGATAAAGAAGATTCAAAGAGAATGAGATGCCAGCTCTTTTCATTCAGTCAGTAGCTTCAAACATTTCTGGTATATGAATAACATGATGTTTTTCAATGGCAAAAATCAATGAATATTGTAAATGCACAAACAGTAATTTCTCCGCATTGCAAGGTGCAATTCTGAAATTTTTTGCTTTTTCCTGCTAATCCTAGCATGATAAAGAAGATTCAAAGAGAGTGAGATGCCAGCTCCTTTCATTCAGTCAGTAACTTCAAACATTTCTGGACGTTTTTCAATGGCAAAAATCAATGAATATTGTAAATGCACAAACAGTAATATCTCCACATTGCAAGGTGCAATTCTGAAATTTTTTGCTTTTTCCTGCTCCTCTTAGCATGATAAAGAAGATTCAAAGAGAGTGAGATGCCAGCTCTTTTCATTCAGTCAGTAGCTTCAAACATTTCTGGTATATGAATAACATGATGTTTTTCAATGGCAAAAATCAATGAATATTGTAAATGCACAAACAGTAATTTCTCCGCATTGCAAGGTGCAATTCTGAAATTTTTTGCTTTTTCCTGCTAATCCTAGCATGATAAAGAAGATTCAAAGAGAGTGAGATGCCAGCTCCTTTCATTCAGTCAGTAGCTTCAAACATTTCTGGACGTTTTACAATGGCAAAAATCAATGAATATTGTAAATGCACAAACAGTAATATCTCCACATTGCAACGTGCAATTCTGAAATTTTTTGCTTTTTCCTGCTCCTCTTAGCATGATAAAGAAGATTCAAAGAGAGTGAGATGCCAGCTCTTTTCATTCAGTCAGTAGCTTCAAACATTTCTGGTATATGAATAACATGATGTTTTTCAATGGCAAAAATCAATGAATATTGTAAATGCACAAACAGTAATTTCTCCGCATTGCAAGGTGCAATTCTGAAATTTTTTGCTTTTTCCTGCTAATCCTAGCATGATAAAGAAGATTTAAAGAGAGTGAGATGCCAGCTCCTTTCATTCAGTCAGTAGCTTCAAACATTTCTGGACGTTTTTCAATGGCAAAAATCAATGAATATTGTAAATGCATAAACAGTAATATCTCCACATTGCAAGGTGCAATTCTGAAATTTTTTGCTTTTTCCTGCTAATCTTGGCATGATAAAGAAGATTCAAAGAGAGTGAGATGCCAGCTCTTTTCATTCAGTCAGTAGCTTCAAACATTTCTGGTATATGAATAACATGATGTTTTTCAATGGCAAAAATCAATGAATATTGTAAATGCACAAACAGTAATTTCTCCGCATTGCAAGGTGCAATTCTGAAATTTTTTGCTTTTTCCTGCTAATCCTAGCATGATAAAGAAGATTCAAAGAGAGTGAGATGCCAGCTCCTTTCATTCAGTCAGTAGCTTCAAACATTTCTGGACGTTTTTCAATGGCAAAAATCAATGAATATTGTAAATGCACAAACAGTAATATCTCCACATTGCAACGTGCAATTCTGAAATTTTTTGCTTTTTCCTGCTCCTCTTAGCATGATAAAGAAGATTCAAAGAGAGTGAGATGCCAGCTCTTTTCATTCAGTCAGTAGCTTCAAACATTTCTGGTATATGAATAACATGATGTTTTTCAATGGCAAAAATCAATGAATATTGTAAATGCACAAACAGTAATTTCTCCGCATTGCAAGGTGCAATTTTGAAATTTTTTGCTTTTTCCTGCTAATCCTAGCATGATAAAGAAGATTCAAAGAGAGTGAGATGCCAGCTCCTTTCATTCAGTCAGTAGCTTCAAACATTTCTGGACGTTTTTCAATGGCAAAAATCAATGAATATTGTAAATGCACAAACAGTAATATCTCCACATTGCAAGGTGCAATTCTGAAATTTTTTGTTTTTTCCTGCTAATCCTGGCATGATAAAGAAGATTCAAAGAGAGTGAGATGCCAGCTCTTTTCATTCAGTCAGTAGCTTCAAACATTTCTGGTATATGAATAACATGATGTTTTTCAATGGCAAAAATCAATGAATATTGTAAATGCACAAACAGTAATTTCTCCGCATTGCAAGGTGCAATTCTGAAATTTTTTGCTTTTTCCTGCTAATCCTAGCATGATAAAGAAGATTCAAAGAGAGTGAGATGCCAGCTCCTTTCATTCAGTCAGTAACTTCAAACATTTCTGGACGTTTTTCAATGGCAAAAATCAATGAATATTGTAAATGCACAAACAGTAATATCTCCACATTGCAAGGTGCAATTCTGAAATTTTTTGCTTTTTCCTGCTCCTCTTAGCATGATAAAGAAGATTCAAAGAGAGTGAGATGCCAGCTCTTTTCATTCAGTCAGTAGCTTCAAACATTTCTGGTCTATGAATAACATGATGTTTTTCAATGGCAAAAATCAATGAATATTGTAAATGCACAAACAGTAATTTCTCCGCATTGCAAGGTGCAATTCTGAAATTTTTTGCTTTTTCCTGCTAATCCTAGCATGATAAAGAAGATTCAAAGAGAGTGAGATGCCAGCTCCTTTCATTCAGTCAGTAGCTTCAAACATTTCTGGACGTTTTTCAATGGCAAAAATCAATGAATATTGTAAATGCACAAACAGTAATATCTCCACATTGCAAGGTGCAATTCTGAAATTTTTTGCTTTTTCCTGCTCCTCTTAGCATGATAAAGAAGATTCAAAGAGAGTGAGATGCCAGCTATTTTCATTCAGTCAGTAGCTTCAAACATTTCTGGTATATGAATAACATGATGTTTTTCAATGGCAAAAATCAATGAATATTGTAAATGCACAAACAGTAATTTCTCCGCATTGCAAGGTGCAATTCTGAAATTTTTTGCTTTTTCCTGCTAATCCTAGCATGATAAAGAAGATTCAAAGAGAGTGAGATGCCAGCTCCTTTCATTCAGTCAGTAACTTCAAACATTTCTGGACGTTTTTCAATGGCAAAAATCAATGAATATTGTAAATGCACAAACAGTAATATCTCCACATTGCAAGGTGCAATTCTGAAATTTTTTGCTTTTTCCTGCTCCTCTTAGCATGATAAAGAAGATTCAAAGAGAGTGAGATGCCAGCTCTTTTCATTCAGTCAGTAGCTTCAAACATTTCTGGTATATGAATAACATGATGTTTTTCAATGGCAAAAATCAATGAATATTGTAAATGCACAAACAGTAATTTCTCCGCATTGCAAGGTGCAATTCTGAATTTTTTTGCTTTTTCCTGCTAATCCTAGCATGATAAAGGAGATTCAAAGAGAGTGAGATGCCAGCTCCTTTCATTCAGTCAGTAGCTTCAAACATTTCTGGACGTTTTACAATGGCAAAAATCAATGAATATTGTAAATGCACAAACAGTAATATCTCCACATTGCAACGTGCAATTCTGAAATTTTTTGCTTTTTCCTGCTCCTCTTAGCATGATAAAGAAGATTCAAAGAGAGTGAGATGCCAGCTCTTTTCATTCAGTCAGTAGCTTCAAACATTTCTGGTATATGAATAACATGATGTTTTTCAATGGCAAAAATCAATGAATATTGTAAATGCACAAACAGTAATTTCTCCGCATTGCAAGGTGCAATTCTGAAATTTTTTGCTTTTTCCTGCTAATCCTAGCATGATAAAGAAGATTCAAAGAGAGTGAGATGCCAGCTCCTTTCATTCAGTCAGTAGCTTCAAACATTCCTGGACGTTTTTCAATGGCAAAAATCAATGAATATTGTAAATGCACAAACAGTAATATCTCCACATTGCAACATGCAATTCTGAAATTTTTTTGCTTTTTCCTGCTCCTCTTAGCATGATAAAGAAGATTCAAAGAGAGTGAGATGCCAGCTCTTTTCATTCAGTCAGTAGCTTCAAACATTTCTGGTATATGAATAACATGATGTTTTTCAATGGCAAAAATCAATGAATATTGTAAATGCACAAACAGTAATTTCTCCGCATTTCAAGGTGCAATTCTGAAATTTTTTGCTTTTTCCTGCTAATCCTAGCATGATAAAGAAGATTCAAAGAGAGTGAGATGCCAGCTCCTTTCATTCAGTCAGTAGCTTCAAACATTTCTGGACGTTTTTCAATGGCAAAAATCAATGAATATTGTAAATGCACAAACAGTAATATCTCCACATTGCAAGGTGCAATTCTGAAATTTTTTGCTTTTTCCTGCTCCTCTTAGCATGATAAAGAAGATTCAAAGAGAGTGAGATGCCAGCTCTTTTCATTCAGTCAGTAGCTTCAAACATTTCTGGTATATGAATAACATGATGTTTTTCAATGGCAAAAATCAATGAATATTGTAAATGCACAAACAGTAATTTCTCCGCATTGCAAGGTGCAATTCTGAAATTTTTTGCTTTTTCCTGCTAATCCTAGCATGATAAAGAAGATTCAAAGAGAGTGAGATGCCAGCTCCTTTCATTCAGTCAGTAGCTTCAAACATTTCTGGACGTTTTTCAATGGCAAAAATCAATGAATATTGTAAATGCACAAACAGTAATATCTCCACATTGCAAGGTGCAATTCTGAAATTTTTTGCTTTTTCCTGCTAATCCTGGCATGATAAAGAAGATTCAAAGAGAGTGAGATGCCAGCTCTTTTCATTCAGTCAGTAGCTTCAAACATTTCTGGTATATGAATAACATGATGTTTTTCAATGGCAAAAATCAATGAATATTGTAAATGCACAAACAGTAATTTCTCCGCATTGCAAGGTGCAATTCTGAAATTTTTTGCTTTTTCCTGCTAATTTTAGCATGATAAAGAAGATTCAAAGAGAGTGAGATGCCAGCTCCTTTCATTCAGTCAGTAGCTTCAAACATTTCTGGACGTTTTTCAATGGCAAAAATCAATGAATATTGTAAATGCACAAACAGTAATATCTCCACATTGCAACGTGCAATTCTGAAATTTTTTGCTTTTTCCTGCTCCTCTTAGCATGATAAAGAAGATTCAAAGAGAGTGAGATGCCAGCTCTTTTCATTCAGTCAGTAGCTTCAAACATTTCTGGTATATGAATAACATGATGTTTTTCAATGGCAAAAATCAATGAATATTGTAAATGCACAAACAGTAATTTCTCCGCATTGCAAGGTGCAATTCTGAAATTTTTTGCTTTTTCCTGCTAATCCTAGCATGATAAAGAAGATTCAAAGAGAGTGAGATGCCAGCTCCTTTCATTCAGTCAGTAGCTTCAAACATTTCTGGACGTTTTTCAATGGCAAAAATCAATGAATATTGTAAATGCACAAACAGTAATATCTCCACATTGCAAGGTGCAATTCTGAAATTTTTTGCTTTTTCCTGCTAATCCTGGCATGATAAAGAAGATTCAAAGAGAGTGAGATGCCAGCTCTTTTCATTCAGGCAGTAGCTTCAAACATTTCTGGTATATGAATAACATGATGTTTTTCAATGGCAAAAATCAATGAATATTGTAAATGCACAAACAGTAATTTCTCCGCATTGCAAGGTGCAATTCTGAAATTTTTTGCTTTTTCCTGCTAATCCTAGCATGATAAAGAAGATTCAAAGAGAGTGAGATGCCAGCTCCTTTCATTCAGTCAGTAGCTTCAAACATTTCTGGACGTTTTTCAATGGCAAAAATCAATGAATATTGTAAATGCACAAACAGTAATATCTCCACATTTCAAGGTGCAATTCTGAAATTTTTTGCTTTTTCCTGCTAATCCTGGCATGATAAAGAAGATTCAAAGAGAGTGAGATGCCAGCTCTTTTCATTCAGTCAGTAGCTTCAAACATTTCTGGTATATGAATAACATGATGTTTTTCAATGGCAAAAATCAATGAATATTGTAAATGCACAAACAGTAATTTCTCCGCATTGCAAGGTGCAATTCTGAAATTTTTTGCTTTTTCCTGCTAATCCTAGCATGATAAAGAAGATTCAAAGAGAGTGAGATGCCAGCTCCTTTCATTCAGTCAGTAGCTTCAAACATTTCTGGACGTTTTTCAATGGCAAAAATCAATGAATATTGTAAATGCACAAACAGTAATATCTCCACATTGCAACGTGCAATTCTGAAATTTTTTGCTTTTTCCTGCTCCTCTTAGCATGATAAAGAAGATTCAAAGAGAGTGAGATGCCAGCTCTTTTCATTCAGTCAGTAGCTTCAAACATTTCTGGTATATGAATAACATGATGTTTTTCAATGGCAAAAATCAATGAATATTGTAAATGCACAAACAGTAATTTCTCCGCATTGCAAGGTGCAATTCTGAAATTTTTTGCTTTTTCCTGCTAATCCTAGCATGATAAAGAAGATTCAAAGAGAGTGAGATGCCAGCTCCTTTCATTCAGTCAGTAGCTTCAAACATTTCTGGACGTTTTTCAATGGCAAAAATCAATGAATATTGTAAATGCACAAACAGTAATATCTCCACATTGCAAGGTGCAATTCTGAAATTTTTTGCTTTTTCCTGCTCCTCTTAGCATGATAAAGAAGATTCAAAGAGAGTGAGATGCTAGCTCTTTTCATTCAGTCAGTAGCTTCAAACATTTCTGGTATATGAATAACATTATGTTTTTCAATGGCAAAAATCAATGAAAATTGTAAATGCACAAACAGTAATTTCTCCGCATTGCAAGGTGAAATTCTGAAATTTTTTGCTTTTTCCTGCTAATCCTAGCATGATAAAGAAGATTCAAAGAGAGTGAGATGCCAGCTCCTTTCATTCAGTCAGTAGCTTCAAACATTTCTGGACGTTTTACAATGGCAAAAATCAATGAATATTGTAAATGCACAAACAGTAATATCTCCACATTGCAACGTGCAATTCTGAAATTTTTTGCTTTTTCCTGCTCCTCTTAGCATGATAAAGAAGATTCAAAGAGAGTGAGATGCCAGCTATTTTCATTCAGTCAGTAGCTTCAAACATTTCTGGTATATGAATAACATGATGTTTTTCAATGGCAAAAATCAATGAATATTGTAAATGCACAAACAGTAATTTCTCCGCATTGCAAGGTGCAATTCTGAAATTTTTTGCTTTTTCCTGCTAATCCTAGCATGATAAATAAGATTCAAAGAGCGTGAGATGCCAGCTCCTTTCATTCAGTCAGTAGCTTCAAATATTTCTGGACGTTTTTCAATGGCAAAAATCAATGAATATTGTAAATGCACAAACAGTAATATCTCCACATTGCAAGGTGCAATTCTGAAATTTTTTACTTTTTCCTGCTCCTCTTAGCATGATAAAGAAGATTCAAAGAGAGTGAGATGCCAGCTCTTTTCATTCAGTCAGTAGCTTCAAACATTTCTGGTATATGAATAACATGATGTTTTTCAATGGCAAAAATCAATGAATATTGTAAATGCACAAACAGTAATTTCTCCGCATTGCAAGGTGCAATTCTGAAATTTTTTGCTTTTTCCTGCTAATCCTAGCATGATAAAGAAGATTCAAAGAGAGTGAGATGCCAGCTCCTTTCATTCAGTCAGTAGCTTCAAACATTTCTGGACGTTTTTCAATGGCAAAAATCAATGAATATTGTAAATGCACAAACAGTAATATCTCCACATTGCAAGGTGCAATTCTGAAATTTTTTGCTTTTTCCTGCTAATCCTAGCATGATAAAGAAGATTCAAAGAGAGTGAGATGCCAGCTACTTTCATTCAGTCAGTAGCTTCAAACATTTCTGGACATTTTTAATGGCGAAAATCAATGAATATTGTAAATGCACAAACAGTAATAACTCCACATTGCAAGGTGCAATTCTGAAATTTTTTGCTTTTTCCTGCTAATCCTAGCATGATAAAGAAGATTCAAAGAGAGTGAGATGCCAGCTCCTTTCATTCAGTCAGTAGCTTCAAACATTTCTGGACGTTTTTCAATGGCAAAAATCAATGAATATTGTAAATGCACAAATAGTAATATCTCCACATTGCAAGGTGTAATTCTGAAATTTTTTGCTTTTTCCTGCTAATCCTAGCATGATAAAGAAGATTCAAAGAGAGTGAGATGCCAGCTCTTTTCATTCAGTCAGTAGCTTCAAACATTTCTGGTATATGAATAACATGATGTTTTTCAATGGCAAAAATCAATGAAAATTGTAAATGCACAAACAGTAATTTCTCCGCATTGCAAGGTGCAATTCTGAAATTTTTTGCTTTTTCCTGCTAATCCTAGCATGATAAAGAAGATTCAAAGAGAGTGAGATGCCAGCTCCTTTCATTCAGTCAGTAGCTCCAAACATTTCTGGACGTTTTTCAATGGCAAAAATCAATGAATATTGTAAATGCACAAACAGTAATATCTCCACATTGCAAGGTGCAATTCTGAAATCTTTTGCTTTTTCCTGCTCTTCTTAGCATGATAAAGAAGATTCAAAGAGAGTGAGATGCCAGCTCTTTTCATTCAGTCAGTAGCTTCAAACATTTCTGGTATATGAATAACATGATGTTTTTCAATGGCAAAAATCAATGAATATTGTAAATGCACAAACAGTAATTTTTCCGCATTGCAAGGTGCAATTCTGAAATTTTTTGCTTTTTCCTGCTAATCCTAGCATGATAAAGAAGATTCAAAGAGAGTGAGATGCCAGCTCCTTTCATTCAGTCAGTAGCTTCAAACATTTCTGGACGTTTTTCAATGGCAAAAATCAATGAATATTGTAAATGCACAAACAGTAATATCTCCACATTGCAAGGTGCAATTCTGAAATTTTTTGCTTTTTCCTGCTCCTCTTAGCATGATAAAGAAGATTCAAAGAGAGTGAGATGCCAGCTCTTTTCATTCAGTCAGTAGCTTCAAACATTTCTGGTATATGAATAACATGATGTTTTTCAATGGCAAAAATCAATGAATATTGTAAATGCACAAACAGTAATTTCTCCGCATTGCAAGGTGCAATTCTGAAATTTTTTGCTTTTTCCTGCTAATCCTAGCATGATAAAGAAGATTCAAAGAGAGTGAGATGCCAGCTCCTTTCATTCAGTCAGTAGCTTCAAACATTTCTGGACGTTTTTCAATGGCAAAAATCAATGAATATTGTAAATGCACAAACAGTAATATCTCCACATTGCAAGGTGCAATTCTGAAATTTTTTGCTTTTTCCTGCTAATCCTGGCATGATAAAGAAGATTCAAAGAGAGTGAGATGCCAGCTCTTTTCATTCAGTCAGTAGCTTCAAACATTTCTGGTATATGAATAACATGATGTTTTTCAATGGCAAAAATCAATGAATATTGTAAATGCACAAACAGTAATTTCTCCGCATTGCAAGGTGCAATTCTGAAATTTTTTGCTTTTTCCTGCTAATCCTAGCATGATAAATAAGATTCAAAGAGCGTGAGATGCCAGCTCCTTTCATTCAGTCAGTAGCTTCAAATATTTCTGGACGTTTTTCAATGGCAAAAATAAATGAATATTGTAAATGCACAAACAGTAATATCTCCACATTGCAAGGTGCAATTCTGAAATTTTTTACTTTTTCCTGCTCCTCTTAGCATGATAAAGAAGATTCAAAGAGAGTGAGATGCCAGCTCTTTTCATTCAGTCAGTAGCTTCAAACATTTCTGGTATATGAATAACATGATGTTTTTCAATGGCAAAAATCAATGAATATTGTAAATGCACAAACAGTAATTTCTCCGCATTGCAAGGTGCAATTCTGAAATTTTTTGCTTTTTCCTGCTAATCCTACCATGATAAAGAAGATTCAAAGAGAGTGAGATGCCAGCTCCTTTCATTCAGTCAGTAGCTTCAAACATTTCTGGACGTTTTTCAATGGCAAAAATCAATGAATATTGTAAATGCACAAACAGTAATATCTCCACATTGCAAGGTGCAATTCTGAAATTTTTTGCTTTTTCCTGCTAATCCTAGCATGATAAAGAAGATTCAAAGAGAGTGAGATGCCAGCTCCTTTCATTCAGTCAGTAGCTTCAAACATTTCTGGACATTTTTAATGGCGAAAATCAATGAATATTGTAAATGCACAAACAGTAATAACTCCACATTGCAAGGTGCAATTCTGAAATTTTTTGCTTTTTCCTGCTAATCCTAGCATGATAAAGAAGATTCAAAGAGAGTGAGATGCCAGCTCCTTTCATTCAGTCAGTAGCTTCAAACATTTCTGGACGTTTTTCAATGGCAAAAATCAATGAATATTGTAAATGCACAAATAGTAATATCTCCACATTGCAAGGTGTAATTCTGAAATTTTTTGCTTTTTCCTGCTAATCCTAGCATGATAAAGAAGATTCAAAGAGAGTGAGATGCCAGCTCTTTTCATTCAGTCAGTAGCTTCAAACATTTCTGGTATATGAATAACATGATGTTTTTCAATGGCAAAAATCAATGAAAATTGTAAATGCACAAACAGTAATTTCTCCGCATTGCAAGGTGCAATTCTGAAATTTTTTGCTTTTTCCTGCTAATCCTAGCATGATAAAGAAGATTCAAAGAGAGTGAGATGCCAGCTCCTTTCATTCAGTCAGTAGCTCCAAACATTTCTGGACGTTTTTCAATGGCAAAAATCAATGAATATTGTAAATGCACAAACAGTAATATCTCCACATTGCAAGGTGCAATTCTGAAATCTTTTGCTTTTTCCTGCTCTTCTTAGCATGATAAAGAAGATTCAAAGAGAGTGAGATGCCAGCTCTTTTCATTCAGTCAGTAGCTTCAAACATTTCTGGTATATGAATAACATGATGTTTTTCAATGGCAAAAATCAATGAATATTGTAAATGCACAAACAGTAATTTTTCCGCATTGCAAGGTGCAATTCTGAAATTTTTTGCTTTTTCCTGCTAATCCTAGCATGATAAAGAAGATTCAAAGAGAGTGAGATGCCAGCTCCTTTCATTCAGTCAGTAGCTTCAAACATTTCTGGACGTTTTTCAATGGCAAAAATCAATGAATATTGTAAATGCACAAACAGTAATATCTCCACATTGCAAGGTGCAATTCTGAAATTTTTTGCTTTTTCCTGCTCCTCTTAGCATGATAAAGAAGATTCAAAGAGAGTGAGATGCCAGCTCTTTTCATTCAGTCAGTAGCTTCAAACATTTCTGGTATATGAATAACATGATGTTTTTCAATGGCAAAAATCAATGAATATTGTAAATGCACAAACAGTAATTTCTCCGCATTGCAAGGTGCAATTCTGAAATTTTTTGCTTTTTCCTGCTAATCCTAGCATGATAAAGAAGATTCAAAGAGAGTGAGATGCCAGCTCCTTTCATTCAGTCAGTAGCTTCAAACATTTCTGGACGTTTTTCAATGGCAAAAATCAATGAATATTGTAAATGCACAAACAGTAATATCTCCAAATTGCAAGGTGCAATTCTGAAATTTTTTGCTTTTTCCTGCTAATCCTGGCATGATAAAGAAGATTCAAAGAGAGTGAGATGCCAGCTCTTTTCATTCAGTCAGTAGCTTCAAACATTTCTGGTATATGAATAACATGATGTTTTTCAATGGCAAAAATCAATGAATATTGTAAATGCACAAACAGTAATTTCTCCGCATTGCAAGGTGCAATTCTGAAATTTTTTGCTTTTTCCTGCTAATCCTAGCATGATAAAGAAGATTCAAAGAGAGTGAGATGCCAGCTCCTTTCATTCAGTCAGTAGCTTCAAACATTTCTGGACGTTTTTCAATGGCAAAAATCAATGAATATTGTAAATGCACAAACAGTAATATCTCCGCATTGCAAGGTGCAATTCTGAAATTTTTTGCTTTTTCCTGCTAATCCTAGCATGATAAAGAAGATTCAAAGAGAGTGAGATGCCAGCTCCTTTCATTCAGTCAGTAGCTTCAAACATTTCTGGACGTTTTTCAATGGCAAAAATCAATGAATATTGTAAATGTACAAACAGTAATATCTCCGCATTGCAATGTGCAATTCTGAAATTTTTTGCTTTTTCCTGCTAATCCTAGCATGATAAAGAAGATTCAAAGAGAGTGAGATGCCAGCTCTTTTCATTCAGTCAGTAGCTTCAAACATTTCTGGTATATGAATAACATGATTTTTTTCAATGGCAAAAATCAATGAATATTGTAAATGCACAAACAGTAATTTCTCCGCATTGCAAGGTGCAATTCTGAAATTTTTTGCTTTTTCCTGCTAATCCTAGCATGATAAAGAAGATTCAAAGAGAGTGAGATGCCAGCTCCTTTCATTCAGTCAGTAGCTTCAAACATTTCTGGACGTTTTTCAATGGCAAAAATCAATGAATATTGTAAATGCACAAACAGTAATATCTCCACATTGCAACGTGCAATTCTGAAATTTTTTGCTTTTTCCTGCTCCTCTTAGCATGATAAAGAAGATTCAAAGAGAGTGAGATGCCAGCTCTTTTCATTCAGTCAGTAGCTTCAAACATTTCTGGTATATGAATAACATGATGTTTTTCAATGGCAAAAATCAATGAATATTGTAAATGCACAAACAGTAATTTCTCCGCATTTCAAGGTGCAATTCTGAAATTTTTTGCTTTTTCCTGCTAATCCTAGCATGATAAAGAAGATTCAAAGAGAGTGAGATGCCAGCTCCTTTCATTCAGTCAGTAGCTTCAAACATTTCTGGACGTTTTTCAATGGCAAAAATCAATGAATATTGTAAATGCACAAACAGTAATATCTCCACATTGCAAGGTGCAATTCTGAAATTTTTTGCTTTTTCCTGCTCCTCTTAGCATGATAAAGAAGATTCAAAGAGAGTGAGATGCCAGCTCTTTTCATTCAGTCAGTAGCTTCAAACATTTCTGGTATATGAATAACATGATGTTTTTCAATGGCAAAAATCAATGAATATTGTAAATGCACAAACAGTAATTTCTCCGCATTGCAAGGTGCAATTCTGAATTTTTTTGCTTTTTCCTGCTAATCCTAGCATGATAAAGAAGATTCAAAGAGAGTGAGATGCCAGCTCCTTTCATTCAGTCAGTAGCTTCAAACATTTCTGGACGTTTTTCAATGGCAAAAATCAATGAATATTGTAAATGCACAAACAGTAATATCTCCACATTGCAAGGTGCAATTCTGAAATTTTTTGCTTTTTCCTGCTAATCCTGGCATGATAAAGAATATTCAAAGAGAGTGAGATGCCAGCTCTTTTCATTCAGTCAGTAGCTTCAAACATTTCTGGTATATGAATAACATGATGTTTTTCAATGGCAAAAATCAATGAATATTGTAAATGCACAAACAGTAATTTCTCCGCATTGCAAGGTGCAATTCTGAAATTTTTTGCTTTTTCCTGCAAATTTTAGCATGATAAAGAAGATTCAAAGAGAGTGAGATGCCAGCTCCTTTCATTCAGTCAGTAGCTTCAAACATTTCTGGACGTTTTTCAATGGCAAAAATCAATGAATATTGTAAATGCACAAACAGTAATATCTCCACATTGCAACGTGCAATTCTGAAATTTTTTGCTTTTTCCTGCTCCTCTTAGCATGATAAAGAAGATTCAAAGAGAGTGAGATGCCAGCTCTTTTCATTCAGTCAGTAGCTTCAAACATTTCTGGTATATGAATAACATGATGTTTTTCAATGGCAAAAATCAATGAATATTGTAAATGCACAAACAGTAATTTCTCCGCATTGCAAGGTGCAATTCTGAAATTTTTTGCTTTTTCCTGCTAATCCTAGCATGATAAAGAAGATTCAAAGAGAGTGAGATGCCAGCTCCTTTCATTCAGTCAGTAGCTTCAAACATTTCTGGACGTTTATCAATGGCAAAAATCAATGAATATTGTAAATGCACAAACAGTAATATCTCCACATTGCAAGGTGCAATTCTGAAATTTTTTGCTTTTTCCTGCTAATCCTGGCATGATAAAGAAGATTCAAAGAGAGTGAGATGCCAGCTCTTTTCATTCAGTCAGTAGCTTCAAACATTTCTGGTATATGAATAACATGATGTTTTTCAATGGCAAAAATCAATGAATATTGTAAATGCACAAACAGTAATTTCTCCGCATTGCAAGGTGCAATTCTGAAATTTTTTGCTTTTTCCTGCTAATCCTAGCATGATAAAGAAGATTCAAAGAGAGTGAGATGCCAGCTCCTTTCATTCAGTCAGTAGCTTCAAACATTTGTGGACGTTTTTCAATGGCAAAAATCAATGAATATTGTAAATGCACAAACAGTAATATCTCCACATTGCAAGGTGCAATTCTGAAATTTTTTGCTTTTTCCTGCTCCTCTTAGCATGATAAAGAAGATTCAAAGAGAGTGAGATGCCAGCTCTTTTCATTCAGTCAGTAGCTTCAAACATTTCTGGTATATGAATAACATGATGTTTTTCAATGGCAAAAATCAATGAATATTGTAAATGCACAAACAGTAATTTCTCCGCATTGCAAGGTGCAATTCTGAAATTTTTTGCTTTTTCCTGCTAATCCTAGCATGATAAAGAAGATTCAAAGAGAGTGAGATGCCAGCTCCTTTCATTCAGTCAGTAGCTTCAAACATTTCTGGACGTTTTTCAATGGCAAAAATCAATGAATATTGTAAATGCACAAACAGTAATATCTCCACATTGCAAGGTGCAATTCTGAAATTTTTTGCTTTTTCCTGCTAATCCTGGCATGATAAAGAAGATTCAAAGAGAGTGAGATGCCAGCTCTTTTCATTCAGTCAGTAGCTTCAAACATTTCTGGTATATGAATAACATGATGTTTTTCAATGGCAAAAATCAATGAATATTGTAAATGCACAAACAGTAATTTCTCCGCATTGCAAGGTGCAATTCTGAATTTTTTTGCTTTTTCCTGCTAATCCTAGCATGATAAAGAAGATTCAAAGAGAGTGAGATGCCAGCTCCTTTCATTCAGTCAGTAGCTTCAAACATTTCTGGACGTTTTTCAATGGCAAAAATCAATGAATATTGTAAATGCACAAACAGTAATATCTCCACATTTCAAGGTGCAATTCTGAAATTTTTTGCTTTTTCCTGCTAATCCTGGCATGATAAAGAAGATTCAAAGAGAGTGAGATGCCAGCTCTTTTCATTCAGTCAGTAGCTTCAAACATTTCTGGTATATGAATAACATGATGTTTTTCAATGGCAAAAATCAATGAATATTGTAAATGCACAAACAGTAATTTCTCCGCATTGCAAGGTGCAATTCTGAAATTTTTTGCTTTTTCCTGCTAATCCTAGCATGATAAAGAAGATTCAAAGAGAGTGAGATGCCAGCTCCTTTCATTCAGTCAGTAGCTTCAAACATTTCTGGACGTTTTTCAATGGCAAAAATCAATGAATATTGTAAATGCACAAACAGTAATATCTCCACATTGCAAGGTGCAATTCTGAAATTTTTTGCTTTTTCCTGCTCCTCTTAGCATGATAAAGAAGATTCAAAGAGAGTGAGATGCCAGCTCTTTTCATTCAGTCAGTAGCTTCAAACATTTCTGGTATATGAATAACATGATGTTTTTCAATGGCAAAAATCAATGAATATTGTAAATGCACAAACAGTAATTTCTCCGCATTGCAAGGTGCAATTCTGAAATTTTTTGCTTTTTCCTGCTAATCCTAGCATGATAAAGAAGATTCAAAGAGAGTGAGATGCCAGCTCCTTTCATTCAGTCAGTAGCTTCAAACATTTCTGGACGTTTTTCAATGGCAAAAATCAATGAATATTGTAAATGCACAAACAGTAATATCTCCACATTGCAAGGTGCAATTCTGAAATTTTTTGCTTTTTCCTGCTAATCCTGGCATGATAAAGAAGATTCAAAGAGAGTGAGATGCCAGCTCTTTTCATTCAGTCAGTAGCTTCAAACATTTCTGGTATATGAATAACATGATGTTTTTCAATGGCAAAAATCAATGAATATTGTAAATGCACAAACAGTAATTTCTCCGCATTGCAAGGTGCAATTCTGAAATTTTTTGCTTTTTCCTGCTAATTTTATCATGATAAAGAAGATTCAAAGAGAGTGAGATGCCAGCTCCTTTCATTCAGTCAGTAGCTTCAAACATTTCTGGACGTTTTTCAATGGCAAAAATCAATGAATATTGTAAATGCACAAACAGTAATATCTCCACATTGCAAGGTGCAATTCTGAAATTTTTTGCTTTTTCCTGCTCCTCTTAGCATGATAAAGAAGATTCAAAGAGAGTGAGATGCCAGCTCTTTTCATTCAGTCAGTAGCTTCAAACATTTCTGGTATATGAATAACATGATGTTTTTCAATGGCAAAAATCAATGAATATTGTAAATGCACAAACAGTAATTTCTCCGCATTGCAAGGTGCAATTCTGAAATTTTTTGCTTTTTCCTGCTAATCCTAGCATGATAAAGAAGATTCAAAGAGAGTGAGATGCCAGCTCCTTTCATTCAGTCAGTAGCTTCAAACATTTCTGGACGTTTTTCAATGGCAAAAATCAATGAATATTGTAAATGCGCAAACAGTAATATCTCCACATTGCAAGGTGCAATTCTGAAATTTTTTGCTTTTTCCTGCTAATCCTGGCATGATAAAGAAGATTCAAAGAGAGTGAGATGCCAGCTCTTTTCATTCAGTCAGTAGCTTCAAACATTTCTGGTATATGAATAACATGATGTTTTTCAATGGCAAAAATCAATGAATATTGTAAATGCACAAACAGTAATTTCTCCGCATTGCAAGGTGCAATTCTGAAATTTTTTGCTTTTTCCTGCTAATCCTAGCATGATAAAGAAGATTCAAAGAGAGTGAGATGCCAGCTCCTTTCATTCAGTCAGTAGCTTCAAACATTTCTGGACGTTTTTCAATGGCAAAAATCAATGAATATTGTAAATGCACAAACAGTAATATCTCCACATTGCAAGGTGCAATTCTGAAATTTTTTGCTTTTTCCTGCTCCTCTTAGCATGATAAAGAAGATTCAAAGAGAGTGAGATGCCAGCTCTTTTCATTCAGTCAGTAGCTTCAAACATTTCTGGTATATGAATAACATGATGTTTTTCAATGGCAAAAATCAATGAATATTGTAAATGCACAAACAGTAATTTCTCCGCATTGCAAGGTGCAATTCTGAAATTTTTTGCTTTTTCCTGCTAATCCTAGCATGATAAAGAAGATTCAAAGAGAGTGAGATGCCAGCTCCTTTCATTCAGTCAGTAGCTTCAAACATTTCTGGACGTTTTTCAATGGCAAAAATCAATGAATATTGTAAATGCACAAACAGTAATATCTCCACATTGCAAGGTGCAATTCTGAAATTTTTTGCTTTTTCCTGCTAATCCTGGCATGATAAAGAAGATTCAAAGAGAGTGAGATGCCAGCTCTTTTCATTCAGTCAGTAGCTTCAAACATTTCTGGTATATGAATAACATGATGTTTTTCAATGGCAAAAATCAATGAATATTGTAAATGCACAAACAGTAATTTCTCCGCATTGCAAGGTGCAATTCTGAAATTTTTTGCTTTTTCCTGCTAATTTTAGCATGATAAAGAAGATTCAAAGAGAGTGAGATGCCAGCTCCTTTCATTCAGTCAGTAGCTTCAAACATTTCTGGACGTTTTTCAATGGCAAAAATCAATGAATATTGTAAATGCACAAACAGTAATATCTCCACATTGCAACGTGCAATTCTGAAATTTTTTGCTTTTTCCTGCTCCTCTTAGCATGATAAAGAAGATTCAAAGAGAGTGAGGTGCCAGCTCTTTTCATTCAGTCAGTAGCTTCAAACATTTCTGGTATATGAATAACATGATGTTTTTCAATGGCAAAAATCAATGAATATTGTAAATGCACAAACAGTAATTTCTCCGCATTGCAAGGTGCAATTCTGAATTTTTTTGCTTTTTCCTGCTAATCCTAGCATGATAAAGAAGATTCAAAGAGAGTGAGATGCCAGCTCCTTTCATTCAGTCAGTAGCTTCAAACATTTCTGGACGTTTTTCAATGGCAAAAATCAATGAATATTGTAAATGCACAAACAGTAATATCTCCACATTGCAACGTGCAATTCTGAAATTTTTTGCTTTTTCCTGCTCCTCTTAGCATGATAAAGAAGATTCAAAGAGAGTGAGATGCCAGCTCTTTTCATTCAGTCAGTAGCTTCAAACATTTCTGGTATATGAATAACATGATGTTTTTCAATGGCAAAAATCAATGAATATTGTAAATGCACAAACAGTAATTTCTCCGCATTGCAAGGTGCAATTCTGAATTTTTTTGCTTTTTCCTGCTAATCCTAGCATGATAAAGAAGATTCAAAGAGAGTGAGATGCCAGCTCCTTTCATTCAGTCAGTAGCTTCAAACATTTCTGGACGTTTTTCAATGGCAAAAATCAATGAATATTGTAAATGCACAAACAGTAATATCTCCACATTTCAAGGTGCAATTCTGAAATTTTTTGCTTTTTCCTGCTAATCCTGGCATGATAAAGAAGATTCAAAGAGAGTGAGATGCCAGCTCTTTTC
This sequence comes from Phyllobates terribilis, assembly GCF_046119375.1. Classification (NCBI taxonomy): domain Eukaryota; kingdom Metazoa; phylum Chordata; class Amphibia; order Anura; family Dendrobatidae; genus Phyllobates; species Phyllobates terribilis. The sequence continues at coordinate 3,106,678 of NW_027362937.1, read as the reverse complement.
ATTCAGTCAGTAGCTTCAAACATTTCTGGTATATGAATAACATGATGTTTTTCAATGGCAAAAATCAATGAATATTGTAAATGCACAAACAGTAATTTCTCCGCATTGCAAGGTGCAATTCTGAATTTTTTTGCTTTTTCCTGCTAATCCTCGCATGATAAAGAAGATTCAAAGAGAGTGAGATGCCAGCTCCTTTCATTCAGTCAGTAGCTTCAAACATTTCTGGACGTTTTTCAATGGCAAAAATCAATGAATATTGTAAATGCACAAACAGTAATATCTCCACATTGCAACGTGCAATTCTGAAATTTTTTGCTTTTTCCTGCTCCTCTTAGCATGATAAAGAAGATTCAAAGAGAGTGAGATGCCAGCTCTTTTCATTCAGTCAGTAGCTTCAAACATTTCTGGTATATGAATAACATGATGTTTTTCAATGGCAAAAATCAATGAATATTGTAAATGCACAAACAGTAATTTCTCCGCATTGCAAGGTGCAATTCTGAAATTTTTTGCTTTTTCCTGCTAATCCTAGCATGATAAAGAAGATTCAAAGAGAGTGAGATGCCAGCTCCTTTCATTCAGTCAGTAGCTTCAAACATTTCTGGACGTTTTTCAATGGCAAAAATCAATGAATATTGTAAATGCACAAACAGTAATATCTCCACATTGCAAGGTGCAATTCTGATATTTTTTGCTTTTTCCTGCTCCTCTTAGCATGATAAAGAAGATTCAAAGAGAGTGAGATGCCAGCTCTTTTCATTCAGTCAGTAGCTTCAAACATTTCTGGTATATGAATAACATGATGTTTTTCAATGGCAAAAATCAATGAATATTGTAAATGCACAAACAGTAATTTCTCCGCATTGCAAGGTGCAATTCTGAAATTTTTTGCTTTTTCCTGCTAATCCTAGCATGATAAAGAAGATTCAAAGAGAGTGAGATGCCAGCTCCTTTCATTCAGTCAGTAGCTTCAAACATTTCTGGACGTTTTTCAATGGCAAAAATCAATGAATATTGTAAATGCACAAACAGTAATATCTCCACATTGCAAGGTGCAATTCTGAAATTTTTTGCTTTTTCCTGCTAATCCTGGCATGATAAAGAAGATTCAAAGAGAGTGAGATGCCAGCTCTTTTCATTCAGTCAGTAGCTTCAAACATTTCTGGTATATGAATAACATGATGTTTTTCAATGGCAAAAATCAATGAATATTGTAAATGCACAAACAGTAATTTCTCCGCATTGCAAGGTGCAATTCTGAAATTTTTTGCTTTTTCCTGCTAATTTTAGCATGATAAAGAAGATTCAAAGAGAGTGAGATGCCAGCTCCTTTCATTCAGTCAGTAGCTTCAAACATTTCTGGACGTTTTTCAATGGCAAAAATCAATGAATATTGTAAATGCACAAACAGTAATATCTCCACATTGCAAGGTGCAATTCTGAAATTTTTTGCTTTTTCCTGCTCCTCTTAGCATGATAAAGAAGATTCAAAGAGAGTGAGATGCCAGCTCTTTTCATTCAGTCAGTAGCTTCAAACATTTCTGGTATATGAATAACATGATGTTTTTCAATGGCAAAAATCAATGAATATTGTAAATGCACAAACAGTAATTTCTCCGCATTGCAAGGTGCAATTCTGAAATTTTTTGCTTTTTCCTGCTAATCCTAGCATGATAAAGAAGATTCAAAGAGAGTGAGATGCCAGCTCCTTTCATTCAGTCAGTAGCTTCAAACATTTCTGGACGTTTTTCAATGGCAAAAATCAATGAATATTGTAAATGCACAAACAGTAATATCTCCACATTGCAAGGTGCAATTCTGAAATTTTTTGCTTTTTCCTGCTAATCCTGGCATGATAAAGAAGATTCAAAGAGAGTGAGATGCCAGCTCTTTTCATTCAGTCAGTAGCTTCAAACATTTCTGGTATATGAATAACATGATGTTTTTCAATGGCAAAAATCAATGAATATTGTAAATGCACAAACAGTAATTTCTCCGCATTGCAAGGTGCAATTCTGAAATTTTTTGCTTTTTCCTGCTAATCCTAGCATGATAAAGAAGATTCAAAGAGAGTGAGATGCCAGCTCCTTTCATTCAGTCAGTAGCTTCAAACATTTCTGGACGTTTTTCAATGGCAAAAATCAATGAATATTGTAAATGCACAAACAGTAATATCTCCACATTGCAAGGTGCAATTCTGAAATTTTTTGCTTTTTCCTGCTCCTCTTAGCATGATAAAGAAGATTCAAAGAGAGTGAGATGCCAGCTCTTTTCATTCAGTCAGTAGCTTCAAACATTTCTGGTATATGAATAACATGATGTTTTTCAATGGCAAAAATCAATGAATATTGTAAATGCACAAACAGTAATTTCTCCGCATTGCAAGGTGCAATTCTGAAATTTTTTGCTTTTTCCTGCTAATCCTAGCATGATAAAGAAGATTCAAAGAGAGTGAGATGCCAGCTCCTTTCATTCAGTCAGTAGCTTCAAACATTTCTGGACGTTTTTCAATGGCAAAAATCAATGAATATTGTAAATGCACAAACAGTAATATCTCCACATTGCAAGGTGCAATTCTGAAATTTTTTGCTTTTTCCTGCTAATCCTGGCATGATAAAGAAGATTCAAAGAGAGTGAGATGCCAGCTCTTTTCATTCAGTCAGTAGCTTCAAACATTTCTGGTATATGAATAACATGATGTTTTTCAATGGCAAAAATCAATGAATATTGTAAATGCACAAACAGTAATTTCTCCGCATTGCAAGGTGCAATTCTGAAATTTTTTGCTTTTTCCTGCTAATCCTAGCATGATAAAGAAGATTCAAAGAGAGTGAGATGCCAGCTCCTTTCATTCAGTCAGTAGCTTCAAACATTTCTGGACGTTTTTCAATGGCAAAAATCAATGAATATTGTAAATGCACAAACAGTAATATCTCCACATTGCAAGGTGCAATTCTGAAATTTTTTGCTTTTTCCTGCTCCTCTTAGCATGATAAAGAAGATTCAAAGAGAGTGAGATGCCAGCTCTTTTCATTCAGTCAGTAGCTTCAAACATTTCTGGTATATGAATAACATGATGTTTTTCAATGGCAAAAATCAATGAATATTGTAAATGCACAAACAGTAATTTCTCCGCATTGCAAGGTGCAATTCTGAAATTTTTTGCTTTTTCCTGCTAATCCTAGCATGATAAAGAAGATTCAAAGAGAGTGAGATGCCAGCTCCTTTCATTCAGTCAGTAGCTTCAAACATTTCTGGACGTTTTTCAATGGCAAAAATCAATGAATATTGTAAATGCACAAACAGTAATATCTCCACATTGCAAGGTGCAATTCTGAAATTTTTTGCTTTTTCCTGCTAATCCTGGCATGATAAAGAAGATTCAAAGAGAGTGAGATGCCAGCTCTTTTCATTCAGTCAGTAGCTTCAAACATTTCTGGTATATGAATAACATGATGTTTTTCAATGGCAAAAATCAATGAATATTGTAAATGCACAAACAGTAATTTCTCCGCATTGCAAGGTGCAATTCTGAAATTTTTTGCTTTTTCCTGCTAATTTTAGCATGATAAAGAAGATTCAAAGAGAGTGAGATGCCAGCTCCTTTCATTCAGTCAGTAGCTTCAAACATTTCTGGACGTTTTTCAATGGCAAAAATCAATGAATATTGTAAATGCACAAACAGTAATATCTCCACATTGCAACGTGCAATTCTGAAATTTTTTGCTTTTTCCTGCTCCTCTTAGCATGATAAAGAAGATTCAAAGAGAGTGAGATGCCAGCTCTTTTCATTCAGTCAGTAGCTTCAAACATTTCTGGTATATGAATAACATGATGTTTTTCAATGGCAAAAATCAATGAATATTGTAAATGCACAAACAGTAATTTCTCCGCATTGCAAGGTGCAATTCTGAATTTTTTTGCTTTTTCCTGCTAATCCTAGCATGATAAAGAAGATTCAAAGAGAGTGAGATGCCAGCTCCTTTCATTCAGTCAGTAGCTTCAAACATTTCTGGACGTTTTTCAATGGCAAAAATCAATGAATATTGTAAATGCACAAACAGTAATATCTCCACATTTCAAGGTGCAATTCTGAAATTTTTTGCTTTTTCCTGCTAATCCTGGCATGATAAAGAAGATTCAAAGAGAGTGAGATGCCAGCTCTTTTCATTCAGTCAGTAGCTTCAAACATTTCTGGTATATGAATAACATGATGTTTTTCAATGGCAAAAATCAATGAATATTGTAAATGCACAAACAGTAATTTCTCCGCATTGCAAGGTGCAATTCTGAATTTTTTTGCTTTTTCCTGCTAATCCTAGCATGATAAAGAAGATTCAAAGAGAGTGAGATGCCAGCTCCTTTCATTCAGTCAGTAGCTTCAAACATTTCTGGACGTTTTTCAATGGCAAAAATCAATGAATATTGTAAATGCACAAACAGTAATATCTCCACATTGCAACGTGCAATTCTGAAATTTTTTGCTTTTTCCTGCTCCTCTTAGCATGATAAAGAAGATTCAAAGAGAGTGAGATGCCAGCTCTTTTCATTCAGTCAGTAGCTTCAAACATTTCTGGTATATGAATAACATGATGTTTTTCAATGGCAAAAATCAATGAATATTGTAAATGCACAAACAGTAATTTCTCCGCATTGCAAGGTGCAATTCTGAATTTTTTTGCTTTTTCCTGCTAATCCTAGCATGATAAAGAAGATTCAAAGAGAGTGAGATGCCAGCTCCTTTCATTCAGTCAGTAGCTTCAAACATTTCTGGACGTTTTTCAATGGCAAAAATCAATGAATATTGTAAATGCACAAACAGTAATATCTCCACATTTCAAGGTGCAATTCTGAAATTTTTTGCTTTTTCCTGCTAATCCTGGCATGATAAAGAAGATTCAAAGAGAGTGAGATGCCAGCTCTTTTCATTCAGTCAGTAGCTTCAAACATTTCTGGTATATGAATAACATGATGTTTTTCAATGGCAAAAATCAATGAATATTGTAAATGCACAAACAGTAATTTCTCCGCATTGCAAGGTGCAATTCTGAAATTTTTTGCTTTTTCCTGCTAATCCTAGCATGATAAAGAAGATTCAAAGAGAGTGAGATGCCAGCTCCTTTCATTCAGTCAGTAGCTTCAAACATTTCTGGACGTTTTTCAATGGCAAAAATCAATGAATATTGTAAATGCACAAACAGTAATATCTCCACATTGCAAGGTGCAATTCTGAAATTTTTTGCTTTTTCCTGCTCCTCTTAGCATGATAAAGAAGATTCAAAGAGAGTGAGATGCCAGCTCTTTTCATTCAGTCAGTAGCTTCAAACATTTCTGGTATATGAATAACATGATGTTTTTCAATGGCAAAAATCAATGAATATTGTAAATGCACAAACAGTAATTTCTCCGCATTGCAAGGTGCAATTCTGAAATTTTTTGCTTTTTCCTGCTAATCCTAGCATGATAAAGAAGATTCAAAGAGAGTGAGATGCCAGCTCCTTTCATTCAGTCAGTAGCTTCAAACATTTCTGGACGTTTTTCAATGGCAAAAATCAATGAATATTGTAAATGCACAAACAGTAATATCTCCACATTGCAAGGTGCAATTCTGAAATTTTTTGCTTTTTCCTGCTAATCCTGGCATGATAAAGAAGATTCAAAGAGAGTGAGATGCCAGCTCTTTTCATTCAGTCAGTAGCTTCAAACATTTCTGGTATATGAATAACATGATGTTTTTCAATGGCAAAAATCAATGAATATTGTAAATGCACAAACAGTAATTTCTCCGCATTGCAAGGTGCAATTCTGAAATTTTTTGCTTTTTCCTGCTAATTTTAGCATGATAAAGAAGATTCAAAGAGAGTGAGATGCCAGCTCCTTTCATTCAGTCAGTAGCTTCAAACATTTCTGGACGTTTTTCAATGGCAAAAATCAATGAATATTGTAAATGCACAAACAGTAATATCTCCACATTGCAAGGTGCAATTCTGAAATTTTTTGCTTTTTCCTGCTAATCCTGGCATGATAAAGAAGATTCAAAGAGAGTGAGATGCCAGTTCTTTTCATTCAGTCAGTAGCTTCAAACATTTCTGGTATATGAATAACATGATGTTTTTCAATGGCAAAAATCAATGAATATTGTAAATGCACAAACAGTAATTTCTCCGCATTGCAAGGTGCAATTCTGAAATTTTTTGCTTTTTCCTGCTAATTTTAGCATGATAAAGAAGATTCAAAGAGAGTGAGATGCCAGCTCCTTTCATTCAGTCAGTAGCTTCAAACATTTCTGGACGTTTTTCAATGGCAAAAATCAATGAATATTGTAAATGCACAAACAGTAATATCTCCACATTGCAACGTGCAATTCAGAAATTTTTTGCTTTTTCCTGCTCCTCTTAGCATGATAAAGAAGATTCAAAGAGAGTGAGATGCCAGCTCTTTTCATTCAGTCAGTAGCTTCAAACATTTCTGGTATATGAATAACATGATGTTTTTCAATGGCAAAAATCAATGAATATTGTAAATGCACAAACAGTAATTTCTCCGCATTGCAAGGTGCAATTCTGAATTTTTTTGCTTTTTCCTGCTAATCCTAGCATGATAAAGAAGATTCAAAGAGAGTGAGATGCCAGCTCCTTTCATTCAGTCAGTAGCTTCAAACATTTCTGGACGTTTTTCAATGGCAAAAATCAATGAATATTGTAAATGCACAAACAGTAATATCTCCACATTGCAACGTGCAATTCTGAAATTTTTTGCTTTTTCCTGCTCCTCTTAGCATGATAAAGAAGATTCAAAGAGAGTGAGATGCCAGCTCTTTTCATTCAGTCAGTAGCTTCAAACATTTCTGGTATATGAATAACATGATGTTTTTCAATGGCAAAAATCAATGAATATTGTAAATGCACAAACAGTAATTTCTCCGCATTGCAAGGTGCAATTCTGAATTTTTTTGCTTTTTCCTGCTAATCCTAGCATGATAAAGAAGATTCAAAGAGAGTGAGATGCCAGCTCCTTTCATTCAGTCAGTAGCTTCAAACATTTCTGGACGTTTTTCAATGGCAAAAATCAATGAATATTGTAAATGCACAAACAGTAATATCTCCACATTGCAAGGTGCAATTCTGAAATTTTTTGCTTTTTCCTGCTAATCCTGGCATGATAAAGAAGATTCAAAGAGAGTGAGATGCCAGCTCTTTTCATTCAGTCAGTAGCTTCAAACATTTCTGGTATATGAATAACATGATGTTTTTCAATGGCAAAAATCAATGAATATTGTAAATGCACAAACAGTAATTTCTCCGCATTGCAAGGTGCAATTCTGAAATTTTTTGCTTTTTCCTGCTAATCCTAACATGATAAAGAAGATTCAAAGAGAGTGAGATGCCAGCTCCTTTCATTCAGTCAGTAGCTTCAAACATTTCTGGACGTTTTTCAATGGCAAAAATCAATGAATATTGTAAATGCACAAACAGTAATATCTCCACATTGCAAGGTGCAATTCTGAAATTTTTTGCTTTTTCCTGCTCCTCTTAGCATGATAAAGAAGATTCAAAGAGAGTGAGATGCCAGCTCTTTTCATTCAGTCAGTAGCTTCAAACATTTCTGGTATATGAATAACATGATGTTTTTCAATGGCAAAAATCAATGAATATTGTAAATGCACAAACAGTAATTTCTCCGCATTGCAAGGTGCAATTCTGAAATTTTATGCTTTTTCCTGCTAATCCTAGCATGATAAAGAAGATTCAAAGAGAGTGAGATGCCAGCTCCTTTCATTCAGTCAGTAGCTTCAAACATTTCTGGACGTTTTTCAATGGCAAAAATCAATGAATATTGTAAATGCACAAACAGTAATATCTCCACATTGCAAGGTGCAATTCTGAAATTTTTTGCTTTTTCCTGCTAATCCTGGCATGATAAAGAAGATTCAAAGAGAGTGAGATGCCAGCTCTTTTCATTCAGTCAGTAGCTTCAAACATTTCTGGTATATGAATAACATGATGTTTTTCAATGGCAAAAATCAATGAATATTGTAAATGCACAAACAGTAATTTCTCCGCATTGCAAGGTGCAATTCTGAAATTTTTTGCTTTTTCCTGCTAATTTTAGCATGATAAAGAAGATTCAAAGAGAGTGAGATGCCAGCTCCTTTCATTCAGTCAGTAGCTTCAAACATTTCTGGACGTTTTTCAATGGCAAAAATCAATGAATATTGTAAATACACAAACAGTAATATCTCCACATTGCAACGTGCAATTCTGAAATTTTTTGCTTTTTCCTGCTCCTCTTAGCATGATAAAGAAGATTCAAAGAGAGTGAGATGCCAGCTCTTTTCATTCAGTCAGTAGCTTCAAACATTTCTGGTATATGAATAACATGATGTTTTTCAATGGCAAAAATCAATGAATATTGTAAATGCACAAACAGTAATTTCTCCGCATTGCAAGGTGCAATTCTGAATTTTTTTGCTTTTTCCTGCTAATCCTAGCATGATAAAGAAGATTCAAAGAGAGTGAGATGCCAGCTCCTTTCATTCAGTCAGTAGCTTCAAACATTTCTGGACGTTTTTCAATGGCAAAAATCAATGAATATTGTAAATGCACAAACAGTAATATCTCCACATTTCAAGGTGCAATTCTGAAATTTTTTGCTTTTTCCTGCTAATCCTGGCATGATAAAGAAGATTCAAAGAGAGTGAGATGCCAGCTCTTTTCATTCAGTCAGTAGCTTCAAACATTTCTGGTATATGAATAACATGATGTTTTTCAATGGCAAAAATCAATGAATATTGTAAATGCACAAACAGTAATTTCTCCGCATTGCAAGGTGCAATTCTGAAATTTTTTGCTTTTTCCTGCTAATCCTAGCATGATAAAGAAGATTCAAAGAGAGTGAGATGCCAGCTCCTTTCATTCAGTCAGTAGCTTCAAACATTTCTGGACGTTTTTCAATGGCAAAAATCAATGAATATTGTAAATGCACAAACAGTAATATCTCCACATTGCAAGGTGCAATTCTGAAATTTTTTGCTTTTTCCTGCTCCTCTTAGCATGATAAAGAAGATTCAAAGAGAGTGAGATGCCAGCTCTTTTCATTCAGTCAGTAGCTTCAAACATTTCTGGTATATGAATAACATGATGTTTTTCAATGGCAAAAATCAATGAATATTGTAAATGCACAAACAGTAATTTCTCCGCATTGCAAGGTGCAATTCTGAAATTTTTTGCTTTTTCCTGCTAATCCTAGCATGATAAAGAAGATTCAAAGAGAGTGAGATGCCAGCTCCTTTCATTCAGTCAGTAGCTTCAAACATTTCTGGACGTTTTTCAATGGCAAAAATCAATGAATATTGTAAATGCACAAACAGTAATATCTCCACATTGCAAGGTTCAATTCTGAAATTTTTTGCTTTTTCCTGCTAATCCTGGCATGATAAAGAAGATTCAAAGAGAGTGAGATGCCAGCTCTTTTCATTCAGTCAGTAGCTTCAAACATTTCTGGTATATGAATAACATGATGTTTTTCAATGGCAAAAATCAATGAATATTGTAAATGCACAAACAGTAATTTCTCCGCATTGCAAGGTGCAATTCTGAAATTTTTTGCTTTTTCCTGCTAATTTTAGCATGATAAAGAAGATTCAAAGAGAGTGAGATGCCAGCTCCTTTCATTCAGTCAGTAGCTTCAAACATTTCTGGACGTTTTTCAATGGCAAAAATCAATGAATATTGTAAATGCACAAACAGTAATATCTCCACATTGCAACGTGCAATTCAGAAATTTTTTGCTTTTTCCTGCTCCTCTTAGCATGATAAAGAAGATTCAAAGAGAGTGAGATGCCAGCTCTTTTCATTCAGTCAGTAGCTTCAAACATTTCTGGTATATGAATAACATGATGTTTTTCAATGGCAAAAATCAATGAATATTGTAAATGCACAAACAGTAATTTCTCCGCATTGCAAGGTGCAATTCTGAATTTTTTTGCTTTTTCCTGCTAATCCTAGCATGATAAAGAAGATTCAAAGAGAGTGAGATGCCAGCTCCTTTCATTCAGTCAGTAGCTTCAAACATTTCTGGACGTTTTTCAATGGCAAAAATCAATGAATATTGTAAATGCACAAACAGTAATATCTCCACATTGCAACGTGCAATTCTGAAATTTTTTGCTTTTTCCTGCTCCTCTTAGCATGATAAAGAAGATTCAAAGAGAGTGAGATGCCAGCTCTTTTCATTCAGTCAGTAGCTTCAAACATTTCTGGTATATGAATAACATGATGTTTTTCAATGGCAAAAATCAATGAATATTGTAAATGCACAAACAGTAATTTCTCCGCATTGCAAGGTGCAATTCTGAATTTTTTTGCTTTTTCCTGCTAATCCTAGCATGATAAAGAAGATTCAAAGAGAGTGAGATGCCAGCTCCTTTCATTCAGTCAGTAGCTTCAAACATTTCTGGACGTTTTTCAATGGCAAAAATCAATGAATATTGTAAATGCACAAACAGTAATATCTCCACATTTCAAGGTGCAATTCTGAAATTTTTTGCTTTTTCCTGCTAATCCTGGCATGATAAAGAAGATTCAAAGAGAGTGAGATGCCAGCTCTTTTCATTCAGTCAGTAGCTTCAAACATTTCTGGTATATGAATAACATGATGTTTTTCAATGGCAAAAATCAATGAATATTGTAAATGCACAAACAGTAATTTCTCCGCATTGCAAGGTGCAATTCTGAAATTTTTTGCTTTTTCCTGCTAATCCTAGCATGATAAAGAAGATTCAAAGAGAGTGAGATGCCAGCTCCTTTCATTCAGTCAGTAGCTTCAAACATTTCTGGACGTTTTTCAATGGCAAAAATCAATGAATATTGTAAATGCACAAACAGTAATATCTCCACATTGCAAGGTGCAATTCTGAAATTTTTTGCTTTTTCCTGCTCCTCTTAGCATGATAAAGAAGATTCAAAGAGAGTGAGATGCCAGCTCTTTTCATTCAGTCAGTAGCTTCAAACATTTCTGGTATATGAATAACATGATGTTTTTCAATGGCAAAAATCAATGAATATTGTAAATGCACAAACAGTATTTTCTCCGCATTGCAAGGTGCAATTCTGAAATTTTTTGCTTTTTCCTGCTAATCCTAGCATGATAAAGAAGATTCAAAGAGAGTGAGATGCCAGCTCCTTTCATTCAGTCAGTAGCTTCAAACATTTCTGGACGTTTTTCAATGGCAAAAATCAATGAATATTGTAAATGCACAAACAGTAATATCTCCACATTGCAAGGTGCAATTCTGAAATTTTTTGCTTTTTCCTGCTAATCCTGGCATGATAAAGAAGATTCAAAGAGAGTGAGATGCCAGCTCTTTTCATTCAGTCAGTAGCTTCAAACATTTCTGGTATATGAATAACATGATGTTTTTCAATGGCAAAAATCAATGAATATTGTAAATGCACAAACAGTAATTTCTCCGCATTGCAAGGTGCAATTCTGAAATTTTTTGCTTTTTCCTGCTAATCCTAGCATGATAAAGAAGATTCAAAGAGAGTGAGATGCCAGCTCCTTTCATTCAGTCAGTAGCTTCAAACATTTCTGGACGTTTTTCAATGGCAAAAATCAATGAATATTGTAAATGCACAAACAGTAATATCTCCACATTGCAAGGTGCAATTCTGAAATTTTTTGCTTTTTCCTGCTCCTCTTAGCATGATAAAGAAGATTCAAAGAGAGTGAGATGCCAGCTCTTTTCATTCAGTCAGTAGCTTCAAACATTTCTGGTATATGAATAACATGATGTTTTTCAATGGCAAAAATCAATGAATATTGTAAATGCACAAACAGTAATTTCTCCGCATTGCAAGGTGCAATTCTGAAATTTTTTGCTTTTTCCTGCTAATCCTAGCATGATAAAGAAGATTCAAAGAGAGTGAGATGCCAGCTCCTTTCATTCAGTCAGTAGCTTCAAACATTTCTGGACGTTTTTCAATGGCAAAAATCAATGAATATTGTAAATGCACAAACAGTAATATCTCCACATTGCAAGGTGCAATTCTGAAATTTTTTGCTTTTTCCTGCTAATCCTGGCATGATAAAGAAGATTCAAAGAGAGTGAGATGCCAGCTCTTTTCATTCAGTCAGTAGCTTCAAACATTTCTGGTATATGAATAACATGATGTTTTTCAATGGCAAAAATCAATGAATATTGTAAATGCACAAACAGTAATTTCTCCGCATTGCAAGGTGCAATTCTGAAATTTTTTGCTTTTTCCTGCTAATTTTAGCATGATAAAGAAGATTCAAAGAGAGTGAGATGCCAGCTCCTTTCATTCAGTCAGTAGCTTCAAACATTTCTGGACGTTTTTCAATGGCAAAAATCAATGAATATTGTAAATGCACAAACAGTAATATCTCCACATTGCAACGTGCAATTCTGAAATTTTTTGCTTTTTCCTGCTCCTCTTAGCATGATAAAGAAGATTCAAAGAGAGTGAGATGCCAGCTCTTTTCATTCAGTCAGTAGCTTCAAACATTTCTGGTATATGAATAACATGATGTTTTTCAATGGCAAAAATCAATGAATATTGTAAATGCACAAACAGTAATTTCTCCGCATTGCAAGGTGCAATTCTGAATTTTTTTGCTTTTTCCTGCTAATCCTAGCATGATAAAGAAGATTCAAAGAGAGTGAGATGCCAGCTCCTTTCATTCAGTCAGTAGCTTCAAACATTTCTGGACGTTTTTCAATGGCAAAAATCAATGAATATTGTAAATGCACAAACAGTAATATCTCCACATTTCAAGGTGCAATTCTGAAATTTTTTGCTTTTTCCTGCTAATCCTGGCATGATAAAGAAGATTCAAAGAGAGTGAGATGCCAGCTCTTTTCATTCAGTCAGTAGCTTCAAACATTTCTGGTATATGAATAACATGATGTTTTTCAATGGCAAAAATCAATGAATATTGTAAATGCACAAACAGTAATTTCTCCGCATTGCAAGGTGCAATTCTGAAATTTTTTGCTTTTTCCTGCTAATCCTAGCATGATAAAGAAGATTCAAAGAGAGTGAGATGCCAGCTCCTTTCATTCAGTCAGTAGCTTCAAACATTTCTGGACGTTTTTCAATGGCAAAAATCAATGAATATTGTAAATGCACAAACAGTAATATCTCCACATTGCAAGGTGCAATTCTGAAATTTTTTGCTTTTTCCTGCTCCTCTTAGCATGATAAAGAATATTCAAAGAGAGTGAGATGCCAGCTCTTTTCATTCAGTCAGTAGCTTCAAACATTTCTAGTATATGAATAACATGATGTTTTTCAATGGCAAAAATCAATGAATATTGTAAATGCACAAACAGTAATTTCTCCGCATTGCAAGGTGCAATTCTGAAATTTTTTGCTTTTTCCTGCTAATCCTAGCATGATAAAGAAGATTCAAAGAGAGTGAGATGCCAGCTCCTTTCATTCAGTCAGTAGCTTCAAACATTTCTGGACGTTTTTCAATGGCAAAAATCAATGAATATTGTAAATGCACAAACAGTAATATCTCCACATTGCAAGGTTCAATTCTGAAATTTTTTGCTTTTTCCTGCTAATCCTGGCATGATAAAGAAGATTCAAAGAGAGTGAGATGCCAGCTCTTTTCATTCAGTCAGTAGCTTCAAACATTTCTGGTATATGAATAACATGATGTTTTTCAATGGCAAAAATCAATGAATATTGTAAATGCACAAACAGTAATTTCTCCGCATTGCAAGGTGCAATTCTGAAATTTTTTGCTTTTTCCTGCTAATTTTAGCATGATAAAGAAGATTCAAAGAGAGTGAGATGCCAGCTCCTTTCATTCAGTCAGTAGCTTCAAACATTTCTGGACGTTTTTCAATGGCAAAAATCAATGAATATTGTAAATGCACAAACAGTAATATCTCCACATTGCAACGTGCAATTCTGAAATTTTTTGCTTTTTCCTGCTCCTCTTAGCATGATAAAGAAGATTCAAAGAGAGTGAGATGCCAGCTCTTTTCATTCAGTCAGTAGCTTCAAACATTTCTGGTATATGAATAACATGATGTTTTTCAATGGCAAAAATCAATGAATATTGTAAATGCACAAACAGTAATTTCTCCGCATTGCAAGGTGCAATTCTGAATTTTTTTGCTTTTTCCTGCTAATCCTAGCATGATAAAGAAGATTCAAAGAGAGTGAGATGCCAGCTCCTTTCATTCAGTCAGTAGCTTCAAACATTTCTGGACGTTTTTCAATGGCAAAAATCAATGAATATTGTAAATGCACAAACAGTAATATCTCCACATTTCAAGGTGCAATTCTGAAATTTTTTGCTTTTTCCTGCTAATCCTGGCATGATAAAGAAGATTCAAAGAGAGTGAGATGCCAGCTCTTTTCATTCAGTCAGTAGCTTCAAACATTTCTGGTATATGAATAACATGATGTTTTTCAATGGCAAAAATCAATGAATATTGTAAATGCACAAACAGTAATTTCTCCGCATTGCAAGGTGCAATTCTGAAATTTTTTGCTTTTTCCTGCTAATCCTAGCATGATAAAGAAGATTCAAAGAGAGTGAGATGCCAGCTCCTTTCATTCAGTCAGTAGCTTCAAACATTTCTGGACGTTTTTCAATGGCAAAAATCAATGAATATTGTAAATGCACAAACAGTAATATCTCCACATTGCAAGGTGCAATTCTGAAATTTTTTGCTTTTTCCTGCTCCTCTTAGCATGATAAAGAAGATTCAAAGAGAGTGAGATGCCAGCTCTTTTCATTCAGTTAGTAGCTTCAAACATTTCTGGTATATGAATAACATGATGTTTTTCAATGGCAAAAATCAATGAATATTGTAAATGCACAAACAGTAATTTCTCCGCATTGCAAGGTGCAATTCTGAAATTTTTTGCTTTTTCCTGCTAATCCTAGCATGATAAAGAAGATTCAAAGAGAGTGAGATGCCAGCTCCTTTCATTCAGTCAGTAGCTTCAAACATTTCTGGACGTTTTTCAATGGCAAAAATCAATGAATATTGTAAATGCACAAACAGTAATATCTCCACATTGCAAGGTGCAATTCTGAAATTTTTTGCTTTTTCCTGCTAATCCTGGCATGATAAAGAAGATTCAAAGAGAGTGAGATGCCAGCTCTTTTCATTCAGTCAGTAGCTTCAAACATTTCTGGTATATGAATAACATGATGTTTTTCAATGGCAAAAATCAATGAATATTGTAAATGCACAAACAGTAATTTCTCCGCATTGCAAGGTACAATTCTGAAATTTTTTGCTTTTTCCTGCTAATCCTAGCATGATAAAGAAGATTCAAAGAGAGTGAGATGCCAGCTCCTTTCATTCAGTCAGTAGCTTCAAACATTTCTGGACGTTTTTCAATGGCAAAAATCAATGAATATTGTAAATGCACAAACAGTAATATCTCCACATTACAACGTGCAATTCTGAAATTTTTTGCTTTTTCCTGCTCCTCTTAGCATGATAAAGAAGATTCAAAGAGAGTGAGATGCCAGCTCTTTTCATTCAGTCAGTAGCTTCAAACATTTCTGGTATATGAATAACATGATGTTTTTCAATGGCAAAAATCAATGAATATTGTAAATGCACAAACACTAATTTCTCCGCATTGCAAGGTGCAATTCTGAAATTTTTTGCTTTTTCCTGCTAATCCTAGCATGATAAAGAAGATTCAAAGAGAGTGAGATGCCAGCTCCTTTCATTCAGTCAGTAGCTTCAAACATTTCTGGACGTTTTTCAATGGCAAAAATCAATGAATATTGTAAATGCACAAACAGTAATATCTCCACATTGCAAGGTGCAATTCTGAAATTTTTTGCTTTTTCCTGCTCCACTTAGCATGATAAAGAAGATTCAAAGAGAGTGAGATGCCAGCTCTTTTCATTCAGTCAGTAGCTTCAAACATTTCTGGTATATGAATAACATGATGTTTTTCAATGGCAAAAATCAATGAATATTGTAAATGCACAAACAGTAATTTCTCCGCATTGCAAGGTGCAATTCTGAAATTTTTTGCTTTTTCCTGCTAATCCTAGCATGATAAAGAAGATTCAAAGAGAGTGAGATGCCAGCTCCTTTCATTCAGTCAGTAGCTTCAAACATTTCTGGACGTTTTTCAATGGCAAAAATCAATGAATATTGTAAATGCACAAACAGTAATATCTCCACATTGCAAGGTGCAATTCTGAAATTTTTTACTTTTTCCTGCTCCTCTTAGCATGATAAAGAAGATTCAAAGAGAGTGAGATGCCAGCTCTTTTCATTCAGTCAGTAGCTTCAAACATTTCTGTTATATGAATAACATGATGTTTTTCAATGGCAAAAATCAATGAATATTGTAAATGCACAAACAGTAATTTCTCCGCATTGCAAGGTGCAATTCTGAAATTTTTAGCTTTTTCCTGCTAATCCTAGCATGATAAGGAAGATTCAAAGAGAGTGAGATGCCAGCTCCTTTCATTCAGTCAGTAGCTTCAAACATTTCTGGACGTTTTTCAATGGCAAAAATCAATGAATATTGTAAATGCACAAACAGTAATATCTCCACATTGCAAGGTGCAATTCTGAAATTTTTTGTTTTTTCCTGCTAATCCTAGCATGATAAAGAAGATACATAGAGAGTGAGATGCCAGCTCCTTTCATTCAGTCAGTAGCTTCAAACATTTCTGGACGTTTTTCAATGGCAAAAATCAATGAATATTGTAAATGCACAAATAGTAATATCTCCACATTGCAAGGTGTAATTCTGAAATTTTTTGCTTTTTCCTGCTAATCCTAGCATGACAAAGAAGATTCAAAGAGAGTGAGATGCCAGCTCTTTTCATTCAGTCAGTAGCTTCAAACATTTCTGGTATATGAATAACATGATGTTTTTCAATGGCAAAAATCAATGAAAATTGTAAATGCACAAACAGTAATTTCTCCGCATTGCAAGGTGCAATTCTGAAATTTTTTGCTTTTTCCTGCTAATCCTAGCATGATAAAGAAGATTCAAAGAGAGTGAGATGCCAGCTCCTTTCATTCAGTCAGTAGCTTCAAACATTTCTGGACGTTTTTCAATGGCAAAAATCAATGAATATTGTAAATGCACAAACAGTAATATCTCCACATTGCAAGGTGCAATTCTGAAATTTTTTGCTTTTTCCTGCTCCTCTTAGCATGATAAAGAAGATTCAAAGAGATTGAGATGCCAGCTCTTTTCATTCAGTCAGTAGCTTCAAACATTTCTGGTATATGAATAACATGATGTTTTTCAATGGCAAAAATCAATGAATATTGTAAATGCACAAACAGTAATTTCTCCGCATTGCAAGGTGCAATTCTGAAATTTTTTGCTTTTTCCTGCTAATCCTAGCATGATAAAGAAGATTCAAAGAGAGTGAGATGCCAGCTCCTTTCATTCAGTCAGCAGCTTCAAACATTTCTGGACGTTTTTCAATGGCAAAAATCAATGAATATTGTAAATGCACAAACAGTAATATCTCCACATTGCAAGGTGCAATTCTGAAATTTTTTGCTTTTTCCTGCTCCTCTTAGCATGATAAAGAAGATTCAAAGAGAGTGAGATGCCAGCTCTTTTCATTCAGTCAGTAGCTTCAAACATTTCTGGTATATGAATAACATGATGTTTTTCAATGGCAAAAATCAATGAATATTGTAAATGCACAAACAGTAATTTCTCCGCATTGCAAGGTGCAATTCTGAAATTTTTTGCTTTTTCCTGCTAATCCTAGCATGATAAAGAAGATTCAAATAGAGTGAGATGCCAGCTCCTTTCATTCAGTCAGTAGCTTCAAACATTTCTGGACGTTTTTCAATGGCAAAAATCAATGAATATTGTAAATGCACAAACAGTAATATCTCCACATTGCAAGGTGCAATTCTGAAATTTTTTGCTTTTTCCTGCTAATCCTGGCATGATAAAGAAGATTCAAAGAGAGTGAGATGCCAGCTCTTTTCATTCAGTCAGTAGCTTCAAACATTTCTGGTATATGAATAACATGATGTTTTTCAATGGCAAAAATCAATGAATATTGTAAATGCACAAACAGTAATTTCTCCGCATTGCAAGGTGCAATTCTGAAATTTTTTGCTTTTTCCTGCTAATCCTAGCATGATAAAGAAGATTCAAAGAGAGTGAGATGCCAGCTCCTTTCATTCAGTCAGTAGCTTCAAACATTTCTGGACGTTTTTCAATGGCAAAAATCAATGAATATTGTAAATGCACAAACAGTAATATCTCCACATTGCAAGGTGCAATTCTGAAATTTTTTGCTTTTTCCTGCTCCTCTTAGCATGATAAAGAAGATTCAAAGAGAGTGAGATGCCAGCTCTTTTCATTCAGTCAGTAGCTTCAAACATTTCTGGTATATGAATAACATGATGTTTTTCAATGGCAAAAATCAATGAATATTGTAAATGCACAAACAGTAATTTCTCCGCATTGCAAGGTGCAATTCTGAAATTTTTTGCTTTTTCCTGCTAATCCTAGCATGATAAAGAAGATTCAAAGAGAGTGAGATGCCAGCTCCTTTCATTCAGTCAGTAGCTTCAAACATTTCTGGACGTTTTTCAATGGCAAAAATCAATGAATATTGTAAATGCACAAACAGTAATATCTCCACATTGCAACGTGCAATTCTGAAATTTTTTGCTTTTTCCTGCTCCTCTTAGCATGATAAAGAAGATTCAAAGAGAGTGAGATGCCAGCTCTTTTCATTCAGTCAGTAGCTTCAAACATTTCTGGTATATGAATAACATGATGTTTTTCAATGGCAAAAATCAATGAATATTGTAAATGCACAAACAGTAATTTCTCCGCATTGCAAGGTGCAATTCTGAAATTTTTTGCTTTTTCCTGCTAATCCTAGCATGATAAAGAAGATTCAAAGAGAGTGAGATGCCAGCTCCTTTCATTCAGTCAGTAGCTTCAAACATTTCTGGACGTTTTTCAATGGCAAAAATCAATGAATATTGTAAATGCACAAACAGTAATATCTCCGCATTGCAAGGTGCAATTCTGAATTTTTTTGCTTTTTCCTGCTAATCCTAGCATGATAAAGAAGATTCAAAGAGAGTGAGATGCCAGCTCCTTTAATTCAGTCAGTAGCTTCAAACATTTCTGGACGTTTTTCAATGGCAAAAATCAATGAATATTGTAAATGCACAAACAGTAATATCTCCGCATTGCAATGTGCAATTCTGAAATTTTTTGTTTTTTCCTGCTAATCCTAGCATGTTAAAGAAGATTCAAAGAGAGTGAGATGCCAGCTCTTTTCATTCAGTCAGTAGCTTCAAACATTTCTGGTATATGAATAACATGATGTTTTTCAATGGCAAAAATCAATGAATATTGTAAATGCACAAACAGTAATTTCTCCGCATTGCAAGGTGCAATTCTGAAATTTTTTGCTTTTTCCTGCTAATCCTAGCATGATAGAGAAGATTCAAAGAGAGTGAGATGCCAGCTCCTTTCATTCAGTCAGTAGCTTCAAACATTTCTGGACGTTTTTCAATGGCAAAAATCAATGAATATTGTAAATGCACAAACAGTAATATCTCCACATTGCAAGGTGCAATTCTGAAATTTTTTACTTTTTCCTGCTCCTCTTAGCATGATAAAGAAGATTCAAAGAGAGTGAGATGCCAGCTCTTTTCATTCAGTCAGTAGCTTCAAACATTTCTGTTATATGAATAACATGATGTTTTTCAATGGCAAAAATCAATGAATATTGTAAATGCACAAACAGTAATTTCTCCGCATTGCAAGGTGCAATTCTGAAATTTTTTGCTTTTTCCTGCTAATCCTAGCATGATAAGGAAGATTCAAAGAGAGTGAGATGCCAGCTCCTTTCATTCAGTCAGTAGCTTCAAACATTTCTGGACGTTTTTCAATGGCAAAAATCAATGAATATTGTAAATGCACAAACAGTAATATCTCCACATTGCAAGGTGCAATTCTGAAATTTTTTGCTTTTTCCTGCTAATCCTAGCATGATAAAGAAGATTCATAGAGAGTGAGATGCCAGCTCCTTTCATTCAGTCAGTAGCTTCAAACATTTCTGGACGTTTTTCAATGGCAAAAATCAATGAATATTGTAAATGCACAAATAGTAATATCTCCACATTGCAAGGTGTAATTCTGAAATTTTTTGCTTTTTCCTGCTAATCCTAGCATGACAAAGAAGATTCAAAGAGAGTGAGATGCCAGCTCTTTTCATTCAGTCAGTAGCTTCAAACATTTCTGGTATATGAATAACATGATGTTTTTCAATGGCAAAAATCAATGAAAATTGTAAATGCACAAACAGTAATTTCTCCGCATTGCAAGGTGCAATTCTGAAATTTTTTGCTTTTTCCTGCTAATCCTAGCATGATAAAGAAGATTCAAAGAGAGTGAGATGCCAGCTCCTTTCATTCAGTCAGTAGCTTCAAACATTTCTGGACGTTTTTCAATGGCAAAAATCAATGAATATTGTAAATGCACAAACAGTAATATCTCCACATTTCAAGGTGCAATTCTGAAATTTTTTGCTTTTTCCTGCTAATCCTGGCATGATAAAGAAGATTCAAAGAGAGTGAGATGCCAGCTCTTTTCATTCAGTCAGTAGCTTCAAACATTTCTGGTATATGAATAACATGATGTTTTTCAATGGCAAAAATCAATGAATATTGTAAATGCACAAACAGTAATTTCTCCGCATTGCAAGGTGCAATTCTGAAATTTTTTGCTTTTTCCTGCTAATCCTAGCATGATAAAGAAGATTCAAAGAGAGTGAGATGCCAGCTCCTTTCATTCAGTCAGTAGCTTCAAACATTTCTGGACGTTTTTCAATGGCAAAAATCAATGAATATTGTAAATGCACAAACAGTAATATCTCCACATTGCAAGGTGCAATTCTGAAATTTTTTGCTTTTTCCTGCTCCTCTTAGCATGATAAAGAAGATTCAAAGAGAGTGAGATGCCAGCTCTTTTCATTCAGTCAGTAGCTTCAAACATTTCTGGTATATGAATAACATGATGTTTTTCAATGGCAAAAATCAATGAATATTGTAAATGCACAAACAGTAATTTCTCCGCATTGCAAGGTGCAATTCTGAAATTTTTTGCTTTTTCCTGCTAATCCTAGCATGATAAAGAAGATTCAAAGAGAGTGAGATGCCAGCTCCTTTCATTCAGTCAGTAGCTTCAAACATTTCTGGACGTTTTTCAATGGCAAAAATCAATGAATATTGTAAATGCACAAACAGTAATATCTCCACATTGCAAGGTGCAATTCTGAAATTTTTTGCTTTTTCCTGCTAATCCTGGCATGATAAAGAAGATTCAAAGAGAGTGAGATGCCAGCTCTTTTCATTCAGTCAGTAGCTTCAAACATTTCTGGTATATGAATAACATGATGTTTTTCAATGGCAAAAATCAATGAATATTGTAAATGCACAAACAGTAATTTCTCCGCATTGCAAGGTACAATTCTGAAATTTTTTGCTTTTTCCTGCTAATCCTAGCATGATAAAGAAGATTCAAAGAGAGTGAGATGCCAGCTCCTTTCATTCAGTCAGTAGCTTCAAACATTTCTGGACGTTTTTCAATGGCAAAAATCAATGAATATTGTAAATGCACAAACAGTAATATCTCCACATTACAACGTGCAATTCTGAAATTTTTTGCTTTTTCCTGCTCCTCTTAGCATGATAAAGAAGATTCAAAGAGAGTGAGATGCCAGCTCTTTTCATTCAGTCAGTAGCTTCAAACATTTCTGGTATATGAATAACATGATGTTTTTCAATGGCAAAAATCAATGAATATTGTAAATGCACAAACACTAATTTCTCCGCATTGCAAGGTGCAATTCTGAAATTTTTTGCTTTTTCCTGCTAATCCTAGCATGATAAAGAAGATTCAAAGAGAGTGAGATGCCAGCTCCTTTCATTCAGTCAGTAGCTTCAAACATTTCTGGACGTTTTTCAATGGCAAAAATCAATGAATATTGTAAATGCACAAACAGTAATATCTCCACATTGCAAGGTGCAATTCTGAAATTTTTTGCTTTTTACTGCTCCACTTAGCATGATAAAGAAGATTCAAAGAGAGTGAGATGCCAGCTCTTTTCATTCAGTCAGTAGCTTCAAACATTTCTGGTATATGAATAACATGATGTTTTTCAATGGCAAAAATCAATGAATATTGTAAATGCACAAACAGTAATTTCTCCGCATTGCAAGGTGCAATTCTGAAATTTTTTGCTTTTTCCTGCTAATCCTAGCATGATAAAGAAGGTTCAAAGAGAGTGAGATGCCAGCTCCTTTCATTCAGTCAGTAGCTTCAAACATTTCTGGACGTTTTTCAATGGCAAAAATCAATGAATATTGTAAATGCACAAACAGTAATATCTCCACATTGCAAGGTGCAATTCTGAAATTTTTTACTTTTTCCTGCTCCTCTTAGCATGATAAAGAAGATTCAAAGAGAGTGAGATGCCAGCTCTTTTCATTCAGTCAGTAGCTTCAAACATTTCTGTTATATGAATAACATGATGTTTTTCAATGGCAAAAATCAATGAATATTGTAAATGCACAAACAGTAATTTCTCCGCATTGCAAGGTGCAATTCTGAAATTTTTTGCTTTTTCCTGCTAATCCTAGCATGATAAGGAAGATTCAAAGAGAGTGAGATGCCAGCTCCTTTCATTCAGTCAGTAGCTTCAAACATTTCTGGACGTTTTTCAATGGCAAAAATCAATGAATATTGTAAATGCACAAACAGTAATATCTCCACATTGCAAGGTGCAATTCTGAAATTTTTTGCTTTTTCCTGCTAATCCTAGCATGATAAAGAAGATTCATAGAGAGTGAGATGCCAGCTCCTTTCATTCAGTCAGTAGCTTCAAACATTTCTGGACGTTTTTCAATGGCAAAAATCAATGAATGTTGTAAATGCACAAATAGTAATATCTCCACATTGCAAGGTGTAATTCTGAAATTTTTTGCTTTTTCCTGCTAATCCTAGCATGACAAAGAAGATTCAAAGAGAGTGAGATGCCAGCTCTTTTCATTCAGTCAGTAGCTTCAAACATTTCTGGTATATGAATAACATGATGTTTTTCAATGGCAAAAATCAATGAAAATTGTAAATGCACAAACAGTAATTTCTCCGCATTGCAAGGTGCAATTCTGAAATTTTTTGCTTTTTCCTGCTAATCCTAGCATGATAAAGAAGATTCAAAGAGAGTGAGATGCCAGCTCCTTTCATTCAGTCAGTAGCTTCAAACATTTCTGGACGTTTTTCAATGGCAAAAATCAATGAATATTGTAAATGCACAAACAGTAATATCTCCACATTGCAAGGTGCAATTCTGAAATTTTTTGCTTTTTCCTGCTCCTCTTAGCATGATAAAGAAGATTCAAAGAGATTGAGATGCCAGCTCTTTTCATTCAGTCAGTAGCTTCAAACATTTCTGGTATATGAATAACATGATGTTTTTCAATGGCAAAAATCAATGAATATTGTAAATGCACAAACAGTAATTTCTCCGCATTGCAAGGTGCAATTCTGAAATTTTTTGCTTTTTCCTGCTAATCCTAGCATGATAAAGAAGATTCAAAGAGAGTGAGATGCCAGCTCCTTTCATTCAGTCAGCAGCTTCAAACATTTCTGGACGTTTTTCAATGGCAAAAATCAATGAATATTGTAAATGCACAAACAGTAATATCTCCACATTGCAAGGTGCAATTCTGAAATTTTTTGCTTTTTCCTGCTCCTCTTAGCATGATAAAGAAGATTCAAAGAGAGTGAGATGCCAGCTCTTTTCATTCAGTCAGTAGCTTCAAACATTTCTGGTATATGAATAACATGATGTTTTTCAATGGCAAAAATCAATGAATATTGTAAATGCACAAACAGTAATTTCTCCGCATTGCAAGGTGCAATTCTGAAATTTTTTGCTTTTTCCTGCTAATCCTAGCATGATAAAGAAGATTCAAATAGAGTGAGATGCCAGCTCCTTTCATTCAGTCAGTAGCTTCAAACATTTCTGGACGTTTTTCAATGGCAAAAATCAATGAATATTGTAAATGCACAAACAGTAATATCTCCACATTGCAAGGTGCAATTCTGAAATTTTTTGCTTTTTCCTGCTAATCCTGGCATGATAAAGAAGATTCAAAGAGAGTGAGATGCCAGCTCTTTTCATTCAGTCAGTAGCTTCAAACATTTCTGGTATATGAATAACATGATGTTTTTCAATGGCAAAAATCAATGAATATTGTAAATGCACAAACAGTAATTTCTCCGCATTGCAAGGTGCAATTCTGAAATTTTTTGCTTTTTCCTGCTAATCCTAGCATGATAAAGAAGATTCAAAGAGAGTGAGATGCCAGCTCCTTTCATTCAGTCAGTAGCTTCAAACATTTCTGGACGTTTTTCAATGGCAAAAATCAATGAATATTGTAAATGCACAAACAGTAATATCTCCACATTGCAAGGTGCAATTCTGAAATTTTTTGCTTTTTCCTGCTCCTCTTAGCATGATAAAGAAGATTCAAAGAGAGTGAGATGCCAGCTCTTTTCATTCAGTCAGTAGCTTCAAACATTTCTGGTATATGAATAACATGATGTTTTTCAATGGCAAAAATCAATGAATATTGTAAATGCACAAACAGTAATTTCTCCGCATTGCAAGGTGCAATTCTGAAATTTTTTGCTTTTTCCTGCTAATCCTAGCATGATAAAGAAGATTCAAAGAGAGTGAGATGCCAGCTCCTTTCATTCAGTCAGTAGCTTCAAACATTTCTGGACGTTTTTCAATGGCAAAAATCAATGAATATTGTAAATGCACAAACAGTAATATCTCCACATTGCAACGTGCAATTCTGAAATTTTTTGCTTTTTCCTGCTCCTCTTAGCATGATAAAGAAGATTCAAAGAGAGTGAGATGCCAGCTCTTTTCATTCAGTCAGTAGCTTCAAACATTTCTGGTATATGAATAACATGATGTTTTTCAATGGCAAAAATCAATGAATATTGTAAATGCACAAACAGTAATTTCTCCGCATTGCAAGGTGCAATTCTGAAATTTTTTGCTTTTTCCTGCTAATCCTAGCATGATAAAGAAGATTCAAAGAGAGTGAGATGCCAGCTCCTTTCATTCAGTCAGTAGCTTCAAACATTTCTGGACGTTTTTCAATGGCAAAAATCAATGAATATTGTAAATGCACAAACAGTAATATCTCCGCATTGCAAGGTGCAATTCTGAATTTTTTTGCTTTTTCCTGCTAATCCTAGCATGATAAAGAAGATTCAAAGAGAGTGAGATGCCAGCTCCTTTAATTCAGTCAGTAGCTTCAAACATTTCTGGACGTTTTTCAATGGCAAAAATCAATGAATATTGTAAATGCACAAACAGTAATATCTCCGCATTGCAATGTGCAATTCTGAAATTTTTTGTTTTTTCCTGCTAATCCTAGCATGTTAAAGAAGATTCAAAGAGAGTGAGATGCCAGCTCTTTTCATTCAGTCAGTAGCTTCAAACATTTCTGGTATATGAATAACATGATGTTTTTCAATGGCAAAAATCAATGAATATTGTAAATGCACAAACAGTAATTTCTCCGCATTGCAAGGTGCAATTCTGAAATTTTTTGCTTTTTCCTGCTAATCCTAGCATGATAGAGAAGATTCAAAGAGAGTGAGATGCCAGCTCCTTTCATTCAGTCAGTAGCTTCAAACATTTCTGGACGTTTTTCAATGGCAAAAATCAATGAATATTGTAAATGCACAAACAGTAATATCTCCACATTGCAAGGTGCAATTCTGAAATTTTTTACTTTTTCCTGCTCCTCTTAGCATGATAAAGAAGATTCAAAGAGAGTGAGATGCCAGCTCTTTTCATTCAGTCAGTAGCTTCAAACATTTCTGTTATATGAATAACATGATGTTTTTCAATGGCAAAAATCAATGAATATTGTAAATGCACAAACAGTAATTTCTCCGCATTGCAAGGTGCAATTCTGAAATTTTTTGCTTTTTCCTGCTAATCCTAGCATGATAAGGAAGATTCAAAGAGAGTGAGATGCCAGCTCCTTTCATTCAGTCAGTAGCTTCAAACATTTCTGGACGTTTTTCAATGGCAAAAATCAATGAATATTGTAAATGCACAAACAGTAATATCTCCACATTGCAAGGTGCAATTCTGAAATTTTTTGCTTTTTCCTGCTAATCCTAGCATGATAAAGAAGATTCATAGAGAGTGAGATGCCAGCTCCTTTCATTCAGTCAGTAGCTTCAAACATTTCTGGACGTTTTTCAATGGCAAAAATCAATGAATATTGTAAATGCACAAATAGTAATATCTCCACATTGCAAGGTGTAATTCTGAAATTTTTTGCTTTTTCCTGCTAATCCTAGCATGACAAAGAAGATTCAAAGAGAGTGAGATGCCAGCTCTTTTCATTCAGTCAGTAGCTTCAAACATTTCTGGTATATGAATAACATGATGTTTTTCAATGGCAAAAATCAATGAAAATTGTAAATGCACAAACAGTAATTTCTCCGCATTGCAAGGTGCAATTCTGAAATTTTTTGCTTTTTCCTGCTAATCCTAGCATGATAAAGAAGATTCAAAGAGAGTGAGATGCCAGCTCCTTTCATTCAGTCAGTAGCTTCAAACATTTCTGGACGTTTTTCAATGGCAAAAATCAATGAATATTGTAAATGCACAAACAGTAATATCTCCACATTTCAAGGTGCAATTCTGAAATTTTTTGCTTTTTCCTGCTAATCCTGGCATGATAAAGAAGATTCAAAGAGAGTGAGATGCCAGCTCTTTTCATTCAGTCAGTAGCTTCAAACATTTCTGGTATATGAATAACATGATGTTTTTCAATGGCAAAAATCAATGAATATTGTAAATGCACAAACAGTAATTTCTCCGCATTGCAAGGTGCAATTCTGAAATTTTTTGCTTTTTCCTGCTAATCCTAGCATGATAAAGAAGATTCAAAGAGAGTGAGATGCCAGCTCCTTTCATTCAGTCAGTAGCTTCAAACATTTCTGGACGTTTTTCAATGGCAAAAATCAATGAATATTGTAAATGCACAAACAGTAATATCTCCACATTGCAAGGTGCAATTCTGAAATTTTTTGCTTTTTCCTGCTCCTCTTAGCATGATAAAGAAGATTCAAAGAGAGTGAGATGCCAGCTCTTTTCATTCAGTCAGTAGCTTCAAACATTTCTGGTATATGAATAACATGATGTTTTTCAATGGCAAAAATCAATGAATATTGTAAATGCACAAACAGTAATTTCTCCGCATTGCAAGGTGCAATTCTGAAATTTTTTGCTTTTTCCTGCTAATCCTAGCATGATAAAGAAGATTCAAAGAGAGTGAGATGCCAGCTCCTTTCATTCAGTCAGTAGCTTCAAACATTTCTGGACGTTTTTCAATGGCAAAAATCAATGAATATTGTAAATGCACAAACAGTAATATCTCCACATTGCAAGGTGCAATTCTGAAATTTTTTGCTTTTTCCTGCTAATCCTGGCATGATAAAGAAGATTCAAAGAGAGTGAGATGCCAGCTCTTTTCATTCAGTCAGTAGCTTCAAACATTTCTGGTATATGAATAACATGATGTTTTTCAATGGCAAAAATCAATGAATATTGTAAATGCACAAACAGTAATTTCTCCGCATTGCAAGGTACAATTCTGAAATTTTTTGCTTTTTCCTGCTAATCCTAGCATGATAAAGAAGATTCAAAGAGAGTGAGATGCCAGCTCCTTTCATTCAGTCAGTAGCTTCAAACATTTCTGGACGTTTTTCAATGGCAAAAATCAATGAATATTGTAAATGCACAAACAGTAATATCTCCACATTACAACGTGCAATTCTGAAATTTTTTGCTTTTTCCTGCTCCTCTTAGCATGATAAAGAAGATTCAAAGAGAGTGAGATGCCAGCTCTTTTCATTCAGTCAGTAGCTTCAAACATTTCTGGTATATGAATAACATGATGTTTTTCAATGGCAAAAATCAATGAATATTGTAAATGCACAAACACTAATTTCTCCGCATTGCAAGGTGCAATTCTGAAATTTTTTGCTTTTTCCTGCTAATCCTAGCATGATAAAGAAGATTCAAAGAGAGTGAGATGCCAGCTCCTTTCATTCAGTCAGTAGCTTCAAACATTTCTGGACGTTTTTCAATGGCAAAAATCAATGAATATTGTAAATGCACAAACAGTAATATCTCCACATTGCAAGGTGCAATTCTGAAATTTTTTGCTTTTTACTGCTCCACTTAGCATGATAAAGAAGATTCAAAGAGAGTGAGATGCCAGCTCTTTTCATTCAGTCAGTAGCTTCAAACATTTCTGGTATATGAATAACATGATGTTTTTCAATGGCAAAAATCAATGAATATTGTAAATGCACAAACAGTAATTTCTCCGCATTGCAAGGTGCAATTCTGAAATTTTTTGCTTTTTCCTGCTAATCCTAGCATGATAAAGAAGGTTCAAAGAGAGTGAGATGCCAGCTCCTTTCATTCAGTCAGTAGCTTCAAACATTTCTGGACGTTTTTCAATGGCAAAAATCAATGAATATTGTAAATGCACAAACAGTAATATCTCCACATTGCAAGGTGCAATTCTGAAATTTTTTACTTTTTCCTGCTCCTCTTAGCATGATAAAGAAGATTCAAAGAGAGTGAGATGCCAGCTCTTTTCATTCAGTCAGTAGCTTCAAACATTTCTGTTATATGAATAACATGATGTTTTTCAATGGCAAAAATCAATGAATATTGTAAATGCACAAACAGTAATTTCTCCGCATTGCAAGGTGCAATTCTGAAATTTTTTGCTTTTTCCTGCTAATCCTAGCATGATAAGGAAGATTCAAAGAGAGTGAGATGCCAGCTCCTTTCATTCAGTCAGTAGCTTCAAACATTTCTGGACGTTTTTCAATGGCAAAAATCAATGAATATTGTAAATGCACAAACAGTAATATCTCCACATTGCAAGGTGCAATTCTGAAATTTTTTGCTTTTTCCTGCTAATCCTAGCATGATAAAGAAGATTCATAGAGAGTGAGATGCCAGCTCCTTTCATTCAGTCAGTAGCTTCAAACATTTCTGGACGTTTTTCAATGGCAAAAATCAATGAATGTTGTAAATGCACAAATAGTAATATCTCCACATTGCAAGGTGTAATTCTGAAATTTTTTGCTTTTTCCTGCTAATCCTAGCATGACAAAGAAGATTCAAAGAGAGTGAGATGCCAGCTCTTTTCATTCAGTCAGTAGCTTCAAACATTTCTGGTATATGAATAACATGATGTTTTTCAATGGCAAAAATCAATGAAAATTGTAAATGCACAAACAGTAATTTCTCCGCATTGCAAGGTGCAATTCTGAAATTTTTTGCTTTTTCCTGCTAATCCTAGCATGATAAAGAAGATTCAAAGAGAGTGAGATGCCAGCTCCTTTCATTCAGTCAGTAGCTTCAAACATTTCTGGACGTTTTTCAATGGCAAAAATCAATGAATATTGTAAATGCACAAACAGTAATATCTCCACATTGCAAGGTGCAATTCTGAAATTTTTTGCTTTTTCCTGCTCCTCTTAGCATGATAAAGAAGATTCAAAGAGATTGAGATGCCAGCTCTTTTCATTCAGTCAGTAGCTTCAAACATTTCTGGTATGTGAATAACATGATGTTTTTCAATGGCAAAAATCAATGAATATTGTAAATGCACAAACAGTAATTTCTCCGCATTGCAAGGTGCAATTCTGAAATTTTTTGCTTTTTCCTGCTAATCCTAGCATGATAAAGAAGATTCAAAGAGAGTGAGATGCCAGCTCCTTTCATTCAGTCAGTAGCTTCAAACATTTCTGGACGTTTTTCAATGGCAAAAATCAATGAATATTGTAAATGCACAAACAGTAATATCTCCACATTGCAAGGTGCAATTCTGAAATTTTTTGCTTTTTCCTGCTCCTCTTAGCATGATAAAGAAGATTCAAAGAGAGTGAGATGCCAGCTCTTTTCATTCAGTCAGTAGCTTCAAACATTTCTGGTATATGAATAACATGATGTTTTTCAATGGCAAAAATCAATGAATATTGTAAATGCACAAACAGTAATTTCTCCGCATTGCAAGGTGCAATTCTGAAATTTTTTGCTTTTTCCTGCTAATCCTAGCATGATAAAGAAGATTCAAAGAGAGTGAGATGCCAGCTCCTTTCATTCAGTCAGTAGCTTCAAACATTTCTGGACGTTTTTCAATGGCAAAAATCAATGAATATTGTAAATGCACAAACAGTAATATCTCCACATTGCAAGGTGCAATTCTGAAATTTTTTGCTTTTTCCTGCTCCTCTTAGCATGATAAAGAAGATTCAAAGAGAGTGAGATGCCAGCTCTTTTCATTCAGTCAGTAGCTTCAAACATTTCTGGTATATGAATAACATGATGTTTTTCAATGGCAAAAATCAATGAATATTGTAAATGCACAAACAGTAATTTCTCCGCATTGCAAGGTGCAATTCTGAAATTTTTTGCTTTTTCCTGCTAATCCTAGCATGATAAAGAAGATTCAAAGAGAGTGAGATGCCAGCTCCTTTCATTCAGTCAGTAGCTTCAAACATTTCTGGACGTTTTTCAATGGCAAAAATCAATGAATATTGTAAATGCACAAACAGTAATATCTCCACATTGCAAGGTGCAATTCTGAAATTTTTTGCTTTTTCCTGCTCCACTTAGCATGATAAAGAAGATTCAAAGAGAGTGAGATGCCAGCTCTTTTCATTCAGTCAGTAGCTTCAAACATTTCTGGTATATGAATAACATGATGTTTTTCAATGGCAAAAATCAATGAATATTGTAAATGCACAAACAGTAATTTCTCCGCATTGCAAGGTGCAATTCTGAAATTTTTTGCTTTTTCCTGCTAATCCTAGCATGATAAAGAAGATTCAAAGAGAGTGAGATGCCAGCTCCTTTCATTCAGTCAGTAGCTTCAAACATTTCTGGACGTTTTTCAATGGCAAAAATCAATGAATATTGTAAATGCACAAACAGTAATATCTCCACATTGCAAGGTGCAATTCTGAAATTTTTTACTTTTTCCTGCTCCTCTTAGCATGATAAAGAAGATTCAAAGAGAGTGAGATGCCAGCTCTTTTCATTCAGTCAGTAGCTTCAAACATTTCTGTTATATGAATAACATGATGTTTTTCAATGGCAAAAATCAATGAATATTGTAAATGCACAAACAGTAATTTCTCCGCATTGCAAGGTGCAATTCTGAAATTTTTTGCTTTTTCCTGCTAATCCTAGCATGATAAGGAAGATTCAAAGAGAGTGAGATGCCAGCTCCTTTCATTCAGTCAGTAGCTTCAAACATTTCTGGACGTTTTTCAATGGCAAAAATCAATGAATATTGTAAATGCACAAACAGTAATATCTCCACATTGCAAGGTGCAATTCTGAAATTTTTTGCTTTTTCCTGCTAATCCTAGCATGATAAAGAAGATTCATAGAGAGTGAGATGCCAGCTCCTTTCATTCAGTCAGTAGCTTCAAACATTTCTGGACGTTTTTCAATGGCAAAAATCAATGAATATTGTAAATGCACAAATAGTAATATCTCCACATTGCAAGGTGTAATTCTGAAATTTTTTGCTTTTTCCTGCTAATCCTAGCATGACAAAGAAGATTCAAAGAGAGTGAGATGCCAGCTCTTTTCATTCAGTCAGTAGCTTCAAACATTTCTGGTATATGAATAACATGATGTTTTTCAATGGCAAAAATCAATGAAAATTGTAAATGCACAAACAGTAATTTCTCCGCATTGCAAGGTGCAATTCTGAAATTTTTTGCTTTTTCCTGCTAATCCTAGCATGATAAAGAAGATTCAAAGAGAGTGAGATGCCAGCTCCTTTCATTCAGTCAGTAGCTTCAAACATTTCTGGACGTTTTTCAATGGCAAAAATCAATGAATATTGTAAATGCACAAACAGTAATATCTCCACATTGCAAGGTGCAATTCTGAAATTTTTTGCTTTTTCCTGCTCCTCTTAGCATGATAAAGAAGATTCAAAGAGATTGAGATGCCAGCTCTTTTCATTCAGTCAGTAGCTTCAAACATTTCTGGTATATGAATAACATGATGTTTTTCAATGGCAAAAATCAATGAATATTGTAAATGCACAAACAGTAATTTCTCCGCATTGCAAGGTGCAATTCTGAAATTTTTTGCTTTTTCCTGCTAATCCTAGCATGATAAAGAAGATTCAAAGAGAGTGAGATGCCAGCTCCTTTCATTCAGTCAGTAGCTTCAAACATTTCTGGACGTTTTTCAATGGCAAAAATCAATGAATATTGTAAATGCACAAACAGTAATATCTCCACATTGCAAGGTGCAATTCTGAAATTTTTTGCTTTTTCCTGCTCCTCTTAGCATGATAAAGAAGATTCAAAGAGAGTGAGATGCCAGCTCTTTTCATTCAGTCAGTAGCTTCAAACATTTCTGGTATATGAATAACATGATGTTTTTCAATGGCAAAAATCAATGAATATTGTAAATGCACAAACAGTAATTTCTCCGCATTGCAAGGTGCAATTCTGAAATTTTTTGCTTTTTCCTGCTAATCCTAGCATGATAAAGAAGATTCAAATAGAGTGAGATGCCAGCTCCTTTCATTCAGTCAGTAGCTTCAAACATTTCTGGATGTTTTTCAATGGCAAAAATCAATGAATATTGTAAATGCACAAACAGTAATATCTCCACATTGCAAGGTGCAATTCTGAAATTTTTTGCTTTTTCCTGCTAATCCTGGCATGATAAAGAAGATTCAAAGAGAGTGAGATGCCAGCTCTTTTCATTCAGTCAGTAGCTTCAAACATTTCTGGTATATGAATAACATGATGTTTTTCAATGGCAAAAATCAATGAATATTGTAAATGCACAAACAGTAATTTCTCCGCATTGCAAGGTGCAATTCTGAAATTTTTTGCTTTTTCCTGCTAATCCTAGCATGATAAAGAAGATTCAAAGAGAGTGAGATGCCAGCTCCTTTCATTCAGTCAGTAGCTTCAAACATTTCTGGACGTTTTTCAATGGCAAAAATCAATGAATATTGTAAATGCACAAACAGTAATATCTCCACATTGCAAGGTGCAATTCTGAAATTTTTTGCTTTTTCCTGCTCCACTTAGCATGATAAAGAAGATTCAAAGAGAGTGAGATGCCAGCTCTTTTCATTCAGTCAGTAGCTTCAAACATTTCTGGTATATGAATAACATGATGTTTTTCAATGGCAAAAATCAATGAATATTGTAAATGCACAAACAGTAATTTCTCCGCATTGCAAGGTGCAATTCTGAAATTTTTTGCTTTTTCCTGCTAATCCTAGCATGATAAAGAAGATTCAAAGAGAGTGAGATGCCAGCTCCTTTCATTCAGTCAGTAGCTTCAAACATTTCTGGACGTTTTTCAATGGCAAAAATCAATGAATATTGTAAATGCACAAACAGTAATATCTCCACATTGCAAGGTGCAATTCTGAAATTTTTTACTTTTTCCTGCTCCTCTTAGCATGATAAAGAAGATTCAAAGAGAGTGAGATGCCAGCTCTTTTCATTCAGTCAGTAGCTTCAAACATTTCTGTTATATGAATAACATGATGTTTTTCAATGGCAAAAATCAATGAATATTGTAAATGCACAAACAGTAATTTCTCCGCATTGCAAGGTGCAATTCTGAAATTTTTTGCTTTTTCCTGCTAATCCTAGCATGATAAGGAAGATTCAAAGAGAGTGAGATGCCAGCTCCTTTCATTCAGTCAGTAGCTTCAAACATTTCTGGACGTTTTTCAATGGCAAAAATCAATGAATATTGTAAATGCACAAACAGTAATATCTCCACATTGCAAGGTGCAATTCTGAAATTTTTTGCTTTTTCCTGCTAATCCTAGCATGATAAAGAAGATTCATAGAGAGTGAGATGCCAGCTCCTTTCATTCAGTCAGTAGCTTCAAACATTTCTGGACGTTTTTCAATGGCAAAAATCAATGAATATTGTAAATGCACAAATAGTAATATCTCCACATTGCAAGGTGTAATTCTGAAATTTTTTGCTTTTTCCTGCTAATCCTAGCATGACAAAGAAGATTCAAAGAGAGTGAGATGCCAGCTCTTTTCATTCAGTCAGTAGCTTCAAACATTTCTGGTATATGAATAACATGATGTTTTTCAATGGCAAAAATCAATGAAAATTGTAAATGCACAAACAGTAATTTCTCCGCATTGCAAGGTGCAATTCTGAAATTTTTTGCTTTTTCCTGCTAATCCTAGCATGATAAAGAAGATTCAAAGAGAGTGAGATGCCAGCTCCTTTCATTCAGTCAGTAGCTTCAAACATTTCTGGACGTTTTTCAATGGCAAAAATCAATGAATATTGTAAATGCACAAACAGTAATATCTCCACATTGCAAGGTGCAATTCTGAAATTTTTTGCTTTTTCCTGCTCCTCTTAGCATGATAAAGAAGATTCAAAGAGATTGAGATGCCAGCTCTTTTCATTCAGTCAGTAGCTTCAAACATTTCTGGTATATGAATAACATGATGTTTTTCAATGGCAAAAATCAATGAATATTGTAAATGCACAAACAGTAATTTCTCCGCATTGCAAGGTGCAATTCTGAAATTTTTTGCTTTTTCCTGCTAATCCTAGCATGATAAAGAAGATTCAAAGAGAGTGAGATGCCAGCTCCTTTCATTCAGTCAGTAGCTTCAAACATTTCTGGACGTTTTTCAATGGCAAAAATCAATGAATATTGTAAATGCACAAACAGTAATATCTCCACATTGCAAGGTGCAATTCTGAAATTTTTTGCTTTTTCCTGCTCCTCTTAGCATGATAAAGAAGATTCAAAGAGAGTGAGATGCCAGCTCTTTTCATTCAGTCAGTAGCTTCAAACATTTCTGGTATATGAATAACATGATGTTTTTCAATGGCAAAAATCAATGAATATTGTAAATGCACAAACAGTAATTTCTCCGCATTGCAAGGTGCAATTCTGAAATTTTTTGCTTTTTCCTGCTAATCCTAGCATGATAAAGAAGATTCAAATAGAGTGAGATGCCAGCTCCTTTCATTCAGTCAGTAGCTTCAAACATTTCTGGACGTTTTTCAATGGCAAAAATCAATGAATATTGTAAATGCACAAACAGTAATATCTCCACATTGCAAGGTGCAATTCTGAAATTTTTTGCTTTTTCCTGCTAATCCTGGCATGATAAAGAAGATTCAAAGAGAGTGAGATGCCAGCTCTTTTCATTCAGTCAGTAGCTTCAAACATTTCTGGTATATGAATAACATGATGTTTTTCAATGGCAAAAATCAATGAATATTGTAAATGCACAAACAGTAATTTCTCCGCATTGCAAGGTGCAATTCTGAAATTTTTTGCTTTTTCCTGCTAATCCTAGCATGATAAAGAAGATTCAAAGAGAGTGAGATGCCAGCTCCTTTCATTCAGTCAGTAGCTTCAAACATTTCTGGACGTTTTTCAATGGCAAAAATCAATGAATATTGTAAATGCACAAACAGTAATATCTCCACATTGCAAGGTGCAATTCTGAAATTTTTTGCTTTTTCCTGCTCCTCTTAGCATGATAAAGAAGATTCAAAGAGAGTGAGATGCCAGCTCTTTTCATTCAGTCAGTAGCTTCAAACATTTCTGGTATATGAATAACATGATGTTTTTCAATGGCAAAAATCAATGAATATTGTAAATGCACAAACAGTAATTTCTCCGCATTGCAAGGTGCAATTCTGAAATTTTTTGCTTTTTCCTGCTAATCCTAGCATGATAAAGAAGATTCAAAGAGAGTGAGATGCCAGCTCCTTTCATTCAGTCAGTAGCTTCAAACATTTCTGGACGTTTTTCAATGGCAAAAATCAATGAATATTGTAAATGCACAAACAGTAATATCTCCACATTGCAACGTGCAATTCTGAAATTTTTTGCTTTTTCCTGCTCCTCTTAGCATGATAAAGAAGATTCAAAGAGAGTGAGATGCCAGCTCTTTTCATTCAGTCAGTAGCTTCAAACATTTCTGGTATATGAATAACATGATGTTTTTCAATGGCAAAAATCAATGAATATTGTAAATGCACAAACAGTAATTTCTCCGCATTGCAAGGTGCAATTCTGAAATTTTTTGCTTTTTCCTGCTAATCCTAGCATGATAAAGAAGATTCAAAGAGAGTGAGATGCCAGCTCCTTTCATTCAGTCAGTAGCTTCAAACATTTCTGGACGTTTTTCAATGGCAAAAATCAATGAATATTGTAAATGCACAAACAGTAATATCTCCGCATTGCAAGGTGCAATTCTGAATTTTTTTGCTTTTTCCTGCTAATCCTAGCATGATAAAGAAGATTCAAAGAGAGTGAGATGCCAGCTCCTTTAATTCAGTCAGTAGCTTCAAACATTTCTGGACGTTTTTCAATGGCAAAAATCAATGAATATTGTAAATGCACAAACAGTAATATCTCCGCATTGCAATGTGCAATTCTGAAATTTTTTGCTTTTTCCTGCTAATCCTAGCATGTTAAAGAAGATTCAAAGAGAGTGAGATGCCAGCTCTTTTCATTCAGTCAGTAGCTTCAAACATTTCTGGTATATGAATAACATGATGTTTTTCAATGGCAAAAATCAATGAATATTGTAAATGCACAAACAGTAATTTCTCCGCATTGCAAGGTGCAATTCTGAAATTTTTTGCTTTTTCCTGCTAATCCTAGCATGATAAAGAAGATTCAAAGAGAGTGAGATGCCAGCTCCTTTCATTCAGTCAGTAGCTTCAAACATTTCTGGACGTTTTTCAATGGCAAAAATCAATGAATATTGTAAATGCACAAACAGTAATATCTCCACATTGCAAGGTGCAATTCTGAAATTTTTTACTTTTTCCTGCTCCTCTTAGCATGATAAAGAAGATTCAAAGAGAGTGAGATGCCAGCTCTTTTCATTCAGTCAGTAGCTTCAAACATTTCTGTTATATGAATAACATGATGTTTTTCAATGGCAAAAATCAATGAATATTGTAAATGCACAAACAGTAATTTCTCCGCATTGCAAGGTGCAATTCTGAAATTTTTTGCTTTTTCCTGCTAATCCTAGCATGATAAGGAAGATTCAAAGAGAGTGAGATGCCAGCTCCTTTCATTCAGTCAGTAGCTTCAAACATTTCTGGACGTTTTTCAATGGCAAAAATCAATGAATATTGTAAATGCACAAACAGTAATATCTCCACATTGCAACGTGCAATTCTGAAATTTTTTGCTTTTTCCTGCTCCTCTTAGCATGATAAAGAAGATTCAAAGAGAGTGAGATGCCAGCTCTTTTCATTCAGTCAGTAGCTTCAAACATTTCTGGTATATGAATAACATGATGTTTTTCAATGGCAAAAATCAATGAATATTGTAAATGCACAAACAGTAATTTCTCCGCATTGCAAGGTGCAATTCTGAAATTTTTTGCTTTTTCCTGCTAATCCTAGCATGATAAAGAAGATTCAAAGAGAGTGAGATGCCAGCTCCTTTCATTCAGTCAGTAGCTTCAAACATTTCTGGACGTTTTTCAATGGCAAAAATCAATGAATATTGTAAATGCACAAACAGTAATATCTCCGCATTGCAAGGTGCAATTCTGAATTTTTTTGCTTTTTCCTGCTAATCCTAGCATGATAAAGAAGATTCAAAGAGAGTGAGATGCCAGCTCCTTTAATTCAGTCAGTAGCTTCAAACATTTCTGGACGTTTTTCAATGGCAAAAATCAATGAATATTGTAAATGCACAAACAGTAATATCTCCGCATTGCAATGTGCAATTCTGAAATTTTTTGCTTTTTCCTGCTAATCCTAGCATGTTAAAGAAGATTCAAAGAGAGTGAGATGCCAGCTCTTTTCATTCAGTCAGTAGCTTCAAACATTTCTGGTATATGAATAACATGATGTTTTTCAATGGCAAAAATCAATGAATATTGTAAATGCACAAACAGTAATTTCTCCGCATTGCAAGGTGCAATTCTGAAATTTTTTGCTTTTTCCTGCTAATCCTAGCATGATAAAGAAGATTCAAAGAGAGTGAGATGCCAGCTCCTTTCATTCAGTCAGTAGCTTCAAACATTTCTGGACGTTTTTCAATGGCAAAAATCAATGAATATTGTAAATGCACAAACAGTAATATCTCCACATTGCAAGGTGCAATTCTGAAATTTTTTACTTTTTCCTGCTCCTCTTAGCATGATAAAGAAGATTCAAAGAGAGTGAGATGCCAGCTCTTTTCATTCAGTCAGTAGCTTCAAACATTTCTGTTATATGAATAACATGATGTTTTTCAATGGCAAAAATCAATGAATATTGTAAATGCACAAACAGTAATTTCTCCGCATTGCAAGGTGCAATTCTGAAATTTTTTGCTTTTTCCTGCTAATCCTAGCATGATAAGGAAGATTCAAAGAGAGTGAGATGCCAGCTCCTTTCATTCAGTCAGTAGCTTCAAACATTTCTGGACGTTTTTCAATGGCAAAAATCAATGAATATTGTAAATGCACAAACAGTAATATCTCCACATTGCAAGGTGCAATTCTGAAATTTTTTGCTTTTTCCTGCTAATCCTAGCATGATAAAGAAGATTCATAGAGAGTGAGATGCCAGCTCCTTTCATTCAGTCAGTAGCTTCAAACATTTCTGGACGTTTTTCAATGGCAAAAATCAATGAATATTGTAAATGCACAAATAGTAATATCTCCACATTGCAAGGTGTAATTCTGAAATTTTTTGCTTTTTCCTGCTAATCCTAGCATGACAAAGAAGATTCAAAGAGAGTGAGATGCCAGCTCTTTTCATTCAGTCAGTAGCTTCAAACATTTCTGGTATATGAATAACATGATGTTTTTCAATGGCAAAAATCAATGAAAATTGTAAATGCACAAACAGTAATTTCTCCGCATTGCAAGGTGCAATTCTGAAATTTTTTGCTTTTTCCTGCTAATCCTAGCATGATAAAGAAGATTCAAAGAGAGTGAGATGCCAGCTCATTTCATTCAGTCAGTAGCTTCAAACATTTCTGGACGTTTTTCAATGGCAAAAATCAATGAATATTGTAAATGCACAAACAGTAATATCTCCACATTGCAAGGTGCAATTCTGAAATTTTTTGCTTTTTCCTGCTCCTCTTAGCATGATAAAGAAGATTCAAAGAGAGTGAGATGCCAGCTCTTTTCATTCAGTCAGTAGCTTCAAACATTTCTGGTATATGAATAACATGATGTTTTTCAATGGCAAAAATCAATGAATATTGTAAATGCACAAACAGTAATTTCTCCGCATTGCAAGGTGCAATTCTGAAATTTTTTGCTTTTTCCTGCTAATCCTAGCATGATAAAGAAGATTCAAAGAGAGTGAGATGCCAGCTCCTTTCATTCAGTCAGTAGCTTCAAACATTTCTGGACGTTTTTCAATGGCAAAAATCAATGAATATTGTAAATGCACAAACAGTAATATCTCCACATTGCAAGGTGCAATTCTGAAATTTTTTGCTTTTTCCTGCTCCTCTTAGCATGATAAAGAAGATTCAAAGAGAGTGAGATGCCAGCTCTTTTCATTCAGTCAGTAGCTTCAAACATTTCTGGTATATGAATAACATGATGTTTTTCAATGGCAAAAATCAATGAATATTGTAAATGCACAAACAGTAATTTCTCCGCATTGCAAGGTGCAATTCTGAAATTTTTTGCTTTTTCCTGCTAATCCTAGCATGATAAAGAAGATTCAAATAGAGTGAGATGCCAGCTCCTTTCATTCAGTCAGTAGCTTCAAACATTTCTGGACGTTTTTCAATGGCAAAAATCAATGAATATTGTAAATGCACAAACAGTAATATCTCCACATTGCAAGGTGCAATTCTGAAATTTTTTGCTTTTTCCTGCTAATCCTGGCATGATAAAGAAGATTCAAAGAGAGTGAGATGCCAGCTCTTTTCTTTCAGTCAGTAGCTTCAAACATTTCTGGTATATGAATAACATGATGTTTTTCAATGGCAAAAATCAATGAATATTGTAAATGCACAAACAGTAATTTCTCCGCATTGCAAGGTGCAATTCTGAAATTTTTTGCTTTTTCCTGCTAATCCTAGCATGATAAAGAAGATTCAAAGAGAGTGAGATGCCAGCTCCTTTCATTCAGTCAGTAGCTTCAAACATTTCTGGACGTTTTTCAATGGCAAAAATCAATGAATATTGTAAATGCACAAACAGTAATATCTCCACATTGCAAGGTGCAATTCTGAAATTTTTTGCTTTTTCCTGCTCCTCTTAGCATGATAAAGAAGATTCAAAGAGAGTGAGATGCCAGCTCTTTTCATTCAGTCAGTAGCTTCAAACATTTCTGGTATATGAATAACATGATGTTTTTCAATGGCAAAAATCAATGAATATTGTAAATGCACAAACAGTAATTTCTCCGCATTGCAAGGTGCAATTCTGAAATTTTTTGCTTTTTCCTGCTAATCCTAGCATGATAAAGAAGATTCAAAGAGAGTGAGATGCCAGCTCCTTTCATTCAGTCAGTAGCTTCAAACATTTCTGGACGTTTTTCAATGGCAAAAATCAATGAATATTGTAAATGCACAAACAGTAATATCTCCACATTGCAACGTGCAATTCTGAAATTTTTTGCTTTTTCCTGCTCCTCTTAGCATGATAAAGAAGATTCGAAGAGAGTGAGATGCCAGCTCTTTTCATTCAGTCAGTAGCTTCAAACATTTCTGGTATATGAATAACATGATGTTTTTCAATGGCAAAAATCAATGAATATTGTAAATGCACAAACAGTAATTTCTCCGCATTGCAAGGTGCAATTCTGAAATTTTTTGCTTTTTCCTGCTAATCCTAGCATGATAAAGAAGATTCAAAGAGAGTGAGATGCCAGCTCCTTTCATTCAGTCAGTAGCTTCAAACATTTCTGGACGTTTTTCAATGGCAAAAATCAATGAATATTGTAAATGCACAAACAGTAATATCTCCGCATTGCAAGGTGCAATTCTGAATTTTTTTGCTTTTTCCTGCTAATCCTAGCATGATAAAGAAGATTCAAAGAGAGTGAGATGCCAGCTCCTTTAATTCAGTCAGTAGCTTCAAACATTTCTGGACGTTTTTCAATGGCAAAAATCAATGAATATTGTAAATGCACAAACAGTAATATCTCCGCATTGCAATGTGCAATTCTGAAATTTTTTGCTTTTTCCTGCTAATCCTAGCATGTTAAAGAAGATTCAAAGAGAGTGAGATGCCAGCTCTTTTCATTCAGTTAGTAGCTTAAAACATTTCTTTTATATGAATAACATGATGTTTTTCAATGGCAAAAATCAATGAATATTGTAAATGCACAAACAGTAATTTCTCCGCATTGCAAGGTGCAATTCTGAAATTTTTTGCTTTTTCCTGCTAATCCTAGCATGATAAAGAAGATTCAAAGAGAGTGAGATGCCAGCTCCTTTCATTCAGTCAGTAGCTTCAAACATTTCTGGACGTTTTTCAATGGCAAAAATCAATGAATATTGTAAATGCACAAACAGTAATATCTCCACATTGCAAGGTGCAATTCTGAAATTTTTTGCTTTTTCCTGCTCCTCTTAGCATGATAAAGAAGATTCAAAGAGAGTGAGATGCCAGCTCTTTTCATTCAGTCAGTAGCTTCAAACATTTCTGGTATATGAATAACATGATGTTTTTCAATGGCAAAAATCAATGAATATTGTAAATGCACAAACAGTAATATCTCCACATTGCAAGGTGCAATTCTGAAATTTTTTGCTTTTTCCTGCTAATCCTGGCATGATAAAGAAGATTCAAAGAGAGTGAGATGCCAGCTCTTTTCATTCAGTCAGTAGCTTCAAACATTTCTGGTATATGAATAACATGATGTTTTTCAATGGCAAAAATCAATGAATATTGTAAATGCACAAACAGTAATTTCTCCGCATTGCAAGGTGCAATTCTGAAATTTTTTGCTTTTTCCTGCTAATCCTAGCATGATAAAGAAGATTCAAAGAGAGTGAGATGCCAGCTCCTTTCATTCAGTCAGTAGCTTCAAACATTTCTGGACGTTTTTCAATGGCAAAAATCAATGAATATTGTAAATGCACAAACAGTAATATCTCCACATTGCAACGTGCAATTCTGAATTTTTTTGCTTTTTCCTGCTCCTCTTAGCATGATAAAGAAGATTCAAAGAGAGTGAGATGCCAGCTCTTTTCATTCAGTCAGTAGCTTCAAACATTTCTGGTATATGAATAACATGATGTTTTTCAATGGCAAAAATCAATGAATATTCTAAATGCACAAACAGTAATTTCTCCGCATTGCAAGGTGCAATTCTGAAATTTTTTGATTTTTCCTGCTAATCCTAGCATGATAAAGAAGATTCAAAG
This sequence comes from Phyllobates terribilis, assembly GCF_046119375.1. NCBI lineage: Eukaryota > Metazoa > Chordata > Amphibia > Anura > Dendrobatidae > Phyllobates > Phyllobates terribilis. The sequence goes on along the minus strand of NW_027362937.1, from coordinate 3,064,146 downwards.
AGAGTGAGATGCCAGCGCCATTCATTCAGTCAGTAGCTTCAAACATTTCTGGACGTTTTTCAATGGCATAAATCAATGAATATTGTAAATGCACAAACAGTAATATCTCCACATTGCAACGTGCAATTCTGAAATTTTTTGCTTTTTCCTGCTCCTCTTAGCATGATAAAGAAGATTCAAAGAGAGTGAGATGCCAGCTCTTTTCATTCAGTCAGTAGCTTCAAACATTTCTGGTATATGAATAACATGATGTTTTTCAATGGCAAAAATCAATGAATATTGTAAATGCACAAACAGTAATTTCTCCGCATTGCAAGGTGCAATTCTGAAATTTTTTGCTTTTTCCTGCTAATCCTAGCATTATAAAGAAGATTCAAAGAGAGTGAGATGCCAGCTCCTTTCATTCAGTCAGTAGCTTCAAACATTTCTGGACGTTTTTCAATGGCAAAAATCAATGAATATTGTAAATGCACAAACAGTAATATCTCCACATTGCAACGTGCAATTCTGAAATTTTTTGCTTTTTCCTGCTCCTCTTAGCATGATAAAGAAGATTCAAAGAGAGTGAGATGCCAGCTCTTTTCATTCAGTCAGTAGCTTCAAATATTTCTGGTATATGAATAACATGATGTTTTTCAATGCAAAAATCAATGAATATTGTAAATGCACAAACAGTAATTTCTCCGCATTGCAAGGTGCAATTCTGAAATTTTTTGCTTTTTCCTGCTAATCCTAGCATGATAAAGAAGATTCAAAGAGAGTGAGATGCCAGCTCCTTTCATTCAGTCAGTAGCTTCAAACATTTCTGGACGTTTTTCAATGGCAAAAATCAATGAATATTGTAAATGCACAAACAGTAATATCTCCGCATTACAAGGTGCAATTCTGAATTTTTTTGCTTTTTCCTGCTAATCCTAGCATGATAAAGAAGATTCAAAGAGAGTGAGATGCCAGCTCCTTTCATTCAGTCAGTAGCTTCAAACATTTCTGGACGTTTTTCAATGGCAAAAATCAATGAATATTGTAAATGCACAAACAGTAATATCTCCGCATTGCAATGAGCAATTCTGGAATTTTTTGCTTTTTCCTGCTAATCCTAGCATGTTAAAGAAGATTCAAAGAGAGTGAGATGCCAGCTCTTTTCATTCAGTCAGTAGCTTCAAACATTTCTGGTATATGAATAACATGATGTTTTTCAATGGCAAAAATCAATGAATATTGTAAATGCACAAACAGTAATTTCTCCGCATTGCAAGGTGCAATTCTGAAATTTTTTGCTTTTTCCTGCTAATCCTAGCATGATAAAGAAGATTCAAAGAGAGTGAGATGCCAGCTCCTTTCATTCAGTCAGTAGCTTCAAACATTTCTGGACGTTTTTCAATGGCAAAAATCAATGAATATTGTAAATGCACAAACAGTAATATCTCCACATTGCAAGGTGCAATTCTGAAATTTTTTGCTTTTTCCTGCTCCTCTTAGCATGATAAAGAAGATTCAAAGAGAGTGAGATGCCAGCTCTTTTCATTCAGTCAGTAGCTTCAAACATTTCTGGTATATGAATAACATGATGTTTTTCAATGGCAAAAATCAATGAATATTGTAAATGCACAAACAGTAATTTCTCCGCATTGCAAGGTGCAATTCTGAAATTTTTTGCTTTTTCCTGCTAATCCTAGCATGATAAAGAAGATTCAAAGAGAGTGAGATGCCAGCTCCTTTCATTCAGTCAGTAGCTTCAAACATTTCTGGACGTTTTTCAATGGCAAAAATCAATGAATATTGTAAATGCACAAACAGTAATATCTCCACATTGCCAGGTGCAATTCTGAAATTTTTTGCTTTTTCCTGCTCCTCTTAGCATGATAAAGAAGATTCAAAGAGAGTGAGATGCCAGCTCTTTTCATTCAGTAGGTAGCTTCAAACATTTCTGGTATATGAATAACATGATGTTTTTCAATGGCAAAAATCAATGAATATTGTAAATGCACAAACAGTAATTTCTCCGCATTGCAAGGTGCAATTCTGAAATTTTTAGCTTTTTCCTGCTAATCCTTGCATGATAAAGAAGATTCAAAGAGAGTGAGATGCCAGCTCCTTTCATTCAGTCAGTAGCTTCAAACATTTCTGGACGTTTTTCAATGGCAAAAATCAATGAATATTGTAAATGCACAAACAGTAATATCTCCACATTGCAACGTGCAATTCTGAAATTTTTTGCTTTTTCCTGCTCCTCTTAGCATGATAAAGAAGATTCAAAGAGAGTGAGATGCCAGCTCTTTTCATTCAGTCAGTAGCTTCAAACATTTCTGGTATATGAATAACATGATGTTTTTCAATGGCAAAAATCAATGAATATTGTAAATGCACAAACAGTAATTTCTCCGCATTGCAAGGTGCAATTCTGAAATTTTTTGCTTTTTCCTGCTAATCCTAGCATGATAAAGAAGATTCAAAGAGAGTGAGATGCCAGCTCCTTTCATTCAGTCAGTAGCTTCAAACATTTCTGGACGTTTTTCAATGGCAAAAATCAATGAATATTGTAAATGCACAAACAGTAATATCTCCACATTGCAAGGTGCAATTCTGAAATTTTTTGCTTTTTCCTGCTAATCCTGGCATGATAAAGAAGATTCAAAGAGAGTGAGATGCCAGCTCTTTTCATTCAGTCAGTAGCTTCAAACATTTCTGGTATATGAATAACATGATGTTTTTCAATGGCAAAAATCAATGAATATTGTAAATGCACAAACAGTAATTTCTCCGCATTGCAAGGTGCAATTCTGAAATTTTTTGCTTTTTCCTGCTAATCCTAGCATGATAAAGAAGATTCAAAGAGAGTGAGATGCCAGCTCCTTTCATTCAGTCAGTAGCTTCAAACATTTCTGGACGTTTTTCAATGGCAAAAATCAATGAATATTGTAAATGCACAAACAGTAATATCTCCACATTGCAACGTGCAATTCTGAAATTTTTTGCTTTTTCCTGCTCCTCCTAGCATGATAAAGAAGATTCAAAGAGAGTGAGATGCCAGCTCTTTTCATTCAGTCAGTAGCTTCAAACATTTCTGGTATATGAATAACATGATGTTTTTCAATGGCAAAAATCAATGAATATTGTAAATGCACAAACAGTAATTTCTCCGCATTGCAAGGTGCAATTCTGAATTTTTTTGCTTTTTCCTGCTAATCCTAGCATGATAAAGAAGATTCAAAGAGAGTGAGATGCCAGCTCCTTTCATTCAGTCAGTAGCTTCAAACATTTCTGGACGTTTTTCAATGGCAAAAATCAATGAATATTGTAAATGCACAAACATTAATATCTCCGCATTGCAATGTGTAATTCTGAAATTTTTTGCTTTTTCCTGCTAATCCTAGCATGATAAAGAAGATTCAAAGAGAGTGAGATGCCAGCTCTTTTCATTCAGTCAGTAGCTTCAAACATTTCTGGTATATGAATAACATGATGTTTTTCAATGGCAAAAATCAATGAATATTGTAAATGCACAAACAGTAATTTCTCCGCATTGCAAGGTGCAATTCTGAAATTTTTTGCTTTTTCCTGCTAATCCTAGCATGATAAAGAAGATTCAAAGAGAGTGAGATGCCAGCTCCTTTCATTCAGTCAGTAGCTTCAAACATTTCTGGACGTTTTTCAATGGCAAAAATCAATGAATATTGTAAATGCACAAACAGTAATATCTCCACATTGCAAGGTGCAATTCTGAAATTTTTTGCTTTTTCCTGCTCCTCTTAGCATGATAAAGAAGATTCAAAGAGAGTGAGATGCCAGCTCTTTTCATTCAGTCAGTAGCTTCAAACATTTCTGGTATATGAATAACATGATGTTTTTCAATGGCAAAAATCAATGAATATTGTAAATGCACAAACAGTAATTTCTCCGCATTGCAAGGTGCAATTCTGAAATTTTTTGCTTTTTCCTGCTAATCCTAGCATGATAAAGAAGATTCAAAGAGAGTGAGATGCCAGCTCCTTTCATTCAGTCAGTAGCTTCAAACATTTCTGGACGTTTTTCAATGGCAAAAATCAATGAATATTGTAAATGCACAAACAGTAATATTTCCGCATTGCAATGAGCAATTCTGAAATTTTTTGCTTTTTCCTGCTAATCCTAGCATGTTAAAGAAGATTCAAAGAGAGTGAGATGCCAGCTCTTTTCATTCAGTCAGTAGCTTCAAACATTTCTGGTATATGAATAACATGATGTTTTTCAATGGCAAAAATCAATGAATATTGTAAATGCACAAACAGTAATATCTCCGCATTGCAAGGTGCAATTCTGAATTTTTTTGCTTTTTCCTGCTAATCCTAGCATGATAAAGAAGATTCAAAGAGAGTGAGATGCCAGCTCCTTTCATTCAGTCTGTAGGTTCAAACATTTCTGGACGTTTTTCAATGGCAAAAATCAATGAATATTGTAAATGCACAAACAGTAATATCTCCACATTGCAAGGTGCAATTCTGAAATTTTTTGCTTTTTCCTGCTCCTCTTAGCATGATAAAGAAGATTCAAAGAGAGTGAGATGCCAGATCTTTTCATTCAGTCAGTAGCTTCAAACATTTCTGGTATATGAATAACATGATGTTTTTCAATGGCAAAAATCAATGAATATTGTAAATGCACAAACAGTAATTTCTCCGCATTGCAAGGTGCAATTCTGAAATTTTTTGCTTTTTCCTGCTAATCCTAGCATGATAAAGAAGATTCAAAGAGAGTGAGATGCCAGCTCCTTTCATTCAGTCAGTAGCTTCAAACATTTCTGGACGTTTTTCAATGGCAAAAATCAATGAATATTGTAAATGCACAAACAGTAATATCTCCACATTGCCAGGTGCAATTCTGAAATTTTTTGCTTTTTCCTGCTCCTCTTAGCATGATAAAGAAGATTCAAAGAGAGTGAGATGCCAGCTCTTTTCATTCAGTAGGTAGCTTCAAACATTTCTGGTATATGAATAACATGATGTTTTTCAATGGCAAAAATCAATGAATATTGTAAATGCACAAACAGTAATTTCTCCGCATTGCAAGGTGCAATTCTGAAATTTTTTGCTTTTTCCTGCTAATCCTAGCATGATAAAGAAGATTCAAAGAGAGTGAGATGCCAGCTCCTTTCATTCAGTCAGTAGCTTCAAACATTTCTGGACGTTTTTCAATGGCAAAAATCAATGAATATTGTAAATGCACAAACAGTAATATCTCCGCATTGCAATGTGCAATTCTGAAATTTTTTGCTTTTTCCTGCTAATCCTAGCATGATAAAGAAGATTCAAAGAGAGTGAGATGCCAGCTCTTTTCATTCAGTCAGTAGCTTCAAACATTTCTGGTATATGAATAACATGATGTTTTTCAATGGCAAAAATCAATGAATATTGTAAATGCACAAACAGTAATTTCTCCGCATTGCAAGGTGCAATTCTGAAATTTTTTGCTTTTTCCTGCTAATCCTAGCATGATAAAGAAGATTCAAAGAGAGTGAGATGCCAGCTCCTTTCATTCAGTCAGTAGCTTCAAACATTTCTGGACGTTTTTCAATGGCAAAAATCAATGAATATTGTAAATGCACAAACAGTAATATCTCCACATTGCAAGGTGCAATTCTGAAATTTTTTGCTTTTTCCTGCTCCTCTTAGCATGATAAAGAAGATTCAAAGAGAGTGAGATGCCAGCTCTTTTCATTCAGTCAGTAGCTTCAAACATTTCTGGTATATGAATAACATGATGTTTTTCAATGGCAAAAATCAATGAATATTGTAAATGCACAAACAGTAATTTCTCCGGATTGCAAGGTGCAATTCTGAATTTTTTTGCTTTTTCCTGCTAATGCTAGCATGATAAAGAAGATTCAAAGAGAGTGAGATGCCAGCTCCTTTCATTCAGTCAGTAGCTTCAAACATTTCTGGACGTTTTTCAATGGCAAAAATCAATGAATATTGTAAATGCACAAACAGTAATAGCTCCACATTGCAAGGTGCAATTCTGAAATTTTTTGCTTTTTCCTGCTCCTCTTAGCATGATAAAGAAGATTCAAAGAGAGTGAGATGCCAGCTCTTTTCATTCAGTCAGTAGCTTCAAACATTTCTGGTATATGAATAACATGATGTTTTTCAATGGCAAAAATCAATGAATATTGTAAATGCACAAACAGTAATTTCTCCGCATTGCAAGGTGCAATTCTGAAATTTTTTGCTTTTTCCTGCTAATCCTAGCATGATAAAGAAGATTCAAAGAGAGTGAGATGCCAGCTCCTTTCATTCAGTCAGTAGCTTCAAACATTTCTGGACGTTTTTCAATGGCAAAAATCAATGAATATTGTAAATGCACAAACAGTAATATCTCCACATTGCAAGGTGCAATTCTGAAATTTTTTGCTTTTTCCTGCTCCTCTTAGCATGATAAAGAAGATTCAAAGAGAGTGAGATGCCAGCTCTTTTCATTCAGTCAGTAGCTTCAAACATTTCTGGTATATGAATAACATGATGTTTTTCAATGGCAAAAATCAATGAATATTGTAAATGCACAAACAGTAATTTCTCCGCATTGCAAGGTGCAATTCTGAAATTTTTTGCTTTTTCCTGCTAATCCTAGCATGATAAAGAAGATTCAAAGAGAGTGAGATGCCAGCTCCTTTCATTCAGTCAGTAGCTTCAAACATTTCTGGACGTTTTTCAATGGCAAAAATCAATGAATATTGTAAATGCACAAACAGTAATATCTCCACATTGCAAGTTGCAATTCTGAAATTTTTTGCTTTTTCCTGCTCCTCTTAGCATGATAAAGAAGATTCAAAGAGAGTGAGATGCCAGCTCTTTTCATTCAGTCAGTAGCTTCAAACATTTCTGGTATATGAATAACATGATGTTTTTCAATGGCAAAAATCAATGAATATTGTAAATGCACAAACAGTAATTTCTCTGCATTGCAAGGTGCAATTCTGAAATTTTTTGCTTTTTCCTGCTAATCCTAGCATGATAAAGAAGATTCAAAGAGAGTGAGATGCCAGCTCCTTTCATTCAGTCAGTAGCTTCAAACATTTCTGGACGTTTTTCAATGGCAAAATTCAATGAATATTGTAAATGCACAAACAGTAATATCTCCACATTGCAAGGTGCAATTCTGAAATTTTTTGCTTTTTCCTGCTCCTCTTAGCATGATAAAGAAGATTCAAAGAGAGTGAGATGCCTGCTCTTTTCATTCAGTCAGTAGCTTCAAACATTTCTGGTATATGAATAACATGATGTTTTTCAATGGCAAAAATCAATGAATATTGTAAATGCACAAACAGTAATTTCTCCGCATTGCAAGGTGCAATTCTGAAATTTTTTGCTTTTTCCTGCTAATCCTAGCATGATAAAGAAGATTCAAAGAGAGTGAGATGCCAGCTCCTTTCATTCAGTCAGTAGCTTCAAACATTTCTGGACGATTTTCAATGGCAAAAATCAATGAATATTGTAAATGCACAAACAGTAATATCTCCACATTGCAAGGTGCAATTCTGAAATTTTTTGCTTTTTCCTGCTCCTCTTAGCATGATAAAGAAGATTCAAAGAGAGTGAGATGCCAGCTCTTTTCATTCAGTCAGTAGCTTCAAACATTTCTGGTATATGAATAACATGATGTTTTTCAATGGCAAAAATCAATGAATATTGTAAATGCACAAACAGTAATATCTCCACATTGCAAGGTGCAATTCTGAAATTTTTTGCTTTTTTCTGCTAATCCTAGCATGATAAAGAAGATTCAAAGGGAGTGAGATGCCAGCTCCTTTCATTCAGTCAGTAGCTTCAAACATTTCTGGACATTTTTCAATGGCAAAAATCAATGAATATTGTAAATGCACAAACAGTAATAACTCCACATTGCAAGGTGCAATTCTGAAATTTTTTGCTTTTTCCTGCTAATCCTAGCATGATAAAGAAGATTCAAAGAGAGTGAGATGCCAGCTCCTTTCATTCAGTCAGTAGCTTCAAACATTATTGGACGTTTTTCAATGGCAAAAATCAATGAATATTGTAAATGCACAAACAGTAATATCTCCACATTGCAAGGTGTAATTCTGAAATTTTTTGCTTTTTCCTGCTCCTCTTAGCATGATAAAGAAGATTCAAAGAGAGTGAGATGCCAGCTCTTTTCATTCAGTCAGTAGCTTCAAACATTTCTGGTATATGAATAACATGATGTTTTTCAATGGCAAAAATCAATGAATATTGTAAATGCACAAACAGTAATTTCTCCGCATTGCAAGGTGCAATTCTGAAATTTTTTGCTTTTTCCTGCTAATCCTAGCATGATAAAGAAGATTCAAAGAGAGTGAGATGCCAGCTCCTTTCATTCAGTCAGTAGCTTCAAACATTTCTGGACGTTTTTCAATGGCAAAAATCAATGAATATTGTAAATGCACAAACAGTAATATCTCCACATTGCAAGGTGCAATTCTGAAATTTTTTGCTTTTTCCTGCTCCTCTTAGCATGATAAAGAAGATTCAAAGAGAGTGAGATGCCAGCTCTTTTCATTCAGTCAGTAGCTTCAAACATTTCTGGTATATGAATAACATGATGTTTTTCAATGGCAAAAATCAATGAATATTGTAAATGCACAAACAGTAATTTCTCCGCATTGCAAGGTGCAATTCTGAAATTTTTTGCTTTTTCCTGCTAATCCTAGCATGATAAAGAAGATTCAAAGAGAGTGAGATGCCAGCTCCTTTCATTCAGTCAGTAGCTTCAAACATTTCTGGACGTTTTTCAATGGCAAAAATCAATGAATATTGTAAATGCACAAACAGTAATATCTCCACATTGCAAGTTGCAATTCTGAAATTTTTTGCTTTTTCCTGCTCCTCTTAGCATGATAAAGAAGATTCAAAGAGAGTGAGATGCCATCTCTTTTCATTCAGTCAGTAGCTTCAAACATTTCTGGTATATGAATAACATGATGTTTTTCAATGGCAAAAATCAATGAATATTGTAAATGCACAAACAGTAATTTCTCTGCATTGCAAGGTGCAATTCTGAAATTTTTTGCTTTTTCCTGCTAATCCTAGCATGATAAAGAAGATTCAAAGAGAGTGAGATGCCAGCTCCTTTCATTCAGTCAGTAGCTTCAAACATTTCTGGACGTTTTTCAATGGCAAAATTCAATGAATATTGTAAATGCACAAACAGTAATATCTCCACATTGCAAGGTGCAATTCTGAAATTTTTTGCTTTTTCCTGCTCCTCTTAGCATGATAAAGAAGATTCAAAGAGAGTGAGATGCCAGCTCTTTTCATTCAGTCAGTAGCTTCAAACATTTCTGGTATATGAATAACATGATGTTTTTCAATGGCAAAAATCAATGAATATTGTAAATGCACAAACAGTAATTTCTCCGCATTGCAAGGTGCAATTCTGAAATTTTTTGCTTTTTCCTGCTAATCCTAGCATGATAAAGAAGATTCAAAGAGAGTGAGATGCCAGCTCCTTTCATTCAGTCAGTAGCTTCAAACATTTCTGGACGATTTTCAATGGCAAAAATCAATGAATATTGTAAATGCACAAACAGTAATATCTCCACATTGCAAGGTGCAATTCTGAAATTTTTTGCTTTTTCCTGCTCCTCTTAGCATGATAAAGAAGATTCAAAGAGAGTGAGATGCCAGCTCTTTTCATTCAGTCAGTAGCTTCAAACATTTCTGGTATATGAATAACATGATGTTTTTCAATGGCAAAAATCAATGAATATTGTAAATGCACAAACAGTAATATCTCCACATTGCAAGGTGCAATTCTGAAATTTTTTGCTTTTTTCTGCTAATCCTAGCATGATAAAGAAGATTCAAAGGGAGTGAGATGCCAGCTCCTTTCATTCAGTCAGTAGCTTCAAACATTTCTGGACATTTTTCAATGGCAAAAATCAATGAATATTGTAAATGCACAAACAGTAATAACTCCACATTGCAAGGTGCAATTCTGAAATTTTTTGCTTTTTCCTGCTAATCCTAGCATGATAAAGAAGATTCAAAGAGAGTGAGATGCCAGCTCCTTTCATTCAGTCAGTAGCTTCAAACATTTCTGGACGTTTTTCAATGGCAAAAATCAATGAATATTGTAAATGCACAAACAGTAATATCTCCACATTGCAAGGTGCAATTCTGAAATTTTTTGCTTTTTCCTGCTCCTCTTAGCATGATAAAGAAGATTCAAAGAGAGTGAGATGCCAGCTCTTTTCATTCAGTCAGTAGCTTCAAACATTTCTGGTATATGAATAACATGATGTTTTTCAATGGCAAAAATCAATGAATATTGTAAATGCACAAACAGTAATTTCTCCGCATTGCAAGGTGCAATTCTGAAATTTTTTGCTTTTTCCTGCTAATCCTAGCATGATCAAGAAGATTCAAAGAGAGTGAGATGCCAGCTCCTTTCATTCAGTCAGTAGCTTCAAACATTTCTGGACGTTTTTCAATGGCAAAAATCAATGAATATTGTAAATGCACAAACAGTAATATCTCCACATTGCAAGGTGCAATTCTGAAATTTTTTGCTTTTTCCTGCTCCTCTTAGCATGATAAAGAAGATTCAAAGAGAGTGAGATGCCAGCTCTTTTCATTCAGTCAGTAGCTTCAAACATTTCTGGTGTATGAATAACATGATGTTTTTCAATGGCAAAAATCAATGAATATTGTAAATGCACAAACAGTAATATCTCCACATTGCAACGTGCAATTCTGAAATTTTTTGCTTTTTCCTGCTAATCCTAGCATGATAAAGAAGATTCAAAGAGACTGAGATGCCAGCTCCTTTCATTCAGTCAGTAGCTTCAAACATTTCTGGATATTTTTCAATGGCAAAAATCAATGAATATTGTAAATGCACAAACACTAATAACTCCACATTGCAAGGTGCAATTCTGAAATTTTTTGCTTTTTCCTGCTAATCCTAGCATGATAAAGAAGATTCAAAGAGAGTGAGATGCCAGCTCCTTTCATTCAGTCAGTAGCTTCAAACATTTCTGGACGTTTTTCAATGGCAAAAATCAATGAATATTGTAAATGCACAAACAGTAATATCTCCACATTGCAAGGTGCAATTCTGAAATTTTTTGCTTTTTCCTGCTAATCCTAGCATGATAAAGAAGATTCAAAGAGAGTGAGATGCCAGCTCTTTTCATTCAGTCAGTAGCTTCAAACATTTCTGGTATATGAATAACATGATGTTTTTCAATGGCAAAAATCAATGAATATTGTAAATGCACAAACAGTAATTTCTCCGCATTGCAAGGTGCAATTCTGAAATTTTTTGCTTTTTCCTGCTAATCCTAGCATGATAAAGAAGATTCAAAGAGAGTGAGATGCCAGCTCCTTTCATTCAGTCAGTAGCTTCAAACAGATCTGGACGTTTTTCAATGGCAAAAATCAATGAATATTGTAAATGCACAAACAGTAATATCTCCACATTGCAAGGTGCAATTCTGAAATTTTTTGCTTTTTCCTGCTCCTCTTAGCATGATAAAGAAGATTCAAAGAGAGTGAGATGCCAGCTCTTTTCACTCAGTCAGTAGCTTCAAACATTTCTGGTATATGAATAACATGATGTTTTTCAATGGCAAAAATCAATGAATATTGTAAATGCACAAACAGTAATTTCTCCGCATTGCAAGGTGCAATTCTGAAATTTTTTGCTTTTTCCTGCTAATCCTAGCATGATAAAGAAGATTCAAAGAGAGTGAGATGCCAGCTCCTTTCATTCAGTCAGTAGCTTCAAACATTTCTGGACGTTTTTCAATGGCAAAAATCAATGAATATTGTAAATGCACAAACAGTAATATCTCCACATTGCAAGGTGCAATTCTGAAATTTTTGCTTTTTCCTGCTCCTCTTAGCATGATAAAGAAGATTCAAAGAGAGTGAGATGCCAGCTCTTTTCATTCAGTCAGTAGCTTCAAACATTTCTGGTATATGAATAACATGATGTTTTTCAATGGCAAAAATCAATGAATATTGTAAATGCACAAACAGTAATTTCTCCGCATTGCAAGGTGCAATTCTGAAATTTTTTGCTTTTTCCTGCTAATCCTAGCATGATAAAGAAGATTCAAAGAGAGTGAGATGCCAGCTCCTTTCATTCAGTCAGTAGCTTCAAACATTTCTGGACGTTTTTCAATGGCAAAAATCAATGAATATTGTAAATGCACAAACAGTAATATCTCCACATTGCAAGGTGCAATTCTGAAATTTTTTGCTTTTTCCTGCTCCTCTTAGCATGATAAAGAAGATTCAAAGAGAGTGAGATGCCAGCTCTTTTCATTCAGTCAGTAGCTTCAAACATTTCTGGTATATGAATAACATGATGTTTTTCAATGGCAAAAATCAATGAATATTGTAAATGCACAAACAGTAATATCTCCACATTGCAAGGTGCAATTCTGAAATTTTTTGCTTTTTCCTGCTAATCCTAGCATGATAAAGAAGATTCAAAGAGAGTGAGATGCCAGCTCCTTTCATTCAGTCAGTAGCTTCAAACATTTCTGGACATTTTTCAATGGCAAAAATCAATGAATATTGTAAATGCACAAACAGTAATAACTCCACATTGCAAGGTGCAATTCTGAAATTTTTTGCTTTTTCCTGCTAATCCTAGCATGATAAAGAAGATTCAAAGAGAGTGAGATGCCAGCTCCTTTCATTCAGTCAGTAGCTTCAAACATTTCTGGACGTTTTTCAATGGCAAAAATCAATGAATATTGTAAATGCACAAACAGTAATATCTCCACATTGCAAGGTGCAATTCTGAAATTTTTTGCTTTTTCCTGCTAATCCTAGCATGATAAAGAAGATTCAAAGAGAGTGAGATGCCAGCTCTTTTCATTCAGTCAGTAGCTTCAAACATTTCTGGTATATGAATAACATGATGTTTTTCAATGGCAAAAATCAATGAATATTGTAAATGCACAAACAGTAATTTCTCCGCATTGCAAGGTGCAATTCTGAAATTTTTTGCTTTTTCCTGCTAATCCTAGCATGATAAAGAAGATTCAAAGAGAGTGAGATGCCAGCTCATTTCATTCAGTCAGTAGCTTCAAACATTTCTGGACGTTTTTCAATGGCAAAAATCAATGAATATTGTAAATGCACAAACAGTAATATCTCCACATTGCAAGGTGCAATTCTGAAATTTTTTGCTTTTTCCTGCTCCTCTTAGCATGATAAAGAAGATTCAAAGAGAGTGAGATGCCAGCTCTTTTCATTCAGTCAGTAGCTTCAAACATTTCTGGTATATGAATAACATGATGTTTTTCAATGGCAAAAATCAATGAATATTGTAAATGCACAAACAGTAATTTCTCCGCATTGCAAGGTGCAATTCTGAAATTTTTTGCTTTTTCCTGCTAATCCTAGCATGATAAAGAAGATTCAAAGAGAGTGAGATGCCAGCTCCTTTCATTCAGTCAGTAGCTTCAAACATTTCTGGACGTTTTTCAATGGCAAAAATCAATGAATATTGTAAATGCACAAACAGTAATATCTCCACATTGCAAGGTGCAATTCTGAAATTTTTTGCTTTTTCCTGCTCCTGTTAGCATGATAAAGATGATTCAAAGAGAGTGAGATGCCAGCTCTTTTCATTCAGTCAGTAGCTTCAAACATTTCTGGTATATGAATAACATGATGTTTTTCAATGGCAAAAATCAATGAATATTGTAAATGCACAAACAGTAATATCTCCACATTGCAAGGTGCAATTCTGAAATTTTTTGCTTTTTCCTGCTAATCCTAGCATGATAAAGAAGATTCAAAGAGAGTGAAATGCCAGCTCCTTTCATTCAGTCAGTAGCTTCAAACATTTCTGGACGTTTTTCAATGGCAAAAATCAATGAATATTGTAAATGCACAAACAGTAATATCTCCACATTGCAAGGTGCAATTCTGAAATTTTTTGCTTTTTCCTGCTCCTCTTAGCATGATAAAGAAGATTCAAAGAGAGTGAGATGCCAGCTCTTTTTATTCAGTCAGTAGCTTCAAACATTTCTGATATATGAATAACATGATGTTTTTCAATGACAAAAATCAATGAATATTGTAAATGCACAAACAGTAATTTCTCCGCATTGCAAGGTGCAATTCTGAAATTTTTTGCTTTTTCCTGCTAATCCTAGCATGATAAAGAAGATTCAAAGAGAGTGAGATGCCAGCTCCTTTCATTCAGTCAGTAGCTTCAAACATTTCTGGACGTTTTTCAATGGCAAAAATCAATGAATATTGTAAATGCACAAACAGTAATATCTCCACATTGCAAGGTGCAATTCTGAAATTTTTTGCTTTTTCCTGCTAATCCTGGCATGATAAAGAAGATTCAAAGAGAGTGAGATGCCAGCTCTTTTCATTCAGTCAGTAGCTTCAAACCTTTCTGGTATATGAATAACATGATGTTTTTCAATGGCAAAAATCAATGAATATTGTAAATGCACAAACAGTAATTTCTCCGCATTGCAAGGTGCAATTCTGAAATTTTTTGCTTTTTCCTGCTAATCCTAGCATGATAAAGAAGATTCAAAGAGAGTGAGATGCCAGCTCCTTTCATTCAGTCAGTAGCTTCAAACATTTCTGGACGTTTTTCAATGGCAAAAATCAATGAATATTGTAAATGCACAAACAGTAATATCTCCACATTGCAACGTGCAATTCTGAAATTTTTTGCTTTTTCCTGCTCCTCTTAGCATGATAAAGAAGATTCAAAGAGAGTGAGATGCCAGCTCTTTTCATTCAGTCAATAGCTTCAAACATTTCTGGTATATGAATAACATGATGTTTTTCAATGGCAAAAATCAATGAATATTGTAAATGCACAAACAGTAATTTCTACGCATTGCAAGGTGCAATTCTGAAATTTTTTGCTTTTTCCTGCTAATCCTAGCATGATAAAGAAGATTCAAAGAGAGTGAGATGCCAGCTCCTTTCATTCAGTCAGTAGCTTCAAACATTTCTGGACGTTTTTCAATGGCAAAAATCAATGAATATTGTAAATGCACAAACAGTAATATCTCCGCATTGCAATGTGCAATTCTGAAATTTTTTGCTTTTTCCTGCTAATCCTAGCATGATAAAGAAGATTCAAAGAGAGTGAGATGCCAGCTCTTTTCATTCAGTCAGTAGCTTCAAACATTTCTGGTATATGAATAACATGATGTTTTTCAATGGCAAAAATCAATGAATATTGTAAATGCACAAACAGTAATTTCTCCGCATTGCAAGGTGCAATTCTGAAATTTTTTGCTTTTTCCTGCTAATCCTAGCATGATAAAGAAGATTCAAAGAGAGTGAGATGCCAGCTCCTTTCATTCAGTCAGTAGCTTCAAACATTTCTGGACGTTTTTCAATGGCAAAAATCAATGAATATTGTAAATGCACAAACAGTAATATCTCCACATTGCAAGGTGCAATTCTGAAATTTTTTGCTTTTTCCTGCTCCTCTTAGCATGATAAAGAAGATTCAAAGAGAGTGAGATGCCAGCTCTTTTCATTCAGTCAGTAGCTTCAAACATTTCTGGTATATGAATAACATGATGTTTTTCAATGGCAAAAATAAATGAATATTGTAAATGCACAAACAGTAATTTCTCCGGATTGCAAGGTGCAATTCTGAATTTTTTTGCTTTTTCCTGCTAATGCTAGCATGATAAAGAAGATTCAAAGAGAGTGAGATGCCAGCTCCTTTCATTCAGTCAGTAGCTTCAAACATTTCTGGACGTTTTTCAATGGCAAAAATCAATGAATATTGTAAATGCACAAACAGTAATAGCTCCACATTGCAAGGTGCAATTCTGAAATTTTTTGCTTTTTCCTGCTCCTCTTAGCATGATAAAGAAGATTCAAAGAGAGTGAGATGCCAGCTCTTTTCATTCAGTCAGTAGCTTCAAACATTTCTGGTATATGAATAACATGATGTTTTTCAATGGCAAAAATCAATGAATATTGTAAATGCACAAACAGTAATTTCTCCGCATTGCAAGGTGCAATTCTGAAATTTTTTGCTTTTTCCTGCTAATCCTAGCATGATAAAGAAGATTCAAAGAGAGTGAGATGCCAGCTCCTTTCATTCAGTCAGTAGCTTCAAACATTTCTGGACGTTTTTCAATGGCAAAAATCAATGAATATTGTAAATGCACAAACAGTAATATCTCCACATTGCAAGGTGCAATTCTGAAATTTTTTGCTTTTTCCTGCTCCTCTTAGCATGATAAAGAAGATTCAAAGAGAGTGAGATGCCAGCTCTTTTCATTCAGTCAGTAGCTTCAAACATTTCTGGTATATGAATAACATGATGTTTTTCAATGGCAAAAATCAATGAATATTGTAAATGCACAAACAGTAATTTCTCCGCATTGCAAGGTGCAATTCTGAAATTTTTTGCTTTTTCCTGCTAATCCTAGCATGATAAAGAAGATTCAAAGAGAGTGAGATGCCAGCTCCTTTCATTCAGTCAGTAGCTTCAAACATTTCTGGAAGTTTTTCAATGGCAAAAATCAATGAATATTGTAAATGCACAAACAGTAATATCTCCACATTGCAAGGTGCAATTCTGAAATTTTTTGCTTTTTCCTGCTCCTCTTAGCATGATAAAGAAGATTCAAAGAGAGTGAGATGCCAGCTCTTTTCATTCAGTCAGTAGCTTCAAACATTTCTGGTATATGAATAACATGATGTTTTTCAATGGCAAAAATCAATGAATATTGTAAATGCACAAACAGTAATTTCTCTGCATTGCAAGGTGCAATTCTGAAATTTTTTGCTTTTTCCTGCTAATCCTAGCATGATAAAGAAGATTCAAAGAGAGTGAGATGCCAGCTCCTTTCATTCAGTTAGTAGCTTCAAACATTTCTGGACGTTTTTCAATGGCAAAAATCAATGAATATTGTAAATGCACAAACAGTAATATCTCCACATTGCAAGGTGCAATTCTGAAATTTTTTGCTTTTTCCTGCTCCTCTTAGCATGATAAAGAAGATTCAAAGAGAGTGAGATGCCAGCTCTTTTCATTCAGTCAGTAGCTTCAAACATTTCTGGTATATGAATAACATGATGTTTTTCAATGGCAAAAATCAATGAATATTGTAAATGCACAAACAGTAATTTCTCCGCATTGCAAGGTGCAATTCTGAAATTTTTTGCTTTTTCCTGCTAATCCTAGCATGATAAAGAAGATTCAAAGAGAGTGAGATGCCAGCTCCTTTCATTCAGTCAGTAGCTTCAAACATTTCTGGACGATTTTCAATGGCAAAAATCAATGAATATTGTAAATGCACAAACAGTAATATCTCCACATTGCAAGGTGCAATTCTGAAATTTTTTGCTTTTTCCTGCTCCTCTTAGCATGATAAAGAAGATTCAAAGAGAGTGAGATGCCAGCTCTTTTCATTCAGTCAGTAGCTTCAAACATTTCTGGTATATGAATAACATGATGTTTTTCAATGACAAAAATCAATGAATATTGTAAATGCACAAACAGTAATATCTCCACATTGCAAGGTGCAATTCTGAAATTTTTTGCTTTTTTCTGCTAATCCTAGCATGATAAAGAAGATTCAAAGGGAGTGAGATGCCAGCTCCTTTCATTCAGTCAGTAGCTTCAAACATTTCTGGACATTTTTCAATGGCAAAAATCAATGAATATTGTAAATGCACAAACAGTAATAACTCCACATTGCAAGGTGCAATTCTGAAATTTTTTGCTTTTTCCTGCTAATCCTAGCATGATAAAGAAGATTCAAAGAGAGTGAGATGCCAGCTCCTTTCATTCAGTCAGTAGCTTCAAACATTTCTGGACGTTTTTCAATGGCAAAAATCAATGAATATTGTAAATGCACAAACAGTAATATCTCCACATTGCAAGGTGCAATTCTGAAATTTTTTGCTTTTTCCTGCTAATCCTAGCATGATAAAGAAGATTCAAAGAGAGTGAGATGCCAGCTCTTTTCATTCAGTCAGTAGCTTCAAACATTTCTGGTATATGAATAACATGATGTTTTTCAATGGCAAAAATCAATGAATATTGTAAATGCACAAACAGTAATTTCTCCGCATTGCAAGGTGCAATTCTGAAATTTTTTGCTTTTTCCTGCTAATCCTAGCATGATAAAGAAGATTCAAAGAGAGTGAGATGCCAGCTCATTTCATTCAGTCAGTAGCTTCAAACATTTCTGGACGTTTTTCAATGGCAAAAATCAATGAATATTGTAAATGCACAAACAGTAATATCTCCACATTGCAAGGTGCAATTCTGAAATTTTTTGCTTTTTCCTGCTCCTCTTAGCATGATAAAGAAGATTCAAAGAGAGTGAGATGCCAGCTCTTTTCATTCAGTCAGTAGCTTCAAACATTTCTGGTATATGAATAACATGATGTTTTTCAATGGCAAAAATCAATGAATATTGTAAATGCACAAACAGTAATTTCTCCGCATTGCAAGGTGCAATTCTGAAATTTTTTGCTTTTTCCTGCTAATCCTAGCATGATAAAGAAGATTCAAAGAGAGTGAGATGCCAGCTCCTTTCATTCAGTCAGTAGCTTCAAACATTTCTGGACGTTTTTCAATGGCAAAAATCAATGAATATTGTAAATGCACAAACAGTAATATCTCCACATTGCAAGGTGCAATTCTGAAATTTTTTGCTTTTTCCTGCTCCTCTTAGCATGATAAAGAAGATTCAAAGAGAGTGAGATGCCAGCTCTTTTCATTCAGTCAGTAGCTTCAAACATTTCTGGTGTATGAATAACATGATGTTTTTCAATGGCAAAAATCAATGAATATTGTAAATGCACAAACAGTAATATCTCCACATTGCAACGTGCAATTCTGAAATTTTTTGCTTTTTCCTGCTAATCCTAGCATGATAAAGAAGATTCAAAGAGACTGAGATGCCAGCTCCTTTCATTCAGTCAGTAGCTTCAAACATTTCTGGACATTTTTCAATGGCAAAAATCAATGAATATTGTAAATGCACAAACACTAATAACTCCACATTGCAAGGTGCAATTCTGAAATTTTTTGCTTTTTCCTGCTAATCCTAGCATGATAAAGAAGATTCAAAGAGAGTGAGATGCCAGCTCCTTTCATTCAGTCAGTAGCTTCAAACATTTCTGGACGTTTTTCAATGGCAAAAATCAATGAATATTGTAAATGCACAAACAGTAATATCTCCACATTGCAAGGTGCAATTCTGAAATTTTTTGCTTTTTCCTGCTAATCCTAGCATGATAAAGAAGATTCAAAGAGAGTGAGATGCCAGCTCTTTTCATTCAGTCAGTAGCTTCAAACATTTCTGGTATATGAATAACATGATGTTTTTCAATGGCAAAAATCAATGAATATTGTAAATGCACAAACAGTAATTTCTCCGCATTGCAAGGTGCAATTCTGAAATTTTTTGCTTTTTCCTGCTAATCCTAGCATGATAAAGAAGATTCAAAGAGAGTGAGATGCCAGCTACTTTCATTCAGTCAGTAGCTTCAAACATTTCTGGACGTTTTTCAATGGCAAAAATCAATGAATATTGTAAATGCACAAACAGTAATATCTCCACACTGCAAGGTGCAATTCTGAAATTTTTTGCTTTTTCCTGCTCCTCTTAGCATGATAAAGAAGATTCAAAGAGAGTGAGATGCCAGCTCTTTTCACTCAGTCAGTAGCTTCAAACATTTCTGGTATATGAATAACATGATGTTTTTCAATGGCAAAAATCAATGAATATTGTAAATGCACAAACAGTAATTTCTCCGCATTGCAAGGTGCAATTCTGAAATTTTTTGCTTTTTCCTGCTAATCCTAGCATGATAAAGAAGATTCAAAGAGAGTGAGATGCCAGCTCCTTTCATTCAGTCAGTAGCTTCAAACATTTCTGGACGTTTTTCAATGGCAAAAATCAATGAATATTGTAAATGCACAAACAGTAATATCTCCACATTGCAAGGTGCAATTCTGAAATTTTTGCTTTTTCCTGCTCCTCTTAGCATGATAAAGAAGATTCAAAGAGAGTGAGATGCCAGCTCTTTTCATTCAGTCAGTAGCCTCAAACATTTCTGGTATATGAATAACATGATGTTTTTCAATGGCAAAAATCAATGAATATTGTAAATGCACAAACAGTAATTTCTCCGCATTGCAAGGTGCAATTCTGAAATTTTTTGCTTTTTCCTGCTAATCCTAGCATGATAAAGAAGATTCAAAGAGAGTGAGATGCCAGCTCCTTTCATTCAGTCAGTAGCTTCAAACATTTCTGGACGTTTTTCAATGGCAAAAATCAATGAATATTGTAAATGCACAAACAGTAATATCTCCACATTGCAAGGTGCAATTCTGAAATTTTTTGCTTTTTCCTGCTCCTCTTAGCATGATAAAGAAGATTCAAAGAGAGTGAGATGCCAGCTCTTTTCATTCAGTCAGTAGCTTCAAACATTTCTGGTATATGAATAACATGATGTTTTTCAATGGCAAAAATCAATGAATATTGTAAATGCACAAACAGTAATATCTCCACATTGCAAGGTGCAATTCTGAAATTTTTTGCTTTTTCCTGCTAATCCTAGCATGATAAAGAAGATTCAAAGAGAGTGAGATGCCAGCTCCTTTCATTCAGTCAGTAGCTTCAAACATTTCTGGACATTTTTCAATGGCAAAAATCAATGAATATTGTAAATGCACAAACAGTAATAACTCCACATTGCAAGGTGCAATTCTGAAATTTTTTGCTTTTTCCTGCTAATCCTAGCATGATAAAGAAGATTCAAAGAGAGTGAGATGCCAGCTCCTTTCATTCAGTCAGTAGCTTCAAACATTTCTGGACGTTTTTCAATGGCAAAAATCAATGAATATTGTAAATGCACAAACCGTAATATCTCCACATTGCAAGGTGCAATTCTGAAATTTTTTCCTTTTTCCTGCTAATCCTAGCATGATAAAGAAGATTCAAAGAGAGTGAGATGCCAGCTCTTTTCATTCAGTCAGTAGCTTCAAACATTTCTGGTATATGAATAACATGATGTTTTTCAATGGCAAAAATCAATGAATATTGTAAATGCACAAACAGTAATTTCTCCGCATTGCAAGGTGCAATTCTGAAATTTTTTGCTTTTTCCTGCTAATCCTAGCATGATAAAGAAGATTCAAAGAGAGTGAGATGCCAGCTCATTTCATTCAGTCAGTAGCTTCAAACATTTCTGGACGTTTTTCAATGGCAAAAATCAATGAATATTGTAAATGCACAAACAGTAATATCTCCACATTGCAAGGTGCAATTCTGAAATTTTTTGCTTTTTCCTGCTCCTCTTAGCATGATAAAGAAGATTCAAAGAGAGTGAGATGCCAGCTCTTTTCATTCAGTCAGTAGCTTCAAACATTTCTGGTATATGAATAACATGATGTTTTTCAATGGCAAAAATCAATGAATATTGTAAATGCACAAACAGTAATTTCTCCGCATTGCAAGGTGCAATTCTGAAATTTTTTGCTTTTTCCTGCTAATCCTAGCATGATAAAGAAGATTCAAAGAGAGTGAGATGCCAGCTCCTTTCATTCAGTCAGTAGCTTCAAACATTTCTGGACGTTTTTCAATGGCAAAAATCAATGAATATTGTAAATGCACAAACAGTAATATCTCCACATTGCAAGGTGCAATTCTGAAATTTTTTGCTTTTTCCTGCTCCTGTTAGCATGATAAAGATGATTCAAAGAGAGTGAGATGCCAGCTCTTTTCATTCAGTCAGTAGCTTCAAACATTTCTGGTATATGAATAACATGATGTTTTTCAATGGCAAAAATCAATGAATATTGTAAATGCACAAACAGTAATATCTCCACATTGCAAGGTGCAATTCTGAAATTTTTTGCTTTTTCCTGCTCCTCTTAGCATGATAAAGAAGATTCAAAGAGAGTGAGATGCCAGCTCTTTTCATTCAGTCAGTAGCTTCAAACATTTCTGGTATATGAATAACATGATGTTTTTCAATGGCAAAAATCAATGAATATTGTAAATGCACAAACAGTAATTTCTCCGCATTGCAAGGTGCAATTCTGAAATTTTTTGCTTTTTCCTGCTAATCCTAGCATGATAAAGAAGATTCAAAGAGAGTGAGATGCCAGCTCCTTTCATTCAGTCAGTAGCTTCAAACATTTCTGGACGTTTTTCAATTGCAAAAATCAATGAATATTGTAAATGCACAAACAGTAATATCTCCACATTGCAAGGTGCAATTCTGAAAGTTTTTGCTTTTTCCTGCTAATCCTGGCATGATAAAGAAGATTCAAAGAGAGTGAGATGCCAGCTCTTTTCATTCAGTCAGTAGCTTCAAACATTTCTGGTATATGAATAACATGATGTTTTTCAATGGCAAAAATCAATGAATATTGTAAATGCACAAACAGTAATTTCTCCGCATTGCAAGGTGCAATTCTGAAATTTTTTGCTTTTTCCTGCTAATCCTAGCATGATAAAGAAGATTCAAAGAGAGTGAGATGCCAGCTCCTTTCATTCAGTCAGTAGCTTCAAACATTTCTGGACGTTTTTCAATGGCAAAAATCAATGAATATTGTAAATGCACAAACAGTAATATCTCCACATTGCAAGGTGCAATTCTGAAATTTTTTGCTTTTTCCTGCTAATCCTAGCATGATAAAGAAGATTCAAAGAGAGTGAGATGCCAGCTCTTTTCATTCAGTCAGTAGCTTCAAACATTTCTGGTATATGAATAACATGATGTTTTTCAATGGCAAAAATCAATGAATATTGTAAATGCACAAACAGTAATATCTCCACATTGCAACGTGCAATTCTGAAATTTTTTGCTTTTTCCTGCTAATCCTAGCATGATAAAGAAGATTCAAAGAGAGTGAGATGCCAGCTCCTTTCATTCAGTCAGTAGCTTCAAACATTTCTGGACGTTTTTCAATGGCAAAAATCAATGAATATTGTAAATGCACAAACAGTAATATCTCCACATTGCAAGGTGCAATTCTGAAATTTTTTGCTTTTTCCTGCTCCTGTTAGCATGATAAAGATGATTCAAAGAGAGTGAGATGCCAGCTCTTTTCATTCAGTCAGTAGCTTCAAACATTTCTGGTATATGAATAACATGATGTTTTTCAATGGCAAAAATCAATGAATATTGTAAATGCACAAACAGTAATATCTCCACATTGCAAGGTGCAATTCTGAAATTTTTTGCTTTTTCCTGCTAATCCTAGCATGATAAAGAAGATTCAAAGAGAGTGAGATGCCAGCTCCTTTCATTCAGTCAGTAGCTTCAAACATTTCTGGACGTTTTTCAATGGCAAAAATCAATGAATATTGTAAATGCACAAACAGTAATATCTCCACATTGCAAGGTGCAATTCTGAAATTTTTTGCTTTTTCCTGCTCCTCTTAGCATGATAAAGAAGATTCAAAGAGAGTGAGATGCCAGCTCTTTTCATTCAGTCAGTAGCTTCAAACATTTCTGGTATATGAATAACATGATGTTTTTCAATGGCAAAAATCAATGAATATTGTAAATGCACAAACAGTAATTTCTCCGCATTGCAAGGTGCAATTCTGAAATTTTTTGCTTTTTCCTGCTAATCCTAGCATGATAAAGAAGATTCAAAGAGAGTGAGATGCCAGCTCCTTTCATTCAGTCAGTAGCTTCAAACATTTCTGGACGTTTTTCAATGGCAAAAATCAATGAATATTGTAAATGCACAAACAGTAATATCTCCACATTGCAAGGTGCAATTCTGAAATTTTTTGCTTTTTCCTGCTAATCCTGGCATGATAAAGAAGATTCAAAGAGAGTGAGATGCCAGCTCTTTTCATTCAGTCAGTAGCTTCAAACATTTCTGGTATATGAATAACATGATGTTTTTCAATGGCAAAAATCAATGAATATTCTAAATGCACAAACAGTAATTTCTCCGCATTGCAAGGTGCAATTCTGAAATTTTTTGCTTTTTCCTGCTAATCCTAGCATGATAAAGAAGATTCAAAGAGAGTGAGATGCCAGCTCCTTTCATTCAGTCAGTAGCTTCAAACATTTCTGGACGTTTTTCAATGGCAAAAATCAATGAATATTGTAAATGCACAAACAGTAATATCTCCACATTGCAAGGTGCAATTCTGAAATTTTTTGCTTTTTCCTGCTAATCCTGGCATGATAAAGAAGATTCAAAGAGAGTGAGATGCCAGCTCTTTTCATTCAGTCAGTAGCTTCAAACATTTCTGGTATATGAATAACATGATGTTTTTCAATGGCAAAAATCAATGAATATTGTAAATGCACAAACAGTAATTTCTCCGCATTGCAAGGTGCAATTCTGAAATTTTTTGCTTTTTCCTGCTAATCCTAGCATGATAAAGAAGATTCAAAGAGAGTGAGATGCCAGCTCCTTTCATTCAGTCAGTAGCTTCAAACATTTCTGGACGTTTTTCAATGGCAAAAATCAATGAATATTGTAAATGCACAAACAGTAATATCTCCACATTGCAAGGTGCAATTCTGAAATTTTTTGCATTTTCCTGCTCCTCTTAGCATGATAAAGAAGATTCAAAGAGAGTGAGATGCCAGCTCTTTTCATTCAGTCAGTAGCTTCAAACATTTCTGGTATATGAATAACATGATGTTTTCAAATGGCAAAAATCAATGAATATTGTAAATGCACAAACAGTAATTTCTCCGCATTGCAAGGTGCAATTCTGAAATTTTTTGCTTTTTCCTGCTAATCCTAGCATGATAAAGAAGATTCAAAGAGAGTGAGATGCCAGCTCCTTTCATTCAGTCAGTAGCTTCAAACATTTCTGGACGTTTTTCAATGGCAAAAATCAATGAATATTGTAAATGCACAAACAGTAATATCTCCACATTGCAAGGTGCAATTCTGAAATTTTTTGCTTTTTCCTGCTAATCCTGGCATGATAAAGAAGATTCAAAGAGAGTGAGATGCCAGCTCTTTTCATTCAGTCAGTAGCTTCAAACATTTCTGGTATATGAATAACATGATGTTTTTCAATGGCAAAAATCAATGAATATTGTAAATGCACAAACAGTAATTTCTCCGCTTTGCAAGGTGCAATTCTGAAATTTTTTGCTTTTTCCTGCTAATCCTGGCATGATAAAGAAGATTCAAAGAGAGTGAGATGCCAGCTCTTTTCATTCAGTCAGTAGCTTCAAACATTTCTGGTATATGAATAACATGATGTTTTTCAATGGCAAAAATCAATGAATATTGTAAATGCACAAACAGTAATTTCTCCGCATTGCAAGGTGAAATTCTGAAATTTTTTGCTTTTTCCTGCTAATCCTAGCATGATAAAGAAGATTCAAAGAGAGTGAGATGCCAGCTCCTTTCATTCAGTCAGTAGCTTCAAACATTTCTGGACGTTTTTCAATGGTAAAAATCACTGAATATTGTAAATGCACAAACAGTAATATCTCCACATTGCAAGGTGCAATTCTGAAATTTTTTGCATTTTCATGCTCCTCTTAGCATGATAAAGAAGATTCAAAGAGAGTGAGATGCCAGCTCTTTTCATTCAGTCAGTAGCTTCAAACATTTCTGGTATATGAATAACATGATGTTTTCAAATGGCAAAAATCAATGAATATTGTAAATGCACAAACAGTAATTTCTCCGCATTGCAAGGTGCAATTCTGAAATTTTTTGCTTTTTCCTGCTAATCCTAGCATGATAAAGAAGATTCAAAGAGAGTGAGATGCCAGCTCCTTTCATTCAGTCAGTAGCTTCAAACATTTCTGGACGTTTTTCAATGGCAAAAATCAATGAATATTGTAAATGCACAAACAGTAATATCTCCACATTGCAAGGTGCAATTCTGAAATTTTTTGCTTTTTCCTGCTAATCCTGGCATGATAAAGAAGATTCAAAGAGAGTGAGATGCCAGCTCTTTTCATTCAGTCAGTAGCTTCAAACATTTCTGGTATATGAATAACATGATGTTTTTCAATGGCAAAAATCAATGAATATTGTAAATGCACAAACAGTAATTTCTCCGCTTTGCAAGGTGCAATTCTGAAATTTTTTGCTTTTTCCTGCTAATCCTGGCATGATAAAGAAGATTCAAAGAGAGTGAGATGCCAGCTCTTTTCATTCAGTCAGTAGCTTCAAACATTTCTGGTATATGAATAACATGATGTTTTTCAATGGCAAAAATCAATGAATATTGTAAATGCACAAACAGTAATTTCTCCGCATTGCAAGGTGAAATTCTGAAATTTTTTGCTTTTTCCTGCTAATCCTAGCATGATAAGGAAGATTCAAAGAGAGTGAGATGCCAGCTCCTTTCATTCAGTCAGTAGCTTCAAACATTTCTGGACGTTTTTCAATGGTAAAAATCACTGAATATTGTAAATGCACAAACAGTAATATCTCCACATTGCAAGGTGCAATTCTGAAATTTTTTGCATTTTCATGCTCCTCTTAGCATGATAAAGAAGATTCAAAGAGAGTGAGATGCCAGCTCTTTTCATTCAGTCAGTAGCTTCAAACATTTCTGGTATATGAATAACATGATGTTTTTCAATGGCAAAAATCAATGAATATTGTAAATGCACAAACAGTAATATCTCCACATTGCAACGTGCAATTCTGAAATTTTTTGCTTTTTCCTGCTAATCCTAGCATGATAAAGAAGATTCAAAGAGACTGAGATGCCAGCTCCTTTCATTCAGTCAGTAGCTTCAAACATTTCTGGACATTTTTCAATGGCAAAAATCAATGAATATTGTAAATGCACAAACACTAATAACTCCACATTGCAAGGTGCAATTCTGAAATTTTTTGCTTTTTCCTGCTAATCCTAGCATGATAAAGAAGATTCAAAGAGAGTGAGATGCCAGCTCCTTTCATTCAGTCAGTAGCTTCAAACATTTCTGGACGTTTTTCAATGGCAAAAATCAATGAATATTGTAAATGCACAAACAGTAATATCTCCACATTGCAAGGTGCAATTCTGAAATTTTTTGCTTTTTCCTGCTAATCCTAGCATGATAAAGAAGATTCAAAGAGAGTGAGATGCCAGCTCTTTTCATTCAGTCAGTAGCTTCAAACATTTCTGGTATATGAATAACATGATGTTTTTCAATGGCAAAAATCAATGAATATTGTAAATGCACAAACAGTAATTTCTCCGCATTGCAAGGTGCAATTCTGAAATTTTTTGCTTTTTCCTGCTAATCCTAGCATGATAAAGAAGATTCAAAGAGAGTGAGATGCCAGCTCCTTTCATTCAGTCAGTAGCTTCAAACATTTCTGGACGTTTTTCAATGGCAAAAATCAATGAATATTGTAAATGCACAAACAGTAATATCTCCACATTGCAAGGTGCAATTCTGAAATTTTTTGCTTTTTCCTGCTCCTCTTAGCATGATAAAGAAGATTCAAAGAGAGTGAGATGCCAGCTCTTTTCACTCAGTCAGTAGCTTCAAACATTTCTGGTATATGAATAACATGATGTTTTTCAATGGCAAAAATCAATGAATATTGTAAATGCACAAACAGTAATTTCTCCGCATTGCAAGGTGCAATTCTGAAATTTTTTGCTTTTTCCTGCTAATCCTAGCATGATAAAGAAGATTCAAAGAGAGTGAGATGCCAGCTCCTTTCATTCAGTCAGTAGCTTCAAACATTTCTGGACGTTTTTCAATGGCAAAAATCAATGAATATTGTAAATGCACAAACAGTAATATCTCCACATTGCAAGGTGCAATTCTGAAATTTTTGCTTTTTCCTGCTCCTCTTAGCATGATAAAGAAGATTCAAAGAGAGTGAGATGCCAGCTCTTTTCATTCAGTCAGTAGCCTCAAACATTTCTGGTATATGAATAACATGATGTTTTTCAATGGCAAAAATCAATGAATATTGTAAATGCACAAACAGTAATTTCTCCGCATTGCAAGGTGCAATTCTGAAATTTTTTGCTTTTTCCTGCTAATCCTAGCATGATAAAGAAGATTCAAAGAGAGTGAGATGCCAGCTCCTTTCATTCAGTCAGTAGCTTCAAACATTTCTGGACGTTTTTCAATGGCAAAAATCAATGAATATTGTAAATGCACAAACAGTAATATCTCCACATTGCAAGGTGCAATTCTGAAATTTTTTGCTTTTTCCTGCTCCTCTTAGCATGATAAAGAAGATTCAAAGAGAGTGAGATGCCAGCTCTTTTCATTCAGTCAGTAGCTTCAAACATTTCTGGTATATGAATAACATGATGTTTTTCAATGGCAAAAATCAATGAATATTGTAAATGCACAAACCGTAATATCTCCACATTGCAAGGTGCAATTCTGAAATTTTTTCCTTTTTCCTGCTAATCCTAGCATGATAAAGAAGATTCAAAGAGAGTGAGATGCCAGCTCTTTTCATTCAGTCAGTAGCTTCAAACATTTCTGGTATATGAATAACATGATGTTTTTCAATGGCAAAAATCAATGAATATTGTAAATGCACAAACAGTAATTTCTCCGCATTGCAAGGTGCAATTCTGAAATTTTTTGCTTTTTCCTGCTAATCCTAGCATGATAAAGAAGATTCAAAGAGAGTGAGATGCCAGCTCCTTTCATTCAGTCAGTAGCTTCAAACATTTCTGGACGTTTTTCAATGGCAAAAATCAATGAATATTGTAAATGCACAAACCGTAATATCTCCACATTGCAAGGTGCAATTCTGAAATTTTTTCCTTTTTCCTGCTAATCCTAGCATGATAAAGAAGATTCAAAGAGAGTGAGATGCCAGCTCTTTTCATTCAGTCAGTAGCTTCAAACATTTCTGGTATATGAATAACATGATGTTTTTCAATGGCAAAAATCAATGAATATTGTAAATGCACAAACAGTAATTTCTCCGCATTGCAAGGTGCAATTCTGAAATTTTTTGCTTTTTCCTGCTAATCCTAGCATGATAAAGAAGATTCAAAGAGAGTGAGATGCCAGCTCATTTCATTCAGTCAGTAGCTTCAAACATTTCTGGACGTTTTTCAATGGCAAAAATCAATGAATATTGTAAATGCACAAACAGTAATATCTCCACATTGCAAGGTGCAATTCTGAAATTTTTTGCTTTTTCCTGCTCCTCTTAGCATGATAAAGAAGATTCAAAGAGAGTGAGATGCCAGCTCTTTTCATTCAGTCAGTAGCTTCAAACATTTCTGGTATATGAATAACATGATGTTTTTCAATGGCAAAAATCAATGAATATTGTAAATGCACAAACAGTAATTTCTCCGCATTGCAAGGTGCAATTCTGAAATTTTTTGCTTTTTCCTGCTAATCCTAGCATGATAAAGAAGATTCAAAGAGAGTGAGATGCCAGCTCCTTTCATTCAGTCAGTAGCTTCAAACATTTCTGGACGTTTTTCAATGGCAAAAATCAATGAATATTGTAAATGCACAAACAGTAATATCTCCACATTGCAAGGTGCAATTCTGAAATTTTTTGCTTTTTCCTGTTCCTGTTAGCATGATAAAGATGATTCAAAGAGAGTGAGATGCCAGCTCTTTTCATTCAGTCAGTAGCTTCAAACATTTCTGGTATATGAATAACATGATGTTTTTCAATGGCAAAAATCAATGAATATTGTAAATGCACAAACAGTAATATCTCCACATTGCAAGGTGCAATTCTGAAATTTTTTGCTTTTTCCTGCTAATCCTAGCATGATAAAGAAGATTCAAAGAGAGTGAGATGCCAGCTCCTTTCATTCAGTCAGTAGCTTCAAACATTTCTGGACGTTTTTCAATGGCAAAAATCAATGAATATTGTAAATGCACAAACAGTAATATCTCCACATTGCAAGGTGCAATTCTGAAATTTTTTGCTTTTTCCTGCTCCTCTTAGCATGATAAAGAAGATTCAAAGAGAGTGAGATGCCAGCTCTTTTCATTCAGTCAGTAGCTTCAAACATTTCTGGTATATGAATAACATGATGTTTTTCAATGGCAAAAATCAATGAATATTGTAAATGCACAAACAGTAATTTCTCCGCATTGCAAGGTGCAATTCTGAAATTTTTTGCTTTTTCCTGCTAATCCTAGCATGATAAAGAAGATTCAAAGAGAGTGAGATGCCAGCTCCTTTCATTCAGTCAGTAGCTTCAAACATTTCTGGACGTTTTTCAATGGCAAAAATCAATGAATATTGTAAATGCACAAACAGTAATATCTCCACATTGCAAGGTGCAATTCTGAAATTTTTTGCTTTTTCCTGCTAATCCTGGCATGATAAAGAAGATTCAAAGAGAGTGAGATGCCAGCTCTTTTCATTCAGTCAGTAGCTTCAAACATTTCTGGTATATGAATAACATGATGTTTTTCAATGGCAAAAATCAATGAATATTGTAAATGCACAAACAGTAATTTCTCCGCATTGCAAGGTGCAATTCTGAAATTTTTTGCTTTTTTCTGCTAATCCTAGCATGATAAAGAAGATTCAAAGAGAGTGAGATGCCAGCTCCTTTCATTCAGTCAGTAGCTTCAAACATTTCTGGACGTTTTTCAATGGCAAAAATCAATGAATATTGTAAATGCACAAACAGTAATATCTCCACATTGCAAGGTGCAATTCTGAAATTTTTTGCTTTTTCCTGCTAATCCTGGCATGATAAAGAAGATTCAAAGAGAGTGAGATGCCAGCTCTTTTCATTCAGTCAGTAGCTTCAAACATTTCTGGTATATGAATAACATGATGTTTTTCAATGGCAAAAATCAATGAATATTGTAAATGCACAAACAGTAATTTCTCCGCATTGCAAGGTGCAATTCTGAAATTTTTTGCTTTTTCCTGCTAATCCTAGCATGATAAAGAAGATTCAAAGAGAGTGAGATGCCAGCTCCTTTCATTCAGTCAGTAGCTTCAAACATTTCTGGACGTTTTTCAATGGCAAAAATCAATGAATATTGTAAATGCACAAACAGTAATATCTCCACATTGCAAGGTGCAATTCTGAATTTTTTTGCATTTTCCTGCTCCTCTTAGCATGATAAAGAAGATTCAAAGAGAGTGAGATGCCAGCTCTTTTCATTCAGTCAGTAGCTTCAAACATTTCTGGTATATGAATAACATGATGTTTTCAAATGGCAAAAATCAATGAATATTGTAAATGCACAAACAGTAATTTCTCCGCATTGCAAGGTGCAATTCTGAAATTTTTTGCTTTTTCCTGCTAATCCTAGCATGATAAAGAAGATTCAAAGAGAGTGAGATGCCAGCTCCTTTCATTCAGTCAGTAGCTTCAAACATTTCTGGACGTTTTTCAATGGCAAAAATCAATGAATATTGTAAATGCACAAACAGTAATATCTCCACATTGCAAGGTGCAATTCTGAAATTTTTTGCTTTTTCCTGCTAATCCTGGCATGATAAAGAAGATTCAAAGAGAGTGAGATGCCAGCTCTTTTCATTCAGTCAGTAGCCTCAAACATTTCTGGTATATGAATAACATGATGTTTTTCAATGGCAAAAATCAATGAATATTGTAAATGCACAAACAGTAATTTCTCCGCATTGCAAGGTGCAATTCTGAAATTTTTTGCTTTTTCCTGCTAATCCTAGCATGATAAAGAAGTTACAAAGAGAGTGAGATGCCAGCTCCTTTCATTCAGTCAGTAGCTTCAAACATTTCTGGACGTTTTTCAATGGCAAAAATCAATGAATATTGTAAATGCACAAACAGTAATATCTCCACATTGCAAGGTGCAATTCTGAAATTTTTTGCTTTTTCCTGCTCCTCTTAGCATGATAAAGAAGATTCAAAGAGAGTGAGATGCCAGCTCTTTTCATTCAGTCAGTAGCTTCAAACATTTCTGGTATATGAATAACATGATGTTTTTCAATGGCAAAAATCAATGAATATTGTAAATGCACAAACCGTAATATCTCCACATTGCAAGGTGCAATTCTGAAATTTTTTCCTTTTTCCTGCTAATCCTAGCATGATAAAGAAGATTCAAAGAGAGTGAGATGCCAGCTCTTTTCATTCAGTCAGTAGCTTCAAACATTTCTGGTATATGAATAACATGATGTTTTTCAATGGCAAAAATCAATGAATATTGTAAATGCACAAACAGTAATTTCTCCGCATTGCAAGGTGCAATTCTGAAATTTTTTGCTTTTTCCTGCTAATCCTAGCATGATAAAGAAGATTCAAAGAGAGTGAGATGCCAGCTCCTTTCATTCAGTCAGTAGCTTCAAACATTTCTGGACGTTTTTCAATGGCAAAAATCAATGAATATTGTAAATGCACAAACCGTAATATCTCCACATTGCAAGGTGCAATTCTGAAATTTTTTCCTTTTTCCTGCTAATCCTAGCATGATAAAGAAGATTCAAAGAGAGTGAGATGCCAGCTCTTTTCATTCAGTCAGTAGCTTCAAACATTTCTGGTATATGAATAACATGATGTTTTTCAATGGCAAAAATCAATGAATATTGTAAATGCACAAACAGTAATTTCTCCGCATTGCAAGGTGCAATTCTGAAATTTTTTGCTTTTTCCTGCTAATCCTAGCATGATAAAGAAGATTCAAAGAGAGTGAGATGCCAGCTCATTTCATTCAGTCAGTAGCTTCAAACATTTCTGGACGTTTTTCAATGGCAAAAATCAATGAATATTGTAAATGCACAAACAGTAATATCTCCACATTGCAAGGTGCAATTCTGAAATTTTTTGCTTTTTCCTGCTCCTCTTAGCATGATAAAGA
Source organism: Phyllobates terribilis (assembly GCF_046119375.1). NCBI lineage: Eukaryota > Metazoa > Chordata > Amphibia > Anura > Dendrobatidae > Phyllobates > Phyllobates terribilis. The sequence continues at coordinate 3,031,414 of NW_027362937.1, read as the reverse complement.
AGATTCAAAGAGAGTGAGATGCCAGCTCTTTTCATTCAGTCAGTAGCTTCAAACATTTCTGGTATATGAATAACATGATGTTTTTCAATGGCAAAAATCAATGAATATTGTAAATGCACAAACAGTAATTTCTCCGCATTGCAAGGTGCAATTCTGAAATTTTTTGCTTTTTCCTGCTAATCCTAGCATGATAAAGAAGATTCAAAGAGAGTGAGATGCCAGCTCCTTTCATTCAGTCAGTAGCTTCAAACATTTCTGGACGTTTTTCAATGGCAAAAATCAATGAATATTGTAAATGCACAAACAGTAATATCTCCACATTGCAAGGTGCAATTCTGAAATTTTTTGCTTTTTCCTGCTCCTGTTAGCATGATAAAGATGATTCAAAGAGAGTGAGATGCCAGCTCTTTTCATTCAGTCAGTAGCTTCAAACATTTCTGGTATATGAATAACATGATGTTTTTCAATGGCAAAAATCAATGAATATTGTAAATGCACAAACAGTAATATCTCCACATTGCAAGGTGCAATTCTGAAATTTTTTGCTTTTTCCTGCTAATCCTAGCATGATAAAGAAGATTCAAAGAGAGTGAGATGCCAGCTCCTTTCATTCAGTCAGTAGCTTCAAACATTTCTGGACGTTTTTCAATGGCAAAAATCAATGAATATTGTAAATGCACAAACAGTAATATCTCCACATTGCAAGGTGCAATTCTGAAATTTTTTGCTTTTTCCTGCTCCTCTTAGCATGATAAAGAAGATTCAAAGAGAGTGAGATGCCAGCTCTTTTCATTCAGTCAGTAGCTTCAAACATTTCTGGTATATGAATAACATGATGTTTTTCAATGGCAAAAATCAATGAATATTGTAAATGCACAAACAGTAATTTCTCCGCATTGCAAGGTGCAATTCTGAAATTTTTTGCTTTTTCCTGCTAATCCTAGCATGATAAAGAAGATTCAAAGAGAGTGAGATGCCAGCTCCTTTCATTCAGTCAGTAGCTTCAAACATTTCTGGACGTTTTTCAATGGCAAAAATCAATGAATATTGTAAATGCACAAACAGTAATATCTCCACATTGCAAGGTGCAATTCTGAAATTTTTTGCTTTTTCCTGCTAATCCTGGCATGATAAAGAAGATTCAAAGAGAGTGAGATGCCAGCTCTTTTCATTCAGTCAGTAGCTTCAAACATTTCTGGTATATGAATAACATGATGTTTTTCAATGGCAAAAATCAATGAATATTGTAAATGCACAAACAGTAATTTCTCCGCATTGCAAGGTGCAATTCTGAAATTTTTTGCTTTTTCCTGCTAATCCTAGCATGATAAAGAAGATTCAAAGAGAGTGAGATGCCAGCTCCTTTCATTCAGTCAGTAGCTTCAAACATTTCTGGACGTTTTTCAATGGCAAAAATCAATGAATATTGTAAATGCACAAACAGTAATATCTCCACATTGCAAGGTGCAATTCTGAAATTTTTTGCTTTTTCCTGCTAATCCTGGCATGATAAAGAAGATTCAAAGAGAGTGAGATGCCAGCTCTTTTCATTCAGTCAGTAGCTTCAAACATTTCTGGTATATGAATAACATGATGTTTTTCAATGGCAAAAATCAATGAATATTGTAAATGCACAAACAGTAATTTCTCCGCATTGCAAGGTGCAATTCTGAAATTTTTTGCTTTTTCCTGCTAATCCTAGCATGATAAAGAAGATTCAAAGAGAGTGAGATGCCAGCTCCTTTCATTCAGTCAGTAGCTTCAAACATTTCTGGACGTTTTTCAATGGCAAAAATCAATGAATATTGTAAATGCACAAACAGTAATATCTCCACATTGCAAGGTGCAATTCTGAAATTTTTTGCTTTTTCCTGCTAATCCTGGCATGATAAAGAAGATTCAAAGAGAGTGAGATGCCAGCTCTTTTCATTCAGTCAGTAGCTTCAAACATTTCTGGTATATGAATAACATGATGTTTTTCAATGGCAAAAATCAATGAATATTGTAAATGCACAAACAGTAATTTCTCCGCTTTGCAAGGTGCAATTCTGAAATTTTTTGCTTTTTCCTGCTAATCCTGGCATGATAAAGAAGATTCAAAGAGAGTGAGATGCCAGCTCTTTTCATTCAGTCAGTAGCTTCAAACATTTCTGGTATATGAATAACATGATGTTTTTCAATGGCAAAAATCAATGAATATTGTAAATGCACAAACAGTAATTTCTCCGCATTGCAAGGTGAAATTCTGAAATTTTTTGCTTTTTCCTGCTAATCCTAGCATGATAAAGAAGATTCAAAGAGAGTGAGATGCCAGCTCCTTTCATTCAGTCAGTAGCTTCAAACATTTCTGGACGTTTTTCAATGGTAAAAATCACTGAATATTGTAAATGCACAAACAGTAATATCTCCACATTGCAAGGTGCAATTCTGAAATTTTTTGCATTTTCATGCTCCTCTTAGCATGATAAAGAAGATTCAAAGAGAGTGAGATGCCAGCTCTTTTCATTCAGTCAGTAGCTTCAAACATTTCTGGTATATGAATAACATGATGTTTTTCAATGGCAAAAATCAATGAATATTGTAAATGCACAAACAGTAATATCTCCACATTGCAAGGTGCAATTCTGAAATTTTTTGCTTTTTCCTGCTAATCCTAGCATGATAAAGAAGATTCAAAGAGAGTGAGATGCCAGCTCCTTTCATTCAGTCAGTAGCTTCAAACATTTCTGGACGTTTTTCAATGGCAAAAATCAATGAATATTGTAAATGCACAAACAGTAATATCTCCACATTGCAAGGTGCAATTCTGAAATTTTTTGCTTTTTCCTGCTCCTGTTAGCATGATAAAGATGATTCAAAGAGAGTGAGATGCCAGCTCTTTTCATTCAGTCAGTAGCTTCAAACATTTCTGGTATATGAATAACATGATGTTTTTCAATGGCAAAAATCAATGAATATTGTAAATGCACAAACAGTAATATCTCCACATTGCAAGGTGCAATTCTGAAATTTTTTGCTTTTTCCTGCTAATCCTAGCATGATAAAGAAGATTCAAAGAGAGTGAGATGCCAGCTCCTTTCATTCAGTCAGTAGCTTCAAACATTTCTGGACGTTTTTCAATGGCAAAAATCAATGAATATTGTAAATGCACAAACAGTAATATCTCCACATTGCAAGGTGCAATTCTGAAATTTTTTGCTTTTTCCTGCTCCTCTTAGCATGATAAAGAAGATTCAAAGAGAGTGAGATGCCAGCTCTTTTCATTCAGTCAGTAGCTTCAAACATTTCTGGTATATGAATAACATGATGTTTTTCAATGGCAAAAATCAATGAATATTGTAAATGCACAAACAGTAATTTCTCCGCATTGCAAGGTGCAATTCTGAAATTTTTTGCTTTTTCCTGCTAATCCTAGCATGATAAAGAAGATTCAAAGAGAGTGAGATGCCAGCTCCTTTCATTCAGTCAGTAGCTTCAAACATTTCTGGACGTTTTTCAATGGCAAAAATCAATGAATATTGTAAATGCACAAACAGTAATATCTCCACATTGCAAGGTGCAATTCTGAAATTTTTTGCTTTTTCCTGCTAATCCTGGCATGATAAAGAAGATTCAAAGAGAGTGAGATGCCAGCTCTTTTCATTCAGTCAGTAGCTTCAAACATTTCTGGTATATGAATAACATGATGTTTTTCAATGGCAAAAATCAATGAATATTGTAAATGCACAAACAGTAATTTCTCCGCATTGCAAGGTGCAATTCTGAAATTTTTTGCTTTTTCCTGCTAATCCTAGCATGATAAAGAAGATTCAAAGAGAGTGAGATGCCAGCTCCTTTCATTCAGTCAGTAGCTTCAAACATTTCTGGACGTTTTTCAATGGCAAAAATCAATGAATATTGTAAATGCACAAACAGTAATATCTCCACATTGCAAGGTGCAATTCTGAAATTTTTTGCTTTTTCCTGCTAATCCTGGCATGATAAAGAAGATTCAAAGAGAGTGAGATGCCAGCTCTTTTCATTCAGTCAGTAGCTTCAAACATTTCTGGTATATGAATAACATGATGTTTTTCAATGGCAAAAATCAATGAATATTGTAAATGCACAAACAGTAATTTCTCCGCATTGCAAGGTGCAATTCTGAAATTTTTTGCTTTTTCCTGCTAATCCTAGCATGATAAAGAAGATTCAAAGAGAGTGAGATGCCAGCTCCTTTCATTCAGTCAGTAGCTTCAAACATTTCTGGACGTTTTTCAATGGCAAAAATCAATGAATATTGTAAATGCACAAACAGTAATATCTCCACATTGCAAGGTGCAATTCTGAAATTTTTTGCATTTTCCTGCTCCTCTTAGCATGATAAAGAAGATTCAAAGAGAGTGAGATGCCAGCTCTTTTCATTCAGTCAGTAGCTTCAAACATTTCTGGTATATGAATAACATGATGTTTTCAAATGGCAAAAATCAATGAATATTGTAAATGCACAAACAGTAATTTCTCCGCATTGCAAGGTGCAATTCTGAAATTTTTTGCTTTTTCCTGCTAATCCTAGCATGATAAAGAAGATTCAAAGAGAGTGAGATGCCAGCTCCTTTCATTCAGTCAGTAGCTTCAAACATTTCTGGACGTTTTTCAATGGCAAAAATCAATGAATATTGTAAATGCACAAACAGTAATATCTCCACATTGCAAGGTGCAATTCTGAAATTTTTTGCTTTTTCCTGCTAATCCTGGCATGATAAAGAAGATTCAAAGAGAGTGAGATGCCAGCTCTTTTCATTCAGTCAGTAGCTTCAAACATTTCTGGTATATGAATAACATGATGTTTTTCAATGGCAAAAATCAATGAATATTGTAAATGCACAAACAGTAATTTCTCCGCTTTGCAAGGTGCAATTCTGAAATTTTTTGCTTTTTCCTGCTAATCCTGGCATGATAAAGAAGATTCAAAGAGAGTGAGATGCCAGCTCTTTTCATTCAGTCAGTAGCTTCAAACATTTCTGGTATATGAATAACATGATGTTTTTCAATGGCAAAAATCAATGAATATTGTAAATGCACAAACAGTAATTTCTCCGCATTGCAAGGTGAAATTCTGAAATTTTTTGCTTTTTCCTGCTAATCCTAGCATGATAAAGAAGATTCAAAGAGAGTGAGATGCCAGCTCCTTTCATTCAGTCAGTAGCTTCAAACATTTCTGGACGTTTTTCAATGGTAAAAATCACTGAATATTGTAAATGCACAAACAGTAATATCTCCACATTGCAAGGTGCAATTCTGAAATTTTTTGCATTTTCATGCTCCTCTTAGCATGATAAAGAAGATTCAAAGAGAGTGAGATGCCAGCTCTTTTCATTCAGTCAGTAGCTTCAAACATTTCTGGTATATGAATAACATGATGTTTTTCAATGGCAAAAATCAATGAATATTGTAAATGCACAAACAGTAATATCTCCACATTGCAACGTGCAATTCTGAAATTTTTTGCTTTTTCCTGCTAATCCTAGCATGATAAAGAAGATTCAAAGAGACTGAGATGCCAGCTCCTTTCATTCAGTCAGTAGCTTCAAACATTTCTGGACATTTTTCAATGGCAAAAATCAATGAATATTGTAAATGCACAAACACTAATAACTCCACATTGCAAGGTGCAATTCTGAAATTTTTTGCTTTTTCCTGCTAATCCTAGCATGATAAAGAAGATTCAAAGAGAGTGAGATGCCAGCTCCTTTCATTCAGTCAGTAGCTTCAAACATTTCTGGACGTTTTTCAATGGCAAAAATCAATGAATATTGTAAATGCACAAACAGTAATATCTCCACATTGCAAGGTGCAATTCTGAAATTTTTTGCTTTTTCCTGCTAATCCTAGCATGATAAAGAAGATTCAAAGAGAGTGAGATGCCAGCTCTTTTCATTCAGTCAGTAGCTTCAAACATTTCTGGTATATGAATAACATGATGTTTTTCAATGGCAAAAATCAATGAATATTGTAAATGCACAAACAGTAATTTCTCCGCATTGCAAGGTGCAATTCTGAAATTTTTTGCTTTTTCCTGCTAATCCTAGCATGATAAAGAAGATTCAAAGAGAGTGAGATGCCAGCTCCTTTCATTCAGTCAGTAGCTTCAAACATTTCTGGACGTTTTTCAATGGCAAAAATCAATGAATATTGTAAATGCACAAACAGTAATATCTCCACATTGCAAGGTGCAATTCTGAAATTTTTTGCTTTTTCCTGCTCCTCTTAGCATGATAAAGAAGATTCAAAGAGAGTGAGATGCCAGCTCTTTTCACTCAGTCAGTAGCTTCAAACATTTCTGGTATATGAATAACATGATGTTTTTCAATGGCAAAAATCAATGAATATTGTAAATGCACAAACAGTAATTTCTCCGCATTGCAAGGTGCAATTCTGAAATTTTTTGCTTTTTCCTGCTAATCCTAGCATGATAAAGAAGATTCAAAGAGAGTGAGATGCCAGCTCCTTTCATTCAGTCAGTAGCTTCAAACATTTCTGGACGTTTTTCAATGGCAAAAATCAATGAATATTGTAAATGCACAAACAGTAATATCTCCACATTGCAAGGTGCAATTCTGAAATTTTTGCTTTTTCCTGCTCCTCTTAGCATGATAAAGAAGATTCAAAGAGAGTGAGATGCCAGCTCTTTTCATTCAGTCAGTAGCCTCAAACATTTCTGGTATATGAATAACATGATGTTTTTCAATGGCAAAAATCAATGAATATTGTAAATGCACAAACAGTAATTTCTCCGCATTGCAAGGTGCAATTCTGAAATTTTTTGCTTTTTCCTGCTAATCCTAGCATGATAAAGAAGATTCAAAGAGAGTGAGATGCCAGCTCCTTTCATTCAGTCAGTAGCTTCAAACATTTCTGGACGTTTTTCAATGGCAAAAATCAATGAATATTGTAAATGCACAAACAGTAATATCTCCACATTGCAAGGTGCAATTCTGAAATTTTTTGCTTTTTCCTGCTCCTCTTAGCATGATAAAGAAGATTCAAAGAGAGTGAGATGCCAGCTCTTTTCATTCAGTCAGTAGCTTCAAACATTTCTGGTATATGAATAACATGATGTTTTTCAATGGCAAAAATCAATGAATATTGTAAATGCACAAACCGTAATATCTCCACATTGCAAGGTGCAATTCTGAAATTTTTTCCTTTTTCCTGCTAATCCTAGCATGATAAAGAAGATTCAAAGAGAGTGAGATGCCAGCTCTTTTCATTCAGTCAGTAGCTTCAAACATTTCTGGTATATGAATAACATGATGTTTTTCAATGGCAAAAATCAATGAATATTGTAAATGCACAAACAGTAATTTCTCCGCATTGCAAGGTGCAATTCTGAAATTTTTTGCTTTTTCCTGCTAATCCTAGCATGATAAAGAAGATTCAAAGAGAGTGAGATGCCAGCTCCTTTCATTCAGTCAGTAGCTTCAAACATTTCTGGACGTTTTTCAATGGCAAAAATCAATGAATATTGTAAATGCACAAACCGTAATATCTCCACATTGCAAGGTGCAATTCTGAAATTTTTTCCTTTTTCCTGCTAATCCTAGCATGATAAAGAAGATTCAAAGAGAGTGAGATGCCAGCTCTTTTCATTCAGTCAGTAGCTTCAAACATTTCTGGTATATGAATAACATGATGTTTTTCAATGGCAAAAATCAATGAATATTGTAAATGCACAAACAGTAATTTCTCCGCATTGCAAGGTGCAATTCTGAAATTTTTTGCTTTTTCCTGCTAATCCTAGCATGATAAAGAAGATTCAAAGAGAGTGAGATGCCAGCTCATTTCATTCAGTCAGTAGCTTCAAACATTTCTGGACGTTTTTCAATGGCAAAAATCAATGAATATTGTAAATGCACAAACAGTAATATCTCCACATTGCAAGGTGCAATTCTGAAATTTTTTGCTTTTTCCTGCTCCTCTTAGCATGATAAAGAAGATTCAAAGAGAGTGAGATGCCAGCTCTTTTCATTCAGTCAGTAGCTTCAAACATTTCTGGTATATGAATAACATGATGTTTTTCAATGGCAAAAATCAATGAATATTGTAAATGCACAAACAGTAATTTCTCCGCATTGCAAGGTGCAATTCTGAAATTTTTTGCTTTTTCCTGCTAATCCTAGCATGATAAAGAAGATTCAAAGAGAGTGAGATGCCAGCTCCTTTCATTCAGTCAGTAGCTTCAAACATTTCTGGACGTTTTTCAATGGCAAAAATCAATGAATATTGTAAATGCACAAACAGTAATATCTCCACATTGCAAGGTGCAATTCTGAAATTTTTTGCTTTTTCCTGCTCCTGTTAGCATGATAAAGATGATTCAAAGAGAGTGAGATGCCAGCTCTTTTCATTCAGTCAGTAGCTTCAAACATTTCTGGTATATGAATAACATGATGTTTTTCAATGGCAAAAATCAATGAATATTGTAAATGCACAAACAGTAATATCTCCACATTGCAAGGTGCAATTCTGAAATTTTTTGCTTTTTCCTGCTAATCCTAGCATGATAAAGAAGATTCAAAGAGAGTGAGATGCCAGCTCCTTTCATTCAGTCAGTAGCTTCAAACATTTCTGGACGTTTTTCAATGGCAAAAATCAATGAATATTGTAAATGCACAAACAGTAATATCTCCACATTGCAAGGTGCAATTCTGAAATTTTTTGCTTTTTCCTGCTCCTCTTAGCATGATAAAGAAGATTCAAAGAGAGTGAGATGCCAGCTCTTTTCATTCAGTCAGTAGCTTCAAACATTTCTGGTATATGAATAACATGATGTTTTTCAATGGCAAAAATCAATGAATATTGTAAATGCACAAACAGTAATTTCTCCGCATTGCAAGGTGCAATTCTGAAATTTTTTGCTTTTTCCTGCTAATCCTAGCATGATAAAGAAGATTCAAAGAGAGTGAGATGCCAGCTCCTTTCATTCAGTCAGTAGCTTCAAACATTTCTGGACGTTTTTCAATGGCAAAAATCAATGAATATTGTAAATGCACAAACAGTAATATCTCCACATTGCAAGGTGCAATTCTGAAATTTTTTGCTTTTTCCTGCTAATCCTGGCATGATAAAGAAGATTCAAAGAGAGTGAGATGCCAGCTCTTTTCATTCAGTCAGTAGCTTCAAACATTTCTGGTATATGAATAACATGATTTTTTTCAATGGCAAAAATCAATGAATATTGTAAATGCACAAACAGTAATTTCTCCGCATTGCAAGGTGCAATTCTGAAATTTTTTGCTTTTTCCTGCTAATCCTAGCATGATAAAGAAGATTCAAAGAGAGTGAGATGCCAGCTCCTTTCATTCAGTCAGTAGCTTCAAACATTTCTGGACGTTTTTCAATGGCAAAAATCAATGAATATTGTAAATGCACAAACAGTAATATCTCCACATTGCAAGGTGCAATTCTGAAATTTTTTGCTTTTTCCTGCTAATCCTGGCATGATAAAGAAGATTCAAAGAGAGTGAGATGCCAGCTCTTTTCATTCAGTCAGTAGCTTCAAACATTTCTGGTATATGAATAACATGATGTTTTTCAATGGCAAAAATCAATGAATATTGTAAATGCACAAACAGTAATTTCTCCGCATTGCAAGGTGCAATTCTGAAATTTTTTGCTTTTTCCTGCTAATCCTAGCATGATAAAGAAGATTCAAAGAGAGTGAGATGCCAGCTCCTTTCATTCAGTCAGTAGCTTCAAACATTTCTGGACGTTTTTCAATGGCAAAAATCAATGAATATTGTAAATGCACAAACAGTAATATCTCCACATTGCAAGGTGCAATTCTGAAATTTTTTGCATTTTCCTGCTCCTCTTAGCATGATAAAGAAGATTCAAAGAGAGTGAGATGCCAGCTCTTTTCATTCAGTCAGTAGCTTCAAACATTTCTGGTATATGAATAACATGATGTTTTCAAATGGCAAAAATCAATGAATATTGTAAATGCACAAACAGTAATTTCTCCGCATTGCAAGGTGCAATTCTGAAATTTTTTGCTTTTTCCTGCTAATCCTAGCATGATAAAGAAGATTCAAAGAGAGTGAGATGCCAGCTCCTTTCATTCAGTCAGTAGCTTCAAACATTTCTGGACGTTTTTCAATGGCAAAAATCAATGAATATTGTAAATGCACAAACAGTAATATCTCCACATTGCAAGGTGCAATTCTGAAATTTTTTGCTTTTTCCTGCTAATCCTGGCATGATAAAGAAGATTCAAAGAGAGTGAGATGCCAGCTCTTTTCATTCAGTCAGTAGCTTCAAACATTTCTGGTATATGAATAACATGATGTTTTTCAATGGCAAAAATCAATGAATATTGTAAATGCACAAACAGTAATTTCTCCGCTTTGCAAGGTGCAATTCTGAAATTTTTTGCTTTTTCCTGCTAATCCTGGCATGATAAAGAAGATTCAAAGAGAGTGAGATGCCAGCTCTTTTCATTCAGTCAGTAGCTTCAAACATTTCTGGTATATGAATAACATGATGTTTTTCAATGGCAAAAATCAATGAATATTGTAAATGCACAAACAGTAATTTCTCCGCATTGCAAGGTGAAATTCTGAAATTTTTTGCTTTTTCCTGCTAATCCTAGCATGATAAAGAAGATTCAAAGAGAGTGAGATGCCAGCTCCTTTCATTCAGTCAGTAGCTTCAAACATTTCTGGACGTTTTTCAATGGTAAAAATCACTGAATATTGTAAATGCACAAACAGTAATATCTCCACATTGCAAGGTGCAATTCTGAAATTTTTTGCATTTTCATGCTCCTCTTAGCATGATAAAGAAGATTCAAAGAGAGTGAGATGCCAGCTCTTTTCATTCAGTCAGTAGCTTCAAACATTTCTGGTATATGAATAACATGATGTTTTTCAATGGCAAAAATCAATGAATATTGTTAATGCACAAACAGTAATTTCTCCGCATTGCAAGGTGCAATTCTGAAATTTTTTGCTTTTTCCTGCTAATCCTAGCATGATAAAGAAGATTCAAAGAGAGTGAGATGCCAGCTCCTTTCATTCAGTCAGTAGCTTCAAACATTTCTGGACGTTTTTCAATGGCAAAAATCAATGAATATTGTAAATGCACAAACAGTAATATCTCCACATTGCAAGGTGCAATTCTGAAATTTTTTGCTTTTTCCTGCTCCTCTTAGCATGATAAAGAAGATTTAAAGAGAGTGAGATGCCAGCTCTTTTCATTCAGTCAGTAGCTTCAAACATTTCTGGTATATGAATAACATGATGTTTTTCAATGGCAAAAATCAATGAATATTGTAAATGCACAAACAGTAATTTCTCCGCATTGCAAGTTGCAATTCTGAAATTTTTTGCTTTTTCCTGCTAATCCTAGCATGATAAAGAAGATTCAAAGAGAGTGAGATGCCAGCTCCTTTCATTCAGTCAGTAGCTTCAAACATTTCTGGACGTTTTTCAATGGCAAAAATCAATGAATATTGTAAATGCACAAACAGTAATATCTCCACATTGCAAGGTGCAATTCTGAAATTTTTTGATTTTTCCTGCTAAACCTGGCATGATAAAGAAGATTCAAAGAGAGTGAGATGCCAGCTCTTTTCATTCAGTCAGTAGCTTCAAACATTTCTGGTATATGAATAACATGATGTTTTTCAATGGCAAAAATCAATGAATATTGTAAATGCACAAACAGTAATTTCTCCGCATTGCAAGGTGCAATTCTGAAATTTTTTGCTTTTTCCTGCTAATCCTGGCATGATAAAGAAGATTCAAAGAGAGTGAGATGCCAGCTCTTTTCATTCAGTCAGTAGCTTTAAACATTTCTGGTATATGAATAACATGATGTTTTTCAATGGCAAAAATCAATGAATATTGTAAATGCACAAACAGTAATTTCTCCGCATTGCAAGGTGCAATTCTGAAATTTTTTGCTTTTTCCTGCTAATCCTAGCATGATAAAGAAGGGTCAAAGAGAGTGAGATGCCAGCTCCTTTCATTCAGTCAGTAGCTTCAAACATTTCTGGACGTTTTTCAATGGCAAAAATCAATGAATATTGTAAATGCACAAACAGTAATATCTCCACATTGCAAGGTGCAATTCTGAAATTTTTTGCATTTTCCTGCTCCTCTTAGCATGATAAAGAAGATTCAAAGAGAGTGAGATGCCAGCTCTTTTCATTCAGTCAGTAGCTTCAAACATTTCTGGTATATGAATAACATGATGTTTTTCAATGGCAAAAATCAATGAATATTGTAAATGCACAAACCGTAATTTCTCCGCATTGCAAGGAGAAATTCTGAAATTTTTTGCTTTTTCCTGCTAATCCTAGCATGATAAAGAAGATTCAAAGAGAGTGAGATGCCAGCTCCTTTCATTCAGTCAGTAGCTTCAAACATTTCTGGACGTTTTTCAATGGCAAAAATCAATGAATATTGTAAATGCACAAACAGTAATATCTCCACATTGCAAGGTGCAATTCTGAAATTTTTTGCTTTTTCCTGCTCCTCTTAGCATGATAAAGAAGATTTAAAGAGAGTGAGATGCCAGCTCTTTTCATTCAGTCAGTAGCTTCAAACATTTCTGGTATATGAATAACATGATGTTTTTCAATGGTAAAAATCAATGAATATTGTAAATGCACAAACAGTAATTTCTCCGCATTGCAAGGTGCAATTCTGAAATTTTTTGCTTTTTCCTGCTAATCCTAGCATGATAAAGAAGATTCAAAGAGAGTGAGATGCCAGCTCCTTTCATTCAGTCAGTAGCTTCAAACATTTCTGGATGTTTTTCAATGGCAAAAAACAATGAATATTGTAAATGCACAAACAGTAATATCTCCACATTGCAAGGTGCAATTCTGAAATTTTCTGCTTTTTCCTGCTCCTCTTAGCATGATAAAGAAGATTCAAAGAGAGTGAGATGCCAGCTCTTTTCATTCAGTCAGTAGTTTCAAACATTTCTGGTATATGAATAACATGATGTTTTTCAATGGCAAAAATCAATGAATATTGTAAATGCACAAACAGTAATTTCTCCGCATTGCAAGGTGCAATTCTGAAATTTTTTGCTTTTTCCTGCTAATCCTAGCATGATAAAGAAGATTCAAAGAGAGTGAGATGCCAGCTCCTTTCATTCAGTCAGTAGCTTCAAACATTTCTGGACGTTTTTCAATGGCAAAAATAAACAATGGCAAAAATCAATGAATATTGTAAATGCACAAACAGTAATATCTCCACATTGCAAGGTGCAATTCTGAAATTTTTTGCTTTTTCCTGCTAATCCTGGCATGATAAAGAAGATTCAAAGAGAGTGAGATGCCAGCTCTTTTCATTCAGTCAGTAGCTTCAAACATTTCTGGTATATGAATAACATGATGTTTTTCAATTGCAAAAATCAATGAATATTGTAAATGCAAAAACAGTAATTTCTCCGCATTGCAAGGTGCAATTCTGAAATTTTTTGCTTTTTCCTGCTAATCCTAGCATGATAAAGAAGATTCAAAGAGAGTGAGATGCCAGCTCCTTTCATTCAGTCAGTAGCTTCAAACATTTCTGGACGTTTTTCAATGGCAAAAATCAATGAATATTGTAAATGCACAAACAGTAATATCTCCACATTGCAACGTGCAATTCTGAAATTTTTTTGCATTTTCCTGCTCCTCTTAGCATGATAAAGAAGATTCAAAGAGAGTGAGATGCCAGCTCTTTTCATTCAGTCAGTAGCTTCAAACATTTCTGGTATATGAATAACATGATGTTTTTCAATGGCAAAAATCAATGAATATTGTAAATGCACAAACAGTAATTTCTCCGCATTGCAAGGTGAAATTCTGAAATTTTTTGCTTTTTCCTGCTAATCCTAGCATGATAAAGAAGATTCAAAGAGAGTGAGATGCCAGCTCCTTTCATTCAGTCAGTAGCTTCAAACATTTCTGGACGTTTTTCAATGGTAAAAATCACTGAATATTGTAAATGCACAAACAGTAATATCTCCACATTGCAAGGTGCAATTCTGAAATTTTTTGCATTTTCATGCTCCTCTTAGCATGATAAAGAAGATTCAAAGAGAGTGAGATGCCAGCTCTTTTCATTCAGTCAGTAGCTTCAAACATTTCTGGTATATGAATAACATGATGTTTTTCAATGGCAAAAATCAATGAATATTGTTAATGCACAAACAGTAATTTCTCCGCATTGCAAGGTGCAATTCTGAAATTTTTTGCTTTTTCCTGCTAATCCTAGCATGATAAAGAAGATTCAAAGAGAGTGAGATGCCAGCTCCTTTCATTCAGTCAGTAGCTTCAAACATTTCTGGACGTTTTTCAATGGCAAAAATCAATGAATATTGTAAATGCACAAACAGTAATATCTCCACATTGCAAGGTGCAATTCTGAAATTTTTTGCTTTTTCCTGCTCCTCTTAGCATGATAAAGAAGATTTAAAGAGAGTGAGATGCCAGCTCTTTTCATTCAGTCAGTAGCTTCAAACATTTCTGGTATATGAATAACATGATGTTTTTCAATGGCAAAAATCAATGAATATTGTAAATGCACAAACAGTAATTTCTCCGCATTGCAAGTTGCAATTCTGAAATTTTTTGCTTTTTCCTGCTAATCCTAGCATGATAAAGAAGATTCAAAGAGAGTGAGATGCCAGCTCCTTTCATTCAGTCAGTAGCTTCAAACATTTCTGGACGTTTTTCAATGGCAAAAATCAATGAATATTGTAAATGCACAAACAGTAATATCTCCACATTGCAAGGTGCAATTCTGAAATTTTTTGATTTTTCCTGCTAAACCTGGCATGATAAAGAAGATTCAAAGAGAGTGAGATGCCAGCTCTTTTCATTCAGTCAGTAGCTTCAAACATTTCTGGTATATGAATAACATGATGTTTTTCAATGGCAAAAATCAATGAATATTGTAAATGCACAAACAGTAATTTCTCCGCATTGCAAGGTGCAATTCTGAAATTTTTTGCTTTTTCCTGCTAATCCTGGCATGATAAAGAAGATTCAAAGAGAGTGAGATGCCAGCTCTTTTCATTCAGTCAGTAGCTTTAAACATTTCTGGTATATGAATAACATGATGTTTTTCAATGGCAAAAATCAATGAATATTGTAAATGCACAAACAGTAATTTCTCCGCATTGCAAGGTGCAATTCTGAAATTTTTTGCTTTTTCCTGCTAATCCTAGCATGATAAAGAAGGGTCAAAGAGAGTGAGATGCCAGCTCCTTTCATTCAGTCAGTAGCTTCAAACATTTCTGGACGTTTTTCAATGGCAAAAATCAATGAATATTGTAAATGCACAAACAGTAATATCTCCACATTGCAAGGTGCAATTCTGAAATTTTTTGCATTTTCCTGCTCCTCTTAGCATGATAAAGAAGATTCAAAGAGAGTGAGATGCCAGCTCTTTTCATTCAGTCAGTAGCTTCAAACATTTCTGGTATATGAATAACATGATGTTTTTCAATGGCAAAAATCAATGAATATTGTAAATGCACAAACCGTAATTTCTCCGCATTGCAAGGAGAAATTCTGAAATTTTTTGCTTTTTCCTGCTAATCCTAGCATGATAAAGAAGATTCAAAGAGAGTGAGATGCCAGCTCCTTTCATTCAGTCAGTAGCTTCAAACATATCTGGACGTTTTTCAATGGCAAAAATCAATGAATATTGTAAATGCACAAACAGTAATATCTCCACATTGCAAGGTGCAATTCTGAAATTTTTTGCTTTTTCCTGCTCCTCTTAGCATGATAAAGAAGATTTAAAGAGAGTGAGATGCCAGCTCTTTTCATTCAGTCAGTAGCTTCAAACATTTCTGGTATATGAATAACATGATGTTTTTCAATGGTAAAAATCAATGAATATTGTAAATGCACAAACAGTAATTTCTCCGCATTGCAAGGTGCAATTCTGAAATTTTTTGCTTTTTCCTGCTAATCCTAGCATGATAAAGAAGATTCAAAGAGAGTGAGATGCCAGCTCCTTTCATTCAGTCAGTAGCTTCAAACATTTCTGGATGTTTTTCAATGGCAAAAAACAATGAATATTGTAAATGCACAAACAGTAATATCTCCACATTGCAAGGTGCAATTCTGAAATTTTCTGCTTTTTCCTGCTCCTCTTAGCATGATAAAGAAGATTCAAAGAGAGTGAGATGCCAGCTCTTTTCATTCAGTCAGTAGTTTCAAACATTTCTGGTATATGAATAACATGATGTTTTTCAATGGCAAAAATCAATGAATATTGTAAATGCACAAACAGTAATTTCTCCGCATTGCAAGGTGCAATTCTGAAATTTTTTGCTTTTTCCTGCTAATCCTAGCATGATAAAGAAGATTCAAAGAGAGTGAGATGCCAGCTCCTTTCATTCAGTCAGTAGCTTCAAACATTTCTGGACGTTTTTCAATGGCAAAAATAAACAATGGCAAAAATCAATGAATATTGTAAATGCACAAACAGTAATATCTCCACATTGCAAGGTGCAATTCTGAAATTTTTTGCTTTTTCCTGCTAATCCTGGCATGATAAAGAAGATTCAAAGAGAGTGAGATGCCAGCTCTTTTCATTCAGTCAGTAGCTTCAAACATTTCTGGTATATGAATAACATGATGTTTTTCAATTGCAAAAATCAATGAATATTGTAAATGCAAAAACAGTAATTTCTCCGCATTGCAAGGTGCAATTCTGAAATTTTTTGCTTTTTCCTGCTAATCCTAGCATGATAAAGAAGATTCAAAGAGAGTGAGATGCCAGCTCCTTTCATTCAGTCAGTAGCTTCAAACATTTCTGGACGTTTTTCAATGGCAAAAATCAATGAATATTGTAAATGCACAAACAGTAATATCTCCACATTGCAACGTGCAATTCTGAAATTTTTTTGCATTTTCCTGCTCCTCTTAGCATGATAAAGAAGATTCAAAGAGAGTGAGATGCCAGCTCTTTTCATTCAGTCAGTAGCTTCAAACATTTCTGGTATATGAATAACATGATGTTTTTCAATGGCAAAAATCAATGAATATTGTAAATGCACAAACAGTAATTTCTCCGCATTGCAAGGTGCAATTCTGAAATTTTTTGCTTTTTCCTGCTAATCCTAGCATGATAAAGAAGATTCAAAGAGAGTGAGATGCCAGCTCCTTTCATTCAGTCAGTAGCTTCAAACATTTCTGGATGTTTTTCAATGGCAAAAATCAATGAATATTGTAAATGCACAAACAGTAATATCTCCACATTGCAAGGTGCAATTCTGAAATTTTTTGCTTTTTCCTGCTAATCCTGGCATGATAAAGAAGATTCAAAGAGAGTGAGATGCCAGCTCTTTTCATTCAGTCAGTAGCTTCAAACATTTCTGGTATATGAATAACATGATGTTTTTCAATGGCAAAAATCAATGAATATTGTAAATGCACAAACAGTAATTTCTCCGCATTGCAAGGTGCAATTCTGAAATTTTTTGCTTTTTCCTGCTAATCCTAGCATGATAAAGAAGATTCAAAGAGAGTGAGATGCCAGCTCCTTTCATTCAGTCAGTAGCTTCAAACATTTCTGGACGTTTTTCAATGGCAAAAATCAATGAATATTGTAAATGCACAAACAGTAATATCTCCACATTGCAACGTGCAATTCTGAAATTTTTTGCTTTTTCCTGCTCCTCTTAGCATGATAAAGAAGATTCAAAGAGAGTGAAATGCCAGCTATTTTCATTCAGTCAGTAGCTTCAAACATTTCTGGTATATGAATAACATGATGTTTTTCAATGGCAAAAATCAATGAATATTGTAAATGCACAAACAGTAATATCTCCGCATTGCAAGGTGCAATTCTGAAATTTTTTGCTTTTTCCTGCTAATCCTAGCATGATAAAGAAGATTCAAAGAGAGTGAGATGCCAGCTCCTTTCATTCAGTCAGTAGCTTCAAACATTTCTGGACGTTTTTCAATGGCAAAAATCAATGAATATTGTAAATGCACAAACAGTAATATCTCCACATTGCAAGGTGCAATTCTGAAATATTTTGCTTTTTCCTGCTAATCCTGGCATGATAAAGAAGATTCAAAGAGAGTGAGATGCCAGCTCTTTTCATTCAGTCAGTAGCTTCAAACATTTCTGGTATATGAATAACATGATGTTTTTCAATGGCAAAAATCAATGAATATTGTAAGTGCACAAACAGTAATTTCTCCGCATTGCAAGGTGCAATTCTGAAATTTTTTGCTTTTTCCTGCTAATCCTAGCATGATAAAGAAGATTCAAAGAGAGTGAGATGCCAGCTCCTTTCATTCAGTCAGTAGCTTCAAACATTTCTGGACGTTTTTCAATGGCAAAAATCAATGAATATTGTAAATGCACAAACAGTAATATCTCCACATTGCAACGTGCAATTCTGAAATTTTTTGCTTTTTCCTGCTCCTCTTAGCATGATAAAGAAGATTCAAAGAGAGTGAGATGCCAGCTCTTTTCATTCAGTCAGTAGCTTCAAACATTTCTGGTATATGAATAACATGATGTTTTTCAATGGCAAAAATCAATGAATATTGTAAATGCACAAACAGTAATTTCTCCGCATTGTAAGGTGCAATTCTGAAATTTTTTGCTTTTTCCTGCTAATCCTAGCATGATAAAGAAGATTCAAAGAGAGTGAGATGCCAGCTCCTTTCATTCAGTCAGTAGCTTCAAACATTTCTGGACGTTTTTCAATGGCAAAAATCAATGAATATTGTAAATGCACAAACAGTAATATCTCCGCATTGCAAGGTGCAATTCTGAAATTTTTTGCTTTTTCCTGCTAATCCTAGCATGATAAAGAAGATTCAAAGAGAGTGAGATGCCAGCTCCTTTCATTCAGTCAGTAGCTTCAAACATTTCTGGACGTTTTTCAATGGCAAAAATCAATGAATATTGTAAATGCACAAACAGTAATATCTCCACATTGCAACTTGCAATTCTGAAATTTTTTGCTTTTTCCTGCTCCTCTTAGCATGATAAAGAAGATTCAAAGAGAGTGAGATGCCAGCTCTTTTTATTCAGTCAGTAGCTTCAAACATTTCTGGTATATGAATAACATGATGTTTTTCAATGGCAAAAATCAATCAATATTGTAAATGCACAAACAGTAATTTCTCCGCATTGCAAGGTGCAATTCTGAAATTTTTTGCTTTTTCCTGCTAATCCTAGCATGATAAAGAAGATTCAAAGAGAGTGAGATGCCAGCTCCTTTCATTCAGTCAGTAGCTTCAAACATTTCTGGATGTTTTTCAATGGCAAAAATCAATGAATATTGTAAATGCACAAACAGTAATATCTCCACATTGCAAGGTGCAATTCTGAAATTTTTTGCTTTTTCCTGCTAATCCTGGCATGATAAAGAAGATTCAAAGAGAGTGAGATGCCAGCTCTTTTCATTCAGTCAGTAGCTTCAAACATTTCTGGTATATGAATAACATGATGTTTTTCAATGGCAAAAATCAATGAATATTGTAAATGCATAAACAGTAATTTCTCCGCATTGCAAGGTGCAATTCTGAAATTTTTTGCTTTTTCCTGCTAATCCTAGCATGATAAAGAAGATTCAAAGAGAGTGAGATGCCAGCTCCTTTCATTCAGTCAGTAGCTTCAAACATTTCTGGACTTTTTCAATGGCAAAAATCAATGAATATTGTAAATGCACAAACAGTAATATCTCCACATTGCAAGGTGCAATTCTGAAATTTTTTGCTTTTTCCTGCTCCTCTTAGCATGATAAAGAAGATTCAAAGAGAGTGAGATGCCAGCTCTTTTCATTCAGTCAGTAGCTTCAAACATTTCTGGTATATGAATAACATGATGTTTTTCAATGGCAAAAATCAATGAATATTGTAAATGCACAAACAGTAATTTCTCCGCATTGCAAGGTGCAATTCTGAAATTTTTTGCTTTTTCCTGCTAATCCTAGCATGATAAAGAAGATTCAAAGAGAGTGAGATGCCAGCTCCTTTCATTCAGTCAGTAGCTTCAAACATTTCTGGACGTTTTTCAATGGCAAAAATCAATGAATATTGTAAATGCACAAACAGTAATATCTCCACATTGCAAGGTGCAATTCTGAAATTTTTTGCTTTTTCCTGCTCCTCTTAGCATGATAAAGAAGATTCAAAGAGAGTGAGATGCCAGCTCTTTTCATTCAGTCAGTAGCTTCAAACATTTCTGGTATATGAATAACATGATGTTTTTCAATGGCAAAAATCAATGAATATTGTAAATGCACAAACAGTAATAACTCCACATAGCAAGGTGCAATTCTGAAATTTTTTGCTTTTTCCTGCTAATCCTAGCATGATAAAGAAGATTCAAAGAGAGTGAGATGCCAGCTCTTTTCATTCA
This sequence comes from Phyllobates terribilis, assembly GCF_046119375.1. Taxonomy (NCBI): domain Eukaryota; kingdom Metazoa; phylum Chordata; class Amphibia; order Anura; family Dendrobatidae; genus Phyllobates; species Phyllobates terribilis. The sequence goes on along the minus strand of NW_027362937.1, from coordinate 3,011,030 downwards.
GTCAGTAGCTTCAAACATTTCTGGTATATGATTAACATGATGTTTTTCAATGGCAAAAATCAATGAATATTGTAAATGCACAAACAGTAATTTCTCCGCATTGCAAGGTGCAATTCTGAAATTTTTTGCTTTTTCCTGCTAATCCTAGCATGATAAAGAAGATTCAAAGAGAGTGAGATGCCAGCTCCTTTCATTCAGTCAGTAGCTTCAAACATTTCTGGACGTTTTTCAATGGCAAAAATCAATGAATATTGTAAATGCACAAACAGTAATATCTCCACATTGCAAGGTGCAATTCTGAAATTTTTTGCTTTTTCCTGCTAATCCTAGCATGATAAAGAAGATTCAAAGAGAGTGAGATGCCAGCTCTTTTCATTCAGTCAGTAGCTTCAAACATTTCTGGTATATGAATAACATGATGTTTTTCAATGGCAAAAATCAATGAATATTGTAAATGCACAAACAGTAATTTCTCCGCATTGCAAGGTGCAATTCTGAAATTTTTTGCTTTTTCCTGCTAATCCTAGCATGATAAAGAAGATTCAAAGAGAGTGAGATGCCAGCTCATTTCATTCAGTCAGTAGCTTCAAACATTTCTGGACGTTTTTCAATGGCAATAATCAATGAATATTGTAAATGCACAAACAGTAATATCTCCACATTGCAAGGTGCAATTCTGAAATTTTTTGCTTTTTCCTGCTCCTCTTAGCATGATAAAGAAGATTCAAAGAGAGTGAGATGCCAGCTCTTTTCATTCAGTCAGTAGCTTCAAACATTTCTGGTATATGAATAACATGGTTTTTCAATGGCAAAAATCAATGAATATTGTAAATGCACAAACAGTAATTTCTCCGCATTGCAAGGTGCAATTCTGAAATTTTTTGCTTTTTCCTGCTAATCCTAGCATGATAAAGAAGATTCAAAGAGAGTGAGATGCCAGCTCCTTTCATTCAGTCAGTAGCTTCAAACATTTCTGGACGTTTTTCAATGGCAAAAATCAATGAATATTGTAAATGCACAAACAGTAATATCTCCGCATTGCAATGTGTAATTCTAAAATTTTTTGCTTTTTCCTGCTAATCCTAGCATGATAAAGAAGATTCAAAGAGAGTGAGCTGCCAGCTCCTTTCATTCAGTCAGTAGCTTCAAACATTTCAGGATGTTTTTCAATGGCAAAAATCAATGAATATTGTATATGCACAAACAGTAATATCTCCACAGTGCAACGTGCAATTCTGAAATTTTTTGCTTTTTCCTGCTAATCCTGGCATGATAAAGAAGATTCAAAGAGAGTGAGATGCCAGCTCTTTTCATTCAGTCAGTAGCTTCAAACATTTCTGGTATATGAATAACATGATGTTTTTCAATGGCAAAAATCAATGAATATTGTAAATGCACAAACAGTAATTTCTCCGCATTGCAAGGTGCAATTCTGAAATTTTTTGCTTTTTCCTGCTAATCCTAGCATGATAAAGAAGATTCAAAGAGAGTGAGATGCCAGCTCCTTTCATTCAGTCAGTAGCTTCAAACATTTCTGGACGTTTTTCAATGGCAAAAATCAATGAATATTGTAAATGCACAAACAGTAATATCTCCACATTGCAAGGTGCAATTCTGAAATTTTTTGCTTTTTCCTGCTCCTCTTAGCATGATAAAGAAGATTCAAAGAGAGTGAGATGCCAGCTCTTTTAATTCAGTCAGTAGCTTCAAACATTTCTGGTATATGAATAACATGATGTTTTTCAATGGCAAAAATCAATGAATATTGTAAATGCACAAACAGTAATTTCTCCGCATTGCAAGGTGCAATTCTGAAATTTTTTGCTTTTTCCTGCTAATCCTAGCATGATAAAGAAGATTCAAAGAGAGTGAGATGTCAGCTCTTTTCATTCAGTCAGTAGCTTCAAACATTTCTGGTATATGAATAACATGATGTTTTTCAATGGCAAAAATCAATGAATATTGTAAATGCACAAACAGTAATTTCTCCGCATTGCAAGGTGCAATTCTGAAATTTTTTGCTTTTTCCTGCTAATCCTAGCATGATAAAGAAGATTCAAAGAGAGTGAGATGCCAGCTCCTTTCATTCAGTCAGTAGCTTCAAACATTTCTGGACGTTTTTCAATGGCAAAAATCAATGAATATTGTAAATGCACAAACAGTAATATCTCCACATTGCAAGGTGCAATTCTGAAATTTTTTGCTTTTTCCTGCTCCTCTTAGCATGATAAAGAAGATTCAAAGAGAGTGAGATGCCAGCTCTTTTAATTCAGTCAGTAGCTTCAAACATTTCTGGTATATGAATAACATGATGTTTTTCAATGGCAAAAATCAATGAACATTGTAAATGCACAAACAGTAATTTCTCCGCATTGCAAGGTGCAATTCTGAAATTTTTTGCTTTTTCCTGCTAATCCTAGCATGATAAAGAAGATTCAAAGAGAGTGAGATGTCAGCTCTTTTCATTCAGTCAGTAGCTTCAAACATTTCTGGTATATGAATAACATGATGTTTTTCAATGGCAAAAATCAATGAATATTGTAAATGCACAAACAGTAATTTCTCCGCATTGCAAGGTGCAATTCTGAAATTTTTTGCTTTTTCCTGCTAATCCTAGCATGATAAAGAAGATTCAAAGAGAGTGAGATGCCAGCTCATTTCATTCAGTCAGTAGCTTCAAACATTTCTGGACGTTTTTCAATGGCAAAAATCAATGAATATTGTAAATGCACAAACAGTAATATCTCCACATTGCAAGGTGCAATTCTGAAATTTTTTGCTTTTTCCTGCTCCTCTTAGCATGATAAAGAAGATTCAAAGAGAGTGAGATGCCAGCTCTTTTCATTCAGTCAGTAGCTTCAAACATTTCTGGTATATGAATAACATGATGTTTTTCAATGGCAAAAATCAATGAATATTGTAAATGCACAAACAGTAATTTCTCCGCATTGCAAGGTGCAATTCTGAAATTTTTTGCTTTTTCCTGCTAATCCTAGCATGATAAAGAAGATTCAAAGAGAGTGAGATGCCAGCTCCTTTCATTCAGTCAGTAGCTTCAAACATTTCTGGACGTTTTTCAATGGCAAAAATCAATGAATATTGTAAATGCACAAACAGTAATATCTCCACATTGCAAGGTGCAATTCTGAAATTTTTTGCTTTTTCCTGCTAATCCTAGCATGATAAAGAAGATTCAAAGAGAGTGAGATGTCAGCTCTTTTCATTCAGTCAGTAGCTTCAAACATTTCTGGTATATGAATAACATGATGTTTTTCAATGGCAAAAATCAATGAATATTGTAAATGCACAAACAGTAATTTCTCCGCATTGCAAGGTGCAATTCTGAAATTTTTTGCTTTTTCCTGCTAATCCTAGCATGATAAAGAAGATTCAAAGAGAGTGAGATGCCAGCTCATTTCATTCAGTCAGTAGCTTCAAACATTTCTGGACGTTTTTCAATGGCAAAAATCAATGAATATTGTAAATGCACAAACAGTAATATCTCCACATTGCAAGGTGCAATTCTGAAATTTTTTGCTTTTTCCTGCTCCTCTTAGCATGATAAAGAAGATTCAAAGAGAGTGAGATGCCAGCTCTTTTCATTCAGTCAGTAGCTTCAAACATTTCTGGTATATGAATAACATGGTTTTTCAATGGCAAAAATCAATGAATATTGTAAATGCACAAACAGTAATTTCTCCGCATTGCAAGGTGCAATTCTGAAATTTTTTGCTTTTTCCTGCTAATCCTAGCATGATAAAGAAGATTCAAAGAGAGTGAGATGCCAGCTCCTTTCATTCAGTCAGTAGCTTCAAACATTTCTGGACGTTTTTCAATGGCAAAAATCAATGAATATTGTAAATGCACAAACAGTAATATCTCCGCATTGCAATGTGCAATTCTGAAATTTTTTGCTTTTTCCTGCTAATCCTAGCATGATAAAGAAGATTCAAAGAGAGTGAGCTGCCAGCTCCTTTCATTCAGTCAGTAGCTTCAAACATTTCAGGATGTTTTTCAATGGCAAAAATCAATGAATATTGTATATGCACAAACAGTAATATCTCCACAGTGCAACGTGCAATTCTGAAATTTTTTGCTTTTTCCTGCTAATCCTGGCATGATAAAGAAGATTCAAAGAGAGTGAGATGCCAGCTCTTTTCATTCAGTCAGTAGCTTCAAACATTTCTGGTATATGAATAACATGATGTTTTTCAATGGCAAAAATCAATGAATATTGTAAATGCACAAACAGTAATTTCTCCGCATTGCAAGGTGCAATTCTGAAATTTTTTGCTTTTTCCTGCTAATCCTAGCATGATAAAGAAGATTCAAAGAGAGTGAGATGCCAGCTCCTTTCATTCAGTCAGTAGCTTCAAACATTTCTGGACGTTTTTCAATGGCAAAAATCAATGAATATTGTAAATGCACAAACAGTAATATCTCCATATTGCAAGGTGCAATTCTGAAATTTTTTGCTTTTTCCTGCTCCTCTTAGCATGATAAAGAAGATTCAAAGAGAGTGAGATGCCAGCTCTTTTCATTCAGTCAGTAGCTTCAAACATTTCTGGTATATGAATAACATGATGTTTTTCAATGGCAAAAATCAATGAACATTGTAAATGCACAAACAGTAATTTCTCCGCATTGCAAGGTGCAATTCTGAAATTTTTTCCTTTTTCCTGCTAATCCTAGCATGATAAAGAAGATTCAAAGAGAGTGAGATGCCAGCTCCTTTCATTCAGTCAGTAGCTTCAAACATTTCTGGACGTTTTTCAATGGCAAAAATCAATGAATATTGTAAATGCACAAACAGTAATATCTCCGCATTGCAATGTGCAATTCTGAAATTTTTTGCTTTTTCCTGCTAATCCTAGCATGATAAAGAAGATTCAAAGAGAGTGAGATGCTAGCTCCTTTCATTCAGTCAGTAGCTTCAAACATTTCTGGACGTTTTTCAATGGCAAAAATCAATGAATATTGTAAATGCACAAACAGTAATATCTCCACATTGCAAGGTGCAATTCTGAAATTTTTTTGCTTTTTCCAGCTCCTCTTAGCATGATAAAGAAGATTCAAAGAGAGTGAGATGCCAGCTCTTTTCATTCAGTCAGTAGCTTCAAACATTTCTGGTATATGAATAACATGATGTTTTTCAATGGCAAAAATCAATGAATATTGTAAATGCACAAACAGTAATTTCTCCGCATTGCAAGGTGCAATTCTGAAATTTTTTGCTTTTTCCTGCTAATCCTAGCATGATAAAGAAGATTCAAAGAGAGTGAGCTGCCAGCTCCTTTCATTCAGTCAGTAGCTTCAAACATTTCTGGATGTTTTTCAATGGCAAAAATCAATGAATATTGTAAATGCACAAACAGTAATATCTCCACATTGCAACGTGCAATTCTGAAATTTTTTGCTTTTTCCTGCTAATCCTGGCATGATAAAGAAGATTCAAAGAGAGTGAGATTCCAGCTCTTTTCATTCAGTCAGTAGCTTCAAACATTTCTGGTATATGAATAACATGATGTTTTTCAATGGCAAAAATCAATGAATATTGTAAATGCACAAACAGTAATTTCTCCGCATTGCAAGGTGCAATTCTGAAATTTTTTGCTTTTTCCTGCTAATCCTAGCATGATAAAGAAGATTCAAAGAGAGTGAGATGCCAGCTCCTTTCATTCAGTCAGTAGCTTCAAACATTTCTGGACGTTTTTCAATGGCAAAAATCAATGAATATTGTAAATGCACAAACAGTAATATCTCCACATTGCAAGGTGCAATTCTGAAATTTTTTGCTTTTTCCTGCTCCTCTTAGCATGATAAAGAAGATTCAAAGAGAGTGAGATGCCAGCTCTTTTCATTCATTCAGTAGCTTCAAACATTTCTGGTATATGAATAACATGATGTTTTTCAATGGCAAAAATCAATGAACATTGTAAATGCACAAACAGTAATTTCTCCGCATTGCAAGGTGCAATTCTGAAATTTTTTCCCTTTTCCTGCTAATCCTAGCATGATAAAGAAGATTCAAAGGGAGTGAGATGCCAGCTCCTTTCATTCAGTCAGTAGCTTCAAACATTTCTGGACGTTTTTCAATGGCAAAAATCAATGAATATTGTAAATGCACAAACAGTAATATCTCCACATTGCAAGGTGCAATTCTGAAATTTTTTGCTTTTTCCTGCTCCTCTTAGCATGATAAAGAAGATTCAAAGAGAATGAGATGCCAGCTCTTTTCATTCAGTCAGTAGCTTCAAACATTTCTGGTATATGAATAACATGATGTTTTTCAATGGCAAAAATCAATGAATATTGTAAATGCACAAACAGTAATATCTCCACATTGCAAGGTGCAATTCTGAAATTTTTTGCTTTTTCCTGCTCCTCTTAGCATGATAAAGAAGATTCAAAGAGAGTGAGATGCCAGCTCTTTTCATTCAGTCAGTAGCTTCAAACATTTCTGGTATATGAATAACATGATGTTTTTCAATGGCAAAAATCAATGAATATTGTAAATGCACAAACAGTAATTTCTCCGCATTGCAAGGTGCAATTCTGAAATTTTTTGCTTTTTCCTGCTAATCCTAGCATGATAAAGAAGATTCAAAGAGAGTGAGATGCCAGCTCCTTTCATTCAGTCAGTAGCTTCAAACATTCCTGGACGTTTTTCAATGGCAAAAATCAATGAATATTTTAAATGCACAAACAGTAATATCTCCACATTGCAAGGTGCAATTCTGAAATTTTTTGCTTTTTCCTGCTAATCCTGGCATGATAAAGAAGATTCAAAGAGAGTGAGATGCCAGCTCTTTTCATTCAGTCAGTAGCTTCAAACATTTCTGGTATATGAATAACATGATGTTTTTCAATGGCAAAAATCAATGAATATTGTAAATGCACAAACAGTAATTTCTCCGCATTGCAAGGTGCAATTCTGAAATTTTTTGCTTTTTCCTGCTAATCCTAGCATGATAAAGAAGATTCAAAGAGAGTGAGATGCCAGCTCCTTTCATTCAGTCAGTAGCTTCAAACATTTCTGGACGTTTTTCAATGGCAAAAATCAATGAATATTGTAAATGCACAAACAGTAATATCTCCACATTGCAAGGTGCAATTCTGAAATTTTTTGCTTTTTCCTGCTCCTCTTAGCATGATAAAGAAGATTCAAAGAGAGTGAGATGCCAGCTCTTTTCATTCAGTCAGTAGCTTCAAACATTTCTGGTATATGAATAACATGATGTTTTTCAATGGCAAAAATCAATGAATATTGTAAATGCACAAACAGTAATTTCTCCGCATTGCAAGGTGCAATTCTGAAATTTTTTGCTTTTTCCTGCTAATCCTAGCATGATAAAGAAGATTCAAAGAGAGTGAGATGCCAGCTCCTTTCATTCAGTCAGTAGCTTCAAACATTTCTGGACGTTTTTCAATGGCAAAAATCAATGAATATTGTAAATGCACAAACAGTAATATCTCCACATTGCAAGGTGCAATTCTGAAATTTTTTGCTTTTTCCTGCTCCTCTTAGCATGATAAAGAAGATTCAAAGAGAGTGAGATGCCAGCTCTTTTCATTCAGTCAGTAGCTTCAAACATTTCTGGTATATGAATAACATGATGTTTTTCAATGGCAAAAATCAATGAATATTGTAAATGCACAAACAGTAATTTCTCCGCATTGCAAGGTGCAATTCTGAAATTTTTTGCTTTTTCCTGCTAATCCTAGCATGATAAAGAAGATTCAAAGAGAGTGAGATGCCAGCTCCTTTCATTCAGTCAGTAGCTTCAAACATTTCTGGACGTTTTTCAATGGCAAAAATCAATGAATATTGTAAATGCACAAACAGTAATATCTCCACATTGCAAGGTGCAATTCTGAAATTTTTTTGCTTTTTCCTGCTAATCCTGGCATGATAAAGAAGATTCAAAGAGAGTGAGATGCCAGCTCTTTTCATTCAGTCAGTAGCTTCAAACATTTCTGGTATATGAATAACATGATGTTTTTCAATGGCAAAAATCAATGAATATTGTAAATGCACAAACAGTAATTTTTCCGCATTGCAAGGTGCAATTCTGAAATTTTTTGCTTTTTCCTGCTAATCCTAGCATGATAAAGAAGATTCAAAGAGAGTGAGATGCCACGACCTTTCATTCAGTCAGTAGCTTCAAACATTTCTGGACGTTTTTCAATGGCAAAAATCAATGAATATTGTAAATGCACAAACAGTAATATCTCCACATTGCAACGTGCAATTCTGAATTTTTTTGCTTTTTCCTGCTCCTCTTAGCATGATAAAGAAGATTCAAAGAGAGTGAGATGCCAGCTCCTTTCATTCAGTCAGTAGCTTCAAACATTTCTGGACGTTTTTCAATGGCAAAAATCAATGAATATTGTAAATGCACAAACAGTAATATCTCCACATTGCAAGGTGCAATTCTGAAATTTTTTGCTTTTTCCTGCTAATCCTAGCATGATAAAGAAGATTCAAAGAGAGTGAGATGCCAGCTCCTTTCATTCAGTCAGTAGCTTCAAACATTTCTGGACGTTTTTCAATGGCAAAAATCAATGAATATTGTAAATGCACAAACAGTAATATCTCCACATTGCAAGGTGCAATTCTGAAATTTTTTGCTTTTTCCTGCTAATCCTGGCATGATAAAGAAGATTCAAAGAGAGTGAGATGCCAGCTCTTTTCATTCAGTCAGTAGCTTCAAACATTTCTGGTATATGAATAACATGATGTTTTTCAATGGCAAAAATCAATGAATATTGTAAATGCACAAACAGTAATTTCTCAGCATTGCAAGGTGCAATTCTGAAATTTTTTGCTTTTTCCTGCTAATCCTAGCATGATAAAGAAGATTCAAAGAGAGTGAGATGCCAGCTCCTTTCATTCAGTCAGTAGCTTCAAACATTTCTGGACGTTTTTCAATGGCAAAAATCAATGAATATTGTAAATGCACAAACAGTAATATCTCCACATTGCAACGTGCAATTCTGAAATTTTTTGCTTTTTCCTGCTCCTCTTAGCATGATAAAGAAGATTCAAAGAGAGTGAGATGCCAGCTCTTTTCATTGTCAGTAGCTTCAAACATTTCTGGTATATGAATAACATGATGTTTTTCAATGGCAAAAATCAATGAATATTGTAAATGCACAAACAGTAATTTCTTCGCATTGCAAGGTGCAATTCTGAAATTTTTTGCTTTTTCCTGCTAATCCTAGCATGATAAAGAAGATTCAAAGAGAGTGAGATGCCAGCTCCTTTCATTCAGTCAGTAGCTTCAAACATTTCTGGACGTTTTTCAATGGCAAAAATCAATGAATATTGTAAATGCACAAACAGTAATATCTCCACATTGCAAGGTGCAATTCTGAAATTTTTTGCTTTTTCCTGCTCCTCTTAGCATGATAAAGAAGATTCAAAGAGAGTGAGATGCCAGCTCTTTTCATTCAGTCAGTAGCTTCAAACATTTCTGGTATATGAATAACATGATGTTTTTCAATGGCAAAAATCAATGAATATTGTAAATGCACAAACAGTAATTTCTCCGCATTGCAAGGTGCAATTCTGAAATTTTTTGCTTTTTCCTGCTAATCCTAGCATGATAAAGAAGATTCAAAGAGAGTGAGATGCCAGCTCCTTTCATTCAGTCAGTAGCTTCAAACATTTCTGGACTTTTTCAATGGCAAAAATCAATGAATATTGTAAATGCACAAACAGTAATATCTCCACATTGCAAGGTGCAATTCTGAAATTTTTTGCTTTTTCCTGCTCCTCTTAGCATGATAAAGAAGATTCAAAGAGAGTGAGATGCCAGCTCTTTTCATTCAGTCAGTAGCTTCAAACATTTCTGGTATATGAATAACATGATGTTTTTCAATGGCAAAAATCAATGAATATTGTAAATGCACAAACAGTAATTTCTCCGCATTGCAAGGTGCAATTCTGAAATTTTTTGCTTTTTCCTGCTAATCCTAGCATGATAAAGAAGATTCAAAGAGAGTGAGATGCCAGCTCCTTTCATTCAGTCAGTAGCTTCAAACATTTCTGGACGTTTTTCAATGGCAAAAATCAATGAATATTGTAAATGCACAAACAGTAATATCTCCACATTGCAAGGTGCAATTCTGAAATTTTTTGCTTTTTCCTGCTAATCCTGGCATGATAAAGAGGATTCAAAGAGAGTGAGATGCCAGATCTTTTCATTCAGTCAGTAGCTTCAAATATTTCTGGTATATGAATAACATGATGTTTTTAAATGGCAAAAATCAATGAATATAGTAAATGCACAAACAGTAATTTCTCCGCATTGCAAGGTGCAATTCTGAAATTTTTTGCTTTTTCCTGCTCCTCTTAGCATGATAAAGAAGATTCAAAGAGAGTGAGATGCCAGCTCTTTTCATTCAGTCAGTAGCTTCAAACATTTCTGGTATATGAATAACATGATGTTTTTCAATGGCAAAAATCAATGAATATTGTAAATTCACAAACAGTAATTTCTCCGCATTGCAAGGTGCAATTCTGAAATATTTTGCTTTTTCCTGCTAATCCTAGCATGATAAAGAAGATTCAAAGAGAGTGAGATGCCAGCTCCTTTCATTCAGTCAGTAGCTTCAAACATTTCTGGACGTTTTTCAATGGCAAAAATCAATGAATATTGTAAATGCACAAACAGTAATATCTCCACATTGCAACGTGCAATTCTGAAATTTTTTGCTTTTTCCTGCTCCTCTTGCATGATAAAGAAGATTCAAAGAGAGTGAGATGCCAGCTCTTTTCATTCAGTCAGTAGCTTCAGGCTGTGTGCCCACGTAGCGTTTTTCAAGCGTTTATGCTGCGGAATTTCCGCAGCATAAACGCTTGTGAAACGCTAGGTAATCCGCCCCCCATGGTCCCCAAGGGGATTCCGCATGTTCTATGCACATGCTGCGGATTTTTCCGCAGCGTTTATGCTACGCACAAAAATCCGCAGCATGTCATTTAATTTTGCGGAAGCGCGGCGGAACTCCCGCCATTGACTTGCATTGAGACGCACAGAAACCGCGACTGTACATTTGTACAAGCGGCTTCTATGCGTCTCTATGTGCGGATGGTACCCAGTTCTGGAGGAGAGGAGACTCTCATCCAGACCTTGGTACCATTGTACCTGTAAAAAAAGAATAAAATAACAAATAAAGTTTATATTCACCTGTCCGGCGTCTTCTCTCTGAATGCCAGCAGCGCTGAAGGACCTTCGGTGACGTCACAGTCATGTGACCGCAGGCCCTTCACCGCTCTGTCTCGCGATATGCCGGCATCCAGGAACCAGACAGGAACGAGCGCTGCAGGCACGCCGGGGCCTCGGGGGTGAGAATAGCTTTATTTGTTTTAATTTTTACGGTCACACTGTATAAATCCATGCTGTTTGCATGGATTTATATAGTGTGACCTAGTTGTCAAGCACTTTCCAAGTGATGCTATCGCCTGGAAAGTGCTTGTCAATCTGCATGCGGAAACGCATGTGAATCTGCATGTGGTTCCGCATGTATTATGCAGGAAAAACGCATGCACAATCTGCATGCGTTTTTTTCTGCCAGGGAGATGCAGAAATGCTGCAGAAATTTTCTGCTTCATTTCTGCATCGTGGGCACATAGCCTCAAACATTTCTGGTATATGAATAACATGATGTTTTTCAATGGCAAAAATCAATGAATATTGTAAATGCACAAACAGTAATTTCTCCGCATTGCAAGGTGCAATTCTGAAATTTTTTGCTTTTTCCTGCTAATCCTAGCATGATAAAGAAGATTCAAAGAGAGTGAGATGCCAGCTCCTTTCATTCAGTCAGTAGCTTCAAACATTTCTGGACGTTTTTCAATGGCAAAAATCAATGAATATTGTAAATGCACAAACAGTAATATCTTCACATTGCAAGGTGCAATTCTGAAATTTTTTGCTTTTTCCTGCTCCTCTTAGCATGATAAAGAAGATTCAAAGAGAGTGAGATGCCAGCTCTTTTCATTCAGTCAGTAGCTTCAAACATTTCTGGTATATGAATAACATGATGTTTTTCAATGGCAAAAATCAATGAATATTGTAAATGCACAAACAGTAATTTCTCCGCATTGCAAGGTGCAATTCTGAATTTTTTTGCTTTTTCCTGCTAATCCTAGCATGATAAAGAAGATTCAAAGAGAGTGAGATGCCAGCTCCTTTCATTCAGTCAGTAGCTTCAAACATTTCTGGACGTTTTTCAATGGCAAAAATCAATGAATATTGTAAATGCACAAACAGTAATATCTCCACATTGCAAGGTGCAATTCTGAAATATTTTGCTTTTTCCTGCTAATCCTGGCATGATAAAGAAGATTCAAAGAGAGTGAGATGCCAGCTCTTTTCATTCAGTCAGTAGCTTCAAACATTTCTGGTATATGAATAACATGATGTTTTTCAATGGCAAAAATCAATGAATATTGTAAATGCACAAACAGTAATTTCTCCGCATTGCAAGGTGCAATTCTGAAATTTTTTGCTTTTTCCTGCTAATCCTAGCATGATAAAGAAGATTCAAAGAGAGTGAGATGCCAGCTCCTTTCATTCAGTCAGTAGCTTCAAACATTTCTGGACCTTTTTCAATGGCAATAATCAATGAATATTGTAAATGCACAAACAGTAATATCTCCACATTGCAAGGTGCAATTCTGAAATTTTTTGCTTTTTCCTGCTAATCCTGGCATGATAAAGAAGATTCAAAGAGAGTGAGATGCCAGCTCTTTTCATTCAGTCAGTAGCTTCAAACATTTCTGGTATATGAATAACATGATGTTTTTCAATGGCAAAAATCAATGAATATTGTAAATGCACAAACAGTAATATCTCCACATTGCAAGGTGCAATTCTGAAATTTTTTGCTTTTTCCTGCTAATCCTAGCATGATAAAGAAGATTCAAAGAGAGTGAGATGCCAGCTCTTTTCATTCAGTCAGTAGCTTCAAACATTTCTGGACATTTTTCAATGGCAAAAATCAATGAATATTGTAAATGCACAAACAGTAATAACTCCACATTGCAAGGTGAAATTCTGAAATTTTTTGCTTTTTCCTGCTAATCCTAGCATGATAAAGAAGATTCAAAGAGAGTGAGATGCCAGCTCCTTTCATTCAGTCAGTAGCTTCAAACATTTCTGGACGTTTTTCAATGGCAAAAATCAATGTATAGTGTAAATGCACAAACAGTAATATCTCCACATTGCAAGGTGCAATTCTGAAATTTTTTGCTTTTTCCTGCTAATCCTAGCATGATAAAGAAGATTCAAAGAGAGTGAGATGCCACGACCTTTCATTCAGTCAGTAGCTTCAAACATTTCTGAACGTTTTTCTATGGCAAAAATCAATGAATATTGTAAATGCACAAACAGTAATATCTCCACATTGCAACGTGCAATTCTGAAATTTTTTGCTTTTTCCTGCTCCTCTTAGCATGATAAAGAAGATTCAAAGAGAGTGAGATGCCAGCTCTTTTCATTCAGTCAGTAGCTTCAGGCTGTGTGCCCACGTAGCGTTTTTCAAGCGTTTATGCTGCGGAATTTCCGCAGCATAAACGCTTGTGAAACGCTAGGTAATCCGCCCCCCATGGTCCCCAAGGGGATTCCGCATGCTCTATGCACATGCTGCGGATTTTTCCGCAGCGTTTATGCTACGCACAAAAATCCGCAGCATGTCATTTAATTTTGCGGAAGCGCGGCGGAACTCCCGCCATTGACTTGCATTGAGACGCACAGAAACCGCGACTGTACATTTGTACAAGCGGCTTCTATGCGTCTCTATGTGCGGATGGTACCCAGTTCTGGAGGAGAGGAGACTCTCATCCAGACCTTGGTACCATTGTACCTGTAAAAAAAGAATAAAATAACAAATAAAGTTTATATTCACCTGTCCGGCGTCTTCTCTCTGAATGCCAGCAGCGCTGAAGGAACTTCGGTGACGTCACAGTCATGTGACCGCAGGCCCTTCACCGCTCTGTCTCGCGATATGCCGGCATCCAGGAACCAGACAGGAACGAGCGCTGCAGGCACGCCGGGGCCTCGGGGGTGAGAATAGCTTTATTTGTTTTAATTTTTACGGTCACACTGTATAAATCCATGCTGTTTGCATGGATTTATATAGTGTGACCTAGTTGTCAAGCACTTTCCAAGTGATGCTATCGCCTGGAAAGTGCTTGTCAATCTGCATGCGGAAACGCATGTGAATCTGCATGTGGATCCGCATGTATTATGCAGGAAAAACGCATGCACAATCTGCATGCGTTTTTTTCTGCCAGGGAGATGCAGAAATGCTGCAGAAATTTTCTGCTTCATTTCTGCATCGTGGGCACATAGCCTCAAACATTTCTGGTATATGAATAACATGATGTTTTTCAATGGCAAAAATCAATGAATATTGTAAATGCACAAACAGTAATTTCTCCGCATTGCAAGGTGCAATTCTGAAATTTTTGCTTTTTCCTGCTAATCCTAGCATGATAAAGAAGATTCAAAGAGAGTGAGATGCCAGCTCATTTCATTCAGTCAGTAGCTTCAAACATTTCTGGACGTTTTTCAATGGCAAAAATCAATGAATATTGTAAATGCACAAACAGTAATATCTCCACATTGCAAGGTGCAATTCTGAAATTTTTTGCTTTTTCCTGCTCCTCTTAGCATGATAAAGAAGATTCAAAGAGAGTGAGATGCCAGCTCTTTTCATTCAGTCAGTAGCTTCAAACATTTCTGGTATATGAATAACATGATGTTTTTCAATGGCAAAAATCAATGAATATTGTAAATGCACAAACAGTAATATCTCCACATTGCAAGGTGCAATTCTGAAATTTTTTGCTTTTTCCTGCTAATCCTAGCATGATAAAGAAGATTCAAAGAGAGTGAGATGCCAGCTCCTTTCATTCAGTCAGTAGCTTCAAACATTTCTGGACATTTTTCAATGGCAAAAATCAATGAATATTGTAAATGCACAAACAGTAATAACTCCACGTTGCAAGGTGCAATTCTGAAATTTTTTGCTTTTTCCTGCTAATCCTAGCATGATAAAGAAGATTCAAAGAGAGTGAGATGCCAGCTCCTTTCATTCAGTCAGTAGCTTCAAACATTTCTGGACGTTTTTCAATGGCAAAAATCAATGAATATTGTAAATGCACAAACAGTAATATCTCCACATTGCAAGGTGCAATTCTGAAATTTTTTGCTTTTTCCTGCTAATCCTAGCATGATAAAGAAGATTCAAAGAGAGTGAGATGCCAGCTCTTTTCATTCAGTCAGTAGCTTCAAACATTTCTGGTATATGAATAACATGATGTTTTTCAATGGCAAAAATCAATGAATATTGTAAATGCACAAACAGTAATTTCTCCGCATTGCAAGGTGCAATTCTGAAATTTTTTGCTTTTTCCTGCTAATCCTAGCATGATAAAGAAGATTCAAAGAGAGTGAGATGCCAGCTCCTTTCATTCAGTCAGTAGCTTCAAACGTTTCTGGACGTTTTTCAATGGCAAAAATCAATGAATATTGTAAATGCACAAACAGTAATATCTCCACATTGCAAGGTGCAATTCTGAAATTTTTTGCTTTTTCCTGCTCCTCTTAGCATGATAAAGAAGATTCAAAGAGAGTGAGATGCCAGCTCTTTTCATTCAGTCAGTAGCTTCAAACATTTCTGGTATATGAATAACATGATGTTTTTCAATGGCAAAAATCAATGAATATTGTAAATGCACAAACAGTAATTTCTCCGCATTGCAAGGTGCAATTCTGAAATTTTTTGCTTTTTCCTGCTAATCCTAGCATGATAAAGAAGATTCAAAGAGAGTGAGATGCCAGCTCCTTTCATTCAGTCAGTAGCTTCAAACATCTCTGGACGTTTTTCAATGGCAAAAATCAATGAATATTTTAAATGCACAAACAGTAATATCTCCACATTGCAAGGTGCAATTCTGAAATTTTTTGCTTTTTCCTGCTAATCCTGGCATGATAAAGAAGATTCAAAGAGAGTGAGTTGCCAGCTCTTTTCATTCAGTCAGTAGCTTCAAACATTTCTGGTATATGAATAACATGATGTTTTTCAATGGCAAAAATCAATGAATATTGTAAATGCACAAACAGTAATTTCTCCGCATTGCAAGGTGCAATTCTGAAATTTTTTGCTTTTTCCTGCTAATCCTAGCATGATAAAGAAGATTCAAAGAGAGTGAGATGCCAGCTCCTTTCATTCAGTCAGTAGCTTCAAACATTTCTGGACGTTTTTCAATGGCAAAAATCAATGAATATTGTAAATGCACAAACAGTAATATCTCCACATTGCAACGTGCAATTCTGAAATTTTTTGCTTTTTCCTGCTCCTCTTAGCATGATAAAGAAGATTCAAAGAGAGTGAGATGCCAGCTCTTTTCATTCAGTCAGTAGCTTCAAACATTTCTGGTACATGAATAACATGATGTTTTTCAATGGCAAAAATCAATGAATATTGTAAATGCACAAACAGTAATTTCTCCGCATTGCAAGGTGCAATTCTGAAATTTTTTGCTTTTTCCTGCTAATCCTAGCATGATAAAGAAGATTCAAAGAGAGTGAGATGCCAGCTCCTTTCATTCAGTCAGTAGCTTCAAACATTTCTGGACGTTTTTCAATGGCAAAAATCAATGAATATTGTAAATGCACAAACAGTAATATCTCCACATTGCAACGTGCAATTCTGAAATTTTTTGCTTTTTCCTGCTCCTCTTAGCATGATAAAGAAGATTCAAAGAGAGTGAGATGCCAGCTCTTTTCATTCAGTCAGTAGCTTCAAACATTTCTGGTATATGAATAACATGGTTTTTCAATGGCAAAAATCAATGAATATTGTAAATGCACAAACAGTAATTTCTCCGCATTGCAAGGTGCAATTCTGAAATTTTTTGCTTTTTCCTGCTAATACTAGCATGATAAAGAAGATTCAAAGAGAGTGAGATGCCAGCTCCTTTCATTCAGTCAGTAGCTTCAAACATTTCTGGACGTTTTTCAATGGCAAAAATCAATGAATATTGTAAATGCACAAACAGTAATATCTCCACATTGCAAGGTGCAATTCTGAAATTTTTTGCTTTTTCCTGCTCCTCTTAGCATGATAAAGAAGATTCAAAGAGAGTGAGATGCCAGCTCTTTTCATTCAGTCAGTAGCTTCAAACATTTCTGGTATATGAATAACATGATGTTTTTCAATGGCAAAAATCAATGAATATTGTAAATGCACAAACAGTAATTTCTCCGCATTGCAAGGTGCAATTCTGAAATTTTTTGCTTTTTCCTGCTAATCCTAGCATGATAAAGAAGATTCAAAGAGAGTGAGATGCCAGCTCCTTTCATTCAGTCAGTAGCTTCAAACATTTCTGGACGTTTTTCAATGGCAAAAATCAATGAATATTGTAAATGCACAAACAGTAATATCTCCACATTGCAAGGTGCAATTCTGAAATTTTTTGCTTTTTCCTGCTCCTCTTAGCATGATAAAGAAGATTCAAAGAGAGTGAGATGCCAGCTCTTTTCATTCAGTCAGTAGCTTCAAACATTTCTGGTATATGAATAACATGATGTTTTTCAATGGCAAAAATCAATGAATATTGTAAATGCACAAACAGTAATTTTTCCGCATTGCAAGGTGCAATTCTGAAATTTTTTGCTTTTTCCTGCTAATCCTAGCATGATAAAGAAGATTCAAAGAGAGTGAGATGCCAGCTCCTTTCATTCAGTCAGTAGCTTCAAACATTTCTGGACGTTTTTCAATGGCAAAAATCAATGAATATTTTAAATGCACAAACAGTAATATCTCCACATTGCAAGGTGCAATTCTGAAATTTTTTGCTTTTTCCTGCTAATCCTGGCATGATAAAGAAGATTCAAAGAGAGTGAGTTGCCAGCTCTTTTCATTCAGTCAGTAGCTTCAAACATTTCTGGTATATGAATAACATGATGTTTTTCAATGGCAAAAATCAATGAATATTGTAAATGCACAAACAGTAATTTCTCCGCATTGCAAGGTGCAATTCTGAAATTTTTTGCTTTTTCCTGCTAATCCTAGCATGGTAAAGAAGATTCAAAGAGAGTGAGATGCCAGCTCCTTTCATTCAGTCAGTAGCTTCAAACATTTCTGGACGTTTTTCAATGGCAAAAATCAATGAATATTGTAAATGCACAAACAGTAATATCTCCACATTGCAACGTGCAATTCTGAAATTTTTTGCTTTTTCCTGCTCCTCTTAGCATGATAAAGAAGATTCAAAGAGAGTGAGATGCCAGCTCTTTTCATTCAGTCAGTAGCTTCAAACATTTCTGGTACATGAATAACATGATGTTTTTCAATGGCAAAAATCAATGAATATTGTAAATGCACAAACAGTAATTTCTCCGCATTGCAAGGTGCAATTCTGAAATTTTTTGCTTTTTCCTGCTAATCCTAGCATGATAAAGAAGATTCAAAGAGAGTGAGATGCCAGCTCCTTTCATTCAGTCAGTAGCTTCAAACATTTCTGGACGTTTTTCAATGGCAAAAATCAATGAATATTGTAAATGCACAAACAGTAATATCTCCACATTGCAACGTGAAATTCTGAAATTTTTTGCTTTTTCCTGCTCCTCTTAGCATGATAAAGAAGATTCAAAGAGAGTGAGATGCCAGCTCTTTTCATTCAGTCAGTAGCTTCAAACATTTCTGGTATATGAATAACATGATGTTTTTCAATGGCAAAAATCAATGAATATTGTAAATGCACAAACAGTAATTTCTCCGCATTGCAAGGTGCAATTCTGAAATTTTTTGCTTTTTCCTGCTAATCCTAGCATGATAAAGAAGATTCAAAGAGAGTGAGATGCCAACTCCTTTCATTCAGTCAGTAGCTTCAAACATTTCTGGACGTTTTTCAATGGCAAAAATCAATGAATATTGTAAATGCACAAACAGTAATATCTCCACATTGCAAGGTGCAATTCTGAAATTTTTTGCTTTTTCCTGCTAATCCTGGCATGATAAAGAAGATTCAAAGAGAGTGAGATGCCAGCTCTTTTCATTCAGTCAGTAGCTTCAAACATTTCTGGTATATGAATAACATGATGTTTTTCAATGGCAAAAATCAATGAATATTGTAAATGCACAAACAGTAATTTCTCCGCATTGCAAGGTGCAATTCTGAAATTTTTTGCTTTTTCCTGCTAATCCTAGCATGATAAAGAAGATTCAAAGAGAGTGAGATGCCACGACCTTTCATTCAGTCAGTAGCTTCAAACATTTCTGGACGTTTTTCAATGGCAAAAATCAATGAATATTGTAAATGCACAAACAGTAATATCTCCACATTGCAACGTGCAATTCTGTATTTTTTTGCTTTTTCCTGCTCCTCTTAGCATGATAAAGAAGATTCAAAGAGAGTGAGATGCCAGCTCCTTTCATTCAGTCAGTAGCTTCAAACATTTCTGGACGTTTTTCAATGGCAAAAATCAATGAATATTGTAAATGCACAAACAGTAATATCTCCACATTGCAAGGTGCAATTCTGAAATTTTTTGCTTTTTCCTGCTAATCCTAGCATGATAAAGAAGATTCAAAGAGAGTGAGATGCCAGCTCCTTTCATTCAGTCAGTAGCTTCAAACATTTCTGGACGTTTTTCAATGGCAAAAATCAATGAATATTGTAAATGCACAAACAGTAATATCTCCACATTGCAAGGTGCAATTCTGAAATTTTTTGCTTTTTCCTGCTAATCCTGGCATGATAAAGAAGATTCAAAGAGAGTGAGATGCCAGCTCTTTTCATTCAGTCAGTAGCTTCAAACATTTCTGGTATATGAATAACATGATGTTTTTCAATGGCAAAAATCAATGAATATTGTAAATGCACAAACAGTAATTTCTCAGCATTGCAAGGTGCAATTCTGAAATTTTTTGCTTTTTCCTGCTAATCCTAGCATGATAAAGAAGATTCAAAGAGAGTGAGATGCCAGCTCCTTTCATTCAGTCAGTAGCTTCAAACATTTCTGGACCTTTTTCAATGGCAAAAATCAATGAATATTGTAAATGCACAAACAGTAATATCTCCACATTGCAAGGTGCAATTCTGAAATTTTTTGCTTTTTCCTGCTAATCCTGGCATGATAAAGAAGATTCAAAGAGAGTGAGATGCCAGCTCTTTTCATTCAGTCAGTAGCTTCAAACATTTCTGGTATATGAATAACATGATGTTTTTCAATGGCAAAAATCAATGAATATTGTAAATGCACAAACAGTAATTTCTCCGCATTGCAAGGTGCAATTCTGAAATTTTTTGCTTTTTCCTGCTAATCCTAGCATGATAAAGAAGATTCAAAGAGAGTGAGATGCCAGCTCCTTTCATTCAGTCAGTAGCTTCAAACATTTCTGGACGTTTTTCAATGGCAAAAATCAATGAATATTGTAAATGCACAAACAGTAATATCTCCACATTGCAACGTGCAATTCTGAAATTTTTTGCTTTTTCCTGCTCCTCTTAGCATGATAAAGAAGATTCAAAGAGAGTGAGATGCCAGCTCTTTTCATTGTCAGTAGCTTCAAACATTTCTGGTATATGAATAACATGATGTTTTTCAATGGCAAAAATCAATGAATATTGTAAATGCACAAACAGTAATTTCTTCGCATTGCAAGGTGCAATTCTGAAATTTTTTGCTTTTTCCTGCTAATCCTAGCATGATAAAGAAGATTCAAAGAGAGTGAGATGCCAGCTCCTTTCATTCAGTCAGTAGCTTCAAACATTTCTGGACGTTTTTCAATGGCAAAAATCAATGAATATTGTAAATGCACAAACAGTAATATCTCCACATTGCAAGGTGCAATTCTGAAATTTTTTGCTTTTTCCTGCTCCTCTTAGCATGATAAAGAAGATTCAAAGAGAGTGAGATGCCAGCTCTTTTCATTCAGTCAGTAGCTTCAAACATTTCTGGTATATGAATAACATGATGTTTTTCAATGGCAAAAATCAATGAATATTGTAAATGCACAAACAGTAATTTCTCCGCATTGCAAGGTGCAATTCTGAAATTTTTTGCTTTTTCCTGCTAATCCTAGCATGATAAAGAAGATTCAAAGAGAGTGAGATGCCAGCTCCTTTCATTCAGTCAGTAGCTTCAAACATTTCTGGACTTTTTCAATGGCAAAAATCAATGAATATTGTAAATGCACAAACAGTAATATCTCCACATTGCAAGGTGCAATTCTGAAATTTTTTGCTTTTTCCTGCTCCTCTTAGCATGATAAAGAAGATTCAAAGAGAGTGAGATGCCAGCTCTTTTCATTCAGTCAGTAGCTTCAAACATTTCTGGTATATGAATAACATGATGTTTTTCAATGGCAAAAATCAATGAATATTGTAAATGCACAAACAGTAATTTCTCCGCATTGCAAGGTGCAATTCTGAAATTTTTTGCTTTTTCCTGCTAATCCTAGCATGATAAAGAAGATTCAAAGAGAGTGAGATGCCAGCTCCTTTCATTCAGTCAGTAGCTTCAAACATTTCTGGACGTTTTTCAATGGCAAAAATCAATGAATATTGTAAATGCACAAACAGTAATATCTCCACATTGCAAGGTGCAATTCTGAAATTTTTTGCTTTTTCCTGCTAATCCTGGCATGATAAAGAGGATTCAAAGAGAGTGAGATGCCAGATCTTTTCATTCAGTCAGTAGCTTCAAACATTTCTGGTATATGAATAACATGATGTTTTTCAATGGCAAAAATCAATGAATATTGTAAATGCACAAACAGTAATTTCTCCGCATTGCAAGGTGCAATTCTGAAATTTTTTGCTTTTTCCTGCTCCTCTTAGCATGATAAAGAAGATTCAAAGAGAGTGAGATGCCAGCTCTTTTCATTCAGTCAGTAGCTTCAAACATTTCTGGTATATGAATAACATGATGTTTTTCAATGGCAAAAATCAATGAATATTGTAAATTCACAAACAGTAATTTCTCCGCATTGCAAGGTGCAATTCTGAAATATTTTGCTTTTTCCTGCTAATCCTAGCATGATAAAGAAGATTCAAAGAGAGTGAGATGCCAGCTCCTTTCATTCAGTCAGTAGCTTCAAACATTTCTGGACGTTTTTCAATGGCAAAAATCAATGAATATTGTAAATGCACAAACAGTAATATCTCCACATTGCAACGTGCAATTCTGAAATTTTTTGCTTTTTCCTGCTCCTCTTAGCATGATAAAGAAGATTCAAAGAGAGTGAGATGCCAGCTCTTTTCATTCAGTCAGTAGCTTCAGGCTGTGTGCCCACGTAGCGTTTTTCAAGCGTTTATGCTGCGGAATTTCCGCAGCATAAACGCTTGTGAAACGCTAGGTAATCCGCCCCCCATGGTCCCCAAGGGGATTCCGCATGTTCTATGCACATGCTGCGGATTTTTCCGCAGCGTTTATGCTACGCACAAAAATCCGCAGCATGTCATTTAATTTTGCGGAAGCGCGGCGGAACTCCCGCCATTGACTTGCATTGAGACGCACAGAAACCGCGACTGTACATTTGTACAAGCGGCTTCTATGCGTCTCTATGTGCGGATGGTACCCAGTTCTGGAGGAGAGGAGACTCTCATCCAGACCTTGGTACCATTGTACCTGTAAAAAAAGAATAAAATAACAAATAAAGTTTATATTCACCTGTCCGGCGTCTTCTCTCTGAATGCCAGCAGCGCTGAAGGACCTTCGGTGACGTCACAGTCATGTGACCGCAGGCCCTTCACCGCTCTGTCTCGCGATATGCCGGCATCCAGGAACCAGACAGGAACGAGCGCTGCAGGCACGCCGGGGCCTCGGGGGTGAGAATAGCTATATTTGTTTTAATTTTTACGGTCACACTGTATAAATCCATGCAGTTTGCATGGATTTATATAGTGTGACCTAGTTGTCAAGCACTTTCCAAGTGATGCTATCGCCTGGAAAGTGCTTGTCAATCTGCATGCGGAAACGCATGTGAATCTGCATGTGGATCCGCATGTATTATGCAGGAAAAACGCATGCACAATCTGCATGCGTTTTTTTCTGCCAGGGAGATGCAGAAATGCTGCAGAAATTTTCTGCTTCATTTCTGCATCGTGGGCACATAGCCTCAAACATTTCTGGTATATGAATAACATGATGTTTTTCAATGGCAAAAATCAATGAATATGTAAATGCACAAACAGTAATTTCTCCGCATTGCAAGGTGCAATTCTGAAATTTTTTGCTTTTTCCTGCTAATCCTAGCATGATAAAGAAGATTCAAAGAGAGTGAGATGCCAGCTCCTTTCATTCAGTCAGTAGCTTCAAACATTTCTGGACGTTTTTCAATGGCAAAAATCAATGAATATTGTAAATGCACAGTAATATCTCCACATTGCAAGGTGCAATTCTGAAATTTTTTGCTTTTTCCTGCTCCTCTTAGCATGATAAAGAAGATTCAAAGAGAGTGAGATGCCAGCTCTTTTCATTCAGTCAGTAGCTTCAAACATTTCTGGTATATGAATAACATGATGTTTTTCAATGGCAAAAATCAATGAATATTGTAAATGCACAAACAGTAATTTCTCCGCATTGCAAGGTGCAATTCTGAATTTTTTTGCTTTTTCCTGCTAATCCTAGCATGATAAAGAAGATTCAAAGAGAGTGAGATGCCAGCTCCTTTCATTCAGTCAGTAGCTTCAAACATTTCTGGACGTTTTTCAATGGCAAAAATCAATGAATATTGTAAATGCACAAACAGTAATATCTCCACATTGCAAGGTGCAATTCTGAAATTTTTTGCTTTTTCCTGCTAATCCTGGCATGATAAAGAAGATTCAAAGAGAGTGAGATGCCAGCTCTTTTCATTCAGTCAGTAGCTTCAAACATTTCTGGTATATGAATAACATGATGTTTTTCAATGGCAAAAATCAATGAATATTGTAAATGCACAAACAGTAATTTCTCCGCATTGCAAGGTGCAATTCTGAAATTTTTTGCTTTTTCCTGCTAATCCTAGCATGATAAAGAAGATTCAAAGAGAGTGAGATGCCAGCTCCTTTCATTCAGTCAGTAGCTTCAAACATTTCTGGACCTTTTTCAATGGCAATAATCAATGAATATTGTAAATGCACAAACAGTAATATCTCCACATTGCAAGGTGCAATTCTGAAATTTTTTGCTTTTTCCTGCTAATCCTGGCATGATAAAGAAGATTCAAAGAGAGTGAGATGCCAGCTCTTTTCATTCAGTCAGTAGCTTCAAACATTTCTGGTATATGAATAACATGATGTTTTTCAATGGCAAAAATCAATGAATATTGTAAATGCACAAACAGTAATATCTCCACATTGCAAGGTGCAATTCTGAAATTTTTTGCTTTTTCCTGCTAATCCTAGCATGATAAAGAAGATTCAAAGAGAGTGAGATGCCAGCTCTTTTCATTCAGTCAGTAGCTTCAAACATTTCTGGACATTTTTCAATGGCAAAAATCAATGAATATTGTAAATGCACAAACAGTAATATCTCCACATTGCAAGGTGCAAT
Source organism: Phyllobates terribilis (assembly GCF_046119375.1). NCBI lineage: Eukaryota > Metazoa > Chordata > Amphibia > Anura > Dendrobatidae > Phyllobates > Phyllobates terribilis. The sequence continues at coordinate 2,986,470 of NW_027362937.1, read as the reverse complement.
TCTGAAATTTTTTGCTTTTTCCTGCTAATCCTAGCATGATAAAGAAGATTCAAAGAGAGTGAGATGCCAGCTCCTTTCATTCAGTCAGTAGCTTCAAACATTTCTGGACGTTTTTCAATGGCAAAAATCAATGTATAGTGTAAATGCACAAACAGTAATATCTCCACATTGCAAGGTGCAATTCTGAAATTTTTTGCTTTTTCCTGCTAATCCTAGCATGATAAAGAAGATTCAAAGAGAGTGAGATGCCACGACCTTTCATTCAGTCAGTAGCTTCAAACATTTCTGGACGTTTTTCAATGGCAAAAATCAATGAATATTGTAAATGCACAAACAGTAATATCTCCACATTGCAACGTGCAATTCTGAAATTTTTTGCTTTTTCCTGCTCCTCTTAGCATGATAAAGAAGATTCAAAGAGAGTGAGATGCCAGCTCTTTTCATTCAGTCAGTAGCTTCAGGCTGTGTGCCCACGTAGCGTTTTTCAAGCGTTTATGCTGCGGAATTTCCGCAGCATAAACGCTTGTGAAACGCTAGGTAATCCGCCCCCCATGGTCCCCAAGGGGATTCCGCATGTTCTATGCACATGCTGCGGATTTTTCCGCAGCGTTTATGCTACGCACAAAAATCCGCAGCATGTCATTTAATTTTGCGGAAGCGCGGCGGAACTCCCGCCATTGACTTGCATTGAGACGCACAGAAACCGCGACTGTACATTTGTACAAGCGGCTTCTATGCGTCTCTATGTGCGGATGGTACCCAGTTCTGGAGGAGAGGAGACTCTCATCCAGACCTTGGTACCATTGTACCTGTAAAAAAAGAATAAAATAACAAATAAAGTTTATATTCACCTGTCCGGCGTCTTCTCTCTGAATGCCAGCAGCGCTGAAGGACCTTCGGTGACGTCACAGTCATGTGACCGCAGGCCCTTCACCGCTCTGTCTCGCGATATGCCGGCATCCAGGAACCAGACAGGAACGAGCGCTGCAGGCACGCCGGGGCCTCGGGGGTGAGAATAGCTTTATTTGTTTTAATTTTTACGGTCACACTGTATAAATCCATGCTGTTTGCATGGATTTATATAGTGTGACCTAGTTGTCAAGCACTTTCCAAGTGATGCTATCGCCTGGAAAGTGCTTGTCAATCTGCATGCGGAAACGCATGTGAATCTGCATGTGGATCCGCATGTATTATGCAGGAAAAACGCATGCACAATCTGCATGCGTTTTTTTCTGCCAGGGAGATGCAGAAATGCTGCAGAAATTTTCTGCTTCATTTCTGCATCGTGGGCACATAGCCTCAAACATTTCTGGTATATGAATAACATGATGTTTTTCAATGGCAAAAATCAATGAATATTGTAAATGCACAAACAGTAATTTCTCCGCATTGCAAGGTGCAATTCTGAATTTTTTTGCTTTTTCCTGCTAATCCTAGCATGATAAAGAAGATTCAAAGAGAGTGAGATGCCAGCTCCTTTCATTCAGTCAGTAGCTTCAAACATTTCTGGACGTTTTTCAATGGCAAAAATCAATGAATATTGTAAATGCACAAACAGTAATATCTCCACATTGCAAGGTGCAATTCTGAAATTTTTTGCTTTTTCCTGCTAATCCTGGCATGATAAAGAAGATTCAAAGAGAGTGAGATGCCAGCTCTTTTCATTCAGTCAGTAGCTTCAAACATTTCTGGTATATGAATAACATGATGTTTTTCAATGGCAAAAATCAATGAATATTGTAAATGCACAAACAGTAATTTCTCCGCATTGCAAGGTGCAATTCTGAAATTTTTTGCTTTTTCCTGCTAATCCTAGCATGATAAAGAAGATTCAAAGAGAGTGAGATGCCAGCTCCTTTCATTCAGTCAGTAGCTTCAAACATTTCTGGACCTTTTTCAATGGCAATAATCAATGAATATTGTAAATGCACAAACAGTAATATCTCCACATTGCAAGGTGCAATTCTGAAATTTTTTGCTTTTTCCTGCTAATCCTGGCATGATAAAGAAGATTCAAAGAGAGTGAGATGCCAGCTCTTTTCATTCAGTCAGTAGCTTCAAACATTTCTGGTATATGAATAACATGATGTTTTTCAATGGCAAAAATCAATGAATATTGTAAATGCACAAACAGTAATATCTCCACATTGCAAGGTGCAATTCTGAAATTTTTTGCTTTTTCCTGCTAATCCTAGCATGATAAAGAAGATTCAAAGAGAGTGAGATGCCAGCTCTTTTCATTCAGTCAGTAGCTTCAAACATTTCTGGACATTTTTCAATGGCAAAAATCAATGAATATTGTAAATGCACAAACAGTAATAACTCCACATTGCAAGGTGCAATTCTGAAATTTTTTGCTTTTTCCTGCTAATCCTAGCATGATAAAGAAGATTCAAAGAGAGTGAGATGCCAGCTCCTTTCATTCAGTCAGTAGCTTCAAACATTTCTGGACGTTTTTCAATGGCAAAAATCAATGTATAGTGTAAATGCACAAACAGTAATATCTCCACATTGCAAGGTGCAATTCTGAAATTTTTTGCTTTTTCCTGCTAATCCTAGCATGATAAAGAAGATTCAAAGAGAGTGAGATGCCACGACCTTTCATTCAGTCAGTAGCTTCAAACATTTCTGGACGTTTTTCAATGGCAAAAATCAATGAATATTGTAAATGCACAAACAGTAATATCTCCACATTGCAACGTGCAATTCTGAAATTTTTTGCTTTTTCCTGCTCCTCTTAGCATGATAAAGAAGATTCAAAGAGAGTGAGATGCCAGCTCTTTTCATTCAGTCAGTAGCTTCAGGCTGTGTGCCCACGTAGCGTTTTTCAAGCGTTTATGCTGCGGAATTTCCGCAGCATAAACGCTTGTGAAACGCTAGGTAATCCGCCCCCCATGGTCCCCAAGGGGATTCCGCATGTTCTATGCACATGCTGCGGATTTTTCCGCAGCGTTTATGCTACGCACAAAAATCCGCAGCATGTCATTTAATTTTGCGGAAGCGCGGCGGAACTCCCGCCATTGACTTGCATTGAGACGCACAGAAACCGCGACTGTACATTTGTACAAGCGGCTTCTATGCGTCTCTATGTGCGGATGGTACCCAGTTCTGGAGGAGAGGAGACTCTCATCCAGACCTTGGTACCATTGTACCTGTAAAAAAAGAATAAAATAACAAATAAAGTTTATATTCACCTGTCCGGCGTCTTCTCTCTGAATGCCAGCAGCGCTGAAGGACCTTCGGTGACGTCACAGTCATGTGACCGCAGGCCCTTCACCGCTCTGTCTCGCGATATGCCGGCATCCAGGAACCAGACAGGAACGAGCGCTGCAGGCACGCCGGGGCCTCGGGGGTGAGAATAGCTTTATTTGTTTTAATTTTTACGGTCACACTGTATAAATCCATGCTGTTTGCATGGATTTATATAGTGTGACCTAGTTGTCAAGCACTTTCCAAGTGATGCTATCGCCTGGAAAGTGCTTGTCAATCTGCATGCGGAAACGCATGTGAATCTGCATGTGGATCCGCATGTATTATGCAGGAAAAACGCATGCACAATCTGCATGCGTTTTTTTCTGCCAGGGAGATGCAGAAATGCTGCAGAAATTTTCTGCTTCATTTCTGCATCGTGGGCACATAGCCTCAAACATTTCTGGTATATGAATAACATGATGTTTTTCAATGGCAAAAATCAATGAATATTGTAAATGCACAAACAGTAATTTCTCCGCATTGCAAGGTGCAATTCTGAATTTTTTTGCTTTTTCCTGCTAATCCTAGCATGATAAAGAAGATTCAAAGAGAGTGAGATGCCAGCTCCTTTCATTCAGTCAGTAGCTTCAAACATTTCTGGACGTTTTTCAATGGCAAAAATCAATGAATATTGTAAATGCACAAACAGTAATATCTCCACATTGCAAGGTGCAATTCTGAAATTTTTTGCTTTTTCCTGCTAATCCTGGCATGATAAAGAAGATTCAAAGAGAGTGAGATGCCAGCTCTTTTCATTCAGTCAGTAGCTTCAAACATTTCTGGTATATGAATAACATGATGTTTTTCAATGGCAAAAATCAATGAATATTGTAAATGCACAAACAGTAATTTCTCCGCATTGCAAGGTGCAATTATGAAATTTTTTGCTTTTTCCTGCTAATCCTAGCATGATAAAGAAGATTCAAAGAGAGTGAGATGCCAGCTCCTTTCATTCAGTCAGTAGCTTCAAACATTTCTGGACCTTTTTCAATGGCAATAATCAATGAATATTGTAAATGCACAAACAGTAATATCTCCACATTGCAAGGTGCAATTCTGAAATTTTTTGCTTTTTCCTGCTAATCCTGGCATGATAAAGAAGATTCAAAGAGAGTGAGATGCCAGCTCTTTTCATTCAGTCAGTAGCTTCAAACATTTCTGGTATATGAATAACATGATGTTTTTCAATGGCAAAAATCAATGAATATTGTAAATGCACAAACAGTAATATCTCCACATTGCAAGGTGCAATTCTGAAATTTTTTGCTTTTTCCTGCTAATCCTAGCATGATAAAGAAGATTCAAAGAGAGTGAGATGCCAGCTCTTTTCATTCAGTCAGTAGCTTCAAACATTTCTGGACATTTTTCAATGGCAAAAATCAATGAATATTGTAAATGCACAAACAGTAATAACTCCACATTGCAAGGTGCAATTCTGAAATTTTTTGCTTTTTCCTGCTAATCCTAGCATGATAAAGAAGATTCAAAGAGAGTGAGATGCCAGCTCCTTTCATTCAGTCAGTAGCTTCAAACATTTCTGGACGTTTTTCAATGGCAAAAATCAATGTATAGTGTAAATGCACAAACAGTAATATCTCCACATTGCAAGGTGCAATTCTGAAATTTTTTGCTTTTTCCTGCTAATCCTAGCATGATAAAGAAGATTCAAAGAGAGTGAGATGCCACGACCTTTCATTCAGTCAGTAGCTTCAAACATTTCTGGACGTTTTTCAATGGCAAAAATCAATGAATATTGTAAATGCACAAACAGTAATATCTCCACATTGCAACGTGCAATTCTGAATTTTTTTGCTTTTTCCTGCTCCTCTTAGCATGATAAAGAAGATTCAAAGAGAGTGAGATGCCAGCTCCTTTCATTCAGTCAGTAGCTTCAAACATTTCTGGACGTTTTTCAATGGCAAAAATCAATGAATATTGTAAATGCACAAACAGTAATATCTCCACATTGCAAGGTGCAATTCTGAAATTTTTTGCTTTTTCCTGCTAATCCTAGCATGATAAAGAAGATTCAAAGAGAGTGAGATGCCAGCTCCTTTCATTCAGTCAGTAGCTTCAAACATTTCTGGACGTTTTTCAATGGCAAAAATCAATGAATATTGTAAATGCACAAACAGTAATATCTCCACATTGCAAGGTGCAATTCTGAAATTTTTTGCTTTTTCCTGCTAATCCTGGCATGATAAAGAAGATTCAAAGAGAGTGAGATGCCAGCTCTTTTCATTCAGTCAGTAGCTTCAAACATTTCTGGTATATGAATAACATGATGTTTTTCAATGGCAAAAATCAATGAATATTGTAAATGCACAAACAGTAATTTCTCCACATTGCAAGGTGCAATTCTGAAATTTTTTGCTTTTTCCTGCTAATCCTAGCATGATAAAGAATATTCAAAGAGAGTGAGATGCCAGCCCCTTTCATTCAGTCAGTAGCTTCAAACATTTCTGGACGTTTTTCAATGGCAAAAATCAATGAATATTGTAAATGCACAAACAGTAATATCTCCACATTGCAAGGTGCAATTCTGAAATTTTTTGCTTTTTCCTGCTAATCCTGGCATGATAAAGAAGATTCAAAGAGAGTGAGATGCCAGCTCTTTTCATTCAGTCAGTAGCTTCAAACATTTCTGGTATATGAATAACATGATGTTTTTCAATGGCAAAAATCAATGAATATTGTAAATGCACAAACAGTAATTTCTCCGCATTGCAAGGTGCAATTCTGAAATTTTTTGCTTTTTCCTGCTAATCCTAGCATGATAAAGAAGATTCAAAGAGAGTGAGATGCCAGCTCCTTTCATTCAGTCAGTAGCTTCAAACATTTCTGGACGTTTTTCAATGGCAAAAATCAATGAATATTGTAAATGCACAAACAGTAATATCTCCACATTGCAAGGTGCAATTCTGAAATTTTTTGCTTTTTCCTGCTCCTCTTAGCATGATAAAGAAGATTCAAAGAGAGTGAGATGCCAGCTCTTTTCATTCAGTCAGTAGCTTCAAACATTTCTGGTATATGAATAACATGTTTTTCAATGGCAAAAATCAATGAATATTGTAAATGCACAAACAGTAATTTCTCCGCATTGTAAGGTGCAATTCTGAAATTTTTTGCTTTTTCCTGCTAATCCTAGCATGATAAAGAAGATTCAAAGAGAGTGAGATGCCAGCTCCTTTCATTCAGTCAGTAGCTTCAAACATTTCTGGACGTTTTTCAATGGCAAAAATCAATGAATATTGTAAATGCACAAACAGTAATATCTCCACATTGCAAGGTGCAATTCTGAAATTTTTTGCTTTTTCCTGCTCCTCTTAGCATGATAAAGAAGATTCAAAGAGAGTGAGATGCCAGCTCTTTTCATTCAGTCAGTAGCTTCAGGCTGTGTGCCCACGTAGCGTTTTTCAAGCGTTTATGCTGCGGAATTTCCGCAGCATAAATGCTTGTGAAACGCTAGGTAATCCGCCCCCCATGGTCCCCAAGGGGATTCCGCATGTTCTATGCACATGCTGCGGATTTTTCCGCAGCGTTTATGCTACGTACAAAAATCCGCAGCATGTCATTTAATTTTGCGGAAGCGCGGCGGAACTCCCGCCATTGACTTGCATTGAGACGCACAGAAACCGTGACTGTACATTTGTACAAGCGGCTTCTATGCGTCTCTATGTGCGGATGGTACCCAGTTCTGGAGGAGAGGAGACTCTCATCCAGACCTGGGTACCATTGTACCTGTAAAAAAAGAATAAAATAACAAATAAAGTTTATATTCACCTGTCCGGCGTCTTCTCTCTGAATGCCAGCAGCGCTGAAGGACCTTCGGTGATGTCACAGTCATGTGACCGCAGGCCCTTCACCGCTCTGTCTCGCGATATGCCGGCATCCAGGAACCAGACAGGAACGAGCGCTGCAGGCACGCCGGGGCCTCGGGGGTGAGTATAGCTTTATTTGTTTTAATTTTTACGGTCACACTGTATAAATCCATGCTGTTTGCATGGATTTATATAGTGTGACCTAGTTGTCAAGCACTTTCCAAGTGATGCTATCGCCTGGAAAGAGCTTGTCAATCTGCATGCGGAAACGCATGTGAATCTGAATGTGGATCCGCATGTATTATGCAGGAAAAACGCATGCACAATCTGCATGCGTTTTTTTCTGCCAGGGAGATGCAGAAATGCTGCAGAAATTTTCTGCTTCATTTCTGCATCGTGGGCACATAGCCTCAAACATTTCTGGTATATGAATAACATGATGTTTTTCAATGGCAAAAATCAATGAATATTGTAAATGCACAAACAGTAATTTCTCCGCATTGCAAGGTGCAATTCTGAAATTTTTTGCTTTTTCCTGCTAATCCTAGCATGATAAAGAAGATTCAAAGAGAGTGAGATGCCAGCTCCTTTCATTCAGTCAGTAGCTTCAAACATTTCTGGACGTTTTTCAATGGCAAAAATCAATGAATATTGTAAATGCACAAACAGTAATATCTCCACATTGCAAGGTGCAATTCTGAAATTTTTTGCTTTTTCCTGCTCCTCTTAGCATGATAAAGAAGATTCAAAGAGAGTGAGATGCCAGCTCTTTTCATTCAGTCAGTAGCTTCAAACATTTCTGGTATATGAATAACATGATGTTTTTCAATGGCAAAAATCAATGAATATTGTAAATGCACAAACAGTAATTTCACCGCATTGCAAGGTGCAATTCTGAATTTTTTTGCTTTTTCCTGCTAATCCTAGAATGATAAAGAAGATTCAAAGAGAGTGAGATGCCAGCTCCTTTCATTCAGTCAGTAGCTTCAAACATTTCTGGACGTTTTTCAATGGCAAAAATCAATGAATATTGTAAATGCACAAACAGTAATATCTCCACATTGCAAGGTGCAATTCTGAAATTTTTTGCTTTTTCCTGCTCCTCTTAGCATGATAAAGAAGATTCAAAGAGAGTGAGATGCCAGCTCTTTTCATTCAGTAAGTAGCTTCAAACATTTCTGGTATATGAATAACATGATGTTTTTCAATGGCAAAAATCAATGAAAATTGTAAATGCACAAACAGTAATATCTCCACATTGCAAGGTGCAATTCTGAAATTTTTTGCTTTTTCCTGCTAATCCTAGCATGATAAAGAAGATTCAAAGAGAGTGAGATGCCAGCTCTTTTCATTCAGTCAGTAGCTTCAAACATTTCTGGACATTTTTCAATGGCAAAAATCAATGAATATTGTAAATGCACAAACAGTAATAACTCCACATTGCAAGGTGCAATTCTGAAATTTTTTGCTTTTTCCTGCTAATCCTAGCATGATAAAGAAGATTCAAAGAGAGTGAGATGCCAGCTCCTTTCATTCAGTCAGTAGCTTCAAACATTTCTGGACGTTTTTCAATGACAAAAATCAATGTATAGTGTAAATGCACAAACAGTAATATCTCCACATTGCAAGGTGCAATTCTGAAATTTTTTGCTTTTTCCTGCTAATCCTAGCATGATAAAGAAGATTCAATGAGAGTGAGATGCCAGCTCTTTTCATTCAGTCAGTAGCTTCAAACATTTCTGGTATATGAATAACATGATGTTTTTCAATGGCAAAAATCAATGAATATTGTAAATGCACAAACAGTAATTTGTCCGCATTGCAAGGTGCAATTCTGAAATTTTTTGCTTTTTCCTGCTAATCCTAGCATGATAAAGAAGATTCAAAGAGAGTGAGATGCCAGCTCCTTTCATTCAGTCAGTAGCTTCAAACATTTCTGGACGTTTTTCAATGGCAAAAATCAATGAATATTGTAAATGCACAAACAGTAACATCTCCACATTGCAAGGTGCAATTCTGAAATTTTTTGCTTTTTCCTGCTCCTCTTAGCATGATAAAGAAGATTCAAAGAGAGTGAGATGCCAGCTCTTTTCATTCAGTCAGTAGCTTCAAACATTTCTGGTATATGAATAACATGATGTTTTTCAATGGCAAAAATCAATGAATATTGTAAATGCACAAACAGTAATTTCTCCGCATTGCAAGGTGCAATTCTGAAATTTTTTGCTTTTTCCTGCTAATCCTAGCATGATAAAGAAGATTCAAAGAGAGTGAGATGCCAGCTCCTTTCATTCAGTCAGTAGCTTCAAACATTTCTGGACGTTTTTCAATGGCAAAAATCAATGAATATTGTAAATGCACAAACAGTAATATCTCCACATTGCAAGGTGCAATTCTGAAATTTTTTGCTTTTTCCTGCTCCTCTTAGCATGATAAAGAAGATTCAAAGAGAGTGAGATGCCAGCTCTTTTCATTCAGTCAGTAGCTTCAGGCTGTGTGCCCACGTAGCGTTTTTCAAGCGTTTATGCTGCGGAATTTCCGCAGCATAAATGCTTGTGAAACGCTAGGTAATCCGCCCCCCATGGTCCCCAAGGGGATTCCGCATGTTCTATGCACATGCTGCGGATTTTTCCACAGCGTTTATGCTACGTACAAAAATCCGCAGCATGTCATTTAATTTTGCGGAAGCGCGGCGGAACTCCCGCCATTGACTTGCATTGAGACGCACAGAAACCGCGACTGTACATTTGTACAAGCGGCTTCTATGCGTCTCTATGTGCGGATGGTACCCAGTTCTGGAGGAGAGGAGACTCTCATCCAGACCTGGGTACCATTGTACCTGTAAAAAAAGAATAAAATAACAAATAAAGTTTATATTCACCTGTCCGGCGTCTTCTCTCTGAATGCCAGCAGCGCTGAAGGACCTTCGGTGATGTCACAGTCATGTGACCGCAGGCCCTTCACCGCTCTGTCTCGCGATATGCCGGCATCCAGGAACGAGCGCTGCAGGCACGCCGGGGCCTCGGGGGTGAGTATAGCTTTATTTGTTTTAATTTTTACGGTCACACTGTATAAATCCATGCTGTTTGCATGGATTTATATAGTGTGACCTAGTTGTCAAGCACTTTCCAAGTGATGCTATCGCCTGGAAAGTGCTTGTCAATCTGCATGCGGAAACGCATGTGAATCTGAATGTGGATCCGCATGTATTATGCAGGAAAAACGCATGCACAATCTGCATGCGTTTTTTTCTGCCAGGGAGATGCAGAAATGCTGCAGAAATTTTCTGCTTCATTTCTGCATCGTGGGCACATAGCCTCAAACATTTCTGGTATATGAATAACATGATGTTTTTCAATGGCAAAAATCAATGAATATTGTAAATGCACAAACAGTAATTTGTCCGCATTGCAAGGTGCAATTCTGAAATTTTTTGCTTTTTCCTGCTAATCCTAGCATGATAAAGAAGATTCAAAGAGAGTGAGATGCCAGCTCCTTTCATTCAGTCAGTAGCTTCAAACATTTCTGGACGTTTTTCAATGGCAAAAATCAATGAATATTGTAAATGCACAAACAGTAACATCTCCACATTGCAAGGTGCAATTCTGAAATTTTTTGCTTTTTCCTGCTCCTCTTAGCATGATAAAGAAGATTCAAAGAGAGTGAGATGCCAGCTCTTTTCATTCAGTCAGTAGCTTCAAACATTTCTGGTATATGAATAACATGATGTTTTTCAATGGCAAAAATCAATGAATATTGTAAATGCACAAACAGTAATTTCTCCGCATTGCAAGGTGCAATTCTGAAATTTTTTGCTTTTTCCTGCTAATCCTAGCATGATAAAGAAGATTCAAAGAGAGTGAGATGCCAGCTCCTTTCATTCAGTCAGTAGCTTCAAACATTTCTGGATGTTTTTCAATGGCAAAAATCAATGAATATTGTAAATGCACAAACAGTAATATCTCCACATTGCAAGGTGCAATTCTGAAATTTTTTGCTTTTTCCTGCTCCTCTTAGCATGATATAGAAGATTCAAAGAGAGTGAGATGCCAGCTCTTTTCATTCAGTCAGTAGCTTCAAACATTTCTGGTATATGAATAACATGATGTTTTTCAATGGCAAAAATCAATGAATATTGTAAATGCACAAACAGTAATTTCTCCGCATTCCAAGGTGGAATTCTGAAATTTTTTGCTTTTTCCTGCTAATCCTAGCATGATAAAGAAGATTCAAAGAGAGTGAGATGCCAGCTCCTTTCATTCAGTCAGTAGCTTCAAACATTTCTGGACGTTTTTCAATGGCAAAAATCAATGAATATTGTAAATGCACAAACAGTAATATCTCCACATTGCAAGGTGCAATTCTGAAATTTTTTGCTTTTTCCTGCTCCTCTTAGCATGATAAAGAAGATTCAAAGAGAGTGAGATGCCAGCTCTTTTCATTCAGTCAGTAGCTTCAAACATTTCTGGTATATGAATAACATGATGTTTTTCAAAGGCAAAAATCAATGAATATTGTAAATGCACAAACAGTAATTTCTCCGCATTGCAAGGTGCAATTCTGAAATTTTTTGCTTTTTCCTGCTAATCCTAGCATGATAAAGAAGATTCAAAGAGAGTGAGATGCCACGACCTTTCATTCAGTCATTAGCTTCAAACATTTCTGGACGTTTTTCAATGGCAAAAATCAATGAATATTGTAAATGCACAAACAGTAATATCTCCACATTGCAACGTGCAATTCTGAAATTTTTTGCTTTTTCCTGCTCCTCTTAGCATGATAAAGAAGATTCAAAGAGAGTGAGATGCCAGCTCCTTTCATTCAGTCAGTAGCTTCAAACATTTCTGGACGTTTTTCAATAGCAAAAATCAATGAATATTGTAAATGCACAAACAGTAATATCTCCACATTGCAAGGTGCAATTCTGAAATTTTTTGCTTTTTCCTGCTAATCCTAGCATGATAAAGAAGATTCAAAGAGAGTGAGATGCCAGCCCCTTTCATTCAGTCAGTAGCTTTAAACATTTCTGGACGTTTTTCATTGGCAAAAATCAATGAATATTGTAAATGCACAAACAGTAATATCTCCACATTGCAAGGTGCAATTCTGAAATTTTTTGCTTTTTCCTGCTAATCCTGGCATGATAAAGAAGATTCAAAGAGAGTGAGATGCCAGCTCTTTTCATTCAGTCAGTAGCTTCAAACATTTCTGGTATATGAATAACATGATGTTTTTCAATGGCAAAAATCAATGAATATTGTAAATGCACAAACAGTAATTTCTCCGCATTGCAAGGTGCAATTCTGAAATTTTTTGCTTTTTCCTGCTAATCCTAGCATGATAAAGAAGATTCAAAGAGAGTGAGATGCCAGCTCCTTTCATTCAGTCAGTAGCTTCAAACATTTCTGGACGTTTTTCAATGGCAAAAATCAATGAATATTGTAAATGCACAAACAGTAATATCTCCACATTGCAACGTGCAATTCTGAAATTTTTTGCTTTTTCCTGCTCCTCTTAGCATGATAAAGAAGATTCAAAGAGAGTGAGATGCCAGCTCTTTTCATTCAGTCAGTAGCTTCAATCATTTCTGGTATATGAATAACATGATGTTTTTCAATGGCAAAAATCAATGAATATTGTAAATGCACAAACAGTAATTTCTCCGCATTGCAAGGTGCAATTCTGAAATTTTTTGCTTTTTCCTGCTAATCCTAGCATGATAAAGAAGATTCAAAGAGAGTGAGATGCCAGCTCCTTTCATTCAGTCAGTAGCTTCAAACATTTCTGGATGTTTTTCAATGGCAAAAATCAATGAATATTGTAAATGCACAAACAGTAATATCTCCACATTGCAAGGTGCAATTCTGAAATTTTTTGCTTTTTCCTGCTCCTCTTAGCATGATATAGAAGATTCAAAGAGAGTGAGATGCCAGCTCTTTTCATTCAGTCAGTAGCTTCAAACATTTCTGGTATATGAATAACATGATGTTTTTCAATGGCAAAAATCAATGAATATTGTAAATGCACAAACAGTAATTTCTCCGCATTCCAAGGTGCAATTCTGAAATTTTTTGCTTTTTCCTGCTAATCCTAGCATGATAAAGAAGATTCAAAGAGAGTGAGATGCCAGCTCCTTTCATTCAGTCAGTAGCTTCAAACATTTCTGGACGTTTTTCAATGGCAAAAATCAATGAATATTGTAAATGCACAAACAGTAATATCTCCACATTGCAAGGTGCAATTCTGAAATTTTTTGCTTTTTCCTGCTCCTCTTAGCATGATAAAGAAGATTCAAAGAGAGTGAGATGCCAGCTCTTTTCATTCAGTCAGTAGCTTCAAACATTTCTGGTATATGAATAACATGATGTTTTTCAATGGCAAAAATCAATGAATATTGTAAATGCACAAACAGTAATTTCTCCGCATTGCAAGGTGCAATTCTGAAATTTTTTGCTTTTTCCTGCTAATCCTAGCATGATAAAGAAGATTCAAAGAGAGTGAGATGCCACGACCTTTCATTCAGTCATTAACTTCAAACATTTCTGGACGTTTTTCAATGGCAAAAATCAATGAATATTGTAAATGCACAAACAGTAATATCTCCACATTGCAACGTGCAATTCTGAAATTTTTTGCTTTTTCCTGCTCCTCTTAGCATGATAAAGAAGATTCAAAGAGAGTGAGATGCCAGCTCCTTTCATTCAGTCAGTAGCTTCAAACATTTCTGGACGTTTTTCAATAGCAAAAATCAATGAATATTGTAAATGCACAAACAGTAATATCTCCACATTGCAAGGTGCAATTCTGAAATTTTTTGCTTTTTCCTGCTAATCCTAGCATGATAAAGAAGATTCAAAGAGAGTGAGATGCCAGCCCCTTTCATTCAGTCAGTAGCTTTAAACATTTCTGGACGTTTTTCATTGGCAAAAATCAATGAATATTGTAAATGCACAAACAGTAATATCTCCACATTGCAAGGTGCAATTCTGAAATTTTTTGCTTTTTCCTGCTAATCCTGGCATGATAAAGAAGATTCAAAGAGAGTGAGATGCCAGCTCTTTTCATTCAGTCAGTAGCTTCAAACATTTCTGGTATATGAATAACATGATGTTTTTCAATGGCAAAAATCAATGAATATTGTAAATGCACAAACAGTAATTTCTCCGCATTGCAAGGTGCAATTCTGAAATTTTTTGCTTTTTCCTGCTAATCCTAGCATGATAAAGAAGATTCAAAGAGAGTGAGATGCCAGCTCCTTTCATTCAGTCAGTAGCTTCAAACATTTCTGGACGTTTTTCAATGGCAAAAATCAATGAATATTGTAAATGCACAAACAGTAATATCTCCACATTGCAACGTGCAATTCTGAAATTTTTTGCTTTTTCCTGCTCCTCTTAGCATGATAAAGAAGATTCAAAGAGAGTGAGATGCCAGCTCTTTTCATTCAGTCAGTAGCTTCAATCATTTCTGGTATATGAATAACATGATGTTTTTCAATGGCAAAAATCAATGAATATTGTAAATGCACAAACAGTAATTTCTCCGCATTGCAAGGTGCAATTCTGAAATTTTTTGCTTTTTCCTGCTAATCCTAGCATGATAAAGAAGATTTAAAGAGAGTAAGATGCCAGCTCCTTTCATTCAGTCAGTAGCTTCAAACATTTCTGGACGTTTTTCAATGGCAAAAATCAATGAATATTGTAAATGCACAAACAGTAATATCTCCACATTGCAAGGTGCAATTCTGAAATTTTTTGCTTTTTCCTGCTCCTCTTAGCATGATAAAGAAGATTCAAAGAGAGTGAGATGCCAGCTCTTTTCATTCAGTCAGTAGCTTCAAACATTTCTGGTATATGAATAACATGATGTTTTTCAATGTCAAAAATCAATGAATATTGTAAATGCACAAACAGTAATTTCTCCGCATTGCAAGGTGCAATTCTGAAATTTTTTGCTTTTTCCTGCTAATCCTAGCATTATAAAGAAGATTCAAAGAGAGTGAGATGCCAGCTCCTTTCATTCAGTCAGTAGCTTCAAACATTTCTGGACATTTTTCAATGGCAAAAATCAATGAATATTGTAAATGCACAAACAGTAATAACTCCACATTGCAAGGTGCAATTCTGAAATTTTTTGCTTTTTCCTGCTAATCCTAGCATGATAAAGAAGATTCAAAGAGAGTGAGATGCCACGACCTTTCATTCAGTCAGTAGCTTCAAACATTTCTGGACGTTTTTCAATGGCAAAAATCAATGAATATTGTAAATGCACAAACAGTAATATCTCCACATTGCAACGTGCAATTCTGAAATTTTTTGCTTTTTCCTGCTCCTCTTAGCATGATAAAGAAGATTCAAAGAGAGTGAGATGCCAGCTCCTTTCATTCAGTCAGTAGCTTCAAACATTTCTGGACGTTTTTCAATGGCAAAAATCAATGAATATTGTAAATGCACAATCAGTAATATCTCCACATTGCAAGGTGCAATTCTGAAATTTTTTGCTTTTTCCTGCTAATCCTAGCATGATAAAGAAGATTCAAAGAGAGTGAGATGCCAGCTCCTTTCATTCAGTCAGTAGCTTCAAACATTTCTGGACGTTTTTCAATGGCAAAAATCAATGAATATTGTAAATGCACAAACAGTAATATCTCCACATTGCAAGGTGCAATTCTGAAATTTTTTGCTTTTTCCTGCTATTCCTGGTATGATAAAGAAGATTCAAAGAGAGTGATATGCCAGCTCTTTTCATTCAGTCAGTAGCTTCAAACATTTCTGGTATATGAATAACATGATGTTTTTCAATGGCAAAAATCAATGAATATTGTAAATGCACAAACAGTAATTTCTCCGCATTGCAAGGTGCAATTCTGAAATTTTTTGCTTTTTCCTGCTAATCCTAGCATGATAAAGAAGATTCAAAGAGAGTGAGATGCCAGCTCCTTTCATTCAGTCAGTAGCTTCAAACATTTCTGGACGTTTTTCAATGGCAAAAATCAATGAATATTGTAAATGCACAAACAGTAATATCTCCACATTGCAAGGTGCAATTCTGAAATTTTTTGCTTTTTCCTGCTCCTCTTAGCATGATAAAGAAGATTCAAAGAGAGTGAGATGCCAGCTCTTTTCATTCAGTCAGTAGCTTCAAACATTTCTGGTATATGAATAACATGATGTTTTTCAAAGGCAAAAATCAATGAATATTGTAAATGCACAAACAGTAATTTCTCCGCATTGCAAGGTGCAATTCTGAAATTTTTTGCTTTTTCCTGCTAATCCTAGCATGATAAAGAAGATTCAAAGAGAGTGAGATGCCAGCTCCTTTCATTCAGTCAGTAGCTTCAAACATTTCTGGACGTTTTTCAATGGCAAAAATCAATGAATATTGTAAATGCACAAACAGTAATATCTCCACATTGCAAGGTGCAATTCTGAAATTTTTTGCTTTTTCCTGCTAATCCTGGCATGATAAAGAAGATTCAAAGAGAGTGAGATGCCAGCTCTTTTCATTCAGTCAGTAGCTTCAAACATTTCTGGTATATGAATAACATGATGTTTTTCAATGGCAAAAATCAATGAATATTGTAAATGCACAAACAGTAATTTCTCCGCATTGCAAGGTGCAATTCTGAAATTTTTTGCTTTTTCCTGCTAATCTTAGCATGATAAAGAAGATTCAAAGAGAGTGAGATGCCAGCACCTTTCATTCAGTCAGTAGCTTCAAACATTTCTGGACGTTTTTCAATGGCAAAAATCAATGAATATTGTAAATGCACAAAACTGTAATATCTCCACATTGCAAGGTGCAATTCTGAAATTTTTTGCTTTTTCCTGCTCCTCTTAGCATGATAAAGAAGATTCAAAGAGAGTGAGATGCCAGCTCTTTTCATTCAGTCAGTAGCTTCAAACATTTCTGGTATATGAATAACATGATGTTTTTCAATGGCAAAAATCAATGAATATTGTAAATGCACAAACAGTAATTTCTCCGCATTGCAAGGTGCAATTCTGAAATTTTTTGCTTTTTCCTGCTAATCCTAGCATGATAAAGAAGATTCAAAGAGAGTGAGATGCCAGCTCCTTTCATTCAGTCAGTAGCTTCAAACATTTCTGGACGTTTTTCAATGGCAAAAATCAATGAATATTGTAAATGCACAAACAGTAATATCTCCACATTGCAAGGTGCAATTCTGAAATTTTTTGCTTTTTCCTGCTCCTCTTAGCATGATAAAGAAGATTCAAAGAGAGTGAGATGCCAGCTCTTTTCATTCAGTCAGTAGCTTCAAACATTTCTGGTATATGAATAACATGATGTTTTTCAAAGGCAAAAATCAATGAATATTGTAAATGCACAAACAGTAATTTCTCCGCATTGCAAGGTGCAATTCTGAAATTTTTTGCTTTTTCCTGCTAATCCTAGCATGATAAAGAAGATTCAAAGAGAGTGAGATGCCAGCTCCTTTCATTCAGTCAGTAGCTTCAAACATTTCTGGACGTTTTTCAATGGCAAAAATCAATGAATATTGTAAATGCACAAACAGTAATATCTCCACATTGCAAGGTGCAATTCTGAAATTTTTTGCTTTTTCCTGCTAATCCTGGCATGATAAAGAAGATTCAAAGAGAGTGAGATGCCAGCTCTTTTCATTCAGTCAGTAGCTTCAAACATTTCTGGTATATGAATAACATGATGTTTTTCAATGGCAAAAATCAATGAATATTGTAAATGCACAAACAGTAATTTCTCCGCATTGCAAGGTGCAATTCTGAAATTTTTTGCTTTTTCCTGCTAATCCTAGCATGATAAAGAAGATTCAAAGAGAGTGAGATGCCAGCTCCTTTCATTCAGTCAGTAGCTTCAAACATTTCTGGACGTTTTTCAATGGCAAAAATCAATGAATATTGTAAATGCACAAACAGTAATATCTCCACATTGCAAGGTGCAATTCTGAAATTTTTTGCTTTTTCCTGCTCCTCTTAGCATGATAAAGAAGATTCAAAGAGAGTGAGATGCCAGCTCTTTTCATTCAGTCAGTAGCTTCAAACATTTCTGGTATATGAATAACATGATGTTTTTCAATGGCAAAAATCAATGAATATTGTAAATGCACAAACAGTAATTTCTCCGCATTGCAAGGTGCAATTCTGAAATTTTTTGCTTTTTCCTGCTAATCCTAGCATGATAAAGGAGATTCAAAGAAAGTGAGATGCCAGCTCCTTTCATTCAGTCAGTAGCTTCAAACATTTCTGGACGTTTTTCAATGGCAAAAATCAATGAATATTGTAAATGCACAAACAGTAATATCTCCACATTGCAAGGTGCAATTCTGAAATTTTTTGCTTTTTCCTGCTCCTCTTAGCATGATAAAGAAGATTCAAAGACAGTGAGATGCCAGCTCTTTTCATTCAGTCAGTAGCTTCAAACATTTCTGGTATATGAATAACATGATGTTTTTCAATGGCAAAAATCAATGAATATTGTAAATGCACAAACAGTAATTTCTCCGCATTGCAAGGTGCAATTCTGAAATTTTTTGCTTTTTCCTGCTAATCCTAGCATGATAAAGAAGATTCAAAGAGAGTGAGATGCCAGCTCCTTTCATTCAGTCAGTAGCTTCAAACATTTCTGGACGTTTTTCAATGGCAAAAATCAATGAATATTGTAAATGCACAAACAGTAATATCTCCACATTGCAAGGTGCAATTCTGAAATTTTTTGCTTTTTCCTGCTAATCCTAGCATGATAAAGAAGATTCAAAGAGAGTGAGATGCCAGCTCTTTTCATTCAGTCAGTAGCTTCAAACATTTCTGGTATATGAATAACATGATGTTTTTCGATGGCAAAAATCAATGAATATTGTAAATGCACAAACAGTAATATCTCCACATTGCAAGGTGCAATTCTGAAATTTTTTGCTTTTTCCTGCTCCTCTTAGCATGATAAAGAAGATTCAAAGAGAGTGAGATGCCAGCTCTTTTCATTCAGTCAGTAGCTTCAAACATTTCTGGTATATGAATAACATGATGTTTTTCAATGGCAAAAATCTATGAATATTGTAAATGCACAAACAGTAATTTCTCCGCATTGCAAGGTGCAATTCTGAAATTTTTTGCTTTTTCCTGCTAATCCTAGCATGATAAAGAAGATTCAAAGAGAGTGAGATGCCAGCTGCTTTCATTCAGTCAGTAGCTTCAAACATTTCTGGACGTTTTTCAATGGCAAAAATCAATGAATATTGTAAATGCACAAACAGTAATATCTCCACATTGCAAGGTGCAATTCTGAAATTTTTTGCTTTTTCCTGCTCCTCTTAGCATGATAAAGAAGATTCAAAGAGAGTGAGATGCCAGCTCTTTTCATTCAGTCAGTAGCTTCAAACATTTCTGGTATATGAATAACATGATGTTTTTCAATGGCTAAAATAAATGAATATTGTAAATGCACAAACAGTAATATCTCCACATTGCAAGGTGCAATTCTGAAATTTTTTGCTTTTTCCTGCTAATCCTAGCATGATAAAGAAGATTCAAAGAGAGTGAGATGCCAGCTCCTTTCATTCAGTCAGTAGCTTCAAACATTTCTGGACATTTTTCAATGGCAAAAATCAATGAATATTGTAAATGCACAAACAGTAATAACTCCACATTGCAAGGTGCAATTCTGAAATTTTTTGCTTTTTCCTGCTAATCCTAGCATGATAAAGAAGATTCAAAGAGAGTGAGATGCCAGCTCCTTTCATTCAGTCAGTAGCTTCAAACATTTCTGGACGTTTTTCAATGGCAAAAATCAATGAATATTGTTAATGCACAAACAGTAATATCTCCACATTGCAAGGTGCAATTCTGAAATTTTTTGCTTTTTCCTGCTAATCCTAGCATGATAAAGAAGATTCAAAGAGAGTGAGATGCCAGCTCTTTTCATTCAGTCAGTAGCTTCAAACATTTCTGGTATATGAATAACATGATGTTTTTCAATGGCAAAAATCAATGAATATTGTAAATGCACAAACAGTAATTTCTCCGCATTGCAAGGTGCAATTCTGAAATTTTTTGCTTTTTCCTGCTAATCCTAGCATGATAAAGAAGATTCAAAGAGAGTGAGATGCCAGCTCCTTTCATTCAGTCAGTAGCTTCTAACATTTCTGGACGTTTTTCAATGGCAAAAATCAATGAATATTGTAAATGCACAAACAGTAATATCTCCACATTGCAAGGTGCAATTCTGAAATTTTTTGCTTTTTCCTGCTCCTCTTAGCATGATAAAGAAGATTCAAAGAGAGTGAGATGCCAGCTCTTTTCATTCAGTCAGTAGCTTCAAACATTTCTGGTATATGAATAACATGATGTTTTTCAATGGCAAAAATCAATGAATATTGTAAATGCACAAACAGTAATTTCTCCGCATTGCAAGGTGCAATTCTGAAATTTTTTGCTTTTTCCTGCTAATCCTAGCATGATAAAGAAGATTTAAAGAAAGTGAGATGCCAGCTCCTTTCATTCAGTCAGTAGCTTCAAACATTTCTGGACGTTTTTCAATGGCATAAATCAATGAATATTGTAAATGCACAAACAGTAATATCTCCACATTGCAAGGTGCAATTCTGAAATTTTTTGCTTTTTCCTGCTCCTCTTAGCAAGATAAAGAAGATTCAAAGAGAGTGAGATGCCAGCTCTTTTCATTCAGTCAGTAGCTTCAAACATTTCTGGTATATGAATAACATGATGTTTTTCAATGGCAAAAATCAATGAATATTGTAAATGCACAAACAGTAATTTCTCCGCATTGCAAGGTGCAATTCTGAAATTTTTTGCTTTTTCCTGCTAATCCTAGCATGATAAAGAAGATTCAAAGAGAGTGAGATGCCAGCTCCTTTCATTCAGTCAGTAGCTTCAAACATTTCTGGACGTTTTTCAATGGCAAAAATCAATGAATATTGTAAATGCACAAACAGTAATATCTCCACATTGCAAGGTGCAATTCTGAAATTTTTTGCTTTTTCCTGCTAATCCTAGCATGATAAAGAAGATTCAAAGAGAGTGAGATGCCAGCTCTTTTCATTCAGTCAGTAGCTTCAAACATTTCTGGTATATGAATAACATGATGTTTTTCGATGGCAAAAATCAATGAATATTGTAAATGCACAAACAGTAATATCTCCACATTGCAAGGTGCAATTCTGAAATTTTTTGCTTTTTCCTGCTCCTCTTAGCATGATAAAGATGATTCAAAGAGAGTGAGATGCCAGCTCTTTTCATTCAGTCAGTAGCTTCAAACATTTCTGGTATATGAATAACATGATGTTTTTCAATGGCAAAAATCTATGAATATTGTAAATGCACAAACAGTAATTTCTCCGCATTGCAAGGTGCAATTCTGAAATTTTTTGCTTTTTCCTGCTAATCCTAGCATGATAAAGAAGATTCAAAGAGAGTGAGATGCCAGCTCCTTTCATTCAGTCAGTAGCTTCAAACATTTCTGGATGTTTTTCAATGGCAAAAATCAATGAATATTGTAAATGCACAAACAGTAATATCTCCACATTGCAAGGTGCAATTCTGAAATTTTTTGCTTTTTCCTGCTCCTCTTAGCATGATAAAGAAGATTCAAAGAGAGTGAGATGCCAGCTCTTTTCATTCAGTCAGTAGCTTCAAACATTTCTGGTATATGAATAACATGATGTTTTTCAATGGCAAAAATCAATGAATATTGTAAATGCACAAACAGTAATTTCTCCGCATTGCAAGGTGCAATTCTGAAATTTTTTGCTTTTTCCTGCTAATCCTAGCATGATAAAGAAGATTCAAAGAGAGTGAGATGCCAGCTCCTTTCATTCAGTCAGTAGCTTCAAACATTTCTGGACGTTTTTCAATGGCAAAAATCAATGAATATTGTAAATGCACAAACAGTAATATCTCCACATTGCAAGGTGCAATTCTGAAATTTTTTGCTTTTTCCTGCTCCTCTTAGCATGATAAAGAAGATTCAAAGAGAGTGAGATGCCAGCTCTTTTCATTCAGTCAGTAGCTTCAAACATTTCTGGTATATGAATAACATGATGTTTTTCAATGGCAAAAATAAATGAATATTGTAAATGCACAAACAGTAATATCTCCACATTGCAAGGTGCAATTCTGAAATTTTTTGCTTTTTCCTGCTAATCCTAGCATGATAAAGAAGATTCAAAGAGAGTGAGATGCCAGCTCCTTTCATTCAGTCAGTAGCTTCAAACATTTCTGGACATTTTTCAATGGCAAAAATCAATGAATATTGTAAATGCACAAACAGTAATAACTCCACATTGCAAGGTGCAATTCTGAAATTTTTTGCTTTTTCCTGCTAATCCTAGCATGATAAAGAAGATTCAAAGAGAGTGAGATGCCAGCTCCTTTCATTCAGTCAGTAGCTTCAAACATTTCTGGATGTTTTTCAATGGCAAAAATCAATGAATATTGTAAATGCACAAACAGTAATAACTCCACATTGCAAGGTGCAATTCTGAAATTTTTTGCTTTTTCCTGCTAATCCTAGCATGATAAAGAAGATTCAAAGAGAGTGAGATGCCAGCTCTTTTCATTCAGTCAGTAGCTTCAAACATTTCTGGACGTTTTTCAATGGAAAAAAGCAATGAATATTGTAAATGCACAAACAGTAATATCTCCACATTGCAAGGTGCAATTCTGAAATTTTTTGCTTTTTCCTGCTCCTCTTAGCATGATAAAGAAGATTCAAAGAGAGTGAGATGCCAGCTCTTTTCATTCAGTCAGTAGCTTCAAACATTTCTGGTATATGAATAACATGATGTTTTTCAATGGCAAAAATCAATGAATATTGTAAATGCACAAACAGTAATTTCTCCGCATTGCAAGGTGCAATTCTGAAATTTTTTGCTTTTTCCTGCTAACCCTAGCATGATAAAGAAGATTCAAAGAGAGTGAGATGCCAGCTCCTTTCATTCAGTCAGTAGCTTCAAACATTTCTGGACGTTTTTCAATGGCAAAAATCAATGAATATTGTAAATGCACAAACAGTAATATCTCCACATTGCAAGGTGCAATTCTGAAATTTTTTGCTTTTTCCTGCTCCTCTTAGCATGATAAAGAAGATTCAAAGAGAGTGAGATGCCAGCTCTTTTCATTCAGTCAGTAGCTTCAAACATTTCTGGTATATTAATAACATGATGTTTTTCAATGGCAAAAATCAATGAATATAGTAAATGCACAAACAGTAATTTCTCCGCATTGCAAGGTGCAATTCTGAAATTTTTTGCTTTTTCCTGCTAATCCTAGCATGATAAAGAAGATTCAAAGAGAGTGAGATGCCAGCTCCTTTCATTCAGTCAGTAGCTTCAAACATTTCTGGACGTTTTTCAATGGCAAAAATCAATGAATATTGTAAATGCACAAACAGTAATATCTCCACATTGCAAGGTGCAATTCTGAAATTTTTTGCTATTTCCTGCTCCTCTTAGCATGATAAAGAAGATTCAAAGAGAGTGAGATGCCAGCTCTTTTCATTCAGTCAGTAGCTTCAAACATTTCTGGTATATGAATAACATGATGTTTTTCAATGGCAAAAATCAATGAATATTGTAAATGCACAAACAGTAATATCTCCACATTGCAAGGTGCAATTCTGAAATTTTTGGGTTTTTCCTGCTAATCCTAGCATGATAAAGAAGATTCAAAGAGAGTGAGATGCCAGCTCCTTTCATTCAGTCAGTAGCTTCAAACATTTCTGGACATTTTTCAATGGCAAAAATCAATGAATATTGTAAATGCACAAACAGTAATAACTCCACATTGCAAGGTGCAATTCTGAAATTTTTTGCTTTTTCCTGCTAATCCTAGCATGATAAAGAAGATTCAAAGAGAGTGAGATGCCAGCTCTTTTCATTCAGTCAGTAGCTTCAAACATTTCTGGTATATGAATAACATGATGTTTTTCAATGGCAAAAATCAATGAATATTGTAAATGCACAAACAGTAATTTCTCCGCATTGCAAGGTGCAATTCTGAAATTTTTTGCTTTTTCCTGCTAATCCTAGCATGATAAAGAAGATTCAAAGAGAGTGAGATGCCAGCTCCTTTCATTCAGTCAGTAGCTTCAAACATTTCTGGACGTTTTTCAATGGCAAAAATCAATGAATATTGTAAATGCACAAACAGTAATATCTCCACATTGCAAGGTGCAATTCTGAAATTTTTTGCTTTTTCCTGCTCCTCTTAGCATGATAAAGAAGATTCAAAGAGAGTGAGATGCCAGCTCTTTTCATTCAGTCAGTAGCTTCAAACATTTCTGGTATATGAATAACATGATGTTTTTCAATGGCAAAAATCAATGAATATTGTAAATGCACAAACAGTAATTTCTCCGCATTGCAAGGTGCAATTCTGAAATTTTTTGCTTTTTCCTGCTAATCCTAGCATGATAAAGAAGATTCAAAGAGAGTGAGATGCCAGCTCCTTTCATTCAGTCAGTAGCTTCAAACATTTCTGGACGTTTTTCAATGGCAAAAATCAATGAATATTGTAAATGCACAAACAGTAATATCTCCACATTGCAAGGTGCAATTCTGAAATTTTTTGCTTTTTCCTGCTCCTCTTAGCATGATAAAGAAGATTCAAAGAGAGTGAGATGCCAGCTCTTTTCATTCAGTCAGTAGCTTCAAACATTTCTGGTATATGAATAACATGATGTTTTTCAATGGCAAAAATCAATGAATATTGTAAATGCACAAACAGTAATATCTCCACATTGCAAGGTGCAATTCTGAAATTTTTTACTTTTTCCTGCTAATCCTAGCATGATAAAGAAGATTCAAAGAGAGTGAGATGCCAGCTCTTTTCATTCAGTCAGTAGCTTCAAACATTTCTGGTATATGAATAACATGATGTTTTTCAATGGCAAAAATCAATGAATATTGTAAATGCACAAACAGTAATATCTCCACATTGCAAGGTGCAATTCTGAAATTTTTTGCTTTTTCCTGCTCCTCTTATCATGATAAAGAAGATTCAAAGAGAGTGAGATGCCAGCTCTTTTCATTCAGTCAGTAGCTTCAAACATTTCTGGTATATGAATAACATGATGTTTTTCAATGGCAAAAATCAATGAATATTGTAAATGCACAAACAGTAATTTCTCCGCATTGCAAGGTGCAATTCTGAAATTTTTTGCTTTTTCCTGCTAATCCTAGCATGATAAAGAAGATTCAAAGAGAGTGAGATGCCAGCTCCTTTCATTCAGTCAGTAGCTTCAAACATTTCTGGACGTTTTTCAATGGCAAAAATCAATGAATATTGTAAATGCACAAACAGTAATATCTCCACATTGCAACGTGGAATTCTGAAATTTTTTGCTTTTTCCTGCTCCTCTTAGCATGATAAAGAAGATTCAAAGAGAGTGACATGCCAGCTCTTTTCATTCAGTCAGTAGCTTCAAACATTTCTGGTATATGAATAACATGATGTTTTTCAATGGCAAAAATCAATGAATATTGTAAATGCACAAACAGTAATTTCTCCGCATTGCAAGGTGCAATTCTGAAATTTTTTGCTTTTTCCTGCTAATCCTAGCATGATAAAGAAGATTCAAAGAGAGTGAGATGCCAGCTCCTTTCATTCAGTCAGTAGCTTCAAACATTTCTGGACGTTTTTCAATGGCAAAAATCAATGAATATTGTAAATGCACAAACAGTAATATCTCCACATTGCAAGGTGCAATTCTGAAATTTTTTGCTTTTTCCTGCTCCTCTTAGCATGATAAAGAAGATTCAAAGAGAGTGAGATGCCAGCTCTTTTCATTCAGTCAGTAGCTTCAAACATTTCTGGTATATGAATAACATGATGTTTTTCAATGGCAAAAATCAATGAATATTGTAAATGCACAAACAGTAATATCTCCACATTGCAAGGTGCAATTCTGAAATTTTTTACTTTTTCCTGCTAATCCTAGCATGATAAAGAAGATTCAAAGAGAGTGAGATGCCAGCTCTTTTCATTCAGTCAGTAGCTTCAAACATTTCTGGTATATGAATAACATGATGTTTTTCAATGGCAAAAATCAATGAATATTGTAAATGCACAAACAGTAATATCTCCACATTGCAAGGTGCAATTCTGAAATTTTTTGCTTTTTCCTGCTCCTCTTATCATGATAAAGAAGATTCAAAGAGAGTGAGATGCCAGCTCTTTTCATTCAGTCAGTAGCTTCAAACATTTCTGGTATATGAATAACATGATGTTTTTCAATGGCAAAAATCAATGAATATTGTAAATGCACAAACAGTAATTTCTCCGCATTGCAAGGTGCAATTCTGAAATTTTTTGCTTTTTCCTGCTAATCCTAGCATGATAAAGAAGATTCAAAGAGAGTGAGATGCCAGCTCCTTTCATTCAGTCAGTAGCTTCAAACATTTCTGGACGATTTTCAATGGCAAAAATCAATGAATATTGTAAATGCACAAACAGTAATATCTCCACATTGCAACGTGGAATTCTGAAATTTTTTGCTTTTTCCTGCTCCTCTTAGCATGATAAAGAAGATTCAAAGAGAGTGACATGCCAGCTCTTTTCATTCAGTCAGTAGCTTCAAACATTTCTGGTATATGAATAACATGATGTTTTTCAATGGCAAAAATCAATGAATATTGTAAATGCACAAACAGTAATTTCTCCGCATTGCAAGGTGCAATTCTGAAATTTTTTGCTTTTTCCTGCTAATCCTAGCATGATAAAGAAGATTCAAAGAGAGTGAGATGCCAGCTCCTTTCATTCAGTCAGTAGCTTCAAACATTTCTGGACGTTTTTCAATGGCAAAAATCAATGAATATTGTAAATGCACAAACAGTAATATCTCCACATTGCAAGGTGCAATTCTGAAATTTTTTGCTTTTTCCTGCTCCTCTTAGCATGATAAAGAAGATTCAAAGAGAGTGAGATGCCAGCTCTTTTCATTCAGTCAGTAGCTTCAAACATTTCTGGTATATGAATAACATGATGTTTTTCAATGGCAAAAATCAATGAATATTGTAAATGCACAAACAGTAATTTCTCCGCATTGCAACGTGCAATTCTGAAATTTTTTGCTTTTTCCTGCTAATCCTAGCATGATAAAGAAGATTCAAAGAGAGTGAGATGCCAGCTCCTTTCATTCAGTCAGTAGCTTCAAACATTTCTGGACGTTTTTCAATGGCAAAAATCAATGAATATTGTAAATGCACAAACAGTAATATCTCCACATTGCAAAGTGCAATTCTGAAATTTTTTGCTTTTTCCTGCTCCTCTTAGCATGATAAAGAAGATTCAAAGAGAGTGAGATGCCAGCTCTTTTCATTCAGTCAGTAGCTTCAAACATTTCTGGTATATGAATAACATGATGTTTTTCAATGGCAAAAATCAATGAATATTGTAAATGCACAAACAGTAATTTCTCCGCATTGCAAGGTGGAATTCTGAAATTTTTTGCTTTTTCCTGCTAATCCTAGCATGATAAAGAAGATTCAAAGAGAGTGAGATGCCAGCTCCTTTCATTCAGTCAGTAGCTTCAAACATTTCTGGACGTTTTTCAAAGGCAAAAATCAATGAATATTGTAAATGCACAAACAGTAATATCTCCACATTGCAAGGTGCAATTCTGAAATTTTTTGCTTTTTCCTGCTCCTCTTAGCATGATAAAGAAGATTCAAAGAGAGTGAGATGCCAGCTCTTTTCATTCAGTCAGTAGCTTCAAACATTTCTGGTATATGAATAACATGATGTTTTTCAATGGCAAAAATCAATGAATATTGTAAATGCACAAACAGTAATTACTCCGCATTGCAAGGTGCAATTCTGAAATTTTTTGCTTTTTCCTGCTAATCCTAGCATGATAAAGAAGATTCAAAGAGAGTGAGATGCCAGCTCCTTTCATTCAGTCAGTAGCTTCAAACATTTCTGGACGTTTTTCAATGGCAAAAATCAATGAATATTGTAAATGCACAAACAGTAATATTTCCACATTGCAAGGTGCAATTCTGAAATTTTTTGCTTTTTCCTGCTCCTCTTAGCATGATAAAGAAGATTCAAAGAGAGTGAGATGCCAGCTCTTTTCATTCAGTCAGTAGCTTCAAACATTTCTGGTATATGAATAACATGATGTTTTTCAATGGCAAAAATCAATGAATATTGTAAATTCACAAACAGTAATTTCTCCGCATTGCAAGGTGGAATTCTGAAATTTTTTGCTTTTTCCTGCTAATCCTAGCATGATAAAGAAGATTCAAAGAGAGTGAGATGCCAGCTCCTTTCATTCAGTCAGTAGCTTCAAACATTTCTGGACGTTTTTCAATGGCAAAAATCAATGAATATTGTAAATGCACAAACCGTAATATCTCCACATTGCAAGGTGCAATTCTGAAATTTTTTGCTTTTTCCTGCTCCTCTTAGCATGATAAAGAAGATTCAAAGAGAGTGAGATGCCAGCTCTTTTCATTCAGTCAGTAGCTTCAAACATTTCTGGTATATGAATAACATGATGTTTTTCAATGGCAAAAATCAATGAATATTGTAAATGCACAAACAGTAATTTCTCCGCATTGCAAGGTGCAATTCTGAAATTTTTTGCTTTTTCCTGCTAATCCTAGCATGATAAAAAAGATTTAAAGAGAGTGAGATGCCAGCTCCTTTCATTCAGTCAGTAGCTTCAAACATTTCTGGACGTTTTTCAATGGCAAAAATCAATGAATATTGTAAATGCACAAACAGTAATATCTCCACATTGCAAGGTGCAATTCTGAAATTTTTTGCTTTTTCCTGCTAATCCTAGCATGATAAAGAAGATTCAAAGAGAGTGAGATGCCAGCTCTTTTCATTCAGTCAGTAGCTTCAAACATTTCTGGTATATGAATAACATGATGTTTTTCAATGGCAAAAATCAATGAATATTGTAAATGCACAAACAGTAATATCTCCACATTGCAAGGTGCAATTCTGAAATTTTTTGCTTTTTCCTGCTCCTCTTAGCATGATAAAGAAGATTCAAAGAGAGTGAGATGCCAGCTCTTTTCATTCAGTCAGTAGCTTCAAACATTTCTGGTATATGAATAACATGATGTTTTTCAATGGCAAAAATCAATGAATATTGTAAATGCACAAACAGTAATTTCTCCGCATTGCAAGGTGCAATTCTGAAATTTTTTGCTTTTTCCTGCTAATCCTAGCATGATAAAGAAGATTCAAAGAGAGTGAGATGCCAGCTCCTTTCATTCAGTCAGTAGCTTCAAACATTTCTGGACGTTTTTCAATGGCAAAAATCAATGAATATTGTAAATGCACAAACAGTAATATCTCCACATTGCAAGGTGCAATTCTGAAATTTTTTGCTTTTTCCTGCTCCTCTTAGCATGATAAAGAAGATTCAAAGAGAGTGAGATGCCAGCTCTTTTCATTCAGTCAGTAGCTTCAAACATTTCTGGTATATGAATAACATGATGTTTTTCAATGGCAAAAATCAATGAATATTGTAAATGCACAAACAGTAATTTCTCCGCATTGCAAGGTGCAATTCTGAAATTTTTTGCTTTTTCCTGCTAATCCTAGCATGATAAAGAAGATTCAAAGAGAGTGAGATGCCAGCTCCTTTCATTCAGTCAGTAGCTTCAAACATTTCTGGACGTTTTTCAATGGCAAAAATCAATGAATATTGTAAATGCACAAACAGTAATATCTCCACATTGCAAGGTGCAATTCTGAAATTTTTTGCTTTTTCCTGCTCCTCTTAGCATGATAAAGAAGATTCAAAGAGAGTGAGATGCCAGCTCTTTTCATTCAGTCAGTAGCTTCAAACATTTCTGGTATATGAATAACATGATGTTTTTCAATGGCAAAAATCAATGAATATTGTAAATGCACAAACAGTAATATCTCCACATTGCAAGGTGCAATTCTGAAATTTTTTGCTTTTTCCTGCTAATCCTAGCATGATAAAGAAGATTCAAAGAGAGGGAGATGCCAGCTCCTTTCATTCAGTCAGTAGCTTCAAACATTTCTGGACATTTTTCAATGGCAAAAATCAATGAATATTGTAAATGCACAAACAGTAATAACTCCACATTGCAAGGTGCAATTCTGAAATTTTTTGCTTTTTCCTGCTAATCCTAGCATGATAAAGAAGATTCAAAGAGAGTGAGATGCCAGCTCCTTTCATTCAGTCAGTAGCTTCAAACATTTCTGGACGTTTTTCAATGGCAAAAATCAATGAATATTGTAAATGCACAAATAGTAATATCTCCACATTGCAAGGTGCAATTCTGAAATTTTTTGCTTTTTCCTGCTCCTCTTAGCATGATAAAGAAGATTCAAAGAGAGTGAGATGCCAGCTCTTTTCATTCAGTCAGTAGCTTCAAACATTTCTGGTATATGAATAACATGATGTTTTTCAATGGCAAAAATCAATGAATATTGTAAATGCACAAACAGTAATTTCTCCGCATTGCAAGGTGCAATTCTGAAATTTTTTGCTTTTTCCTGCTAATCCTAGCATGATAAAGAAGATTCAAAGAGAGTGAGATGCCAGCTCCTTTCATTCAGTCAGTAGCTTCAAACATTTCTGGACGTTTTTCAATGGCAAAAATCAATGAATATTGTAAATGCACAAACAGTAATATCTCCACATTGCAAGGTGCAATTCTGAAATTTTTTGCTTTTTCCTGCTCCTCTTAGCATGATAAAGAAGATTCAAAGAGAGTGAGATGCCAGCTCTTTTCCTTCAGTCAGTAGCTTCAAACATTTCTGGTATATGAATAACATGATGTTTTTCAATGGCAAAAATCAATGAATATTGTAAATGCACAAACAGTAATTTCTCCGCATTGCAAGGTGGAATTCTGAAATTTTTTGCTTTTTCCTGCTAATCCTAGCATGATAAAGAAGATTCAAAGAGAGTGAGATGCCAGCTCCTTTCATTCAGTCAGTAGCTTCAAACATTTCTGGACGTTTTTCAATGGCAAAAATCAATGAATATTGTAAATGCACAAACAGTAATATCTCCACATTGCAAGGTGCAATTCTGAAATTTTTTGCTTTTTCCTGCTCCTCTTAGCATGATAAAGAAGATTCAAAGAGAGTGAGATGCCAGCTCTTTTCATTCAGTCAGTAGCTTCAAACATTTCTGGTATATGAATAACATGATGTTTTTCAATGGCAAAAATCAATGAATATTGTAAATGCACAAACAGTAATTTCTCCGCATTGCAAGGTGCAATTCTGAAATTTTTTGCTTTTTCCTGCTAATCCTAGCATGATAAAAAAGATTTAAAGAGAGTGAGATGCCAGCTCCTTTCATTCAGTCAGTAGCTTCAAACATTTCTGGACGTTTTTCAATGGCAAAAATCAATGAATATTGTAAATGCACAAACAGTAATATCTCCACATTGCAAGGTGCAATTCTGAAATTTTTTACTTTTTCCTGCTAATCCTAGCATGATAAAGAAGATTCAAAGAGAGTGAGATGCCAGCTCTTTTCATTCAGTCAGTAGCTTCAAACATTTCTGGTATATGAATAACATGATGTTTTTCAATGGCAAAAATCAATGAATATTGTAAATGCACAAACAGTAATATCTCCACATTGCAAGGTGCAATTCTGAAATTTTTTGCTTTTTCCTGCTCCTCTTAGCATGATAAAGAAGATTCAAAGAGAGTGAGATGCCAGCTCTTTTCATTCAGTCAGTAGCTTCAAACATTTCTGGTATATGAATAACATGATGTTTTTCAATGGCAAAAATCAATGAATATTGTAAATGCACAAACAGTAATTTCTCCGCATTGCAAGGTGCAATTCTGAAATTTTTTGCTTTTTCCTGCTAATCCTAGCATGATAAAGAAGATTCAAAGAGAGTGAGATGCCAGCTCCTTTCATTCAGTCAGTAGCTTCAAACATTTCTGGACGTTTTTCAATGGCAAAAATCAATGAATATTTTAAATGCACAAACAGTAATATCTCCACATTGCAAGGTGCAATTCTGAAATTTTTTGCTTTTTCCTGCTCCTCTTAGCATGATAAAGAAGATTCAAAGAGAGTGAGATGCCAGCTCTTTTCATTCAGTCAGTAGCTTCAAACATTTCTGGTATATGAATAACATGATGTTTTTCAATGGCAAAAATCAATGAATATTGTAAATGCACAAACAGTAATTTCTCCGCATTGCAAGGTGCAATTCTGAAATTTTTTGCTTTTTCCTGCTAATCCTAGCATGATAAAGAAGATTCAAAGAGAGTGAGATGCCAGCTCCTTTCATTCAGTCAGTAGCTTCAAACATTTCTGGACGTTTTTCAATGGCAAAAATCAATGAATATTGTAAATGCACAAACAGTAATATCTCCACATTGCAAGGTGCAATTCTGAAATTTTTTGCTTTTTCCTGCTCCTCTTAGCATGATAAAGAAGATTCAAAGAGAGTGAGATGCCAGCTCTTTTCATTCAGTCAGTAGCTTCAAACATTTCTGGTATATGAATAACATGATGTTTTTCAATGGCAAAAATCAATGAATATTGTAAATGCACAAACAGTAATATCTCCACATTGCAAGGTGCAATTCTGAAATTTTTTGCTTTTTCCTGCTAATCCTAGCATGATAAAGAAGATTCAAAGAGAGGGAGATGCCAGCTCCTTTCATTCAGTCAGTAGCTTCAAACATTTCTGGACATTTTTCAATGGCAAAAATCAATGAATATTGTAAATGCACAAACAGTAATAACTCCACATTGCAAGGTGCAATTCTGAAATTTTTTGCTTTTTCCTGCTAATCCTAGCATGATAAAGAAGATTCAAAGAGAGTGAGATGCCAGCTCCTTTCATTCAGTCAGTAGCTTCAAACATTTCTGGACGTTTTTCAATGGCAAAAATCAATGAATATTGTAAATGCACAAATAGTAATATCTCCACATTGCAAGGTGCAATTCTGAAATTTTTTGCTTTTTCCTGCTCCTCTTAGCATGATAAAGAAGATTCAAAGAGAGTGAGATGCCAGCTCTTTTCATTCAGTCAGTAGCTTCAAACATTTCTGGTATATGAATAACATGATGTTTTTCAATGGCAAAAATCAATGAATATTGTAAATGCACAAACAGTAATTTCTCCGCATTGCAAGGTGCAATTCTGAAATTTTTTGCTTTTTCCTGCTAATCCTAGCATGATAAAGAAGATTCAAAGAGAGTGAGATGCCAGCTCCTTTCATTCAGTCAGTAGCTTCAAACATTTCTGGACGTTTTTCAATGGCAAAAATTAATGAATATTGTAAATGCACAAACAGTAATATCTCCACATTGCAAGGTGCAATTCTGAAATTTTTTGCTTTTTCCTGCTCCTCTTAGCATGATAAAGAAGATTCAAAGAGAGTGAGATGCCAGCTCTTTTCCTTCAGTCAGTAGCTTCAAACATTTCTGGTATATGAATAACATGATGTTTTTCAATGGCAAAAATCAATGAATATTGTAAATGTACAAACAGTAATTTCTCCGCATTGCAAGGTGCAATTCTGAAATTTTTTGCTTTTTCCTGCTAATCCTAGCATGATAAAGAAGATTCAAAGAGAGTGAGATGCCAGCTCCTTTCATTCAGTCAGTAGCTTCAAACATTTCTGGACGTTTTTCAATGGCAAAAATCAATGAATATTGTAAATGCACAAACAGTAATATCTCCACATTGCAAGGTGCAATTCTTAAATTTTTTGCTTTTTCCTGCTCCTCTTAGCATGATAAAGAAGATTCAAAGAGAGTGAGATGCCAGCTCTTTTCATTCAGTCAGTAGCTTCAAACATTTCTGGTATATGAATAACATGATGTTTTTCAATGGCAAAAATCAATGAATATTGTAAATGCACAAACAGTAATATCTCCACATTGCAAGGTGCAATTCTGAAATTTTTTGCTTTTTCCTGCTAATCCTAGCATGATAAAGAAGATTCAAAGAGAGTGAGATGCCAGCTCCTTTCATTCAGTCAGTAGCTTCAAACATTTCTGGACATTTTTCAATGGCAAAAATCAATGAATATTGTAAATGTACAAACAGTAATAACTCCACATTGCAAGGTGCAATTCTGAAATGTTTTGCTTTTTCCTGCTAATCCTAGCATGATAAAGAAGATTCAAAGAGAGTGAGATGCCAGCTCCTTTCATTCAGTCAGTAGCTTCAAACATTTCTGGACGTTTTTCAATGGCAAAAATCAATGAATATTGTAAATGCACAAACAGTAATATCTCCACATTGCAAGGTGCAATTCTGAAATTTTTTGCTTTTTCCTGCTAATCCTAGCATGATAAAGAAGATTCAAAGAGACTGAGATGCCAGCTCTTTTCATTCAGTCAGTAGCTTCAAACAATTCTGGTATATGAATAACATGATGTTTTTCAATGGCAAAAATCAATGAATATTGTAAATGCACAAACAGTAATTTCTCCGCATTGCAAGGTGCAATTCTGAAATTTTTTGCTTTTTCCTGCTAATCCTAGCATGATAAAGAAGATTCAAAGAGAGTGAGATGCCAGCTCCTTTCATTCAGTCAGTAGCTTCAAACATTTCTGGACGTTTTTCAATGGCAAAAATCAATGAATATTGTAAATGCACAAACAGTAATATCTCCACATTGCAAGGTGCAATTCTGAAATTTTTTGCTTTTTCCTGCTAATCCTAGCATGATAAAGAAGATTCAAAGAGAGTGAGATGCCAGATCCTTTCATTCAGTCAGTAGCTTCAAACATTTCTGGACATTTTTCAATGGCAAAAATCAATGAATATTGTAAATGCACAAACAGTAATAACTCCACATTGCAAGGTGCAATTCTGAAATTTTTTGCTTTTTCCTGCTAATCCTAGCATGATAAAGAAGATTCAAAGAGAGTGAGATGCCAGCTCCTTTCATTCAGTCAGTAGCTTCAAACATTTCTGGACGTTTTTCAATGGCAAAAATCAATGAATATTGTAAATGCACAAACAGTAATATCTCCACATTGCAAGGTGCAATTCTGAAATTTTTTGCTTTTTCCTGCTCCTCTTAGCATGATAAAGAAGATTCAAAGAGAGTGAGATGCCAGCTCTTTTCATTCAGTCAGTAGCTTCAAACATTTCTGGCATATGAATAACATGATGTTTTTCAATGGCAAAAATCAATGAATATTGTAAATGCACAAACAGTAATTTCTCCGCATTGCAAGGTGCAATTCTGAAATTTTTTGCTTTTTCCTGCTAATCCTAGCATGATAAAGAAGATTCAAAGAGAGTGAGATGCCAGCTCCTTTCATTCAGTCAGTAGCTTCAAACATTTCTGGACGTTTTTCAATGGCAAAAATCAATGAATATTGTAAATGCACAAACAGTAATATCTCCACATTGCAAGGTGCAATTCTGAAATTTTTTGCTTTTTCCTGCTCCTCTTAGCATGATAAAGAAGATTCAAAGAGAGTGAGATGCCAGCTCTTTTCATTCAGTCAGTAGCTTCAAACATTTCTGGTATATGAATAACATGATGTTTTTCAATGGCAAAAATCAATGAATATTGTAAATGCACAAACAGTAATTTCTCCGCATTGCAAGGTGCAATTCTGAAATTTTTTGCTTTTTCCTGCTAATCCTAGCATGATAAAGAAGATTCAAAGAGAGTGAGATGCCAGCTCCTTTCATTCAGTCAGTAGCTTCAAACATTTCTGGACGTTTTTCAATGGCAAAAATCAATGAATATTGTAAATGCACAAACAGTAATATCTCCACATTGCAAGGTGCAATTCTGAAATTTTTTGCTTTTTCCTGCTCCTCTTAGCATGATAAAGAAGATTCAAAGAGAGTGAGATGCCAGCTCTTTTCATTCAGTCAGTAGCTTCAAACATTTCTGGTATATGAATAACATGATGTTTTTCAATGGCAAAAATCAATGAATATTGTAAATGCACAAACAGTAATTTATCCGCATTGCAAGGTGCAATTCTGAAATTTTTTGCTTTTTCCTGCTAATCCTAGCATGATAAAGAAGATTTAAAGAAAGTGAGATGCCAGCTCCTTTCATTCAGTCAGTAGCTTCAAACATTTCTGGACGTTTTTCAATGGCAAAAATCAATGAATATTGTAATGCACAAACAGTAATATCTCCACATTGCAAGGTGCAATTCTGAAATTTTTTGCTTTTTCCTGCTCCTCTTAGCATGATAAAGAAGATTCAAAGAGAGTGAGATGCCAGCTCTTTTCATTCAGTCAGTAGCTTCAAACATTTCTGGTATATGAATAACATGATGTTTTTCAATGGCAAAAATCAATGAATATTGTAAATGCACAAACAGTAATTTCTCCGCATTGCAAGGTGCAATTCTGAAATTTTTTGCTTTTTCCTGCTAATCCTAGCATGATAAAGAAGATTCAAAGAGAGTGAGATGCCAGCTCCTTTCATTCAGTCAGTAGCTTCAAACATTTCTGGACGTTTTTCAATGGCAAAAATCAATGAATATTGTAAATGCACAAACAGTAATATCTCCACATTGCAAGGTGCAATTCTGAAATTTTTTGCTTTTTCCTGCTAATCCTAGCATGATAAAGAAGATTCAAAGAGAGTGAGATGCCAGCTCTTTTCATTCAGTCAGTAGCTTCAAACATTTCTGGTATATGAATAACATGATGTTTTTCAATGGCAAAAATCAATGAATATTGTAAATGCACAAACAGTAATTTCTCCGCATTGCAAGGTGCAATTCTGAAATTTTTTGCTTTTTCCTGCTAATCCTAGCATGATAAAGAAGATTCAAAGAGAGTGAGATGCCAGCTCCTTTCATTCAGTCAGTAGCTTCAAACATTTCTGGACGTTTTTCAATGGCAAAAATCAATGAATATTGTAAATGCACAAACAGTAATATCTCCACATTGCAAGGTGCAATTCTGAAATTTTTTGCTTTTCCTGCTCCTCTTAGCATGATAAAGAAGATTCAAAGAGATTGAGATGCCAGCTCTTTTCATTCAGTCAGTAGCTTCAAACATTTCTGGTATATGAATAACATGATGTTTTTCAATGGCAAAAATTAATGAATATTGTAAATGCACAAACAGTAATTTCTCCGCATTGCAAGGTGCAATTCTGAAATATTTTGCTTTTTCCTGCTAATCCTAGCATGATAAAGAAGATTCAAAGAGAGTGAGATGCCAGCTCCTTTCATTCAGTCAGTAGCTTCAAACATTTCTGGACGTTTTTCAATGGCAAAAATCAATGAATATTGTAAATGCACAAACAGTAATATCTCCACATTGCAAGGTGCAATTCTGAAATTTTTTGCTTTTTCCTGCTCCTCTTAGCATGATAAAGAAGATTCAAAGAGAGTGAGATGCCAGCTCTTTTCATTCAGTCAGTAGCTTCAAACATTTCTGGTATATGAATAACATGATGTTTTTCAATGGCAAAAATAAATGAATATTGTAAATGCACAAACAGTAATATCTCCACATTGCAAGGTGCAATTCTGAAATTTTTTGCTTTTTCCTGCTAATCCTAGCATGATAAAGAAGATTCAAAGAGAGTGAGATGCCAGCTCCTTTCATTCAGTCAGTAGCTTCAAACATTTCTGGACATTTTTCAATGGCAAAAATCAATGAATATTGTAAATGCACAAACAGTAATAACTCCACATTGCAAGGTGCAATTCAGAAATTTTTTGCTTTTTCCTGCTAATCCTAGCATGATAAAGAAGATTCAAAGAGAGTGAGATGCCAGCTCTTTTCATTCAGTCAGTAGCTTCAAACATTTCTGGTATATGAATAACATGATGTTTTTCAATGGCAAAAATCAATGAATATTGTAAATGCACAAACAGTAATTTCTCCGCATTGCAAGGTGCAGTTCTGAAATTTTTTGCTTTTTCCTGCTAATCCTAGCATGATAAAGAAGATTCAAAGAGAGTGAGATGCCAGCTCCTTTCATTCAGTCAGTAGCTTCAAACATTTCTGGACGTTTTTCAATGGCAAAAAGCAATGAATATTGTAAATGCACAAACAGTAATATCTCCACATTGCAAGGTGCAATTCTGAAATTTTTTGCTTTTTCCTGCTCCTCTTAGCATGATAAAGAAGATTCAAAGAGAGTGAGATGCCAGCTCTTTTCATTCAGTCAGTAGCTTCAAACATTTCTGGTATATGAATAACATGATGTTTTTCAATGGCAAAAATCAATGAATATTGTAAATGCACAAACAGTAATTTCTCCGCATTGCAAGGTGCAATTCTGAAATATTTTGCTTTTTCCTGCAAATCCTAGCATGATAAAGAAGATTCAAAGAGAGTGAGATGCCAGCTCCTTTCATTCAGTCAGTAGCTTCAAACATTTCTGGACGTTTTTCAATGGCAAAAATCAATGAATATTGTAAATGCACAAACAGTAATATCTCCACATTGCAAGGTGCAATTCTGAAATTTTTTGCTTTTTCCTGCTCCTCTTAGCATGATAAAGAAGATTCAAAGAGAGTGAGATGCCAGCTCTTTTCATTCAGTCAGTAGCTTCAAACATTTCTGGTATATGAATAACATGATGTTTTTCAATGTCAAAAATAAATGAATATTGTAAATGCACAAACAGTAATATCTCCACATTGCAAGGTGCAATTCTGAAATTTTTTGCTTTTTCCTGCTAATCCTAGCATGATAAAGAAGATTCAAAGAGAGTGAGATGCCAGCTCCTTTCATTCAGTCAGTAGCTTCAAACATTTCTGGACATTTTTCAATGGCAAAAATCAATGAATATTGTAAATGCACAAACAGTAATAACTCCACATTGCAAGGTGCAATTCTGAAATTTTTTGCTTTTTCCTGCTAATCCTAGCATGATAAAGAAGATTCAAAGAGAGTGAGATGCCAGCTCTTTTCATTCAGTCAGTAGCTTCAAACATTTCTGGTATATGAATAACATGATGTTTTTCAATGGCAAAAATCAATGAATATTGTAAATGCACAAACAGTAATTTCTCCGCATTGCAAGGTGCAGTTCTGAAATTTTTTGCTTTTTCCTGCTAATCCTAGCATGATAAAGAAGATTCAAAGAGAGTGAGATGCCAGCTCCTTTCATTCAGTCAGTAGCTTCAAACATTTCTGGATGTTTTTCAATGGCAAAAAGCAATGAATATTGTAAATGCACAAACAGTAATATCTCCACATTGCAAGGTGCAATTCTGAAATTTTTTGCTTTTTCCTGCTCCTCTTAGCATGATAAAGAAGATTCAAAGAGAGTGAGATGCCAGCTCTTTTCATTCAGTCAGTAGCTTCAAACATTTCTGGTATATGAATAACATGATGTTTTTCAATGGCAAAAATCAATGAATATTGTAAATGCACAAACAGTAATTTCTCCGCATTGCAAGGTGCAATTCTGAAATTTTTTGCTTTTTCCTGCTAACCCTAGCATGATAAAGAAGATTCAAAGAGAGTGAGATGCCAGCTCCTTTCATTCAGTCAGTAGCTTCAAACATTTCTGGACGTTTTTCAATGGCAAAAATCAATGAATATTGTAAATGCACAAACAGTAATATCTCCACATTGCAAGGTGCAATTCTGAAATTTTTTGCTTTTTCCTGCTCCTCTTAGCATGATAAAGAAGATTCAAAGAGAGTGAGATGCCAGCTCTTTTCATTCAGTCAGTAGCTTCAAACATTTCTGGTATATTAATAACATGATGTTTTTCAATGGCAAAAATCAATGAATATTGTAAATGCACAAACAGTAATTTCTCCGCATTGCAAGGTGCAATACTGAAATTTTTTGCTTTTTCCTGCTAATCCTAGCATGATAAAGAAGATTCAAAGAGAGTGAGATGCCAGCTCCTTTCATTCAGTCAGTAGCTTCAAACATTTCTGGACGTTTTTCAATGGCAAAAATCAATGAATATTGTAAATGCACAAACAGTAATATCTCCACATTGCAAGGTGCAATTCTGAAATTTTTTGCTATTTCCTGCTCCTCTTAGCATGATAAAGAAGATTCAAAGAGAGTGAGATGCCAGCTCTTTTCATTCAGTCAGTAGCTTCAAACATTTCTGGTATATGAATAACTTGATGTTTTTCAATGGCAAAAATCAATGAATATTGTAAATGCACAAACAGTAATATCTCCACATTGCAAGGTGCAATTCTGAAATTTTTTGCTTTTTCCTGCTAATCCTAGCATGATAAAGAAGATTCAAAGAGAGTGAGATGCCAGCTCCTTTCATTCAGTCAGTAGCTTCAAACATTTCTGGACATTTTTCAATGGCAAAAATCAATGAATATTGTAAATGCACAAACAGTAATAACTCCACATTGCAAGGTGCAATTCTGAAATTTTTTGCTTTTTCCTGCTAATCCTAGCATGATAAAGAAGATTCAAAGAGAGTGAGATGCCAGCTCTTTTCATTCAGTCAGTAGCTTCAAACATTTCTGGTATATGAATAACATGATGTTTTTCAATGGCAAAAATCAATGAATATTGTAAATGCACAAACAGTAATTTCTCCGCATTGCAAGGTGCAATTCTGAAATTTTTTGCTTTTTCCTGCTAATCCTAGCATGATAAAGAAGATTCAAAGAGAGTGAGATGCCAGCTCCTTTCATTCAGTCAGTAGCTTCAAACATTTCTGGACGTTTTTCAATGGCAAAAATCAATGAATATTGTAAATGCACAAACAGTAATATCTCCACATTGCAAGGTGCAATTCTGAAATTTTTTGCTTTTTCCTGCTCCTCTTAGCATGATAAAGAAGATTCAAAGAGAGTGAGATGCCAGCTCTTTTCATTCAGTCAGTAGCTTCAAACATTTCTGGTATATGAATAACATGATGTTTTTTAATGGCAAAAATCAATGAATATTGTAAATGCACAAACAGTAATTTCTCTGCATTGCAAGGTGCAATTCTGAAATTTTTTGCTTTTTCCTGCTAATCTTAGCATGATAAAGAAGATTCAAAGAGAGTGAGATGCCAGCTCCTTTCATTCAGTCAGTAGCTTCAAACATTTCTGGATGTTTTTCAATGGCAAAAATCAATGAATATTGTAAATGCACAAACAGTAATATCTCCAAATTGCAAGGTGCAATTCTGAAATTTTTTGCTTTTTCCTGCTCCTCTTAGCATGATAAAGAAGATTCAAAGAGAGTGTGATGCCAGCTCTTTTCATTCAGTCAGTAGCTTCAAACATTTCTGGTATATGAATAACATGATGTTTTTCAATGGCAAAAATCAATGAATATTGTAAATGCACAAACAGTAATTTCTCCGCATTGCAAGGTGCAATTCTGAAATTTTTTGCTTTTTCCTGCTAATCCTAGCATGATAAAGAAGATTCAAAGAGAGTGAGATGCCAGCTCCTTTCATTCAGTCAGTAGCTTCAAACATTTCTGGACGTTTTTCAATGGCCAAAATCAATGAATATTGTAAATGCACAAACAGTAATATCTCCACATTGCAAGGTGCAATTCTGAAATTTTTTGCTTTTTCCTGCTCCTCTTAGCATGATAAAGAAGATTCAAAGAGAGTGAGATGCCAGCTCTTTTCATTCAGTCAGTAGCTTCAAACATTTCTGGTATATGAATAACATGATGTTTTTCAATGGCAAAAATCAATGAATATTGTAAATGCACAAACAGTAATATCTCCACATTGCAAGGTGCAATTCTGAAATTTTTTGCTTTTTCCTGCTAATCCTAGCATGATAAAGAAGATTCAAAGAGAGTGAGATGCCAGCTCTTTTCATTCAGTCAGTAGCTTCAAACATTTCTGGTATATGAATAACATGATGTTTTTCAATGGCAAAAATCAATGAATATTGTAAATGCACAAACAGTAATATCTCCATATTGCAAGGTGCAATTCTGAAATTTTTTGCTTTTTCCTGCTCCTCTTATCATGATAAAGAAGATTCAAAGAGAGTGAGATGCCAGCTCTTTTCATTCAGTCAGTAGCTTCAAACATTTCTGGTATATGAATAACATGATGTTTTTCAATGGCAAAAATCAATGAATATTGTAAATGCACAAACAGTAATTTCTCCGCATTGCAAGGTGCAATTCTGAAATTTTTTGCTTTTTCCTGCTAATCCTAGCATGATAAAGAAGATTCAAAGAGAGTGAGATGCCAGCTCCTTTCATTCAGTCAGTAGCTTCAAACATTTCTGGACGTTTTTCAATGGCAAAAATCAATGAATATTGTAAATTCACAAACAGTAATATCTCCACATTGCAACGTGCAATTCTGAAATTTTTTGCTTTTTCCTGCTCCTCTTAGCATGATAAAGAAGATTCAAAGAGAGTGACATGCCAGCTCTTTTCATTCAGTCAGTAGCTTCAAACATTTCTGGTATATGAATAACATGATGTTTTTCAATTGCAAAAATCAATGAATATTGAAAATGCACAAACAGTAATTTCTCCGCATTGCAAGGTGCAATTCTGAAATTTTTTGCTTTTTCCTGCTAATCCTAGCATGATAAAGAAGATTCAAAGAGAGTGAGATGCCAGCTCCTTTCATTCAGACAGTAGCTTCAAACATTTCTGGACGTTTTTCAATGGCAAAAATCAATGAATATTGTAAATGCACAAACAGTAATATCTCCACATTGCAAGGTGCAATTCTGAAATTTTTTGCTTTTTCCTGCTCCTCTTAGCATGATAAAGAAGATTCAAAGGGAGTGAGATGCTAGCTCTTTTCATTCAGTCAGTAGCTTCAAACATTTCTGGTATATGAATAACATGATGTTTTTCAATGGCAAAAATCAATGAATATTGTAAATGCACAAACAGTAATTTCTCCGCATTGCAAGGTGCAATTCTGAAATTTTTTGATTTTTCCTGCTAATCCTAGCATGATAAAGAAGATTCAAAGAGAGTGAGATGCCAGCTCCTTTCATTCAGTCAGTAGCTTCAAACATTTCTGGACGTTTTTCAATGGCAAAAATCAATGAATATTGTAAATGCACAAACAGTAATATC
Source organism: Phyllobates terribilis (assembly GCF_046119375.1). Classification (NCBI taxonomy): domain Eukaryota; kingdom Metazoa; phylum Chordata; class Amphibia; order Anura; family Dendrobatidae; genus Phyllobates; species Phyllobates terribilis. The sequence continues at coordinate 2,943,447 of NW_027362937.1, read as the reverse complement.
TCCACATTGCAAGGTGCAATTCTGAAATTTTTTGCTTTTTCCTGCTCCTCTTAGCATGATAAAGAAGATTCAAAGAGAGTGAGATGCCAGCTCTTTTCATTCAGTCAGTAGCTTCAAACATTTCTGGTATATGAATAACATGATGTTTTTCAATGGCAAAAATCAATGAATATTGTAAATGCACAAACAGTAATTTCTCCGCATTGCAAGGTGGAATTCTGAAATTTTTTGCTTTTTCCTGCTAATCCTAGCATGATAAAGAAGATTCAAAGAGAGTGAGATGCCAGCTCCTTTCATTCAGTCAGTAGCTTCAAACATTTCTGGACGTTTTTCAATGGCAAAAATCAATGAATATTGTAAATGCACAAACAGTAATATCTCCACATTGCAAGGTGCAATTCTGAAATTTTTTGCTTTTTCCTGCTCCTCTTAGCATGATAAAGAAGATTCAAAGAGAGTGAGATGCCAGCTCTTTTCATTCAGTCAGTAGCTTCAAACATTTCTGGTATATGAATAACATGATGTTTTTCAATGGCAAAAATCAATGAATATTGTAAATGCACAAACAGTAATTTCTCCGCATTGCAAGGTGGAATTCTGAAATTTTTTGCTTTTTCCTGCTAATCCTAGCATGATAAAGAAGATTCAAAGAGAGTGAGATGCCAGCTCCTTTCATTCAGTCAGCAGCTTCAAACATTTCTGGACGTTTTTCAATGGCAAAAATCAATGAATATTGTAAATGCACAAACAGTAATATCTCCACATTGCAACGTGCAATTCTGAAATTTTTTGCTTTTTCCTGCTCCTCTTAGCATGATAAAGAAGATTCAAAGAGAGTGAGATGCCAGCTCTTTTCATTCAGTCAGTAGCTTCAAACATTTCTGGTATATGAATAACATGATGTTTTTCAATGGTAAAAATCAATGAATATTGTAAATGCACAAACAGTAATTTCTCCGCATTGCAAGGTGCAATTCTGAAATTTTTTGCTTTTTCCTGCTAATCCTAGCATGATAAAGAAGATTCAAAGAGAGTGAGATGCCAGCTCCTTTCATTCAGTCAGTAGCTTCAAACATTTCTGGACGTTTTTCAATGGCAAAAATCAATGAATATTGTAAATGCACAAACAGTAATATCTCCACATTGCAAGGTGCAATTCTGAAATTTTTTGCTTTTTCCTGCTCCTCTTAGCATGATAAAGAAGATTCAAAGAGAGTGAGATGCCAGCTCTTTTCATTCAGTCAGTAGCTTCAAACATTTCTGGTATATGAATAACATGATGTTTTTCAATGGCAAAAATCAATGAATATTGTAAATGCACAAACAGTAATATCTCCACATTGCAAGGTGCAATTCTGAAATTTTTTGCTTTTTCCTGCTAATCCTAGCATGATAAAGAAGATTCAAAGAGAGTGAGATGCCAGCTCTTTTCATTCAGTCAGTAGCTTCAAACATTTCTGGTATATGAATAACATGATGTTTTTCAATGGCAAAAATCAATGAATATTGTAAATGCACAAACAGTAATATCTCCACATTGCAAGGTGCAATTCTGAAATTTTTTGCTTTTTCCTGCTCCTCTTATCATGATAAAGAAGATTCAAAGAGAGTGAGATGCCAGCTCTTTTCATTCAGTCAGTAGCTTCAAACATTTCTGGTATATGAATAACATGATGTTTTTCAATGGCAAAAATCAATGAATATTGTAAATGCACAAACAGTAATTTCTCCGCATTGCAAGGTGCAATTCTGAAATTTTTTGCTTTTTCCTGCTAATCCTAGCATGATAAAGAAGATTCAAAGAGAGTGAGATGCCAGCTCCTTTCATTCAGTCAGTAGCTTCAAACATTTCTGGACGTTTTTCAATGGCAAAAATCAATGAATATTGTAAATTCACAAACAGTAATATCTCCACATTGCAACGTGCAATTCTGAAATTTTTTGCTTTTTCCTGCTCCTCTTAGCATGATAAAGAAGATTCAAAGAGAGTGACATGCCAGCTCTTTTCATTCAGTCAGTAGCTTCAAACATTTCTGGTATATGAATAACATGATGTTTTTCAATGGCAAAAATCAATGAATATTGAAAATGCACAAACAGTAATTTCTCCGCATTGCAAGGTGCAATTCTGAAATTTTTTGCTTTTTCCTGCTAATCCTAGCATGATAAAGAAGATTCAAAGAGAGTGAGATGCCAGCTCCTTTCATTCAGACAGTAGCTTCAAACATTTCTGGACGTTTTTCAATGGCAAAAATCAATGAATATTGTAAATGCACAAACAGTAATATCTCCACATTGCAAGGTGCAATTCTGAAATTTTTTGCTTTTTCCTGCTCCTCTTAGCATGATAAAGAAGATTCAAAGGGAGTGAGATGCTAGCTCTTTTCATTCAGTCAGTAGCTTCAAACATTTCTGGTATATGAATAACATGATGTTTTTCAATGGCAAAAATCAATGAATATTGTAAATGCACAAACAGTAATTTCTCCGCATTGCAAGGTGCAATTCTGAAATTTTTTGATTTTTCCTGCTAATCCTAGCATGATAAAGAAGATTCAAAGAGAGTGAGATGCCAGCTCCTTTCATTCAGTCAGTAGCTTCAAACATTTCTGGACGTTTTTCAATGGCAAAAATCAATGAATATTGTAAATGCACAAACAGTAATATCTCCACATTGCAAGGTGCAATTCTGAAATTTTTTGCTTTTTCCTGCTCCTCTTAGCATGATAAAGAAGATTCAAAGAGAGTGAGATGCCAGCTCTTTTCATTCAGTCAGTAGCTTCAAACATTTCTGGTATATGAATAACATGATGTTTTTCAATGGCAAAAATCAATGAATATTGTAAATGCACAAACAGTAATTTCTCCGCATTGCAAGGTGGAATTCTGAAATTTTTTGCTTTTTCCTGCTAATCCTAGCATGATAAAGAAGATTCAAAGAGAGTGAGATGCCAGCTCCTTTCATTCAGTCAGTAGCTTCAAACATTTCTGGACGTTTTTCAATGGCAAAAATCAATGAATATTGTAAATGCACAAACAGTAATATCTCCACATTGCAAGGTGCAATTCTGAAATTTTTTGCTTTTTCCTGCTCCTCTTAGCATGATAAAGAAGATTCAAAGAGAGTGAGATGCCAGCTCTTTTCATTCAGTCAGTAGCTTCAAACATTTCTGGTATATGAATAACATGATGTTTTTCAATGGCAAAAATCAATGAATATTGTAAATGCACAAACAGTAATTTCTCCGCATTGCAAGGTGGAATTCTGAAATTTTTTGCTTTTTCCTGCTAATCCTAGCATGATAAAGAAGATTCAAAGAGAGTGAGATGCCAGCTCCTTTCATTCAGTCAGTAGCTTCAAACATTTCTGGACGTTTTTCAATGGCAAAAATCAATGAATATTGTAAATGCACAAACAGTAATATCTCCACATTGCAACGTGCAATTCTGAAATTTTTTGCTTTTTCCTGCTCCTCTTAGCATGATAAAGAAGATTCAAAGAGAGTGAGATGCCAGCTCTTTTCATTCAGTCAGTAGCTTCAAACATTTCTGGTATATGAATAACATGATGTTTTTCAATGGTAAAAATCAATGAATATTGTAAATGCACAAACAGTAATTTCTCCGCATTGCAAGGTGCAATTCTGAAATTTTTTGCTTTTTCCTGCTAATCCTAGCATGATAAAGAAGATTCAAAGAGAGTGAGATGCCAGCTCCTTTCATTCAGTCAGTAGCTTCAAACATTTCTGGACGTTTTTCAATGGCAAAAATCAATGAATATTGTAAATGCACAAACAGTAATATCTCCACATTGCAAGGTGCAATTCTGAAATTTTTTGCTTTTTCCTGCTCCTCTTAGCATGATAAAGAAGATTCAAAGAGAGTGAGATGCCAGCTCTTTTCATTCAGTCAGTAGCTTCAAACATTTCTGGTATATGAATAACATGATGTTTTTCAATGGCAAAAATCAATGAATATTGTAAATGCACAAACAGTAATTTCTCCGCATTGCAAGGTGCAATTCTGAAATTTTTTGCTTTTTCCTGCTAATCCTAGCATGATAAAGAAGATTCAAAGAGAGTGAGATGCCAGCTCCTTTCATTCAGTCAGTAGCTTCAAACATTTCTGGACGTTTTTCAATGGCAAAAATCAATGAATATTGTAAATGCACAAACAGTAATATCTCCACATTGCAAGGTGCAATTCTGAAATTTTTTGCTTTTTCCTGCTCCTCTTAGCATGATAAAGAAGATTCAAAGAGAGTGAGATGCCAGCTCTTTTCATTCAGTCAGTAGCTTCAAACATTTCTGGTATATGAATAACATGATGTTTTTCAATGGCAAAAATCAATGAATATTGTAAATGCACAAACAGTAATTTCTCCGCATTGCAAGGTGGAATTCTGAAATTTTTTGCTTTTTCCTGCTAATCCTAGCATGATAAAGAAGATTCAAAGAGAGTGAGATGCCAGCTCCTTTCATTCAGTCAGTAGCTTCAAACATTTCTGGACGTTTTTCAATGGCAAAAATCAATGAATATTGTAAATGCACAAACAGTAATATCTCCACATTGCAACGTGCAATTCTGAAATTTTTTGCTTTTTCCTGCTCCTCTTAGCATGATAAAGAAGATTCAAAGAGAGTGAGATGCCAGCTCTTTTCATTCAGTCAGTAGCTTCAAACATTTCTGGTATATGAATAACATGATGTTTTTCAATGGCAAAAATCAATGAATATTGTAAATGCACAAACAGTAATTTCTCCGCATTGCAAGGTGCAATTCTGAAATTTTTTGCTTTTTCCTGCTAATCCTAGCATGATAAAGAAGATTCAAAGAGAGTGAGATGCCAGCTCCTTTCATTCAGTCAGTAGCTTCAAACATTTCTGGACGTTTTTCAATGGCAAAAATCAATGAATATTGTAAATGCACAAACAGTAATATCTCCACATTGCAACGTGCAATTCTGAAATTTTTTGCTTTTTCCTGCTCCTCTTAGCATGATAAAGAAGATTCAAAGAGAGTGAGATGCCAGCTCTTTTCATTCAGTCAGTAGCTTCAAACATTTCTGGTATATGAATAACATGATGTTTTTCAATGGCAAAAATCAATGAATATTGTAAATGCACAAACAGTAATTTCTCCGCATTGCAAGGTGCAATTCTGAAATTTTTTGCTTTTTCCTGCTAATCCTAGATTGATAAAGAAGATTCAAAGAGAGTGAGATGCCAGCTCCTTTCATTCAGTCAGTAGCTTCAAACATTTCTGGATGTTTTTCAATGGCAAAAATCAATGAATATTGTAAATGCACAAACAGTAATATCTCCACATTGCAAGGTGCAATTCTGAAATTTTTTGCTTTTTCCTGCTCCTCTTAGCATGATAAAGAAGATTCAAAGAGAGTGAGATGCCAGCTCTTTTCATTCAGTCAGTAGCTTCAAACATTTCTGGTATATGAATAACATGATGTTTTTCAATGGCAAAAATCAATGAATATTGTAAATGCACAAACAGTAATTTCTCCGCATTGCAAGGTGCAATTCTGAAATTTTTTGCTTTTTCCTGCTAATCCTAGCATGATAAAGAAGATTCAAAGAGAGTGAGATGCCAGCTCCTTTCATTCAGTCAGTAGCTTCAAACATTTCTGGACGTTTTTCAATGGCAAAAATCAATGAATATTGTAAATGCACAAACAGTAATATCTCCACATTGCAAGGTGCAATTCTGAAATTTTTTGCTTTTTCCTGCTAATCCTAGCATGATAAAGAAGATTCAAAGAGAGTGAGATGCCAGCTCTTTTCATTCAGTCAGTAGCTTCAAACATTTCTGGTATATGAATAACATGATGTTTTTCAATGGCAAAAATCAATGAATATTGTAAATGCACAAACAGTAATTTCTCCGCATTGCAAGGTGCAATTCTGAAATTTTTTGCTTTTTCCTGCTAATCCTAGCATGATAAAGAAGATTCAAAGAGAGTGAGATGCCAGCTCCTTTCATTCAGCCAGTAGCTTCAAACATTTCTGGACGTTTTTCAATGGCAAAAATCAATGAATATTGTAAATGCACAAACAGTAATATCTCCACATTGCAAGGTGCAATTCTGAAATTTTTTGCTTTTTCCTGCTCCTCTTAGCATGATAAAGAAGATTCAAAGAGAGTGAGATGCCAGCTCTTTTCATTCAGTCAGTAGCTTCAAACATTTCTGGTATATGAATAACATGATGTTTTTTAATGGCAAAAATCAATGAATATTGTAAATGCACAAACAGTAATTTCTCCGCATTGCAAGGTGCAATTCTGAAATTTTTTGCTTTTTCCTGCTAATCTTAGCATGATAAAGAAGATTCAAAGAGAGTGAGATGCCAGCTCCTTTCATTCAGTCAGTAGCTTCAAACATTTCTGGATGTTTTTCAATGGCAAAAATCAATGAATATTGTAAATGCACAAACAGTAATATCTCCAAATTGCAAGGTGCAATTCTGAAATTTTTTGCTTTTTCCTGCTCCTCTTAGCATGATAAAGAAGATTCAAAGAGGGTGTGATGCCAGCTCTTTTCATTCAGTCAGTAGCTTCAAACATTTCTGGTATATGAATAACATGATGTTTTTCAATGGCAAAAATCAATGAATATTGTAAATGCACAAACAGTAATTTCTCCGCATTGCAAGGTGCAATTCTGAAATTTTTTGCTTTTTCCTGCTAATCCTAGCATGATAAAGAAGATTCAAAGAGAGTGAGATGCCAGCTCCTTTCATTCAGTCAGTAGCTTCAAACATTTCTGGACGTTTTTCAATGGCCAAAATCAATGAATATTGTAAATGCACAAACAGTAATATCTCCACATTGCAAGGTGCAATTCTGAAATTTTTTGCTTTTTCCTGCTCCTCTTAGCATGATAAAGAAGATTCAAAGAGAGTGAGATGCCAGCTCTTTTCATTCAGTCAGTAGCTTCAAACATTTCTGGTATATGAATAACATGATGTTTTTCAATGGCAAAAATCAATGAATATTGTAAATGCACAAACAGTAATATCTCCACATTGCAAGGTGCAATTCTGAAATTTTTTGCTTTTTCCTGCTAATCCTAGCATGATAAAGAAGATTCAAAGAGAGTGAGATGCCAGCTCTTTTCATTCAGTCAGTAGCTTCAAACATTTCTGGTATATGAATAACATGATGTTTTTCAATGGCAAAAATCAATGAATATTGTAAATGCACAAACAGTAATATCTCCACATTGCAAGGTGCAATTCTGAAATTTTTTGCTTTTTCCTGCTCCTCTTATCATGATAAAGAAGATTCAAAGAGAGTGAGATGCCAGCTCTTTTCATTCAGTCAGTAGCTTCAAACATTTCTGGTATATGAATAACATGATGTTTTTCAATGGCAAAAATCAATGAATATTGTAAATGCACAAACAGTAATTTCTCCGCATTGCAAGGTGCAATTCTGAAATTTTTTGCTTTTTTCTGCTAATCCTAGCATGATAAAGAAGATTCAAAGAGAGTGAGATGCCAGCTCCTTTCATTCAGTCAGTAGCTTCAAACATTTCTGGACGTTTTTCAATGGCAAAAATCAATGAATATTGTAAATGCACAAACAGTAATATCTCCACATTGCAACGTGCAATTCTGAAATTTTTTGCTTTTTCCTGCTCCTCTTAGCATGATAAAGAAGATTCAAAGAGAGTGACATGCCAGCTCTTTTCATTCAGTCAGTAGCTTCAAACATTTCTGGTATATGAATAACATGATGTTTTTCAATGGCAAAAATCAATGAATATTGAAAATGCACAAACAGTAATTTCTCCGCATTGCAAGGTGCAATTCTGAAATTTTTTGCTTTTTCCTGCTAATCCTAGCATGATAAAGAAGATTCAAAGAGAGTGAGATGCCAGCTCCTTTCATTCAGACAGTAGCTTCAAACATTTCTGGACGTTTTTCAATGGCAAAAATCAATGAATATTGTAAATGCACAAACAGTAATATCTCCACATTGCAAGGTGCAATTCTGAAATTTTTTGCTTTTTCCTGCTCCTCTTAGCATGATAAAGAAGATTCAAAGGGAGTGAGATGCTAGCTCTTTTCATTCAGTCAGTAGCTTCAAACATTTCTGGTATATGAATAACATGATGTTTTTCAATGGCAAAAATCAATGAATATTGTAAATGCACAAACAGTAATTTCTCCGCATTGCAAGGTGCAATTCTGAAATTTTTTGCTTTTTCCTGCTAATCCTAGCATGATAAAGAAGATTCAAAGAGAGTGAGATGCCAGCTCCTTTCATTCAGTCAGTAGCTTCAAACATTTCTGGACGTTTTTCAATGGCAAAAATCAATGAATATTGTAAATGCACAAACAGTAATATCTCCACATTGCAAGGTGCAATTCTGAAATTTTTTGCTTTTTCCTGCTCCTCTTAGCATGATAAAGAAGATTCAAAGAGAGTGAGATGCCAGCTCTTTTCATTCAGTCAGTAGCTTCAAACATTTCTGGTATATGAATAACATGATGTTTTTCAATGGCAAAAATCAATGAATATTGTAAATGCACAAACAGTAATTTCTCCGCATTGCAAGGTGGAATTCTGAAATTTTTTGCTTTTTCCTGCTAATCCTAGCATGATAAAGAAGATTCAAAGAGAGTGAGATGCCAGCTCCTTTCATTCAGTCAGTAGCTTCAAACATTTCTGGACGTTTTTCAATGGCAAAAATCAATGAATATTGTAAATGCACAAACAGTAATATCTCCACATTGCAAGGTGCAATTCTGAAATTTTTTGCTTTTTCCTGCTCCTCTTAGCATGATAAAGAAGATTCAAAGAGAGTGAGATGCCAGCTCTTTTCATTCAGTCAGTAGCTTCAAACATTTCTGGTATATGAATAACATGATGTTTTTCAATGGCAAAAATCAATGAATATTGTAAATGCACAAACAGTAATTTCTCCGCATTGCAAGGTGGAATTCTGAAATTTTTTGCTTTTTCCTGCTAATCCTAGCATGATAAAGAAGATTCAAAGAGAGTGAGATGCCAGCTCCTTTCATTCAGTCAGTAGCTTCAAACATTTCTGGACGTTTTTCAATGGCAAAAATCAATGAATATTGTAAATGCACAAACAGTAATATCTCCACATTGCAACGTGCAATTCTGAAATTTTTTGCTTTTTCCTGCTCCTCTTAGCATGATAAAGAAGATTCAAAGAGAGTGAGATGCCAGCTCTTTTCATTCAGTCAGTAGCTTCAAACATTTCTGGTATATGAATAACATGATGTTTTTCAATGGTAAAAATCAATGAATATTGTAAATGCACAAACAGTAATTTCTCCGCATTGCAAGGTGCAATTCTGAAATTTTTTGCTTTTTCCTGCTAATCCTAGCATGATAAAGAAGATTCAAAGAGAGTGAGATGCCAGCTCCTTTCATTCAGTCAGTAGCTTCAAACATTTCTGGACGTTTTTCAATGGCAAAAATCAATGAATATTGTAAATGCACAAACAGTAATATCTCCACATTGCAAGGTGCAATTCTGAAATTTTTTGCTTTTTCCTGCTCCTCTTAGCATGATAAAGAAGATTCAAAGAGAGTGAGATGCCAGCTCTTTTCATTCAGTCAGTAGCTTCAAACATTTCTGGTATATGAATAACATGATGTTTTTCAATGGCAAAAATCAATGAATATTGTAAATGCACAAACAGTAATTTCTCCGCATTGCAAGGTGGAATTCTGAAATTTTTTGCTTTTTCCTGCTAATCCTAGCATGATAAAGAAGATTCAAAGAGAGTGAGATGCCAGCTCCTTTCATTCAGTCAGTAGCTTCAAACATTTCTGGACGTTTTTCAATGGCAAAAATCAATGAATATTGTAAATGCACAAACAGTAATATCTCCACATTGCAACGTGCAATTCTGAAATTTTTTGCTTTTTCCTGCTCCTCTTAGCATGATAAAGAAGATTCAAAGAGAGTGAGATGCCAGCTCTTTTCATTCAGTCAGTAGCTTCAAACATTTCTGGTATATGAATAACATGATGTTTTTCAATGGCAAAAATCAATGAATATTGTAAATGCACAAACAGTAATTTCTCCGCATTGCAAGGTGCAATTCTGAAATTTTTTGCTTTTTCCTGCTAATCCTAGCATGATAAAGAAGATTCAAAGAGAGTGAGATGCCAGCTCCTTTCATTCAGTCAGTAGCTTCAAACATTTCTGGACGTTTTTCAATGGCAAAAATCAATGAATATTGTAAATGCACAAACAGTAATATCTCCACATTGCAACGTGCAATTCTGAAATTTTTTGCTTTTTCCTGCTCCTCTTAGCATGATAAAGAAGATTCAAAGAGAGTGAGATGCCAGCTCTTTTCATTCAGTCAGTAGCTTCAAACATTTCTGGTATATGAATAACATGATGTTTTTCAATGGCAAAAATCAATGAATATTGTAAATGCACAAACAGTAATTTCTCCGCATTGCAAGGTGCAATTCTGAAATTTTTTGCTTTTTCCTGCTAATCCTAGAATGATAAAGAAGATTCAAAGAGAGTGAGATGCCAGCTCCTTTCATTCAGTCAGTAGCTTCAAACATTTCTGGACGTTTTTCAATGGCAAAAATCAATGAATATTGTAAATGCACAAACAGTAATATCTCCACATTGCAAGGTGCAATTCTGAAATTTTTTGCTTTTTCCTGCTCATCTTAGCATGATAAAGAAGATTCAAAGAGAGTGAGATGCCAGCTCTTTTCATTCAGTCAGTAGCTTCAAACATTTCTGGTATATGAATAACATGATGTTTTTCAATGGCAAAAATCAATGAATATTGTAAATGCACAAACAGTAATTTCTCCGCATTGCAAGGTGCAATTCTGAAATTTTTTGCTTTTTCCTGCTAATCCTAGCATGATAAAGAAGATTCAAAGAGAGTGAGATGCCAGCTCCTTTCATTCAGTCAGTAGCTTCAAACATTTCTGGACGTTTTTCAATGGCAAAAATCAATGAATATTGTAAATGCACAAACAGTAATATCTCCACATTGCAACGTGCAATTCTGAAATTTTTTGCTTTTTCCTGCTCCTCTTAGCATGATAAAGAAGATTCAAAGAGAGTGAGATGCCAGCTCTTTTCATTCAGTCAGTAGCTTCAAACATTTCTGGTATATGAATAACATGATGTTTTTCAATGGCAAAAATCAATGAATATTGTAAATGCACAAACAGTAATTTCTCCGCATTGCAAGGTGCAATTCTGAAATTTTTTGCTTTTTCCTGCTAATCCTAGCATGATAAAGAAGATTCAAAGAGAGTGAGATGCCAGCTCCTTTCATTCAGTCAGTAGCTTCAAACATTTCTGGACGTTTTTCAATGGCAAAAATCAATGAATATTGTAAATGCACAAACAGTAATATCTCCACATTGCAAGGTGCAATTCTGAAATTTTTTGCTTTTTCCTGCTAATCCTAGCATGATAAAGAAGATTCAAAGAGAGTGAGATGCCAGCTCTTTTCATTCAGTCAGTAGCTTCAAACATTTCTGGTATATGAATAACATGATGTTTTTCAATGGCAAAAATCAATGAATATTGTAAATGCACAAACAGTAATATCTCCACATTGCAAGGTGCAATTCTGAAATTTTTTGCTTTTTCCTGCTCCTCTTAGCATGATAAAGAAGATTCAAAGAGAGTGAGATGCCAGCACTTTTCATTCAGTCAGTAGCTTCAAACATTTCTGGTATATGAATAACATGATGTTTTTCAATGGCAAAAATCAATGAATATTGTAAATGCACAAACAGTAATTTCTCCGCATTGCAAGGTGCAATTCTGAAATTTTTTGCTTTTTCCTGCTAATCCTAGCATGATAAAGAAGATTCAAAGAGAGTGAGATGCCAGCTCCTTTCATTCAGTCAGTAGCTTCAAACATTTCTGGACGTTTTTCAATGGCAAAAATCAATGAATATTGTAAATGCACAAACAGTAATATCTCCACATTGCAAGGTGCAATTCTGAAATTTTTTGCTTTTTCCTGCTCCTCTTTGCATGATAAAGAAGATTCAAAGAGAGTGAGATGTCAGCTCTTTTCATTCAGTCAGTAGCTTCAAACATTTCTGGTATATGAATAACATGATGTTTTTCAATGGCAAAAATCAATGAATACTGTAAATGCACAAACAGTAATTTCTCCGCATTGCAAGGTGCAATTCTGAAATTTTTTGCTTTTTCCTGCTAATCCTAGCATGATAAAGAAGATTCAAAGAGAGTGAGATGCCAGCTCCTTTCATTCAGTCAGTAGCTTCAAACATTTCTGGACGTTTTTCAATGGCAAAAATCAATGAATATTGTAAATGCACAAACAGTAATATCTCCACATTGCAACGTGCAATTCTGAAATTTTTTGCTTTTTCCTGCTCCTCTTAGCATGATAAAGAAGATTCAAAGAGAGTGAGATGCCAGCTCTTTTCATTCAGTCAGTAGCTTCAAACATTTCTGGTATATGAATAACATGATGTTTTTCAATGGCAAAAATCAATGAATATTGTAAATGCACAAACAGTAATTTCTCCGCATTGCAAGGTGCAATTCTGAAATTTTTTGCTTTTTCCTGCTAATCCTAGCATGATAAAGAAGATTCAAAGAGAGTGAGATGCCAGCTCCTTTCATTCAGTCAGTAGCTTCAAACATTTCTGGACGTTTTTCAATGGCAAAAATCAATGAATATTGTAAATGCACAAACAGTAATATCTCCACATTGCAACGTGCAATTCTGAAATTTTTTGCTTTTTCCTGCTCCTCTTAGCATGATAAAGAAGATTCAAAGAGAGTGAGATGCCAGCTCTTTTCATTCAGTCAGTAGCTTCAAACATTTCTGGTATATGAATAACATGATGTTTTTCAATGGCAAAAATCAATGAATATTGTAAATGCACAAACAGTAATTTCTCCGCATTGCAAGGTGCAATTCTGAAATTTTTTGCTTTTTCCTGCTAATCCTAGCATGATAAAGAAGATTCAAAGAGAGTGAGATGCCAGCTCCTTTCATTCAGTCAGTAGCTTCAAACATTTCTGGACGTTTTTCAATGGCAAAAATCAATGAATATTGTAAATGCACAAACAGTAATATCTCCACATTGCAAGGTGCAATTCTGAAATTTTTTGCTTTTTCCTGCTCCTCTTAGCATGATAAAGAAGATTCAAAGAGAGTGAGATGCCAGCTCTTTTCATTCAGTCAGTAGCTTCAAACATTTCTGGTATATGAATAACATGATGTTTTTCAATGGCAAAAATCAATGAATATTGTAAATGCACAAACAGTAATTTCTCCGCATTGCAAGGTGCAATTCTGAAATTTTTTGCTTTTTCCTGCTAATCCTAGCATGATAAAGAAGATTCAAAGAGAGTGAGATGCCAGCTCCTTTCATTCAGTCAGTAGCTTCAAACATTTCTGGACGTTTTTCAATGGCAAAAATCAATGAATATTGTAAATGCACAAACAGTAATATCTCCACATTGCAACGTGCAATTCTGAAATTTTTTGCTTTTTCCTGCTCCTCTTAGCATGATAAAGAAGATTCAAAGAGAGTGAGATGCCAGCTCTTTTCATTCAGTCAGTAGCTTCAAACATTTCTGGTATATGAATAACATGATGTTTTTCAATGGCAAAAATCAATGAATATTGTAAATGCACAAACAGTAATTTCTCCGCATTGCAAGGTGCAATTCTGAAATTTTTTGCTTTTTCCTGCTAATCCTAGCATGATAAAGAAGATTCAAAGAGAGTGAGATGCCAGCTCCTTTCATTCAGTCAGTAGCTTCAAACATTTCGGGACGTTTTTCAATGGCAAAAATCAATGAATATTGTAAATGCACAAACAGTAATATCTCCACATTGCAAGGTGCAATTCTGAAATTTTTTGCTTTTTCCTGCTAATCCTAGCATGATAAAGAAGATTCAAAGAGAGTGAGATGCCAGCTCTTTTCATTCAGTCAGTAGCTTCAAACATTTCTGGCATATGAAAAACATGATGTTTTTCAATGGCAAAAATCAATGAATATTGTAAATGCACAAACAGTAATATCTCCACATTGCAAGGTGCAATTCTGAAATTTTTTGCTTTTTCCTGCTCCTCTTAGCATGATAAAGAAGATTCAAAGAGAGTGAGATGCCAGCACTTTTCATTCAGTCAGTAGCTTCAAACATTTCTGGTATATGAATAACATGATGTTTTTCAATGGCAAAAATCAATGAATATTGTAAATGCACAAACAGTAATTTCTCCGCATTGCAAGGTGCAATTCTGAAATGTTTTGCTTTTTCCTGCTAATCCTAGCATGATAAAGAAGATTCAAAGAGAGTGAGATGCCAGCTCCTTTCATTCAGTCAGTAGCTTCAAACATTTCTGGACGTTTTTCAATGGCAAAAATCAATGAATATTGTAAATGCACAAACAGTAAAATCTCCACATTGCAAGGTGCAATTCTGAAATTTTTTGCTTTTTCCTGCTCCTCTTAGCATGATAAAGAAGATTCAAAGAGAGTGAGATGCCAGCTCTTTTCATTCAGTCAGTAGCTTCAAACATTTCTGGTATATGAATAACATGATGTTTTTCAATGGCAAAAATCAATGAATATTGTAAATGCACAAACAGTAATTTCTCCGCATTGCAAGGTGGAATTCTGAAATTTTTTGCTTTTTCCTGCTAATCCTAGCATGATAAAGAAGATTCAAAGAGAGTGAGATGCCAGCTCCTTTCATTCAGTCAGTAGCTTCAAACATTTCTGGACGTTTTTCAATGGCAAAAATCAATGAATATTGTAAATGCACAAACAGTAATATCTCCACATTGCAACGTGCAATTCTGAAATTTTTTGCTTTTTCCTGCTCCTCTTAGCATGATAAAGAAGATTCAAAGAGAGTGAGATGCCAGCTCTTTTCATTCAGTCAGTAGCTTCAAACATTTCTGGTATATGAATAACATGATGTTTTTCAATGGCAAAAATCAATGAATATTGTAAATGCACAAACAGTAATTTCTCCGCATTGCAAGGTGCAATTCTGAAATTTTTTGCTTTTTCCTGCTAATCCTAGCATGATAAAGAAGATTCAAAGAGAGTGAGATGCCAGCTCCTTTCATTCAGTCAGTAGCTTCAAACATTTCTGGACGTTTTTCAATGGCAAAAATCAATGAATATTGTAAATGCACAAACAGTAATATCTCCACATTGCAACGTGCAATTCTGAAATTTTTTGCTTTTTCCTGCTCCTCTTAGCATGATAAAGAAGATTCAAAGAGAGTGAGATGCCAGCTCTTTTCATTCAGTCAGTAGCTTCAAACATTTCTGGTATATGAATAACATGATGTTTTTCAATGGCAAAAATCAATGAATATTGTAAATGCACAAACAGTAATTTCTCCGCATTGCAAGGTGCAATTCTGAAA
This sequence comes from Phyllobates terribilis, assembly GCF_046119375.1. NCBI lineage: Eukaryota > Metazoa > Chordata > Amphibia > Anura > Dendrobatidae > Phyllobates > Phyllobates terribilis. Next base: position 2,928,018 of record NW_027362937.1, on the reverse strand, counting down.
TTTTTTGCTTTTTCCTGCTAATCCTAGCATGATAAAGAAGATTCAAAGAGAGTGAGATGCCAGCTCCTTTCATTCAGTCAGTAGCTTCAAACATTTCTGGACGTTTTTCAATGGCAAAAATCAATGAATATTGTAAATGCACAAACAGTAATATCTCCACATTGCAAGGTGCAATTCTGAAATTTTTTGCTTTTTCCTGCTCCTCTTAGCATGATAAAGAAGATTCAAAGAGAGTGAGATGCCAGCTCTTTTCATTCAGTCAGTAGCTTCAAACATTTCTGGTATATGAATAACATGATGTTTTTCAATGGCAAAAATCAATGAATATTGTAAATGCACAAACAGTAATTTCTCCGCATTGCAAGGTGCAATTCTGAAATTTTTTGCTTTTTCCTGCTAATCCTAGCATGATAAAGAAGATTCAAAGAGAGTGAGATGCCAGCTCCTTTCATTCAGTCAGTAGCTTCAAACATTTCTGGACGTTTTTCAATGGCAAAAATCAATGAATATTGTAAATGCACAAACAGTAATATCTCCACATTGCAACGTGCAATTCTGAAATTTTTTGCTTTTTCCTGCTCCTCTTAGCATGATAAAGAAGATTCAAAGAGAGTGAGATGCCAGCTCTTTTCATTCAGTCAGTAGCTTCAAACATTTCTGGTATATGAATAACATGATGTTTTTCAATGGCAAAATTCAATGAATATTGTAAATGCACAAACAGTAATTTCTCCGCATTGCAAGGTGCAATTCTGAAATTTTTTGCTTTTTCCTGCTAATCCTAGCATGATAAAGAAGATTCAAAGAGAGTGAGATGCCAGCTCCTTTCATTCAGTCAGTAGCTTCAAACATTTCTGGACGTTTTTCAATGGCAAAAATCAATGAATATTGTAAATGCACAAACAGTAATATCTCCACATTGCAAGGTGCAATTCTGAAATTTTTTGCTTTTTCCTGCTAATCCTAGCATGATAAAGAAGATTCAAAGAGAGTGAGATGCCAGCTCTTTTCATTCAGTCAGTAGCTTCAAACATTTCTGGTATATGAATAACATGATGTTTTTCAATGGCAAAAATCAATGAATATTGTAAATGCACAAACAGTAATATCTCCACATTGCAAGGTGCAATTCTGAAATTTTTTGCTTTTTCCTGCTCCTCTTAGCATGATAAAGAAGATTCAAAGAGAGTGAGATGCCAGCACTTTTCATTCAGTCAGTAGCTTCAAACATTTCTGGTATATGAATAACATGATGTTTTTCAATGGCAAAAATCAATGAATATTGTAAATGCACAAACAGTAATTTCTCCGCATTGCAAGGTGCAATTCTGAAATTTTTTGCTTTTTCCTGCTAATCCTAGCATGATAAAGAAGATTCAAAGAGAGTGAGATGCCAGCTCCTTTCATTCAGTCAGTAGCTTCAAACATTTCTGGACGTTTTTCAATGGCAAAAATCAATGAATATTGTAAATGCACAAACAGTAATATCTCCACATTGCAAGGTGCAATTCTGAAATTTTTTGCTTTTTCCTGCTCCTCTTTGCATGATAAAGAAGATTCAAAGAGAGTGAGATGCCAGCTCTTTTCATTCAGTCAGTAGCTTCAAACATTTCTGGTATATGAATAACATGATGTTTTTCAATGGCAAAAATCAATGAATATTGTAAATGCACAAACAGTAATTTCTCCGCATTGCAAGGTGCAATTCTGAAATTTTTTGCTTTTTCCTGCTAATCCTAGCATGATAAAGAAGATTCAAAGAGAGTGAGATGCCAGCTCCTTTCATTCAGTCAGTAGCTTCAAACATTTCTGGACGTTTTTCAATGGCAAAAATCAATGAATATTGTAAATGCACAAACAGTAATATCTCCACATTGCAAGGCGCAATTCTGAAATTTTTTGCTTTTTCCTGCTCCTCTTAGCATGATAAAGAAGATTCAAAGAGAGTGAGATGCCAGCTCTTTTCATTCAGTCAGTAGCTTAGAACATTTCTGGTATATGAATAACATGATGTTTTTCAATGGCAAAAATCAATGAATATTGTAAATGCAAAAACAGTAATTTCTCCGCATTGCAAGGTGGAATTCTGAAATTTTTTGCTTTTTCCTGCTAATCCTAGCATGATAAAGAAGATTCAAAGAGAGTGAGATGCCAGCTCCTTTCATTCAGTCAGTAGCTTCAAACATTTCTGGACGTTTTTCAATGGCAAAAATCAATGAATATTGTAAATGCACAAACAGTAATATCTCCACATTGCAAGGTGCAATTCTGAAATTTTTTGCTTTTTCCTGCTCCTCTTAGCATGATAAAGAAGATTCAAAGAGAGTGAGATGCCAGCTCTTTTCATTCAGTCAGTAGCTTCAAACATTTCTGGTATATGAATAACATGATGTTTTTTAATGGCAAAAATCAATGAATATTGTAAATGCACAAACAGTAATTTCTCCGCATTGCAAGGTGCAATTCTGAAATTTTTTGCTTTTTCCTGCTAATCTTAGCATGATAAAGAAGATTCAAAGAGAGTGAGATGCCAGCTCCTTTCATTCAGTCAGTAGCTTCAAACATTTCTGGATGTTTTTCAATGGCAAAAATCAATGAATATTGTAAATGCACAAACAGTAATATCTCCAAATTGCAAGGTGCAATTCTGAAATTTTTTGCTTTTTCCTGCTCCTCTTAGCATGATAAAGAAGATTCAAAGAGAGTGTGATGCCAGCTCTTTTCATTCAGTCAGTAGCTTCAAACATTTCTGGTATATGAATAACATGATGTTTTTCAATGGCAAAAATCAATGAATATTGTAAATGCACAAACAGTAATTTCTCCGCATTGCAAGGTGCAATTCTGAAATTTTTTGCTTTTTCCTGCTAATCCTAGCATGATAAAGAAGATTCAAAGAGAGTGAGATGCCAGCTCCTTTCATTCAGTCAGTAGCTTCAAACATTTCTGGACGTTTTTCAATGGCCAAAATCAATGAATATTGTAAATGCACAAACAGTAATATCTCCACATTGCAAGGTGCAATTCTGAAATTTTTTGCTTTTTCCTGCTCCTCTTAGCATGATAAAGAAGATTCAAAGAGAGTGAGATGCCAGCTCTTTTCATTCAGTCAGTAGCTTCAAACATTTCTGGTATATGAATAACATGATGTTTTTCAATGGCAAAAATCAATGAATATTGTAAATGCACAAACAGTAATATCTCCACATTGCAAGGTGCAATTCTGAAATTTTTTGCTTTTTCCTGCTAATCCTAGCATGATAAAGAAGATTCAAAGAGAGTGAGATGCCAGCTCTTTTCATTCAGTCAGTAGCTTCAAACATTTCTGGTATATGAATAACATGATGTTTTTCAATGGCAAAAATCAATGAATATTGTAAATGCACAAACAGTAATATCTCCACATTGCAAGGTGCAATTCTGAAATTTTTTGCTTTTTCCTGCTCCTCTTATCATGATAAAGAAGATTCAAAGAGAGTGAGATGCCAGCTCTTTTCATTCAGTCAGTAGCTTCAAACATTTCTGGTATATGAATAACATGATGTTTTTCAATGGCAAAAATCAATGAATATTGTAAATGCACAAACAGTAATTTCTCCGCATTGCAAGGTGCAATTCTGAAATTTTTTGCTTTTTTCTGCTAATCCTAGCATGATAAAGAAGATTCAAAGAGAGTGAGATGCCAGCTCCTTTCATTCAGTCAGTAGCTTCAAACATTTCTGGACGTTTTTCAATGGCAAAAATCAATGAATATTGTAAATGCACAAACAGTAATATCTCCACATTGCAACGTGCAATTCTGAAATTTTTTGCTTTTTCCTGCTCCTCTTAGCATGATAAAGAAGATTCAAAGAGAGTGACATGCCAGCTCTTTTCATTCAGTCAGTAGCTTCAAACATTTCTGGTATATGAATAACATGATGTTTTTCAATGGCAAAAATCAATGAATATTGAAAATGCACAAACAGTAATTTCTCCGCATTGCAAGGTGCAATTCTGAAATTTTTTGCTTTTTCCTGCTAATCCTAGCATGATAAAGAAGATTCAAAGAGAGTGAGATGCCAGCTCCTTTCATTCAGACAGTAGCTTCAAACATTTCTGGATGTTTTTCAATGGCAAAAATCAATGAATATTGTAAATGCACAAACAGTAATATCTCCACATTGCAAGGTGCAATTCTGAAATTTTTTGCTTTTTCCTGCTCCTCTTAGCATGATAAAGAAGATTCAAAGGGAGTGAGATGCTAGCTCTTTTCATTCAGTCAGTAGCTTCAAACATTTCTGGTATATGAATAACATGATGTTTTTCAATGGCAAAAATCAATGAATATTGTAAATGCACAAACAGTAATTTCTCCGCATTGCAAGGTGCAATTCTGAAATTTTTTGCTTTTTCCTGCTAATCCTAGCATGATAAAGAAGATTCAAAGAGAGTGAGATGTCAGCTCCTTTCATTCAGTCAGTAGCTTCAAACATTTCTGGACGTTTTTCAATGGCAAAAATCAATGAATATTGTAAATGCACAAACAGTAATATCTCCACATTGCAAGGTGCAATTCTGAAATTTTTTGCTTTTTCCTGCTCCTCTTAGCATGATAAAGAAGATTCAAAGAGAGTGAGATGCCAGCTCTTTTCATTCAGTCAGTAGCTTCAAACATTTCTGGTATATGAATAACATGATGTTTTTCAATGGCAAAAATCAATGAATATTGTAAATGCACAAACAGTAATTTCTCCGCATTGCAAGGTGGAATTCTGAAATTTTTTGCTTTTTCCTGCTAATCCTAGCATGATAAAGAAGATTCAAAGAGAGTGAGATGCCAGCTCCTTTCATTCAGTCAGTAGCTTCAAACATTTCTGGACGTTTTTCAATGGCAAAAATCAATGAATATTGTAAATGCACAAACAGTAATATCTCCACATTGCAAGGTGCAATTCTGAAATTTTTTGCTTTTTCCTGCTCCTCTTAGCATGATAAAGAAGATTCAAAGAGAGTGAGATGCCAGCTCTTTTCATTCAGTCAGTAGCTTCAAACATTTCTGGTATATGAATAACATGATGTTTTTCATTGGCAAAAATCAATGAATATTGTAAATGCACAAACAGTAATTTCTCCGCATTGCAAGGTGGAATTCTGAAATTTTTTGCTTTTTCCTGCTAATCCTAGCATGATAAAGAAGATTCAAAGAGAGTGAGATGCCAGCTCCTTTCATTCAGTCAGTAGCTTCAAACATTTCTGGACGTTTTTCAATGGCAAAAATCAATGAATATTGTAAATGCACAAACAGTAATATCTCCACATTGCAACGTGCAATTCTGAAATTTTTTGCTTTTTCCTGCTCCTCTTAGCATGATAAAGAAGATTCAAAGAGAGTGAGATGCCAGCTCTTTTCATTCAGTCAGTAGCTTCAAACATTTCTGGTATATGAATAACATGATGTTTTTCAATGGTAAAAATCAATGAATATTGTAAATGCACAAACAGTAATTTCTCCGCATTGCAAGGTGCAATTCTGAAATTTTTTGCTTTTTCCTGCTAATCCTAGCATGATAAAGAAGATTCAAAGAGAGTGAGATGCCAGCTCCTTTCATTCAGTCAGTAGCTTCAAACATTTCTGGACGTTTTTCAATGGCAAAAATCAATGAATATTGTAAATGCACAAACAGTAATATCTCCACATTGCAAGGTGCAATTCTGAAATTTTTTGCTTTTTCCTGCTCCTCTTAGCATGATAAAGAAGATTCAAAGAGAGTGAGATGCCAGCTCTTTTCATTCAGTCAGTAGCTTCAAACATTTCTGGTATATGAATAACATGATGTTTTTCAATGGCAAAAATCAATGAATATTGTAAATGCACAAACAGTAATTTCTCCGCATTGCAAGGTGCAATTCTGAAATTTTTTGCTTTTTCCTGCTAATCCTAGCATGATAAAGAAGATTCAAAGAGAGTGAGATGCCAGCTCCTTTCATTCAGTCAGTAGCTTCAAACATTTCTGGACGTTTTTCAATGGCAAAAATCAATGAATATTGTAAATGCACAAACAGTAATATCTCCACATTGCAACGTGCAATTCTGAAATTTTTTGCTTTTTCCTGCTCCTCTTAGCATGATAAAGAAGATTCAAAGAGAGTGAGATGCCAGCTCTTTTCATTCAGTCAGTAGCTTCAAACATTTCTGGTATATGAATAACATGATGTTTTTCAATGGCAAAAATCAATGAATATTGTAAATGCACAAACAGTAATTTCTCCGCATTGCAAGGTGCAATTCTGAAATTTTTTGCTTTTTCCTGCTAATCCTAGAATGATAAAGAAGATTCAAAGAGAGTGAGATGCCAGCTCCTTTCATTCAGTCAGTAGCTTCAAACATTTCTGGACGTTTTTCAATGGCAAAAATCAATGAATATTGTAAATGCACAAACAGTAATATCTCCACATTGCAAGGTGCAATTCTGAAATTTTTTGCTTTTTCCTGCTCATCTTAGCATGATAAAGAAGATTCAAAGAGAGTGAGATGCCAGCTCTTTTCATTCAGTCAGTAGCTTCAAACATTTCTGGTATATGAATAACATGATGTTTTTCAATGGCAAAAATCAATGAATATTGTAAATGCACAAACAGTAATTTCTCCGCATTGCAAGGTGCAATTCTGAAATTTTTTGCTTTTTCCTGCTAATCCTAGCATGATAAAGAAGATTCAAAGAGAGTGAGATGCCAGCTCCTTTCATTCAGTCAGTAGCTTCAAACATTTCTGGACGTTTTTCAATGGCAAAAATCAATGAATATTGTAAATGCACAAACAGTAATATCTCCACATTGCAACGTGCAATTCTGAAATTTTTTGCTTTTTCCTGCTCCTCTTAGCATGATAAAGAAGATTCAAAGAGAGTGAGATGCCAGCTCTTTTCATTCAGTCAGTAGCTTCAAACATTTCTGGTATATGAATAACATGATGTTTTTCAATGGCAAAAATCAATGAATATTGTAAATGCACAAACAGTAATTTCTCCGCATTGCAAGGTGCAATTCTGAAATTTTTTGCTTTTTCCTGCTAATCCTAGCATGATAAAGAAGATTCAAAGAGAGTGAGATGCCAGCTCCTTTCATTCAGTCAGTAGCTTCAAACATTTCTGGACGTTTTTCAATGGCAAAAATCAATGAATATTGTAAATGCACAAACAGTAATATCTCCACATTGCAAGGTGCAATTCTGAAATTTTTTGCTTTTTCCTGCTAATCCTAGCATGATAAAGAAGATTCAAAGAGAGTGAGATGCCAGCTCTTTTCATTCAGTCAGTAGCTTCAAACATTTCTGGTATATGAATAACATGATGTTTTTCAATGGCAAAAATCAATGAATATTGTAAATGCACAAACAGTAATATCTCCACATTGCAAGGTGCAATTCTGAAATTTTTTGCTTTTTCCTGCTCCTCTTAGCATGATAAAGAAGATTCAAAGAGAGTGAGATGCCAGCACTTTTCATTCAGTCAGTAGCTTCAAACATTTCTGGTATATGAATAACATGATGTTTTTCAATGGCAAAAATCAATGAATATTGTAAATGCACAAACAGTAATTTCTCCGCATTGCAAGGTGCAATTCTGAAATTTTTTGCTTTTTCCTGCTAATCCTAGCATGATAAAGAAGATTCAAAGAGAGTGAGATGCCAGCTCCTTTCATTCAGTCAGTAGCTTCAAACATTTCTGGACGTTTTTCAATGGCAAAAATCAATGAATATTGTAAATGCACAAACAGTAATATCTCCACATTGCAAGGTGCAATTCTGAAATTTTTTGCTTTTTCCTGCTCCTCTTTGCATGATAAAGAAGATTCAAAGAGAGTGAGATGTCAGCTCTTTTCATTCAGTCAGTAGCTTCAAACATTTCTGGTATATGAATAACATGATGTTTTTCAATGGCAAAAATCAATGAATACTGTAAATGCACAAACAGTAATTTCTCCGCATTGCAAGGTGCAATTCTGAAATTTTTTGCTTTTTCCTGCTAATCCTAGCATGATAAAGAAGATTCAAAGAGAGTGAGATGCCAGCTCCTTTCATTCAGTCAGTAGCTTCAAACATTTCTGGACGTTTTTCAATGGCAAAAATCAATGAATATTGTAAATGCACAAACAGTAATATCTCCACATTGCAACGTGCAATTCTGAAATTTTTTGCTTTTTCCTGCTCCTCTTAGCATGATAAAGAAGATTCAAAGAGAGTGAGATGCCAGCTCTTTTCATTCAGTCAGTAGCTTCAAACATTTCTGGTATATGAATAACATGATGTTTTTCAATGGCAAAAATCAATGAATATTGTAAATGCACAAACAGTAATTTCTCCGCATTGCAAGGTGCAATTCTGAAATTTTTTGCTTTTTCCTGCTAATCCTAGCATGATAAAGAAGATTCAAAGAGAGTGAGATGCCAGCTCCTTTCATTCAGTCAGTAGCTTCAAACATTTCTGGACGTTTTTCAATGGCAAAAATCAATGAATATTGTAAATGCACAAACAGTAATATCTCCACATTGCAACGTGCAATTCTGAAATTTTTTGCTTTTTCCTGCTCCTCTTAGCATGATAAAGAAGATTCAAAGAGAGTGAGATGCCAGCTCTTTTCATTCAGTCAGTAGCTTCAAACATTTCTGGTATATGAATAACATGATGTTTTTCAATGGCAAAAATCAATGAATATTGTAAATGCACAAACAGTAATTTCTCCGCATTGCAAGGTGCAATTCTGAAATTTTTTGCTTTTTCCTGCTAATCCTAGCATGATAAAGAAGATTCAAAGAGAGTGAGATGCCAGCTCCTTTCATTCAGTCAGTAGCTTCAAACATTTCTGGACGTTTTTCAATGGCAAAAATCAATGAATATTGTAAATGCACAAACAGTAATATCTCCACATTGCAAGGTGCAATTCTGAAATTTTTTGCTTTTTCCTGCTCCTCTTAGCATGATAAAGAAGATTCAAAGAGAGTGAGATGCCAGCTCTTTTCATTCAGTCAGTAGCTTCAAACATTTCTGGTATATGAATAACATGATGTTTTTCAATGGCAAAAATCAATGAATATTGTAAATGCACAAACAGTAATTTCTCCGCATTGCAAGGTGCAATTCTGAAATTTTTTGCTTTTTCCTGCTAATCCTAGCATGATAAAGAAGATTCAAAGAGAGTGAGATGCCAGCTCCTTTCATTCAGTCAGTAGCTTCAAACATTTCTGGACGTTTTTCAATGGCAAAAATCAATGAATATTGTAAATGCACAAACAGTAATATCTCCACATTGCAACGTGCAATTCTGAAATTTTTTGCTTTTTCCTGCTCCTCTTAGCATGATAAAGAAGATTCAAAGAGAGTGAGATGCCAGCTCTTTTCATTCAGTCAGTAGCTTCAAACATTTCTGGTATATGAATAACATGATGTTTTTCAATGGCAAAAATCAATGAATATTGTAAATGCACAAACAGTAATTTCTCCGCATTGCAAGGTGCAATTCTGAAATTTTTTGCTTTTTCCTGCTAATCCTAGCATGATAAAGAAGATTCAAAGAGAGTGAGATGCCAGCTCCTTTCATTCAGTCAGTAGCTTCAAACATTTCGGGACGTTTTTCAATGGCAAAAATCAATGAATATTGTAAATGCACAAACAGTAATATCTCCACATTGCAAGGTGCAATTCTGAAATTTTTTGCTTTTTCCTGCTAATCCTAGCATGATAAAGAAGATTCAAAGAGAGTGAGATGCCAGCTCTTTTCATTCAGTCAGTAGCTTCAAACATTTCTGGCATATGAAAAACATGATGTTTTTCAATGGCAAAAATCAATGAATATTGTAAATGCACAAACAGTAATATCTCCACATTGCAAGGTGCAATTCTGAAATTTTTTGCTTTTTCCTGCTCCTCTTAGCATGATAAAGAAGATTCAAAGAGAGTGAGATGCCAGCACTTTTCATTCAGTCAGTAGCTTCAAACATTTCTGGTATATGAATAACATGATGTTTTTCAATGGCAAAAATCAATGAATATTGTAAATGCACAAACAGTAATTTCTCCGCATTGCAAGGTGCAATTCTGAAATGTTTTGCTTTTTCCTGCTAATCCTAGCATGATAAAGAAGATTCAAAGAGAGTGAGATGCCAGCTCCTTTCATTCAGTCAGTAGCTTCAAACATTTCTGGACGTTTTTCAATGGCAAAAATCAATGAATATTGTAAATGCACAAACAGTAAAATCTCCACATTGCAAGGTGCAATTCTGAAATTTTTTGCTTTTTCCTGCTCCTCTTAGCATGATAAAGAAGATTCAAAGAGAGTGAGATGCCAGCTCTTTTCATTCAGTCAGTAGCTTCAAACATTTCTGGTATATGAATAACATGATGTTTTTCAATGGCAAAAATCAATGAATATTGTAAATGCACAAACAGTAATTTCTCCGCATTGCAAGGTGGAATTCTGAAATTTTTTGCTTTTTCCTGCTAATCCTAGCATGATAAAGAAGATTCAAAGAGAGTGAGATGCCAGCTCCTTTCATTCAGTCAGTAGCTTCAAACATTTCTGGACGTTTTTCAATGGCAAAAATCAATGAATATTGTAAATGCACAAACAGTAATATCTCCACATTGCAACGTGCAATTCTGAAATTTTTTGCTTTTTCCTGCTCCTCTTAGCATGATAAAGAAGATTCAAAGAGAGTGAGATGCCAGCTCTTTTCATTCAGTCAGTAGCTTCAAACATTTCTGGTATATGAATAACATGATGTTTTTCAATGGCAAAAATCAATGAATATTGTAAATGCACAAACAGTAATTTCTCCGCATTGCAAGGTGCAATTCTGAAATTTTTTGCTTTTTCCTGCTAATCCTAGCATGATAAAGAAGATTCAAAGAGAGTGAGATGCCAGCTCCTTTCATTCAGTCAGTAGCTTCAAACATTTCTGGACGTTTTTCAATGGCAAAAATCAATGAATATTGTAAATGCACAAACAGTAATATCTCCACATTGCAACGTGCAATTCTGAAATTTTTTGCTTTTTCCTGCTCCTCTTAGCATGATAAAGAAGATTCAAAGAGAGTGAGATGCCAGCTCTTTTCATTCAGTCAGTAGCTTCAAACATTTCTGGTATATGAATAACATGATGTTTTTCAATGGCAAAAATCAATGAATATTGTAAATGCACAAACAGTAATTTCTCCGCATTGCAAGGTGCAATTCTGAAATTTTTTGCTTTTTCCTGCTAATCCTAGCATGATAAAGAAGATTCAAAGAGAGTGAGATGCCAGCTCCTTTCATTCAGTCAGTAGCTTCAAACATTTCTGGACGTTTTTCAATGGCAAAAATCAATGAATATTGTAAATGCACAAACAGTAATATCTCCACATTGCAAGGTGCAATTCTGAAATTTTTTGCTTTTTCCTGCTCCTCTTAGCATGATAAAGAAGATTCAAAGAGAGTGAGATGCCAGCTCTTTTCATTCAGTCAGTAGCTTCAAACATTTCTGGTATATGAATAACATGATGTTTTTCAATGGCAAAAATCAATGAATATTGTAAATGCACAAACAGTAATTTCTCCGCATTGCAAGGTGCAATTCTGAAATTTTTTGCTTTTTCCTGCTAATCCTAGCATGATAAAGAAGATTCAAAGAGAGTGAGATGCCAGCTCCTTTCATTCAGTCAGTAGCTTCAAACATTTCTGGACGTTTTTCAATGGCAAAAATCAATGAATATTGTAAATGCACAAACAGTAATATCTCCACATTGCAATGTGCAATTCTGAAATTTTTTGCTTTTTCCTGCTCCTCTTAGCATGATAAAGAAGATTCAAAGAGAGTGAGATGCCAGCTCTTTTCATTCAGTCAGTAGCTTCAAACATTTCTGGTATATGAATAACATGATGTTTTTCAATGGCAAAATTCAATGAATATTGTAAATGCACAAACAGTAATTTCTCCGCATTGCAAGGTGCAATTCTGAAATTTTTTGCTTTTTCCTGCTAATCCTAGCATGATAAAGAAGATTCAAAGAGAGTGAGATGCCAGCTCCTTTCATTCAGTCAGTAGCTTCAAACATTTCTGGACGTTTTTTAATGGCAAAAATCAATGAATATTGTAAATGCACAAACAGTAATATCTCCACATTGCAAGGTGCAATTCTGAAATTTTTTGCTTTTTCCTGCTAATCCTAGCATGATAAAGAAGATTCAAAGAGAGTGAGATGCCAGCTCTTTTCATTCAGTCAGTAGCTTCAAACATTTCTGGTATATGAATAACATGATGTTTTTCAATGGCAAAAATCAATGAATATTGTAAATGCACAAACAGTAATATCTCCACATTGCAAGGTGCAATTCTGAAATTTTTTGCTTTTTCCTGCTCCTCTTAGCATGATAAAGAAGATTCAAAGAGAGTGAGATGCCAGCACTTTTCATTCAGTCAGTAGCTTCAAACATTTCTGGTATATGAATAACATGATGTTTTTCAATGGCAAAAATCAATGAATATTGTAAATGCACAAACAGTAATTTCTCCGCATTGCAAGGTGCAATTCTGAAATTTTTTGCTTTTTCCTGCTAATCCTAGCATGATAAAGAAGATTCAAAGAGAGTGAGATGCCAGCTCCTTTCATTCAGTCAGTAGCTTCAAACATTTCTGGACGTTTTTCAATGGCAAAAATCAATGAATATTGTAAATGCACAAACAGTAATATCTCCACATTGCAAGGTGCAATTCTGAAATTTTTTGCTTTTTCCTGCTCCTCTTTGCATGATAAAGAAGATTCAAAGAGAGTGAGATGCCAGCTCTTTTCATTCAGTCAGTAGCTTCAAACATTTCTGGTATATGAATAACATGATGTTTTTCAATGGCAAAAATCAATGAATATTGTAAATGCACAAACAGTAATTTCTCCGCATTGCAAGGTGCAATTCTGAAATTTTTTGCTTTTTCCTGCTAATCCTAGCATGATAAAGAAGATTCAAAGAGAGTGAGATGCCAGCTCCTTTCATTCAGTCAGTAGCTTCAAACATTTCTGGACGTTTTTCAATGGCAAAAATCAATGAATATTGTAAATGCACAAACAGTAATATCTCCACATTGCAAGGTGCAATTCTGAAATTTTTTGCTTTTTCCTGCTCCTCTTAGCATGATAAAGAAGATTCAAAGAGAGTGAGATGCCAGCTCTTTTCATTCAGTCAGTAGCTTCAAACATTTCTGGTATATGAATAACATGATGTTTTTCAATGGCAAAAATCAATGAATATTGTAAATGCACAAACAGTAATTTCTCCGCATTGCAAGGTGCAATTCTGAAATTTTTTGCTTTTTCCTGCTAATCCTAGCATGATAAAGAAGATTCAAAGAGAGTGAGATGCCAGCTCCTTTCATTCAGTCAGTAGCTTCAAACATTTCTGGACGTTTTTCAATGGCAAAAATCAATGAATATTGTAAATGCACAAACAGTAATATCTCCACATTGCAACGTGCAATTCTGAAATTTTTTGCTTTTTCCTGCTCCTCTTAGCATGATAAAGAAGATTCAAAGAGAGTGAGATGCCAGCTCTTTTCATTCAGTCAGTAGCTTCAAACATTTCTGGTATATGAATAACATGATGTTTTTCAATGGCAAAATTCAATGAATATTGTAAATGCACAAACAGTAATTTCTCCGCATTGCAAGGTGCAATTCTGAAATTTTTTGCTTTTTCCTGCTAATCCTAGCATGATAAAGAAGATTCAAAGAGAGTGAGATGCCAGCTCCTTTCATTCAGTCAGTAGCTTCAAACATTTCTGGACGTTTTTCAATGGCAAAAATCAATGAATATTGTAAATGCACAAACAGTAATATCTCCACATTGCAAGGTGCAATTCTGAAATTTTTTGCTTTTTCCTGCTAATCCTAGCATGATAAAGAAGATTCAAAGAGAGTGAGATGCCAGCTCTTTTCATTCAGTCAGTAGCTTCAAACATTTCTGGTATATGAATAACATGATGTTTTTCAATGGCAAAAATCAATGAATATTGTAAATGCACAAACAGTAATATCTCCACATTGCAAGGTGCAATTCTGAAATTTTTTGCTTTTTCCTGCTCCTCTTAGCATGATAAAGAAGATTCAAAGAGAGTGAGATGCCAGCACTTTTCATTCAGTCAGTAGCTTCAAACATTTCTGGTATATGAATAACATGATGTTTTTCAATGGCAAAAATCAATGAATATTGTAAATGCACAAACAGTAATTTCTCCGCATTGCAAGGTGCAATTCTGAAATTTTTTGCTTTTTCCTGCTAATCCTAGCATGATAAAGAAGATTCAAAGAGAGTGAGATGCCAGCTCCTTTCATTCAGTCAGTAGCTTCAAACATTTCTGGACGTTTTTCAATGGCAAAAATCAATGAATATTGTAAATGCACAAACAGTAATATCTCCACATTGCAAGGTGCAATTCTGAAATTTTTTGCTTTTTCCTGCTCCTCTTTGCATGATAAAGAAGATTCAAAGAGAGTGAGATGCCAGCTCTTTTCATTCAGTCAGTAGCTTCAAACATTTCTGGTATATGAATAACATGATGTTTTTCAATGGCAAAAATCAATGAATATTGTAAATGCACAAACAGTAATTTCTCCGCATTGCAAGGTGCAATTCTGAAATTTTTTGCTTTTTCCTGCTAATCCTAGCATGATAAAGAAGATTCAAAGAGAGTGAGATGCCAGCTCCTTTCATTCAGTCAGTAGCTTCAAACATTTCTGGACGTTTTTCAATGGCAAAAATCAATGAATATTGTAAATGCACAAACAGTAATATCTCCACATTGCAAGGCGCAATTCTGAAATTTTTTGCTTTTTCCTGCTCCTCTTAGCATGATAAAGAAGATTCAAAGAGAGTGAGATGCCAGCTCTTTTCATTCAGTCAGTAGCTTAGAACATTTCTGGTATATGAATAACATGATGTTTTTCAATGGCAAAAATCAATGAATATTGTAAATGCAAAAACAGTAATTTCTCCGCATTGCAAGGTGCAATTCTGAAATTTTTTGCTTTTTCCTGCTAATCCTAGCATGATAAAGAAGATTCAAAGAGAGTGAGATGCCAGCTCCTTTCATTCAGTCAGTAGCTTCAAACATTTCTGGACGTTTTTCAATGGCAAAAATCAATGAATATTGTAAATGCACAAACAGTAATATCTCCACATTGCAAGGTGCAATTCTGAAATTTTTTGCTTTTTCCTGCTAATCCTAGCATGATAAAGAAGATTCAAAGAGAGTGAGATGCCAGCTCTTTTCATTCAGTCAGTAGCTTCAAACATTTCTGGTATATGAAAAACATGATGTTTTTCAATGGCAAAAATCAATGAATATTGTAAATGCACAAACAGTAATATCTCCACATTGCAAGGTGCAATTCTGAAATTTTTTGCTTTTTCCTGCTCCTCTTAGCATGATAAAGAAGATTCAAAGAGAGTGAGATGCCAGCACTTTTCATTCAGTCAGTAGCTTCAAACATTTCTGGTATATGAATAACATGATGTTTTTCAATGGCAAAAATCAATGAATATTGTAAATGCACAAACAGTAATTTCTCCGCATTGCAAGGTGGAATTCTGAAATTTTTTGCTTTTTCCTGCTAATCCTAGCATGATAAAGAAGATTCAAAGAGAGTGAGATGCCAGCTCCTTTCATTCAGTCAGTAGCTTCAAACATTTCTGGACGTTTTTCAATGGCAAAAATCAATGAATATTGTAAATGCACAAACAGTAATATCTCCACATTGCAACGTGCAATTCTGAAATTTTTTGCTTTTTCCTGCTCCTCTTAGCATGATAAAGAAGATTCAAAGAGAGTGAGATGCCAGCTCTTTTCATTCAGTCAGTAGCTTCAAACATTTCTGGTATATGAATAACATGATGTTTTTCAATGGCAAAAATCAATGAATATTGTAAATGCACAAACAGTAATTTCTCCGCATTGCAAGGTGCAATTCTGAAATTTTTTGCTTTTTCCTGCTAATCCTAGCATGATAAAGAAGATTCAAAGAGAGTGAGATGCCAGCTCCTTTCATTCAGTCAGTAGCTTCAAACATTTCTGGACGTTTTTCAATGGCAAAAATCAATGAATATTGTAAATGCACAAACAGTAATATCTCCACATTGCAAGGTGCAATTCTGAAATTTTTTGCTTTTTCCTGCTCCTCTTAGCATGATAAAGAAGATTCAAAGAGAGTGAGATGCCAGCTCTTTTCATTCAGTCAGTAGCTTCAAACATTTCTGGTATATGAATAACATGATGTTTTTCAATGGCAAAAATCAATGAATATTGTAAATGCACAAACAGTAATTTCTCCGCATTGCAAGGTGCAATTCTGAAATTTTTTGCTTTTTCCTGCTAATCCTAGCATGATAAAGAAGATTCAAAGAGAGTGAGATGCCAGCTCCTTTCATTCAGTCAGTAGCTTCAAACATTTCTGGACGTTTTTCAATGGCAAAAATCAATGAATATTGTAAATGCACAAACAGTAATATCTCCACATTGCAACGTGCAATTCTGAAATTTTTTGCTTTTTCCTGCTCCTCTTAGCATGATAAAGAAGATTCAAAGAGAGTGAGATGCCAGCTCTTTTCATTCAGTCAGTAGCTTCAAACATTTCTGGTATATGAATAACATGATGTTTTTCAATGGCAAAATTCAATGAATATTGTAAATGCACAAACAGTAATTTCTCCGCATTGCAAGGTGCAATTCTGAAATTTTTTGCTTTTTCCTGCTAATCCTAGCATGATAAAGAAGATTCAAAGAGAGTGAGATGCCAGCTCCTTTCATTCAGTCAGTAGCTTCAAACATTTCTGGACGTTTTTCAATGGCAAAAATCAATGAATATTGTAAATGCACAAACAGTAATATCTCCACATTGCAAGGTGCAATTCTGAAATTTTTTGATTTTTCCTGCTAATCCTAGCATGATAAAGAAGATTCAAAGAGAGTGAGATGCCAGCTCTTTTCATTCAGTCAGTAGCTTCAAACATTTCTGGTATATGAATAACATGATGTTTTTCAATGGCAAAAATCAATGAATATTGTAAATGCACAAACAGTAATATCTCCACATTGCAAGGTGCAATTCTGAAATTTTTTGCTTTTTCCTGCTCCTCTTAGCATGATAAAGAAGATTCAAAGAGAGTGAGATGCCAGCACTTTTCATTCAGTCAGTAGCTTCAAACATTTCTGGTATATGAATAACATGATGTTTTTCAATGGCAAAAATCAATGAATATTGTAAATGCACAAACAGTAATTTCTCCGCATTGCAAGGTGCAATTCTGAAATTTTTTGCTTTTTCCTGCTAATCCTAGCATGATAAAGAAGATTCAAAGAGAGTGAGATGCCAGCTCCTTTCATTCAGTCAGTAGCTTCAAACATTTCTGGACGTTTTTCAATGGCAAAAATCAATGAATATTGTAAATGCACAAACAGTAATATCTCCACATTGCAAGGTGCAATTCTGAAATTTTTTGCTTTTTCCTGCTCCTCTTTGCATGATAAAGAAGATTCAAAGAGAGTGAGATGCCAGCTCTTTTCATTCAGTCAGTAGCTTCAAACATTTCTGGTATATGAATAACATGATGTTTTTCAATGGCAAAAATCAATGAATATTGTAAATGCACAAACAGTAATTTCTCCGCATTGCAAGGTGCAATTCTGAAATTTTTTGCTTTTTCCTGCTAATCCTAGCATGATAAAGAAGATTCAAAGAGAGTGAGATGCCAGCTCCTTTCATTCAGTCAGTAGCTTCAAACATTTCTGGACGTTTTTCAATGGCAAAAATCAATGAATATTGTAAATGCACAAACAGTAATATCTCCACATTGCAAGGCGCAATTCTGAAATTTTTTGCTTTTTCCTGCTCCTCTTAGCATGATAAAGAAGATTCAAAGAGAGTGAGATGCCAGCTCTTTTCATTCAGTCAGTAGCTTCAAACATTTCTGGTATATGAATAACATGATGTTTTTCAATGGCAAAAATCAATGAATATTGTAAATGCAAAAACAGTAATTTCTCCGCAATGCAAGGTGCAATTCTGAAATTTTTTGCTTTTTCCTGCTAATCCTAGCATGATAAAGAAGATTCAAAGAGAGTGAGATGCCAGCTCCTTTCATTCAGTCAGTAGCTTCAAACATTTCTGGACGTTTTTCAATGGCAAAAATCAATGAATATTGTAAATGCACAAACAGTAATATCTCCACATTGCAAGGTGCAATTCTGAAATTTTTTGCTTTTTCCTGCTAATCCTAGCATGATAAAGAAGATTCAAAGAGAGTGAGATGCCAGCTCTTTTCATTCAGTCAGTAGCTTCAAACATTTCTGGTATATGAAAAACATGATGTTTTTCAATGGCAAAAATCAATGAATATTGTAAATGCACAAACAGTAATATCTCCACATTGCAAGGTGCAATTCTGAAATTTTTTGCTTTTTCCTGCTCCTCTTAGCATGATAAAGAAGATTCAAAGAGAGTGAGATGCCAGCACTTTTCATTCAGTCAGTAGCTTCAAACATTTCTGGTATATGAATAACATGATGTTTTTCAATGGCAAAAATCAATGAATATTGTAAATGCACAAACAGTAATTTCTCCGCATTGCAAGGTGCAATTCTGAAATGTTTTGCTTTTTCCTGCTAATCCTAGCATGATAAAGAAGATTCAAAGAGAGTGAGATGCCAGCTCCTTTCATTCAGTCAGTAGCTTCAAACATTTCTGGACGTTTTTCAATGGCAAAAATCAATGAATATTGTAAATGCACAAATAGTAATATCTCCACATTGCAAGGTGCAATTCTGAAATTTTTTGCTTTTTCCTGCTCCTCTTAGCATGATAAAGAAGATTCAAAGAGAGTGAGATGCCAGCTCTTTTCATTCAGTCAGTAGCTTCAAACATTTCTGGTATATGAATAACATGATGTTTTTCAATGGCAAAAATCAATGAATATTGTAAATGCACAAACAGTAATTTCTCCGCATTGCAAGGTGCAATTCTGAAATTTTTTGCTTTTTCCTGCTAATCCTAGCATGATAAAGAAGATTCAAAGAGAGTGAGATGCCAGCTCCTTTCATTCAGTCAGTAGCTTCAAACATTTCTGGACGTTTTTCAATGGCAAAAATCAATGAATATTGTAAATGCACAAACAGTAATATCTCCACATTGCAAGGTGCAATTCTGAAATTTTTTGCTTTTTCCTGCTCCTCTTAGCATGATAAAGAAGATTCAAAGAGAGTGAGATGCCAGCTCTTTTCATTCAGTCAGTAGCTTCAAACATTTCTGGTATATGAATAACATGATGTTTTTCAATGGCAAAAATCAATGAATATTGTAAATGCGCAAACAGTAATATCTCCACATTGCAAGGTGCAATTCTGAAATTTTTTGCTTTTTCCTGCTAATCCTAGCATGATAAAGAAGATTCAAAGAGAGTGAGATGCCAGCTCCTTTCATTCAGTCAGTAGCTTCAAACATTTCTGGACATTTTTCAATGGCAAAAATCAATGAATATTGTAAATGCACAAACAGTAATAACTCCACATTGCAAGGTGCAATTCTGAAATTTTTTGCTTTTTCCTGCTAATCCTAGCATGATAAAGAAGATTCAAAGAGAGTGAGATGCCAGCTCCTTTCATTCAGTCAGTAGCTTCAAACATTTCTGGACGTTTTTCAATGGCAAAAATCAATGAATATTGTAAATGCACAAACAGTAATATCTCCACATTGCAAGGTGCAATTCTGAAATTTTTTGATTTTTCCTGGTCCTCTTAGCATGATAAAGAAGATTCAAAGAGAGTGAGATGCCAGCTCTTTTCATTCAGTCAGTAGCTTCAAACATTTCTGGTATATGAATAACATGATGTTTTTCAATGGCAAAAATCAATGAATATTGTAAATGCACAAACAGTAATTTCTCCGCATTGCAAGGTGCAATTCTGAAATTTTTTGCTTTTTCCTGCGAATCCTAGCATGATAAAGAAGATTCAAAGAGAGTGAGATGCCAGCTCCTTTCATTCAGTCAGTAGCTTCAAACATTTCTGGACGTTTTTCAATGGCAAAAATCAATGAATATTGTAAATGCACAAACAGTAATATCTCCACATTGCAAGGTGCAATTCTGAAATTTTTTGCTTTTTCCTGCTCCTCTTAGCATGATAAAGAAGATTCAAAGAGAGTGAGATGCCAGCTCTTTTCATTCAGTCAGTAGCTTCAAACATTTCTGGTATATGAATAACATGATGTTTTTCAATGGCAAAAGTCAATGAATATTGTAAATGCACAAACAGTAATATCTCCACATTGCAAGGTGCAATTCTGAAATTTTTTGCTTTTTCCTGCTAATCCTAGCATGATAAAGAAGATTCAAAGAGAGTGAGATGCCAGCTCCTTTCATTCAGTCAGTAGCTTCAAACATTTCTGGACATTTTTCAATGGCAAAAATCAATGAATATTGTAAATGTACAAACAGTAATAACTCCACATTGCAAGGTGCAATTCTGAAATGTTTTGCTTTTTCCTGCTAATCCTAGCATGATAAAGAAGATTCAAAGAGAGTGAGATGCCAGCTCCTTTCATTCAGTCAGTAGCTTAAAACATTTCTGGACGTTTTTCAATGGCAAAAATCAATGAATATTGTAAATGCACAAACAGTAATATCTCCACATTGCAAGGTGCAATTCTGAAATTTTTTGCTTTTTCCTGCTCCTCTTAGCATGATAAAGAAGATTCAAAGAGAGTGAGATGCCAGCTCTTTTCATTCAGTCAGTAGCTTCAAACATTTCTGGTATATGAATAACATGATGTTTTTCAATGGCAAAAATCAATGAATATTGTAAATGCACAAACAGTAATTTCTCCGCATTGCAAGGTGCAATTCTGAAATTTTTTGCTTTTTCCTGCTAATCCTAGCATGATAAAGAACATTCAAAGAGAGTGAGATGCCAGCTCCTTTCATTCAGTCAGTAGCTTCAAACATTTCTGGACGTTTTTCAATGGCAAAAATCAATGAATATTGTAAATGCACAAACAGTAATATCTCCACATTGCAAGGTGCAATTCTGAAATTTTTTGCTTTTTCCTGCTAATCCTAGCATGATAAAGAAGATTCAAAGAGAGTGAGATGCCAGCTCCTTTCATTCAGTCAGTGGCTTCAAACATTTCTGGACATTTTTCAATGGCAAAAATCAATGAATATTGTAAATGCACAAACAGTAATAACTGCACATTGCAAGGTGCAATTCTGAAATTTTTTGCTTTTTCCTGCTAATCCTAGCATGATAAAGAAGATTCAAAGAGAGTGAGATGCCAGCTCCTTTCATTCAGTCAGTAGCTTCAAACATTTCTGGACGTTTTTCAATGGCAAAAATCAATGAATATTGTAAATGCACAAACAGTAATATCTATACATTGCAAGGTGCAATTCTGAAATTTTTTGCTTTTTCCTGCTCCTCTTAGCATGATAAAGAAGATTCAAAGAGAGTGAGATGCCAGCTCTTTTCATTCAGTCAGTAGCTTCAAACATTTCTGGTATATGAATAACATGATGTTTTTCAATGGCAAAAATCAATGAATATTGTAAATGCACAAACAGTAATTTCTCCGCATTGCAAGGTGCAATTCTGAAATTTTTTGCTTTTTCCTGCTAATCCTAGCATGATAAAGAAGATTCAAAGAGAGTGAGATGCCAGCTCCTTTCATTCAGTCAGTAGCTTCAAACATTTCTGGACGTTTTTCAATGGCAAAAATCAATGAATATTGTAAATGCACAAACAGTAATATCTCCACATTGCAAGGTGCAATTCTGAAATTTTTTGCTTTTTCCTGCTCCTCTTAGCATGATAAAGAAGATTCAAAGAGAGTGAGATGCCAGCTCTTTTCATTCAGTCAGTAGCTTCAAACATTTCTGGTATATGAATAACATGATGTTTTTCAATGGCAAAAATCAATGAATATTGTAAATGCACAAACAGTAATATCTCCACATTGCAAGGTGCAATTCTGAAATTTTTTGCTTTTTCCTGCTAATCCTAGCATGATAAAGAAGATTCAAAGAGAGTGAGATGCCAGCTCCTTTCATTCAGTCAGTAGCTTCAAACATTTCTGGACATTTTTCAATGGCAAAAATCAATGAATATTGTAAATGTACAAACAGTAATAACTCCACATTGCAAGGTGCAATTCTGAAATGTTTTGCTTTTTCCTGCTAATCCTAGCATGATAAAGAAGATTCAAAGAGAGTGAGATGCCAGCTCCTTTCATTCAGTCAGTAGCTTAAAACATTTCTGGACGTTTTTCAATGGCAAAAATCAATGAATATTGTAAATGCACAAACAGTAATATCTCCACATTGCAAGGTGCAATTCTGAAATTTTTTGCTTTTTCCTGCTAATCCTAGCATGATAAAGAAGATTCAAAGAGACTGAGATGCCAGCTCTTTTCATTCAGTCAGTAGCTTCAAACATTTCTGGTATATGAATAACATGATGTTTTTCAATGGCAAAAATCAATGAATATTGTAAATGCACAAACAGTAATTTCTCCGCATTGCAAGGTGCAATTCTGAAATTTTTTGCTTTTTCCTGCTAATCCTAGCATGATAAAGAAGATTCAAAGAGAGTGAGATGCCAGCTCCTTTCATTCAGTCAGTAGCTTCAAACATTTCTGGACGTTTTTCAATGGCAAAAATCAATGAATATTGTAAATGCACAAACAGTAATATCTCCACATTGCAAGGTGCAATTCTGAAATTTTTTGCTTTTTCCTGCTAATCCTAGCATGATAAAGAAGATTCAAAGAGAGTGAGATGCCAGCTCCTTTCATTCAGTCAGTGGCTTCAAACAATTCTGGACATTTTTCAATGGCAAAAATCAATGAATATTGTAAATGCACAAACAGTAATAACTGCACATTGCAAGGTGCAATTCTGAAATTTTTTGCTTTTTCCTGCTAATCCTAGCATGATAAAGAAGATTCAAAGAGAGTGAGATGCCAGCTCCTTTCATTCAGTCAGTAGCTTCAAACATTTCTGGACGTTTTTCAATGGCAAAAATCAATGAATATTGTAAATGCACAAACAGTAATATCTATACATTGCAAGGTGCAATTCTGAAATTTTTTGCTTTTTCCTGCTCCTCTTAGCATGATAAAGAAGATTCAAAGAGAGTGAGATGCCAGCTCTTTTCATTCAGTCAGTAGCTTCAAACATTTCTGGTATATGAATAACATGATGTTTTTCAATGGCAAAAATCAATGAATATTGTAAATGCACAAACAGTAATTTCTCCGCATTGCAAGGTGCAATTCTGAAATTTTTTGCTTTTTCCTGCTAATCCTAGCATGATAAAGAAGATTCAAAGAGAGTGAGATGCCAGCTCCTTTCATTCAGTCAGTAGCTTCAAACATTTCTGGACGTTTTTCAATGGCAAAAATCAATGAATATTGTAAATGCACAAACAGTAATATCTCCACATTGCAAGGTGCAATTCTGAAATTTTTTGCTTTTTCCTGCTCCTCTTAGCATGATAAAGAAGATTCAAAGAGAGTGAGATGCCAGCTCTTTTCATTCAGTCAGTAGCTTCAAACATTTCTGGTATATGAATAACATGATGTTTTTCAATGGCAAAAATCAATGAATATTGTAAATGCACAAACAGTAATTTCTCCGCATTGCAAGGTGCAATTCTGAAATTTTTTGCTTTTTCCCGCTAATCCTAGCATGATAAAGAAGATTCAAAGAGAGTGAGATGCCAGCTCCTTTCATTCAGTCAGTAGCTTCAAACATTTCTGGACGTTTTTCAATGGCAAAAATCAATGAATATTGTAAATGCACAAACAGTAATATCTCCACATTGCAAGGTGCAATTCTGAAATTTTTTGCTTTTTCCTGCTCCTCTTAGCATGATAAAGAAGATTCAAAGAGAGTGAGATGACAGCTCTTTTCATTCAGTCAGTAGCTTCAAACATTTCTGGTATATGAATAACATGATGTTTTTCAATGGCAAAAATCAATGAATATTGTAAATGCAAAAACAGTAATATCTCCACATTGCAAGGTGCAATTCTGAAATTTTTTGCTTTTTCCTGCTAATCCTAGTATGATAAAGAAGATTCAAAGAGAGTGAGATGCCAGCTCCTTTCATTCAGTCAGTAGCTTCAAACATTTCTGGACATTTTTCAATGGCAAAAATCAATGAATATTGTAAATGCACAAACAGTAATTTCTCCGCATTGCAAGGTGCAATTCTGAAATTTTTTGCTTTTTCCTGCTAATCCTAGCATGATAAAGAAGATTCAAAGAGAGTGAGATGCCAGCTCCTTTCATTCAGTCAGTAGCTTCAAACATTTCTGGACATTTTTCAATGGCAAAAATCAATGAATATTGTAAATGCACAAACAGTAATCACTCCACATTGCAAGGTGCAATTCTGAAATTTTTTGCTTTTTCCTGCTAATCCTAGCATGATAAAGAAGATTCAAAGAGAGTGAGATGCCAGCTCCTTTCATTCAGTCAGTAGCTTCAAACATTTCTGGACGTTTTTCAATGGCAAAAATCAATGAATATTGTAAATGCACAAACAGTAATATCTCCACATTGCAAGGTGCAATTCTGAAATTTTTTGCTTTTTCCTGCTCCTCTTAGCATGATAAAGAAGATTCAAAGAGAGTGAGATGCCAGCTCTTTTCATTCAGTCAGTAGCTTCAAACATTTCTGGTATATGAATAACATGATGTTTTTCAATGGCAAAAATCAATGAATATTGTAAATGCACAAACTGTAATTTCTCCGCATTGCAAGGTGCAATTCTGAAATTTTTTGCTTTTTCCTGCTAATCCTAGCATGATAAAGAAGATTCAAAGAGAGTGAGATGCCAGCTCCTTTCATTCAGTCAGTAGCTTCAAACATTTCTAGACGTTTTTCAATGGCAAAAATCAATGAATATTGTAAATGCACAAACAGTAGTATCTCCACATTGCAAGGTGCAATTCTGAAATTTTTTGCTTTTTCCTGCTCCTCTTAGCATGATAAAGAAGATTCAAAGAGAGTGAGATGCCAGCTCTTTTCATTCAGTCAGTAGCTTCAAACATTTCTGGTATATGAATAACATGATGTTTTTCAATGGCAAAAATCAATGAATATTGTAAATGCACAAACAGTAATATCTCCACATTGCAAGGTGCAATTCTGAAATTTTTTGCTTTTTCCTGCTAATCCTAGCATGATAAAGAAGATTCAAAGAGAGTGAGATGCCAGCTCCTTTCATTCAGTCAGTAGCTTCAAACATTTCTGGACATTTTTCAATGGCAAAAATCAATGAATATTGTAAATGCACAAACAGTAATAACTCCACATTGCAAGGTGCAATTCTGAAATTTTTTGCTTTTTCCTGCTAATCCTAGCATGATAAAGAAGATTCAAAGAGAGTGAGATGCCAGCTCTTTTCATTCAGTCAGTAGCTTCAAAAATTTCTGGTATATGAATAACATGATGTTTTTCAATGGCAAAAATCAATGAATATTGTAAATGCACAAACAGTAATTTCTCCGCATTGCAAGGTGCAATTCTGAAATTTTTTGCTTTTTCCTGCTAATCCTAGCATGATAAAGAAGATTCAAAGAGAGTGAGATGCCAGCTCCTTTCATTCAGTCAGTAGCTTCAAACATTTCTGGACGTTTTTCAATGGCAAAAATCAATGAATATTGTAAATGCACAAACAGTAATATCTCCACATTGCAAGGTGCAATTCTGAAATTTTTTGCTTTTTCCTGCTCCTCTTAGCATGATAAAGAAGATTCAAAGAGGGTGAGATGCCAGCTCTTTTCATTCAGTCAGTAGCTTCAAACATTTCTGGTATATGAATAACATGATGTTTTTTAATGGCAAAAATCAATGAATATTGTAAATGCACAAACAGTAATTTCTCCGCATTGCAAGGTGCAATTCTGAAATTTTTTGCTTTTTCCTGCTAATCTTAGCATGATAAAGAAGATTCAAAGAGAGTGAGATGCCAGCTCCTTTCATTCAGTCAGTAGCTTCAAACATTTCTGGACGTTTTTCAATGGCAAAAATCAATGAATATTGTAAATGCACAAACAGTAATTTCTCCGCATTGCAAGGTGCAATTCTGAAATTTTTTGCTTTTTCCTGCTAATCCTAGCATGATAAAGAAGATTCAAAGAGAGTGAGATGCCAGCTCCTTTCATTCAGTCAGTAGCTTCAAACATTTCTGGACGTTTTTCAATGGCCAAAATCAATGAATATTGTAAATGCACAAACAGTAATATCTCCACATTGCAAGGTGCAATTCTGAAATTTTTTGCTTTTTCCTGCTCCTCTTAGCATGATAAAGAAGATTCAAAGAGAGTGAGATGCCAGCTCTTTTCATTTGGTCAGTAGCTTCAAACATTTCTGGTATATGAATAACATGATGTTTTTCAATGGCAAAAATCAATGAATATTGTAAATGCACAAACAGTAATATCTCCACATTGCAAGGTGCAATTCTGAAATTTTTAGCTTTTTCCTGCTAATCCTAGCATGATAAAGAAGATTCAAAGAGAGTGAGATGCCAGCTCTTTTCATTCAGTCAGTAGCTTCAAACATTTCTGGTATATGAATAACATGATGTTTTTCAATGGCAAAAATCAATGAATATTGTAAATGCACAAACAGTAATATCTCCACATTGCAAGGTGCAATTCTGAAATTTTTTGCTTTTTCCTGCTCCTCTTATCATGATAAAGAAGATTCAAAGAGAGTGAGATGCCAGCTCTTTTCATTCAGTCAGTAGCTTCAAACATTTCTGGTATATGAATAACATGATGTTTTTCAATGGCAAAAATCAATGAATATTGTAAATGCACAAACAGTAATTTCTCCGCATTGCAAGGTGCAATTCTGAAATTTTTTGCTTTTTCCTGCTAATCCTAGCATGATAAAGAAGATTCAAAGAGAGTGAGATGCCAGCTCCTTTCATTCAGTCAGTAGCTTCAAACATTTCTGGACGTTTTTCAATGGCAAAAATCAATGAATATTGTAAATGCACAAACAGTAATATCTCCACATTGCAATGTGCAATTCTGAAATTTTTTGCTTTTTCCTGCTCCTCTTAGCATGATAAAGAAGATTCAAAGAGAGTGACATGCCAGCTCTTTTCATTCAGTCAGTAGCTTCAAACATTTCTGGTATATGAATAACATGATGTTTTTCAATGGCAAAAATCAATGAATATTGTAAATGCACAAACAGTAATTTCTCCGCATTGCAAGGAGCAATTCTGAAATTTTTTGCTTTTTCCTGCTAATCCTAGCATGATAAAGAAGATTCAAAGAGAGTGAGATGCCAGCTCCTTTCATTCAGACAGTAGCTTCAAACATTTCTGGACGTTTTTCAATGGCAAAAATCAATGAATATTGTAAATGCACAAACAGTAATATCTCCACATTGCAAGGTGCAATTCTGAAATTTTTTGCTTTTTCCTGCTCCTCTTAGCATGATAAAGAAGATTCAAAGAGAGTGAGATGCCAGCTCTTTTCATTCAGTCAGTAGCTTCAAACATTTCTGGTATATGAATAACATGATGTTTTTCAATGGCAAAAATCAATGAATATTGTAAATGCACAAACAGTAATTTCTCCGCATTGCAAGGTGCAATTCTGAAATTTTTTGCTTTTTCCTGCTAATCCTAGCATGATAAAGAAGATTCAAAGAGAGTGAGATGCCAGCTCCTTTCATTCAGTCAGTAGCTTCAAACATTTCTGGACGTTTTTCAATGGCAAAAATCAATGAATATTGTAAATGCACAAACAGTAATATCTCCACATTGCAAGGTGCAATTCTGAAATTTTTTGCTTTTTCCTGCTCCTCTTAGCATGATAAAGAAGATTCAAAGAGAGTGAGATGCCAGCTCTTTTCATTCAGTCAGTAGCTTCAAACATTTCTGGTATATGAATAACATGATGTTTTTCAATGGCAAAAATCAATGAATATTGTAAATGCACAAACAGTAATTTCTCCGCATTGCAAGGTGGAATTCTGAAATTTTTTGCTTTTTCCTGCTAATCCTAGCATGATAAAGAAGATTCAAAGAGAGTGAGATGCCAGCTCCTTTCATTCAGTCAGTAGCTTCAAACATTTCTGGACGTTTTTCAATGGCAAAAATCAATGAATATTGTAAATGCACAAACAGTAATATCTCCACATTGCAACGTGCAATTCTGAAATTTTTTGCTTTTTCCTGCTCCTCTTAGCATGATAAAGAAGATTCAAAGAGAGTGAGATGCCAGCTCTTTTCATTCAGTCAGTAGCTTCAAACATTTCTGGTATATGAATAACATGATGTTTTTCAATGGCAAAAATCAATGAATATTGTAAATGCACAAACAGTAATTTCTCCGCATTGCAAGGTGCAATTCTGAAATTTTTTGCTTTTTCCTGCTAATCCTAGCATGATAAAGAAGATTCAAAGAGAGTGAGATGCCAGCTCCTTTCATTCAGTCAGTAGCTTCAAACATTTCTGGACGTTTTTCAATGGCAAAAATCAATGAATATTGTAAATGCACAAACAGTAATATCTCCACATTGCAAGGTGCAATTCTGAAATTTTTTGCTTTTTCCTGCTCCTCTTAGCATGATAAAGAAGATTCAAAGAGAGTGAGATGCCAGGTCTTTTCATTCAGTCAGTAGCTTCAAACATTTCTGGTATATGAATAACATGATGTTTTTCAATGGCAAAAATCAATGAATATTGTAAATGCACAAACAGTAATTTCTCCGCATTGCAAGGTGCAATTCTGAAATTTTTTGCTTTTTCCTGCTAATCCTAGCATGATAAAGAAGATTCAAAGAGAGTGAGATGCCAGCTCCTTTCATTCAGTCAGTAGCTTCAAACATTTCTGGACGTTTTTCAATGGCAAAAATCAATGAATATTGTAAATGCACAAACAGTAATATCTCCACATTGCAAGGTGCAATTCTGAAATTTTTTGCTTTTTCCTGCTCCTCTTAGCATGATAAAGAAGATTCAAAGAGAGTGAGATGCCAGCTCTTTTCATTCAGTCAGTAGCTTCAAACATTTCTGGTATATGAATAACATGATGTTTTTCAATGGCAAAAATCAATGAATATTGTAAATGCACAAACAGTAATTTCTCCGCATTGCAAGGTGGAATTCTGAAATTTTTTGCTTTTTCCTGCTAATCCTAGCATGATAAAGAAGATTCAAAGAGAGTGAGATGCCAGCTCCTTTCATTCAGTCAGTAGCTTCAAACATTTCTGGACGTTTTTCAATGGCAAAAATCAATGAATATTGTAAATGCACAAACAGTAATATCTCCACATTGCAACGTGCAATTCTGAAATTTTTTGCTTTTTCCTGCTCCTCTTAGCATGATAAAGAAGATTCAAAGAGAGTGAGATGCCAGCTCTTTTCATTCAGTCAGTAGCTTCAAACTTTTCTGGTATATGAATAACATGATGTTTTTCAATGGCAAAAATCAATGAATATTGTAAATGCACAAACAGTAATTTCTCCGCATTGCAAGGTGCAATTCTGAAATTTTTTGCTTTTTCCTGCTAATCCTAGCATGATAAAGAAGATTCAAAGAGAGTGAGATGCCAGCTCCTTTCATTCAGTCAGTAGCTTCAAACATTTCTGGACGTTTTTCAATGGCAAAAATCAATGAATATTGTAAATGCACAAACAGTAATATCTCCACATTGCAAGGTGCAATTCTGAAATTTTTTGCTTTTTCCTGCTCCTCTTAGCATGATAAAGAAGATTCAAAGAGAGTGAGATGCCAGCTCTTTTCATTCAGTCAGTAGCTTCAAACATTTCTGGTATATGAATAACATGATGTTTTTCAATGGCAAAAATCAATGAATATTGTAAATGCACAAACAGTAATTTCTCCGCATTGCAAGGTGCAATTCTGAAATTTTTTGCTTTTTCCTGCTAATCCTAGCATGATAAAGAAGATTCAAAGAGAGTGAGATGCCAGCTCCTTTCATTCAGTCAGTAGCTTCAAACATTTCTGGACGTTTTTCAATGGCAAAAATCAATGAATATTGTAAATGCACAAACAGTAATATCTCCACATTGCAAGGCGCAATTCTGAAATTTTTTGCTTTTTCCTGCTCCTCTTAGCATGATAAAGAAGATTCAAAGAGAGTGAGATGCCAGCTCTTTTCATTCAGTCAGTAGCTTCAAACATTTCTGGTATATGAATAACATGATGTTTTTCAATGGCAAAAATCAATGAATATTGTAAATGCAAAAACAGTAATTTCTCCGCATTGCAAGGTGCAATTCTGAAATTTTTTGCTTTTTCCTGCTAATCCTAGCATGATAAAGAAGATTCAAAGAGAGTGAGATGCCAGCTCCTTTCATTCAGTCAGTAGCTTCAAACATTTCTGGACGTTTTTCAATGGCAAAAATCAATGAATATTGTAAATGCACAAACAGTAATATCTCCACATTGCAAGGTGCAATTCTGAAATTTTTTGCTTTTTCCTGCTAATCCTAGCATGATAAAGAAGATTCAAAGAGAGTGAGATGCCAGCTCTTTTCATTCAGTCAGTAGCTTCAAACATTTCTGGTATATGAATAACATGATGTTTTTCAATGGCAAAAATCAATGAATATTGTAAATGCACAAACAGTAATATCTCCACATTGCAAGGTGCAATTCTGAAATTTTTTGCTTTTTCCTGCTCCTCTTAGCATGATAAAGAAGATTCAAAGAGAGTGAGATGCCAGCTCTTTTCATTCAGTCAGTAGCTTCAAACATTTCTGGTATATGAATAACATGATGTTTTTCAATGGCAAAAATCAATGAATATTGTAAATGCACAAACAGTAATTTCTCCGCATTGCAAGGTGCAATTCTGAAATTTTTTCCTTTTTCCTGCTAATCCTAGCATGATAAAGAAGATTCAAAGAGAGTGAGATGCCAGCTCCTTTCATTCAGTCAGTAGCTTCAAACATTTCTGGACGTTTTTCAATGGCAAAAATCAATGAATATTGTAAATGCACAAACAGTAATATCTCCACATTGCAAGGTGCAATTCTGAAATTTTTTGCTTTTTCCTGCTCCTCTTAGCATGATAAAGAAGATTCAAAGAGCGTGAGATGCCAGCTCTTTTCATTCAGTCAGTAGCTTCAAACATTTCTGGTATATGAATAACATGATGTTTTTCAATGGCAAAAATCAATGAATATTGTAAATGCGCAAACAGTAATATCTCCACATTGCAAGGTGCAATTCTGAAATTTTTTGCTTTTTCCTGCTAATCCTAGCATGATAAAGAAGATTCAAAGAGAGTGAGATGCCAGCTCCTTTCATTCAGTCAGTAGCTTCAAACATTTCTGGACATTTTTCAATGGCAAAAATCAATGAATATTGTAAATGCACAAACAGTAATAACTCCACATTGCAAGGTGCAATTCTGAAATTTTTTGCTTTTTCCTGCTAATCCTAGCATGATAAAGAAGATTCAAAGGGAGTGAGATGCCAGCTCCTTTCATTCAGTCAGTAGCTTCAAACATTTCTGGACGTTTTTCAATGGCAAAAATCAATGAATATTGTAAATGCACAAACAGTAATATCTCCACATTGCAAGGTGCAATTCTGAAATTTTTTGCTTTTTCCTGCTCCTCTTAGCATGATAAAGAAGATTCAAAGAGAGTGAGATGCCAGCTCTTTTCATTCAGTCAGTAGCTTCAAACATTTCTGGTATATGAATAACATGATGTTTTTCAATGGCAAAAATCAATGAATATTGTAAATGCACAAACAGTAATTTCTCCGCATTGCAAGGTGCAATTCTGAAATTTTTTACTTTTTCCTGCTAATCCTAGCATGATAAAGAAGATTCAAAGAGAGTGAGATGCCAGCTCCTTTCATTCAGTCAGTAGCTTCAAACATTTCTGGACGTTTTTCAATGGCAAAAATCAATGAATATTGTAAATGCACAAACAGTAATTTCTCCACATTGCAAGGTGCAATTCTGAAATTTTTTGCTTTTTCCTGCTCCTCTTAGCATGATAAAGAAGATTCAAAGAGAGTGAGATGCCAGCTCTTTTCATTCAGTCAGTAGCTTCAAACATTTCTGGTATATGAATAACATGATGTTTTTCAATGGCAAAAATCAATGAATATTGTAAATGCACAAACGGTAATTTCTCCGCATTGCAAGGTGCAATTCTGAAATTTTTTGCTTTTTCCTGCTAATACTAGCATGATAAAGAAGATTCAAAGAGAGTGAGATGCCAGCTCCTTTCATTCAGTCAGTAGCTTCAAACATTTCTGGACGTTTTTCAATGGCAAAAATCAATGAATATTGTAAATGCACAAACAGTAATATCTCCACATTGCAAGGTGCAATTCTGAAATTTTTTGCTTTTTCCTGCTCCTCTTAGCATGATAAAGAAGATTCAAAGAGAGTGAGATGCCAGCTCTATTCATTCAGTCAGTAGCTTCAAACATTTCTGGTATATGAATAACATGATGTTTTTCAATGGCAAAAATCAATGAATATTGTAAATGCACAAACAGTAATTTCTCCGCATTGCAAGGTGGAATTCTGAAATTTTTTGCTTTTTCCTGCTAATCCTAGCATGATAAAGAAGATTCAAAGAGAGTGAGATGCCAGCTCCTTTCATTCAGTCAGTAGCTTCAAACATTTCTGGACGTTTTTCAATGGCAAAAATCAATGAATATTGTAAATGCACAAACAGTAATATCTCCACATTGCAACGTGCAATTCTGAAATTTTTTGCTTTTTCCTGCTCCTCTTAGCATGATAAAGAAGATTCAAAGAGAGTGAGATGCCAGCTCTTTTCATTCAGTCAGTAGCTTCAAACTTTTCTGGTATATGAATAACATGATGTTTTTCAATGGCAAAAATCAATGAATATTGTAAATGCACAAACAGTAATTTCTCCGCATTGCAAGGTGCAATTCTGAAATTTTTTGCTTTTTCCTGCTAATCCTAGCATGATAAAGAAGATTCAAAGAGAGTGAGATGCCAGCTCCTTTCATTCAGTCAGTAGCTTCAAACATTTCTGGACGTTTTTCAATGGCAAAAATCAATGAATATTGTAAATGCACAAACAGTAATATCTCCACATTGCAAGGTGCAATTCTGAAATTTTTTGCTTTTTCCTGCTCCTCTTAGCATGATAAAGAAGATTCAAAGAGAGTGAGATGCCAGCTCTTTTCATTCAGTCAGTAGCTTCAAACATTTCTGGTATATGAATAACATGATGTTTTTCAATGGCAAAAATCAATGAATATTGTAAATGCACAAACAGTAATTTCTCCGCATTGCAAGGTGCAATTCTGAAATTTTTTGCTTTTTCCTGCTAATCCTAGCATGATAAAGAAGATTCAAAGAGAGTGAGATGCCAGCTCCTTTCATTCAGTCAGTAGCTTCAAACATTTCTGGACGTTTTTCAATGGCAAAAATCAATGAATATTGTAAATGCACAAACAGTAATATCTCCACATTGCAAGGCGCAATTCTGAAATTTTTTGCTTTTTCCTGCTCCTCTTAGCATGATAAAGAAGATTCAAAGAGAGTGAGATGCCAGCTCTTTTCATTCAGTCAGTAGCTTCAAACATTTCTGGTATATGAATAACATGATGTTTTTCAATGGCAAAAATCAATGAATATTGTAAATGCAAAAACAGTAATTTCTCCGCATTGCAAGGTGCAATTCTGAAATTTTTTGCTTTTTCCTGCTAATCCTAGCATGATAAAGAAGATTCAAAGAGAGTGAGATGCCAGCTCCTTTCATTCAGTCAGTAGCTTCAAACATTTCTGGACGTTTTTCAATGGCAAAAATCAATGAATATTGTAAATGCACAAACAGTAATATCTCCACATTGCAAGGTGCAATTCTGAAATTTTTTGCTTTTTCCTGCTAATCCTAGCATGATAAAGAAGATTCAAAGAGAGTGAGATGCCAGCTCTTTTCATTCAGTCAGTAGCTTCAAACATTTCTGGTATATGAATAACATGATGTTTTTCAATGGCAAAAATCAATGAATATTGTAAATGCACAAACAGTAATATCTCCACATTGCAAGGTGCAATTCTGAAATTTTTTGCTTTTTCCTGCTCCTCTTAGCATGATAAAGAAGATTCAAAGAGAGTGAGATGCCAGCTCTTTTCATTCAGTCAGTAGCTTCAAACATTTCTGGTATATGAATAACATGATGTTTTTCAATGGCAAAAATCAATGAATATTGTAAATGCACAAACAGTAATTTCTCCGCATTGCAAGGTGCAATTCTGAAATTTTTTGCTTTTTCCTGCTAATCCTAGCATGATAAAGAAGATTCAAAGAGAGTGAGATGCCAGCTCCTTTCATTCAGTCAGTAGCTTCAAACATTTCTGGACGTTTTTCAATGGCAAAAATCAATGAATATTGTAAATGCACAAACAGTAACATCTCCACATTGCAAGGTGCAATTCTGAAATTTTTTGCTTTTTCCTGCTCCTCTTAGCATGATAAAGAAGATTCAAAGAGAGTGAGATGCCAGCTCTTTTCATTCAGTCAGTAGCTTCAAACATTTCTGGTATATGAATAACATGATGTTTTTCAATGGCAAAAATCAATGAATATTGTAAATGCACAAACAGTAATTTCTCCGCATTGCAAGGTGCAATTCTGAAATTTTTTGCTTTTTCCTGCTAATCCTAGCATGATAAAGAAGATTCAAAGAGAGTGAGATGCCAGCTCCTTTCATTCAGTCAGTAGCTTCAAACATTTCTGGACGTTTTTCAATGGCAAAAATCAATGAATATTGTAAATGCACAAACAGTAATATCTCCACATTGCAAGGTGCAATTCTGAAATTTTTTGCTTTTTCCTGCTCCTCTTAGCATGATAAAGAAGATTCAAAGAGAGTGAGATGCCAGCTCTTTTCATTCAGTCAGTAGCTTCAAACATTTCTGGTATATGAATAACATGATGTTTTTCAATGGCAAAAATCAATGAATATTGTAAATGCGCAAACAGTAATATCTCCACATTGCAAGGTGCAATTCTGAAATTTTTTGCTTTTTCCTGCTAATCCTAGCATGATAAAGAAGATTCAAAGAGAGTGAGATGCCAGCTCCTTTCATTCAGTCAGTAGCTTCAAACATTTCTGGACATTTTTCAATGGCAAAAATCAATGAATATTGTGAATGCACATACAGTAATAACTCCACATTGCAAGGTGCAATTCTGAAATTTTTTGCTTTTTCCTGCTAATCCTAGCATGATAAAGAAGATTCAAAGAGAGTGAGATGCCAGCTCCTTTCATTCAGTCAGTAGCTTCAAACATTTCTGGACGTTTTTCAATGGCAAAAATCAATGAATATTGTAAATGCACAAACAGTAATATCTCCACATTGCAAGGTGCAATTCTGAAATTTTTTGCTTTTTCCTGCTCCTCTTAGCATGATAAAGAAGATTCAAAGAGAGTGAGATGCCAGCTCTTTTCATTCAGTCAGTAGCTTCAAACATTTCTGGTATATGAATAACATGATGTTTTTCAATGGCAAAAATCAATGAATATTGTAAATGCACAAACAGTAATTTCTCCGCATTGCAAGGTGCAATTCTGAAATTTTTTGCTTTTTCCTGCTAATCCTAGCATGATAAAGAAGATTCAAAGAGAGTGAGATGACAGCTCCTTTCATTCAGTCAGTAGCTTCAAACATTTCTGGACGTTTTTCAATGGCAAAAATCAATGAATATTGTAAATGCACAAACAGTAATATCTCCACATTGGCAGGTGCAATTCTGAAATTTTTTGCTTTTTCCTGCTCCTCTTAGCATGATAAAGAAGATTCAAAGAGAGTGAGATGCCAGCTCTTTTCATTCAGTCAGTAGCTTCAAACATTTCTGGTATATGAATAACATGATGTTTTTCAATGGCAAAAATCAATGAATATTGTAAATGCACAAACAGTAATTTCTCCGCATTGCAAGGTGCAATTCTGAAATTTTTTGCTTTTTCCTGCTAATCCTAGCATGATAAAGAAGATTCAAAGAGAGTGAGATGCCAGCTCCTTTCATTCAGTCAGTAGCTTCAAACATTTCTGGACGTTTTTCAATGGCAAAAATCAATGAATATTGTAAATGCACAAACAGTAATATCTCCACATTGCAAGGTGCAATTCTGAAATTTTTTGCTTTTTCCTGCTCCTCTTAGCATGATAAAGAAGATTCAAAGAGAGTGAGATGCCAGCTCTTTTCATTCAGTCAGTAGCTTCAAACATTTCTGGTATATGAATAACATGATGTTTTTCAATGGCAAAAATCAATGAATATTGTAAATGCACAAACAGTAATATCTCCACATTGCAAGGTGCAATTCTGAAATTTTTTGCTTTTTCCTGCTAATCCTAGCATGATAAAGAAGATTCAAAGAGAGTGAGATGCCAGCTCCTTTCATTCAGTCAGTAGCTTCAAACATTTCTGGACATTTTTCAATGGCAAAAATCAATGAATATTGTAAATGTACAAACAGTAATAACTCCACATTGCAAGGTGCAATTCTGAAATGTTTTGCTTTTTCCTGCTAATCCTAGCATGATAAAGAAGATTCAAAGAGAGTGAGATGCCAGCTCCTTTCATTCAGTCAGTAGCTTCAAACATTTCTGGACGTTTTTCAATGGCAAAAATCAATGAATATTGTAAATGCACAAACAGTAATATCTCCACATTGCAAGGTGCAATTCTGAAATTTTTTGCTTTTTCCTGCTAATCCTAGCATGATAAAGAAGATTCAAAGAGACTGAGATGCCAGCTCTTTTCATTCAGTCAGTAGCTTCAAACATTTCTGGTATATGAATAACATGATGTTTTTCAATGGCAAAAATCAATGAATATTGTAAATGCACAAACAGTAATTTCTCCGCATTGCAAGGTGCAATTCTGAAATTTTTTGCTTTTTCCTGCTAATCCTAGCATGATAAAGAAGATTCAAAAAGAGTGAGATGCCAGCTCCTTTCATTCAGTCAGTAGCTTCAAACATTTCTGGACGTTTTTCAATGGCAAAAATCAATGAATATTGTAAATGCACAAACAGTAATATCTCCACATTGCAAGGTGCAATTCTGAAATTTTTTGCTTTTTCCTGCTAATCCTAGCATGATAAAGAAGATTCAAAGAGAGTGAGATGCCAGCTCCTTTCATTCAGTCAGTAGCTTCAAACATTTCTGGACATTTTTCAATGGCAAAAATCAATGAATATTGTAAATGCACAAACAGTAATAACTCCACATTGCAAGGTGCAATTCTGAAATTTTTTGCTTTTTCCTGCTAATCCTAGCATGATAAAGAAGATTCAAAGAGAGTGAGATGCCAGCTCCTTTCATTCAGTCAGTAGCTTCAAACATTTCTGGACGTTTTTCAATGGCAAAAATCAATGAATATTGTAAAAGCACAAACAGTAATATCTCCACATTGCAAGGTGCAATTCTGAAATTTTTTGCTTTTTCCTGCTCCTCTTAGCATGATAAAGAAGATTCAAAGAGAGTGAGATGCCAGCTCTTTTCATTCAGTCAGTAGCTTCAAACATTTCTGGTATATGAATAACATGATGTTTTTCAATGGCAAAAATCAATGAATATTGTAAATGCACAAACAGTAATTTCTCCGCATTGCAAGGTGCAATTCTGAAATTTTTTGCTTTTTCCTGCTAATCCTAGCATGATAAAGAAGATTCAAAGAGAGTGAGATGCCAGCTCCTTTCATTCAGTCAGTAGCTTCAAACATTTCTGGACGTTTTTCAATGGCAAAAATCAATGAATATTGTAAATGCACAAACAGTAATATCTCCACATTGCAAGGTGCAATTCTGAAATTTTTTGCTTTTTCCTGCTCCTCTTAGCATGATAAAGAAGATTCAAAGAGAGTGAGATGCCAGCTCTTTTCATTCAGTCAGTAGCTTCAAACATTTCTGGTATATGAATAACATGATGTTTTTCAATGGCAAAAATCAATGAATATTGTAAATGCACAAACAGTAATTTCTCCGCATTACAAGGTGCAATTCTGAAATTTTTTGCTTTTTCCCGCTAATCCTAGCATGATAAAGAAGATTCAAAGAGAGTGAGATGCCAGCTCCTTTCATTCAGTCAGTAGCTTCAAACATTTCTGGACGTTTTTCAATGGCAAAAATCAATGAATATTGTAAATGCACAAACAGTAATATCTCCACATTGCAAGGTGCAATTCTGAAATTTTTTGCTTTTTCCTGCTCCTCTTAGCATGATAAAGAAGATTCAAAGAGAGTGAGATGCCAGCTCTTTTCATTCAGTCAGTAGCTTCAAACATTTCTGGTATATGAATAACATGATATTTTTCAATGGCAAAAATCAATGAATATTCTAAATGCACAAACAGTAATTTCTCCGCATTGCAAGGTGCAATTCTGAAATTTTTTGCTTTTTCCTGCTAATCCTAGCATGATAAAGAAGATTCAAAGAGAGTGAGATTCCAGCTCCTTTCATTCAGTCAGTAGCTTCAAACATTTCTGGACGTTTTTCAATGGCAAAAATCAATGAATATTGTAAATGCACAAACAGTAATATCTCCACATTGCAAGGTGCAATTCTGAAATTTTTTGCTTTTTCCTGCTAATCCTAGCATGATAAAGAAGATTCAAAGAGAGTGAGATGCCAGCTCCTTTCATTCAGTCAGTAGCTTCAAACATTTCTGGACATTTTTCAATGGCAAAAATCAATGAATATTGTAAATGCACAAACAGTAATAACTCCACATTGCAAGGTGCAATTCTGAAATTTTTTGCTTTTTCCTGCTAATCCTAGCATGATAAAGAAGATTCAAAGAGAGTGAGATGCCAGCTCCTTTCATTCAGTCAGTAGCTTCAAACATTTCTGGACGTTTTTCAATGGCAAAAATCAATGAATATTGTAAATGCACAAACAGTAATATCTCCACATTGCAAGGTGCAATTCTGAAATTTTTTGCTTTTTCCTGCTCCTCTTAGCATGATAAAGAAGATTCAAAGAGAGTGAGATGCCAGCTCTTTTCATTCAGTCAGTAGCTTCAAACATTTCTGGTATATGAATAACATGATGTTTTTCAATGGCAAAAATCAATGAATATTGTAAATGCACAAACAGTAATTTCTCCGCATTGCAAGGTGCAATTCTGAAATTTTTTGCTTTTTCCTGCTAATCCTAGCATGATAAAGAAGATTCAAAGAGAGTGAGATGACAGCTCCTTTCATTCAGTCAGTAGCTTCAAACATTTCTGGACGTTTTTCAATGGCAAAAATCAATGAATATTGTAAATGCACAAACAGTAATATCTCCACATTGGCAGGTGCAATTCTGAAATTTTTTGCTTTTTCCTGCTCCTCTTAGCATGTTAAAGAAGATTCAAAGAGAGTGAGATGCCAGCTCTTTTCATTCAGTCAGTAGCTTCAAACATTTCTGGTATATGAATAACATGATGTTTTTCAATGGCAAAAATCAATGAATATTGTAAATGCACAAACAGTAATTTCTCCGCATTGCAAGGTGCAATTCTGAAATTTTTTGCTTTTTCCTGCTAATCCTAGCATGATAAAGAAGATTCAAAGAGAGTGAGATGCCAGCTCCTTTCATTCAGTCAGTAGCTTCAAACATTTCTGGACGTTTTTCAATGGCAAAAATCAATGAATATTGTAAATGCACAAACAGTAATATCTCCACATTGCAAGGTGCAATTCTGAAATTTTTTGCTTTTTCCTGCTCCTCTTAGCATGATAAAGAAGATTCAAAGAGAGTGAGATGCCAGCTCTTTTCATTCAGTCAGTAGCTTCAAACATTTCTGGTATATGAATAACATGATGTTTTTCAATGGCAAAAATCAATGAATATTGTAAATGCACAAACAGTAATATCTCCACATTGCAAGGTGCAATTCTGAAATTTTTTGCTTTTTCCTGCTAATCCTAGCATGATAAAGAAGATTCAAAGAGAGTGAGATGCCAGCTCCTTTCATTCAGTCAGTAGCTTCAAACATTTCTGGACATTTTTCAATGGCAAAAATCAATGAATATTGTAAATGTACAAACAGTAATAACTCCACATTGCAAGGTGCAATTCTGAAATGTTTTGCTTTTTCCTGCTAATCCTAGCATGATAAAGAAGATTCAAAGAGAGTGAGATGCCAGCTCCTTTCATTCAGTCAGTAGCTTCAAACATTTCTGGACGTTTTTCAATGGCAAAAATCAATGAATATTGTAAATGCACAAACAGTAATATCTCCACATTGCAAGGTGCAATTCTGAAATTTTTTGCTTTTTCCTGCTAATCCTAGCATGATAAAGAAGATTCAAAGAGACTGAGATGCCAGCTCTTTTCATTCAGTCAGTAGCTTCAAACATTTCTGGTATATGAATAACATGATGTTTTTCAATGGCAAAAATCAATGAATATTGTAAATGCACAAACAGTAATTTCTCCGCATTGCAAGGTGCAATTCTGAAATTTTTTGCTTTTTCCTGCTAATCCTAGCATGATAAAGAAGATTCAAAAAGAGTGAGATGCCAGCTCCTTTCATTCAGTCAGTAGCTTCAAACATTTCTGGACGTTTTTCAATGGCAAAAATCAATGAATATTGTAAATGCACAAACAGTAATATCTCCACATTGCAAGGTGCAATTC
Organism: Phyllobates terribilis; assembly: GCF_046119375.1. Classification (NCBI taxonomy): domain Eukaryota; kingdom Metazoa; phylum Chordata; class Amphibia; order Anura; family Dendrobatidae; genus Phyllobates; species Phyllobates terribilis. The sequence goes on along the minus strand of NW_027362937.1, from coordinate 2,887,318 downwards.
TGAAATTTTTTGCTTTTTCCTGCTAATCCTAGCATGATAAAGAAGATTCAAAGAGAGTGAGATGCCAGCTCCTTTCATTCAGTCAGTAGCTTCAAACATTTCTGGACATTTTTCAATGGCAAAAATCAATGAATATTGTAAATGCACAAACAGTAATAACTCCACATTGCAAGGTGCAATTCTGAAATTTTTTGCTTTTTCCTGCTAATCCTAGCATGATAAAGAAGATTCAAAGAGAGTGAGATGCCAGCTCCTTTCATTCAGTCAGTAGCTTCAAACATTTCTGGACGTTTTTCAATGGCAAAAATCAATGAATATTGTAAAAGCACAAACAGTAATATCTCCACATTGCAAGGTGCAATTCTGAAATTTTTTGCTTTTTCCTGCTCCTCTTAGCATGATAAAGAAGATTCAAAGAGAGTGAGATGCCAGCTCTTTTCATTCAGTCAGTAGCTTCAAACATTTCTGGTATATGAATAACATGATGTTTTTCAATGGCAAAAATCAATGAATATTGTAAATGCACAAACAGTAATTTCTCCGCATTGCAAGGTGCAATTCTGAAATTTTTTGCTTTTTCCTGCTAATCCTAGCATGATAAAGAAGATTCAAAGAGAGTGAGATGCCAGCTCCTTTCATTCAGTCAGTAGCTTCAAACATTTCTGGACGTTTTTCAATGGCAAAAATCAATGAATATTGTAAATGCACAAACAGTAATATCTCCACATTGCAAGGTGCAATTCTGAAATTTTTTGCTTTTTCCTGCTCCTCTTAGCATGATAAAGAAGATTCAAAGAGAGTGAGATGCCAGCTCTTTTCATTCAGTCAGTAGCTTCAAACATTTCTGGTATATGAATAACATGATGTTTTTCAATGGCAAAAATCAATGAATATTGTAAATGCACAAACAGTAATTTCTCCGCATTACAAGGTGCAATTCTGAAATTTTTTGCTTTTTCCCGCTAATCCTAGCATGATAAAGAAGATTCAAAGAGAGTGAGATGCCAGCTCCTTTCATTCAGTCAGTAGCTTCAAACATTTCTGGACGTTTTTCAATGGCAAAAATCAATGAATATTGTAAATGCACAAACAGTAATATCTCCACATTGCAAGGTGCAATTCTGAAATTTTTTGCTTTTTCCTGCTCCTCTTAGCATGATAAAGAAGATTCAAAGAGAGTGAGATGCCAGCTCTTTTCATTCAGTCAGTAGCTTCAAACATTTCTGGTATATGAATAACATGATATTTTTCAATGGCAAAAATCAATGAATATTGTAAATGCACAAACAGTAATTTCTCCGCATTGCAAGGTGCAATTCTGAAATTTTTTGCTTTTTCCTGCTAATCCTAGCATGATAAAGAAGATTCAAAGAGAGTGAGATTCCAGCTCCTTTCATTCAGTCAGTAGCTTCAAACATTTCTGGACGTTTTTCAATGGCAAAAATCAATGAATATTGTAAATGCACAAACAGTAATATCTCCACATTGCAAGGTGCAATTCTGAAATTTTTTGCTTTTTCCTGCTAATCCTAGCATGATAAAGAAGATTCAAAGAGAGTGAGATGCCAGCTCCTTTCATTCAGTCAGTAGCTCCAAACATTTCTGGACATTTTTAATGGCAAAAATCAATGAATATTGTAAATGCACAAACAGTAATAACTCCACATTGCAAGGTGCAATTCTGAAATTTTTTGCTTTTTCCTGCTAATCCTAGCATGATAAAGAAGATTCAAAGAGAGTGAGATGCCAGCTCCTTTCATTCAGTCAGTAGCTTCAAACATTTCTGGACGTTTTTCAATGGCAAAAATCAATGAATATTGTAAATGCACAAACAGTAATATCTCCACATTGCAAGGTGCAATTCTGAAATTTTTTGCTTTTTCCTGCTCCTCTTAGCATGATAAAGAAGATTCAAAGAGAGTGAGATGCCAGCTCTTTTCATTCAGTCAGTAGCTTCAAACATTTCTGGTATATGAATAACATGATGTTTTTCAATGGCAAAAATCAATGAATATTGTAAATGCACAAACAGTAATTTCTCCGCATTGCAAGGTGCAATTCTGAAATTTTTTGCTTTTTCCTGCTAATCCTAGCATGATAAAGAAGATTCAAAGAGAGTGAGATGCCAGCTCCTTTCATTCAGTCAGTAGCTTCAAACATTTCTGGACGTTTTTCAATGGCAAAAATCAATGAATATTGTAAATGCACAAACAGTAATATCTCCACATTGCAAGGTGCAATTCTGAAATTTTTTGCTTTTTCCTGCTCCTCTTAGCATGATAAAGAAGATTCAAAGAGAGTGAGATGCCAGCTCTTTTCATTCAGTCAGTAGCTTCAAACATTTCTGGTATATGAATAACATGATGTTTTTCAATGGCAAAAATCAATGAATATTGTAAATGCACAAACAGTTATTTCTCCGCATTGCAAGGTGCAATTCTGAAATTTTTTGCTTTTTCCTGCTAATCCTAGCATGATAAAGAAGATTCAAAGAGAGTGAGATGCCAGCTCCTTTCATTCAGTCAGTAGCTTCAAACATTTCTGGACGTTTTTCAATGGCAAAAATCAATGAATATTGTAAATGCACAAACAGTAATATCTCCACATTGCAAGGTGCAATTCTGAAATTTTTTGCTTTTTCCTGCTAATCCTAGCATGATAAAGAAGATTCAAAGAGACTGAGATGCCAGCTCCTTTCATTCAGTCAGTAGCTTCAAACATTTCTGGACATTTTTCAATGGCAAAAATCAATGAATATTGTAAATGTACAAACAGTAATAACTCCACATTGCAAGGTGCAATTCTGAAATGTTTTGCTTTTTCCTGCTAATCCTAGCATGATAAAGAAGATTCAAAGAGAGTGAGATGCCAGCTCCTTTCATTCAGTCAGTAGCTTCAAACATTTCTGGACGTTTTTCAATGGCAAAAATCAATGAATATTGTAAATGCACAAACAGTAATATCTCCACATTGCAAGGTGCAATTCTGAAATTTTTTGCTTTTTCCTGCTAATCCTAGCATGATAAAGAAGATTCAAAGAGACTGAGATGCCAGCTCTTTTCATTCAGTCAGTAGCTTCAAACATTTCTGGTATATGAATAACATGATGTTTTTCAAAGGCAAAAATCAATGAATATTGTAAATGCACAAACAGTAATTTCTCCGCATTGCAAGGTGCAATTCTGAAATTTTTTGCTTTTTCCTGCTAATCCTAGCATGATAAAGAAGATTCAAAGAGAGTGAGATGCCAGCTCCTTTCATTCAGTCAGTAGCTTCAAACATTTCTGGACGTTTTTCAATGGCAAAAATCAATGAATATTGTAAATGCACAAACAGTAATATCTCCACATTGCAAGGTGCAATTCTGAAATTTTTTGCTTTTTCCTGCTCCTCTTAGCATGATAAAGAAGATTCAAAGAGAGTGAGATGCCAGCTCTTTTCATTCAGTCAGTAGCTTCAAACATTTCTGGTATATGAATAACATGATGTTTTTTAATGGCAAAAATCAATGAATATTGTAAATGCACAAACAGTAATTTCTCCGCATTGCAAGGTGCAATTCTGAAATTTTTTGCTTTTTCCTGCTATTCGTAGCATGATAAAGAAGATTCAAAGAGAGTGAGATGCCAGCTCCTTTCATTCAGTCAGTAGCTTCAAACATTTCTGGACGTTTTTCAATGGCAAAAATCAATGAATATTGTAAATGCACAAACAGTAATATCTCCACATTGCAAGGTGCAATTCTGAAATTTTTTGCTTTTTCCTGCTCCTCTTAGCATGATAAAGAAGATTCAAAGAGAGTGAGATGCCAGCTCTTTTCATTCAGTCAGTAGCTTCAAACATTTCTGGTATATGAATAACATGATGTTTTTCAATGGCAAAAATCAATGAATATTGTAAATGCACAAACAGTAATTTCTCCGCATTGCAAGGTGCAATTCTGAAATTTTTTGCTTTTTCCTGCTAATCCTAGCATGATAAAGAAGATTCAAAGAGAGTGAGATGCCAGCTCCTTTCATTCAGTCAGTAGCTTCAAACATTTCTGGACGTTTTTCAATGGCAAAAATCAATGAATATTGTAAATGCACAAACAGTAATATCTCCACATTGCAAGGTGCAATTCTGAAATTTTTTGTTTTTTCCTGCTCCTCTTAGCATGATAAAGAAGATTCAAAGAGAGTGAGATGCCAGCTCTTTTCATTCAGTCAGTAGCTTCAAACATTTCTGGTATATGAATTACATGATGTTTTTCAATGGCAAAAATCAATGAATATTGTAAATGCACAAACAGTAATTTCTCCGCATTGCAAGGTGCAATTCTGAAATTTTTTGCTTTTTCCTGCTAATCCTAGCATGATAAAGAAGATTCAAAGAGAGTGAGATGCCAGCTCCTTTCATTCAGTCAGTAGCTTCAAACATTTCTGGACGTTTTTCAATGGCAAAAATCAATGAATATTGTAAATGCACAAACAGTAATATCTCCACATTGCAAGGTGCAATTCTGAAATTTTTTGCTTTTTCCTGCTCCTCTTAGCATGATAAAGAAGATTCAAAGAGAGTGAGATGCCAGCTCTTTTCATTCAGTCAGTAGCTTCAAACATTTCTGGTATATGAATAACATGATGTTTTTTAATGGCAAAAATCAATGAATATTGTAAATGCACAAACAGTAATTTCTCCGAATTGCAAGGTGCAATTCTGAAATTTTTTGCTTTTTCCTGCTAATCAAAGCATGATAAAGAAGATTCAAAGAGAGTGAGATGCCAGCTCCTTTCATTCAGTCAGTAGCTTCAAACATTTCTGGACGTTTTTCAATGGCAAAAATCAATGAATATTGTAAATGCACAAACAGTAATATCTCCACATTGCAAGGTGCAATTCTGAAATTTTTTGCTTTTTCCTGCTCCTCTTAGCATGATAAAGAAGATTCAAAGAGAGTGAGATGCCAGCTCTTTTCATTCAGTAAGTAGCTTCAAACATTTCTGGTATATGAATAACATGATGTTTTTCAATGGCAAAAATCAATGAATATTGTAAATGCACAAACAGTAATTTCTCCGCATTGCAAGGTGCAATTCTGAAATTTTTTGCTTTTTCCTGCTAATCTTAGCATGATAAAGAAGATTCAAAGAGAGTGAGATGCCAGCTCCTTTCATTCAGTCAGTAGCTTCAAACATTTCTGGACGTTTTTCAATGGCAAAAATCAATGAATATTGTAAATGCACAAACAGTAATATCTCCACATTGCAAGGTGCAATTCTGAAATTTTTTGCTTTTTCCTGCTAATCCTAGCATGATAAAGAAGATTCAAAGAGAGTGAGATGCCAGCTCTTTTCATTCAGTCAGTAGCTTCAAACATTTCTGGTATATGAATAACATGATGTTTTTCAATGGCAAAAATCAATGAATATTGTAAATGCACAAACAGTAATATCTCCACATTGCAAGGTGCAATTCTGAAATTTTTTGCTTTTTCCTGCTCCTCTTAGCATGATAAAGAAGATTCAAAGAGAGTGAGATGCCAGCTCTTTTCATTCAGTCAGTAGCTTCAAACATTTCTGGTATATGAATAACATGATGTTTTTCAATGGCAAAAATCAATGAATATTGTAAATGCACAAACAGTAATTTCTCCGCATTGCAAGGTGCAATTCTGAAATTTTTTGCTTTTTCCTGCTAATCCTAGCATGATAAAGAAGATTCAAAGAGAGTGAGATGCCAGCTCCTTTCATTCAGTCAGTAGCTTCAAACATTTCTGGACGTTTTTCAATGGCAAAAATCAATGAATATTGTAAATGCACAAACAGTAATATCTCCACATTGCAACGTGCAATTCTGAAATTTTTTGCTTTTTCCTGCTCCTCTTAGCATGATAAAGAAGATTCAAAGAGAGTGAGATGCCAGCTCTTTTCATTCAGTCAGTAGCTTCAAACATTTCTGGTATATGAATAACATGATGTTTTTCAATGGCAAAAATCAATGAATATTGTAAATGCACAAACAGTAATTTCTCCGCATTGCAAGGTGCAATTCTGAAATTTTTTGCTTTTTCCTGCTAATCCTAGCATGATAAAGAAGATTCAAAGAGAGTGAGATGCCAGCTCCTTTCATTCAGTCAGTAGCTTCAAACATTTCTGGACATTTTTCAATGGCAAAAATCAATGAATATTGTAAATGCACAAACAGTAATATCTCCACATTGCAAGGTGCAATTCTGAATTTTTTTGCTTTTTCCTGCTCCTCTTAGCATGATAAAGAAGATTCAAAGAGAGTGAGATGCCAGCTCTTTTCATTCAGTCAGTAGCTTCAAACATTTCTGGTATATGAATAACATGATGTTTTTCAATGGCAAAAATCAATGAATATTGTAAATGCACAAACAGTAATTTCTCCGCATTGCAAGGTGCAATTCTGAAATTTTTTGCTTTTTCCTGCTAATCCTAGCATGATAAAGAAGATTCAAAGAGAATGAGATGCCAGCTCCTTTCATTCAGTCAGTAGCTTCAAACATTTCTGGACGTTTTTCAATGGCAAAAATCAATGAATATTGTAAATGCACAAACAGTAATATCTCCACATTGCAAGGTGCAATTCTGAAATTTTTTGCTTTTTCCTGCTCCTCTTAGCATGATAAAGAAGATTCAAAGAGAGTGAGATGCCAGCTCTTTTCATTCAGTCAGTAGCTTCAAACATTTCTGGTATATGAATAACATGATGTTTTTCAATGGCAAAAATCAATGAATATTGTAAATGCACAAACAGTAATTTCTCCGCATTGCAAGGTGCAATTCTGAAATTTTTTGCTTTTTCCTGCTAATCCTAGCATGATAAAGAAGATTCAAAGAGAGTGAGATGCCAGCTCCTTTCATTCAGTCAGTAGCTTCAAACATTTCTGGACGTTTTTCAATGGCAAAAATCAATGAATATTGTAAATGCACAAACAGTAATATCTCCACATTGCAACGTGCAATTCTGAAATTTTTTGCTTTTTCCTGCTCCTCTTAGCATGATAAAGAAGATTCAAAGAGAGTGAGATGCCAGCTCTTTTCATTCAGTCAGTAGCTTCAAACATTTCTGGTATATGAATAACATGATGTTTTTCAATGGCAAAAATCAATGAATATTGTAAATGCACAAACAGTAATTTCTCCGCATTGCAAGGTGCAATTCTGAAATTTTTTGCTTTTTCCTGCTAATCCTAGCATGATAACGAAGATTCAAAGAGAGTGAGATGCCAGCTCCTTTCATTCAGTCAGTAGCTTCAAACATTTCTGGACGTTTTTCAATGGCAAAAATCAATGAATATTGTAAATGCACAAACAGTAATATCTCCACATTGCAAGGTGCAATTCTGAAATATTTAGCTTTTTCCTGCTCCTCTTAGCATGATAAAGAAGATTCAAAGAGAGTGAGATGCCAGCTCTTTTCATTCAGTCAGTAGCTTCAAACATTTCTGGTATATGAATAACATGATGTTTTTCAATGGCAAAAATCAATGAATATTGTAAATGCACAAACAGTAATTTCTCCGCATTGCAAGGTGCAATTCTGAAATTTTTTGCTTTTTCCTGCTAATCCTAGCATGATAAAGAAGATTCAAAGAGAGTGAGATGCCAGCTCCTTTCATTCAGTCAGTAGCTTCAAACATTTCAGGACGTTTTTCAATGGCAAAAATCAATGAATATTGTAAATGCACAAACAGTAATATCTCCACATTGCAACGTGCAATTCTGAAATTTTTTGCTTTTTCCTGCTCCTCTTAGCATGATAAAGAAGATTCAAAGAGAGTGAGATGCCAGCTGTTTTCATTCAGTCAGTAGCTTCAAACATTTCTGGTATATGAATAACATGATGTTTTTCAATGGCAAAAATCAATGAATATTGTAAATGCACAAACAGTAATTTCTCCGCATTGCAAGGTGCAATTCTGAAATTTTTTGCTTTTTCCTGCTAATCCTAGCATGATAAAGAAGATTCAAAGAGAGTGAGAGGCCAGCTCCTTTCATTCAGTCAGTAGCTTCAAACATTTCTGGTATATGAATAACATGATGCTTTTCAATGGCAAAAATCAATGAATATTGTAAATGCACAAACAGTAATTTCTCCGCATTGCAAGGTGCAATTCTGAAATTTTTTGCTTTTTCCTGCTAATCCTAGCATGATAAAGAAGATTCAAAGAGAGTGAGATGCCAGCTCCTTTCATTCAGTCAGTAGCTTCAAACATTTCTGGACGTTTTTCAATGGCAAAAATCAATGAATATTGTAAATGCACAAACAGTAATATCTCCACATTGCAACGTGCAATTCTGAAATTTTTTGCTTTTTCCTGCTCCTCTTAGCATGATAAAGAACATTCAAAGAGAGTGAGATGCCAGCTCTTTTCATTCAGTCAGTAGCTTCAAACATTTCTGGTATATGAATAACATGATGTTTTTCAATGGCAAAAATCAATGAATATTGTAAATGCACAAACAGTAATTTCTCCGCATTGCAAGGTGCAATTCTGAAATTTTTTGCTTTTTCCTGCTAATCCTAGCATGATAACGAAGATTCAAAGAGAGTGAGATGCCAGCTCCTTTCATTCAGTCAGTAGCTTCAAACATTTCTGGACGTTTTTCAATGGCAAAAATCAATGAATATTGTAAATGCACAAACAGTAATATCTCCACAGTGCAAGGTGCAATTCTGAAATATTTAGCTTTTTCCGGCTCCTCTTAGCATGAAAAAGAAGATTCAAAGAGAGTGAGATGCCAGCTCTTTTCATTCAGTCAGTAGCTTCAAACATTTCTGGTATATGAATAACATGATGTTTTTCAATGGCAAAAATCAATGAATATTGTAAATGCACAAACAGTAATTTCTCCACATTGCAAGGTGCAATTCTGAAATTTTTTGCTTTTTCCTGCTAATCCTAGCATGATAAAGAAGATTCAAAGAGAGTGAGATGCCAGATCCTTTCATTCAGTCAGTAGCTTCAAACATTTCAGGACGTTTTTCAATGGCAAAAATCAATGAATATTGTAAATGCACAAACAGTAATATCTCCACATTGCAACGTGCAATTCTGAAATTTTTTGCTTTTTCCTGCTCCTCTTAGCATGATAAAGAAGATTCAAAGAGAGTGAGATGCCAGCTCTTTTCATTCAGTCAGTAGCTTCAAACATTTCTGGTATATGAATAACATGATGTTTTTCAATGGCAAAAATCAATGAATATTGTAAATGCACAAACAGTAATTTCTCCGCATTGCAAGGTGCAATTCTGAAATTTTTTGCTTTTTCCTGCTAATCCTAGCATGATAAAGAAGATTCAAAGAGAGTGAGAGGCCAGCTCCTTTCATTCAGTCAGTAGCTTCAAACATTTCTGGTATATGAATAACATGATGCTTTTCAATGGCAAAAATCAATGAATATTGTAAATGCACAAACAGTAATTTCTCCGCATTGCAAGGTGCAATTCTGAAATTTTTTGCTTTTTCCTGCTAATCCTAGCATGATAAAGAAGATTCAAAGAGAGTGAGATGCCAGCTCCTTTCATTCAGTCAGTAGCTTCAAACATTTCTGGACGTTTTTCAATGGCAAAAATCAATGAATATTGTAAATGCACAAACAGTAATATCTCCACATTGCAACGTGCAATTCTGAAATATTTAGCTTTTTCCTGCTCCTCTTAGCATGATAAAGAAGATTCAAAGAGAGTGAGATGCCAGCTCTTTTCATTCAGTCAGTAGCTTCAAACATTTCTGGTATATGAATAACATGATGTTTTTCAATGGCAAAAATCAATGAATATTGTAAATGCACAAACAGTAATTTCTCCGCATTGCAAGGTGCAATTCTGAAATTTTTTGCTTTTTCCTGCTAATCCTAGCATGATAAAGAAGATTCAAAGAGAGTGAGATGCCAGCTCCTTTCATTCAGTCAGTAGCTTCAAACATTTCAGGACGTTTTTCAATGGCAAAAATCAATGAATATTGTAAATGCACAAACAGTAATATCTCCACATTGCAACGTGCAATTCTGAAATTTTTTGCTTTTTCCTGCTCCTCTTAGCATGATAAAGAAGATTCAAAGAGAGTGAGATGCCAGCTCTTTTCATTCAGTCAGTAGCTTCAAACATTTCTGGTATATGAATAACATGATGTTTTTCAATGGCAAAAATCAATGAATATTGTAAATGCACAAACAGTAATTTCTCCGCATTGCAAGGTGCAATTCTGAAATTTTTTGCTTTTTCCTGCTAATACTAGCATGATAAAGAAGATTCAAAGAGAGTGAGATGCCAGCTCCTTTCATTCAGTCAGTAGCTTCAAACATTTCTGGACGTTTTTCAATGGCAAAAATCAATGAATATTGTAAATGCACAAACAGTAATATCTCCACATTGCAAGGTGCAATTCTGAAATTTTTTGCTTTTTCCTGCTCCTCTTAGCATGATAAAGAAGATTCAAAGAGAGTGAGATGCCAGCTCTATTCATTCAGTCAGTAGCTTCAAACATTTCTGGTATATGAATAACATGATGTTTTTCAATGGCAAAAATCAATGAATATTGTAAATGCACAAACAGTAATTTCTCCGCATTGCAAGGTGCAATTCTGAATTTTTTTGCTTTTTCCTGCTAATCCTAGCATGATAAAGAAGATTCAAAGAGAGTGAGATGCCAGCTCCTTTCATTCAGTCAGTAGCTTCAAACATTTCTGGACGTTTTTCAATGGCAAAAATCAATGAATATTGTAAATGCACAAACAGTAATATCTCCACATTGCAAGGTGCAATTCTGAAATTTTTTGCTTTTTCCTGCTAATCCTGGCATGATAAAGAAGATTCAAAGAGAGTGAGATGCCAGCTCTTTTCATTTAGTCAGTAGCTTCAAACATTTCTGGTATATGAATAACATGATGTTTTTCAATGGCAAAAATCAATGAATATTGTAAATGCACAAACAGTAATTTCTCCGCATTGCAAGGTGCAATTCTGAAATTTTTTGCTTTTTCCTGCTAATCCTAGCATGATAAAGAAGATTCAAAGAGAGTGAGATGCCAGCTCCTTTCATTCAGTCAGTAGCTTCAAACATTTCAGGACGTTTTTCAATGGCAAAAATCAATGAATATTGTAAATGCACAAACAGTAATATCTCCACATTGCAACGTGCAATTCTGAAATTTTTTGCTTTTTCCTGCTCCTCATAGCATGATAAAGAAGATTCAAAGAGAGTGAGATGCCAGCTCTTTTCATTCAGTCAGTAGCTTCAAACATTTCTGGTATATGAATAACATGATGTTTTTCAATGGCAAAAATCAATGAATATTGTAAATGCACAAACAGTAATTTCTACGCATTGCAAGGTGCAATTCTGAAATTTTTTGCTTTTTCCTGCTAATACTAGCATGATAAAGAAGATTCAAAGAGAGTGAGATGCCAGCTCCTTTCATTCAGTCAGTAGCTTCAAACATTTCTGGACGTTTTTCAATGGCAAAAATCAATGAATATTGTAAATGCACAAACAGTAATATCTCCACATTGCAAGGTGCAATTCTGAAATTTTTTGCTTTTTCCTGCTCCTCTTAGCATGATAAAGAAGATTCAAAGAGAGTGAGATGCCAGCTCTATTCATTCAGTCAGTAGCTTCAAACATTTCTGGTATATGAATAACATGATGTTTTTCAATGGCAAAAATCAATGAATATTGTAAATGCACAAACAGTAATTTCTCCGCATTGCAAGGTGCAATTCTGAATTTTTTTGCTTTTTCCTGCTAATCCTAGCATGATAAAGAAGATTCAAAGAGAGTGAGATGCCAGCTCCTTTCATTCAGTCAGTAGCTTCAAACATTTCTGGACGTTTTTCAATGGCAAAAATCAATGAATATTGTAAATGCACAAACAGTAATATCTCCACATTGCAAGGTGCAATTCTGAAATTTTTTGCTTTTTCCTGCTAATCCTGGCATGATAAAGAAGATTCAAAGAGAGTGAGATGCCAGCTCTTTTCATTTAGTCAGTAGCTTCAAACATTTCTGGTATATGAATAACATGATGTTTTTCAATGGCAAAAATCAATGAATATTGTAAATGCACAAACAGTAATTTCTCCGCATTGCAAGGTGCAATTCTGAAATTTTTTGCTTTTTCCTGCTAATCCTAGCATGATAAAGAAGATTCAAAGAGAGTGAGAGGCCAGCTCCTTTCATTCAGTCAGTAGCTTCAAACATTTCTGGTATATGAATAACATGATGCTTTTCAATGGCAAAAATCAATGAATATTGTAAATGCACAAACAGTAATTTCTCCGCATTGCAAGGTGCAATTCTGAAATTTTTTGCTTTTTCCTGCTAATCCTAGCATGATAAAGAAGATTCAAAGAGAGTGAGATGCCAGCTCCTTTCATTCAGTCAGTAGCTTCAAACATTTCTGGACGTTTTTCAATGGCAAAAATCAATGAATATTGTAAATGCACAAACAGTAATATCTCCACATTGCAACGTGCAATTCTGAAATATTTAGCTTTTTCCTGCTCCTCTTAGCATGATAAAGAAGATTCAAAGAGAGTGAGATGCCAGCTCTTTTCATTCAGTCAGTAGCTTCAAACATTTCTGGTATATGAATAACATGATGTTTTTCAATGGCAAAAATCAATGAATATTGTAAATGCACAAACAGTAATTTCTCCGCATTGCAAGGTGCAATTCTGAAATTTTTTGCTTTTTCCTGCTAATCCTAGCATGATAAAGAAGATTCAAAGAGAGTGAGATGCCAGCTCCTTTCATTCAGTCAGTAGCTTCAAACATTTCAGGACGTTTTTCAATGGCAAAAATCAATGAATATTGTAAATGCACAAACAGTAATATCTCCACATTGCAACGTGCAATTCTGAAATTTTTTGCTTTTTCCTGCTCCTCTTAGCATGATAAAGAAGATTCAAAGAGAGTGAGATGCCAGCTCTTTTCATTCAGTCAGTAGCTTCAAACATTTCTGGTATATGAATAACATGATGTTTTTCAATGGCAAAAATCAATGAATATTGTAAATGCACAAACAGTAATTTCTCCGCATTGCAAGGTGCAATTCTGAAATTTTTTGCTTTTTCCTGCTAATACTAGCATGATAAAGAAGATTCAAAGAGAGTGAGATGCCAGCTCCTTTCATTCAGTCAGTAGCTTCAAACATTTCTGGACGTTTTTCAATGGCAAAAATCAATGAATATTGTAAATGCACAAACAGTAATATCTCCACATTGCAAGGTGCAATTCTGAAATTTTTTGCTTTTTCCTGCTCCTCTTAGCATGATAAAGAAGATTCAAAGAGAGTGAGATGCCAGCTCTATTCATTCAGTCAGTAGCTTCAAACATTTCTGGTATATGAATAACATGATGTTTTTCAATGGCAAAAATCAATGAATATTGTAAATGCACAAACAGTAATTTCTCCGCATTGCAAGGTGCAATTCTGAATTTTTTTGCTTTTTCCTGCTAATCCTAGCATGATAAAGAAGATTCAAAGAGAGTGAGATGCCAGCTCCTTTCATTCAGTCAGTAGCTTCAAACATTTCTGGACGTTTTTCAATGGCAAAAATCAATGAATATTGTAAATGCACAAACAGTAATATCTCCACATTGCAAGGTGCAATTCTGAAATTTTTTGCTTTTTCCTGCTAATCCTGGCATGATAAAGAAGATTCAAAGAGAGTGAGATGCCAGCTCTTTTCATTTAGTCAGTAGCTTCAAACATTTCTGGTATATGAATAACATGATGTTTTTCAATGGCAAAAATCAATGAATATTGTAAATGCACAAACAGTAATTTCTCCGCATTGCAAGGTGCAATTCTGAAATTTTTTGCTTTTTCCTGCTAATCCTAGCATGATAAAGAAGATTCAAAGAGAGTGAGATGCCAGCTCCTTTCATTCAGTCAGTAGCTTCAAACATTTCAGGACGTTTTTCAATGGCAAAAATCAATGAATATTGTAAATGCACAAACAGTAATATCTCCACATTGCAACGTGCAATTCTGAAATTTTTTGCTTTTTCCTGCTCCTCTTAGCATGATAAAGAAGATTCAAAGAGAGTGAGATGCCAGCTCTTTTCATTCAGTCAGTAGCTTCAAACATTTCTGGTATATGAATAACATGATGTTTTTCAATGGCAAAAATCAATGAATATTGTAAATGCACAAACAGTAATTTCTACGCATTGCAAGGTGCAATTCTGAAATTTTTTGCTTTTTCCTGCTAATACTAGCATGATAAAGAAGATTCAAAGAGAGTGAGATGCCAGCTCCTTTCATTCAGTCAGTAGCTTCAAACATTTCTGGACGTTTTTCAATGGCAAAAATCAATGAATATTGTAAATGCACAAACAGTAATATCTCCACATTGCAAGGTGCAATTCTGAAATTTTTTGCTTTTTCCTGCTCCTCTTAGCATGATAAAGAAGATTCAAAGAGAGTGAGATGCCAGCTCTATTCATTCAGTCAGTAGCTTCAAACATTTCTGGTATATGAATAACATGATGTTTTTCAATGGCAAAAATCAATGAATATTGTAAATGCACAAACAGTAATTTCTCCGCATTGCAAGGTGCAATTCTGAATTTTTTTGCTTTTTCCTGCTAATCCTAGCATGATAAAGAAGATTCAAAGAGAGTGAGATGCCAGCTCCTTTCATTCAGTCAGTAGCTTCAAACATTTCTGGACGTTTTTCAATGGCAAAAATCAATGAATATTGTAAATGCACAAACAGTAATATCTCCACATTGCAAGGTGCAATTCTGAAATTTTTTGCTTTTTCCTGCTAATCCTGGCATGATAAAGAAGATTCAAAGAGAGTGAGATGCCAGCTCTTTTCATTTAGTCAGTAGCTTCAAACATTTCTGGTATATGAATAACATGATGTTTTTCAATGGCAAAAATCAATGAATATTGTAAATGCACAAACAGTAATTTCTCCGCATTGCAAGGTGCAATTCTGAAATTTTTTGCTTTTTCCTGCTAATACTAGCATGATAAAGAAGATTCAAAGAGAGTGAGATGCCAGCTCCTTTCATTCAGTCAGTAGCTTCAAACATTTCTGGACGTTTTTCAATGGCAAAAATCAATGAATATTGTAAATGCACAAACAGTAATATCTCCACATTGCAAGGTGCAATTCTGAAATTTTTTGCTTTTTCCTGCTCCTCTTAGCATGATAAAGAAGATTCAAAGAGAGTGAGATGCCAGCTCTATTCATTCAGTCAGTAGCTTCAAACATTTCTGGTATATGAATAACATGATGTTTTTCAATGGCAAAAATCAATGAATATTGTAAATGCACAAACAGTAATTTCTCCGCATTGCAAGGTGCAATTCTGAAATTTTTTGCTTTTTCCTGCTAATCCTAGCATGATAAAGAAGATTCAAAGAGAGTGAGATGCCAGCTCCTTTCATTCAGTCAGTAGCTTCAAACATTTCTGGACGTTTTTCAATGGCAAAAATCAATGAATATTGTAAATGCACAAACAGTAATATCTCCACATTGCAAGGTGCAATTCTGAAATTTTTTGCTTTTTCCTGCTAATCCTGGCATGATAAAGAAGATTCAAAGAGAGTGAGATGCCAGCTCTTTTCATTTAGTCAGTAGCTTCAAACATTTCTGGTATATGAATAACATGATGTTTTTCAATGGCAAAAATCAATGAATATTGTAAATGCACAAACAGTAATTTCTCCGCATTGCAAGGTGCAATTCTGAAATTTTTTGCTTTTTCCTGCTAATCCTAGCATGATAAAGAAGATTCAAAGAGAGTGAGATGCCAGCTCCTTTCATTCAGTCAGTAGCTTCAAACATTTCAGGACGTTTTTCAATGGCAAAAATCAATGAATATTGTAAATGCACAAACAGTAATATCTCCACATTGCAACGTGCAATTCTGAAATTTTTTGCTTTTTCCTGCTCCTCTTAGCATGATAAAGAAGATTCAAAGAGAGTGAGATGCCAGCTCTTTTCATTCAGTCAGTAGCTTCAAACATTTCTGGTATATGAATAACATGATGTTTTTCAATGGCAAAAATCAATGAATATTGTAAATGCACAAACAGTAATTTCTACGCATTGCAAGGTGCAATTCTGAAATTTTTTGCTTTTTCCTGCTAATACTAGCATGATAAAGAAGATTCAAAGAGAGTGAGATGCCAGCTCCTTTCATTCAGTCAGTAGCTTCAAACATTTCTGGACGTTTTTCAATGGCAAAAATCAATGAATATTGTAAATGCACAAACAGTAATATCTCCACATTGCAAGGTGCAATTCTGAAATTTTTTGCTTTTTCCTGCTCCTCTTAGCATGATAAAGAAGATTCAAATAGAGTGAGATGCCAGCTCTATTCATTCAGTCAGTAGCTTCAAACATTTCTGGTATATGAATAACATGATGTTTTTCAATGGCAAAAATCAATGAATATTGTAAATGCACAAACAGTAATTTCTCCGCATTGCAAGGTGCAATTCTGAATTTTTTTGCTTTTTCCTGCTAATCCTAGCATGATAAAGAAGATTCAAAGAGAGTGAGATGCCAGCTCCTTTCATTCAGTCAGTAGCTTCAAACATTTCTGGACGTTTTTCAATGGCAAAAATCAATGAATATTGTAAATGCACAAACAGTAATATCTCCACATTGCAAGGTGCAATTCTGAAATTTTTTGCTTTTTCCTGCTAATCCTGGCATGATAAAGAAGATTCAAAGAGAGTGAGATGCCAGCTCTTTTCATTTAGTCAGTAGCTTCAAACATTTCTGGTATATGAATAACATGATGTTTTTCAATGGCAAAAATCAATGAATATTGTAAATGCACAAACAGTAATTTCTCCGCATTGCAAGGTGCAATTCTGAAATTTTTTGCTTTTTCCTGCTAATACTAGCATGATAAAGAAGATTCAAAGAGAGTGAGATGCCAGCTCCTTTCATTCAGTCAGTAGCTTCAAACATTTCTGGACGTTTTTCAATGGCAAAAATCAATGAATATTGTAAATGCACAAACAGTAATATCTCCACATTGCAAGGTGCAATTCTGAAATTTTTTGCTTTTTCCTGCTCCTCTTAGCATGATAAAGAAGATTCAAAGAGAGTGAGATGCCAGCTCTATTCATTCAGTCAGTAGCTTCAAACATTTCTGGTATATGAATAACATGATGTTTTTCAATGGCAAAAATCAATGAATATTGTAAATGCACAAACAGTAATTTCTCCGCATTGCAAGGTGCAATTCTGAATTTTTTTGCTTTTTCCTGCTAATCCTAGCATGATAAAGAAGATTCAAAGAGAGTGAGATGCCAGCTCCTTTCATTCAGTCAGTAGCTTCAAACATTTCTGGACGTTTTTCAATGGCAAAAATCAATGAATATTGTAAATGCACAAACAGTAATATCTCCACATTGCAAGGTGCAATTCTGAAATTTTTTGCTTTTTCCTGCTAATCCTGGCATGATAAAGAAGATTCAAAGAGAGTGAGATGCCAGCTCTTTTCATTTAGTCAGTAGCTTCAAACATTTCTGGTATATGAATAACATGATGTTTTTCAATGGCAAAAATCAATGAATATTGTAAATGCACAAACAGTAATTTCTCCGCATTGCAAGGTGCAATTCTGAAATTTTTTGCTTTTTCCTGCTAATCCTAGCATGATAAAGAAGATTCAAAGAGAGTGAGATGCCAGCTCCTTTCATTCAGTCAGTAGCTTCAAACATTTCAGGACGTTTTTCAATGGCAAAAATCAATGAATATTGTAAATGCACAAACAGTAATATCTCCACATTGCAACGTGCAATTCTGAAATTTTTTGCTTTTTCCTGCTCCTCTTAGCATGATAAAGAAGATTCAAAGAGAGTGAGATGCCAGCTCTTTTCATTCAGTCAGTAGCTTCAAACATTTCTGGTATATGAATAACATGATGTTTTTCAATGGCAAAAATCAATGAATATTGTAAATGCACAAACAGTAATTTCTACGCATTGCAAGGTGCAATTCTGAAATTTTTTGCTTTTTCCTGCTAATACTAGCATGATAAAGAAGATTCAAAGAGAGTGAGATGCCAGCTCCTTTCATTCAGTCAGTAGCTTCAAACATTTCTGGACGTTTTTCAATGGCAAAAATCAATGAATATTGTAAATGCACAAACAGTAATATCTCCACATTGCAAGGTGCAATTCTGAAATTTTTTGCTTTTTCCTGCTCCTCTTAGCATGATAAAGAAGATTCAAAGAGAGTGAGATGCCAGCTCTATTCATTCAGTCAGTAGCTTCAAACATTTCTGGTATATGAATAACATGATGTTTTTCAATGGCAAAAATCAATGAATATTGTAAATGCACAAACAGTAATTTCTCCGCATTGCAAGGTGCAATTCTGAATTTTTTTGCTTTTTCCTGCTAATCCTAGCATGATAAAGAAGATTCAAAGAGAGTGAGATGCCAGCTCCTTTCATTCAGTCAGTAGCTTCAAACATTTCTGGACGTTTTTCAATGGCAAAAATCAATGAATATTGTAAATGCACAAACAGTAATATCTCCACATTGCAAGGTGCAATTCTGAAATTTTTTGCTTTTTCCTGCTAATCCTGGCATGATAAAGAAGATTCAAAGAGAGTGAGATGCCAGCTCTTTTCATTTAGTCAGTAGCTTCAAACATTTCTGGTATATGAATAACATGATGTTTTTCAATGGCAAAAATCAATGAATATTGTAAATGCACAAACAGTAATTTCTCCGCATTGCAAGGTGCAATTCTGAAATTTTTTGCTTTTTCCTGCTAATCCTAGCATGATAAAGAAGATTCAAAGAGAGTGAGATGCCAGCTCCTTTCATTCAGTCAGTAGCTTCAAACATTTCTGGACGTTTTTCAATGGCAAAAATCAATGAATATTGTAAATGCACAAACAGTAATATCTCCACATTGCAAGGTGCAATTCTGAAATTTTTTGCTTTTTCCTGCTCCTCTTAGCATGATAAAGAAGATTCAAAGAGAGTGAGATGCCAGCTCTTTTCATTCATTCAGTAGCTTCAAACATTTCTGGTATATGAATAACATGATGTTTTTCAATGGCAAAAATCAATGAATATTGTAAATGCACAAACAGTAATTTCTCCGCATTGCAAGGTGCAATTCTGAAATTTTTTACTTTTTCCTGCTAATCCTAGCATGATAAAGAAGATTCAAAGAGAGTGAGATGCCAGCTCCTTTCATTCAGTCAGTAGCTTCAAACATTTCTGGACGTTTTTCAATGGCAAAAATCAATGAATATTGTAAATGCACAAACAGTAATATCTCCACATTGCAACGTGCAATTCTGAAATTTTTTGCTTTTTCCTGCTCCTCTTAGCATGATAAAGAAGATTCAAAGAGAGTGAGATGCCAGCTCTTTTCATTCAGTCAGTAGCTTCAAACATTTCTGGTATATGAATAACGATGTTTTTCAATGGCAAAAATCAATGAATATTGTAAATGCACAAACAGTAATTTCTCCGCATTGCAAGGTGCAATTCTGAAATTTTTTGCTTTTTCCTGCTAATCCTAGCATGATAAAGAAGATTCAAAGAGAGTGAGATGCCAGCTCCTTTCATTCAGTCAGTAGCTTCAAACATTTCTGGACGTTTTTCAATGGCAAAAATCAATGAATATTGTAAATGCACAAACAGTAATATCTCCACATTGCAAGGTGCAATTCTGAAATTTTTTGCTTTTTCCTGCTCCTCTTAGCATGATAAAGAAGATTCAAAGAGAGTGAGATGCCAGCTCTTTTCATTCAGTCAGTAGCTTCAAACATTTCTGGTATATGAATAACATGATGTTTTTCAATGGCAAAAATCAATGAATATTGTAAATGCACAAACAGTAATTTCTCCGCGTTGCAAGGTGCAATTCTGAAATTTTTTGCTTTTTCCTGCAAATCCTAGCATGATAAAGAAGATTCAAAGAGAGTGAGATGCCAGCTCCTTTCATTCAGTCAGTAGCTTCAAACATTTCTGGACGTTTTTCAATGGCAAAAATCAATGAATATTGTAAATGCACAAACAGTAATATCTCCACATTGCAAGGTGCAATTCTGAAATTTTTTGCTTTTTCCTGCTAATCCTAGCATGATAAAGAAGATTCAAAGAGAGTGAGATGCCAGCTCCTTTCATTCAGTCAGTAGCTTCAAACATTTCTGGACGTTTTTCAATGGCAAAAATCAATGAATATTGTAAATGCACAAACAGTAATATCTCCACATTGCAACGTGCAATTCTGAAATTTTTTGCTTTTTCCTGCTCCTCTTAGCATGATAAAGAAGATTCAAAGAGAGTGAGATGCCAGCTCTTTTCATTCAGTCAGTAGCTTCAAACATTTCTGGTATATGAATAACGATGTTTTTCAATGGCAAAAATCAATGAATATTGTAAATGCACAAACAGTAATTTCTCCGCATTGCAAGGTGCAATTCTGAAATTTTTTGCTTTTTCCTGCTAATCCTAGCATGATAAAGAAGATTCAAAGAGAGTGAGATGCCAGCTCCTTTCATTCAGTCAGTAGCTTCAAACATTTCTGGACGTTTTTCAATGGCAAAAATCAATGAATATTGTAAATGCACAAACAGTAATTTCTCCACATTGCAAGGTGCAATTCTGAAATTTTTTGCTTTTTCCTGCTCCTCTTAGCATGATAAAGAAGATTCAAAGAGAGTGAGATGCCAGCTCTTTTCATTCAGTCAGTAGCTTCAAACATTTCTGGTATATGAATAACATGATGTTTTTCAATGGCAAAAATCAATGAATATTGTAAATGCACAAACAGTAATTTCTCCGCGTTGCAAGGTGCAATTCTGAAATTTTTTGCTTTTTCCTGCAAATCCTAGCATGATAAAGAAGATTCAAAGAGAGTGAGATGCCAGCTCCTTTCATTCAGTCAGTAGCTTCAAACATTTCTGGACGTTTTTCAATGGCAAAAATCAATGAATATTGTAAATGCACAAACAGTAATATCTCCACATTGCAAGGTGCAATTCTGAAATTTTTTGCTTTTTCCTGCTCCTCTTAGCATGATAAAGAAGATTCAAAGAGACTGAGATGCCAGCTCTTTTCATTCAGTCAGTAGCTTCAAACATTTCTGGTATATGAATAACATGATGTTTTTCAATGGCAAAAATCAATGAATATTGTAAATGCACAAACAGTAATTTCTCCGCATTGCAAGGTGCAATTCTGAAATTTTTTGCTTTTTCCTGCTAATCCTAGCATGATAAAGAAGATTCAAAGAGAGTGAGATGCCAGCTCCTTTCATTCAGTCAGTAGCTTCAAACATTTCTGGATGTTTTTCAATGGCAAAAATCAATGAATATTGTAAATGCACAAACAGTAATATCTCAACATTGCAAGGTGCAATTCTGAAATTTTTTGCTTTTTCCTGCTCCTCTTAGCGTGATAAAGAAGATTCAAAGAGAGTGAGATGCCAGCTCTTTTCATTCAGTCAGTAGCTTCAAACATTTCTGGTATATGAATAACATGATGTTTTTCAATGGCAAAAATCAATGAATATTGTAAATGCACAAACAGTAATTTCTCCGCGTTGCAAGGTGCAATTCTGAAATTTTTTGCTTTTTCCTGCAAATCCTAGCATGATAAAGAAGATTCAAAGAGAGTGAGATGCCAGCTCCTTTCATTCAGTCAGTAGCTTCAAACATTTCTGGACGTTTTTCAATGGCAAAAATCAATGAATATTGTAAATGCACAAACAGTAATATCTCCACATTGCAAGGTGCAATTCTGAAATTTTTTGCTTTTTCCTGCTAATCCTAGCATGATAAAGAAGATTCAAAGAGAGTGAGATGCCAGCTCCTTTCATTCAGTCAGTAGCTTCAAACATTTCTGGACGTTTTTCAATGGCAAAAATCAATGAATATTGTAAATGCACAAACAGTAATATCTCCACATTGCAACGTGCAATTCTGAAATTTTTTGCTTTTTCCTGCTCCTCTTAGCATGATAAAGAAGATTCAAAGAGAGTGAGATGCCAGCTCTTTTCATTCAGTCAGTAGCTTCAAACATTTCTGGTATATGAATAACGATGTTTTTCAATGGCAAAAATCAATGAATATTGTAAATGCACAAACAGTAATTTCTCCGCATTGCAAGGTGCAATTCTGAAATTTTTTGCTTTTTCCTGCTAATCCTAGCATGATAAAGAAGATTCAAAGAGAGTGAGATGCCAGCTCCTTTCATTCAGTCAGTAGCTTCAAACATTTCTGGACGTTTTTCAATGGCAAAAATCAATGAATATTGTAAATGCACAAACAGTAATTTCTCCACATTGCAAGGTGCAATTCTGAAATTTTTTGCTTTTTCCTGCTCCTCTTAGCATGATAAAGAAGATTCAAAGAGAGTGAGATGCCAGCTCTTTTCATTCAGTCAGTAGCTTCAAACATTTCTGGTATATGAATAACATGATGTTTTTCAATGGCAAAAATCAATGAATATTGTAAATGCACAAACAGTAATTTCTCCGCGTTGCAAGGTGCAATTCTGAAATTTTTTGCTTTTTCCTGCAAATCCTAGCATGATAAAGAAGATTCAAAGAGAGTGAGATGCCAGCTCCTTTCATTCAGTCAGTAGCTTCAAACATTTCTGGACGTTTTTCAATGGCAAAAATCAATGAATATTGTAAATGCACAAACAGTAATATCTCCACATTGCAAGGTGCAATTCTGAAATTTTTTGCTTTTTCCTGCTCCTCTTAGCATGATAAAGAAGATTCAAAGAGACTGAGATGCCAGCTCTTTTCATTCAGTCAGTAGCTTCAAACATTTCTGGTATATGAATAACATGATGTTTTTCAATGGCAAAAATCAATGAATATTGTAAATGCACAAACAGTAATTTCTCCGCATTGCAAGGTGCAATTCTGAAATTTTTTGCTTTTTCCTGCTAATCCTAGCATGATAAAGAAGATTCAAAGAGAGTGAGATGCCAGCTCCTTTCATTCAGTCAGTAGCTTCAAACATTTCTGGATGTTTTTCAATGGCAAAAATCAATGAATATTGTAAATGCACAAACAGTAATATCTCCACATTGCAAGGTGCAATTCTGAAATTTTTTGCTTTTTCCTGCTCCTCTTAGCGTGATAAAGAAGATTCAAAGAGAGTGAGATGCCAGCTCTTTTCATTCAGTCAGTAGCTTCAAACATTTCTGGTATATGAATAACATGATGTTTTTCAATGGCAAAAATCAATGAATATTGTAAATGCACAAACAGTAATTTCTCCGCATTGCAAGGTGCAATTCTGAAATTTTTTGCTTTTTCCTGCTAATCCTAGCATGATAAAGAAGATTCAAAGAGAGTGAGATGCCAGCTCCTTTCATTCAGTCAGTAGCTTCAAACATTTCTGGACGTTTTTCAATGGCAAAAATCAATGAATATTGTAAATGCACAAACAGTAATATCTCCACATTGCAAGGTGCAATTCTGAAATTTTTTGCTTTTTCCTGCTAATCCTGGCATGATAAAGAAGATTCAAAGAGAGTGAGATGCCAGCTCTTTTCATTCAGTCAGTAGCTTCAAACATTTCTGGTATATGAATAACATGATGTTTTTCAATGGCAAAAATCAATGAATATTGTAAATGCACAAACAGTAATTTCTCCGCATTGCAAGGTGCAATTCTGAAATTTTTTGCTTTTTCCTGCTAATCCTAGCATGATAAAGAAGATTCCAAGAGAGTGAGATGCCAGCTCCTTTCATTCAGTCAGTAGCTTCAAACATTTCTGGACGTTTTTCAATGGCAAAAATCAATGAATATTGTAAATGCACAAACAGTAATATCTCCACATTGCAACGTGCAATTCTGAAATTTTTTGCTTTTTCCTGCTCCTCTTAGCATGATAAAGAAGATTCAAAGAGAGTGAGATGCCAGCTCTTTTCATTCAGTCAGTAGCTTCAATCATTTCTGGTATATGAATAACGATGTTTTTCAATGGCAAAAATCAATGAATATTGTAAATGCACAAACAGTAATTTCTCCGCATTGCAAGGTGCAATTCTGAAATTTTTTGCTTTTTCCTGCTAATCCTAGCATGATAAAGAAGATTCAAAGAGAGTGAGATGCCAGCTCCTTTCATTCAGTCAGTAGCTTCAAACATTTCTGGACGTTTTTCAATGGCAAAAATCAATGAATATTGTAAATGCACAAACAGTAATATCTCCACATTGCAAGGTGCAATTCTGAAATTTTTTGCTTTTTCCTGCTCCTCTTAGCATGATAAAGAAGATTCAAAGAGAGTGAGATGCCAGCTCTTTTCATTCAGTCAGTAGCTTCAAACATTTCTGGTATATGAATAACATGATGTTTTTCAATGGCAAAAATCAATGAATATTGTAAATGCACAAACAGTAATTTCTCCGCATTGCAAGGTGAAATTCTGAAATTTTTTGCTTTTTCCTGCTAATCCTAGCATGATAAAGAAGATTCAAAGAGAGTGAGATGCCAGCTCCTTTCATTCAGTCAGTAGCTTCAAACAATTCTGGACGTTTTTCAATGGCAAAAATCAATGAATATTGTAAATGCACAAACAGTAATATCTCCACATTGCAACGTGCAATTCTGAAATTTTTTGCTTTTTCCTGCTCCTCTTAGCATGATAAAGAAGATTCAAAGAGAGTGAGATGCCAGCTCTTTTCATTCAGTCAGTAGCTTCAAACATTTCTGGTATATGAATAACATGATGTTTTTCAATGGCAAAAATCAATGAATATTGTAAATGCACAAACAGTAATTTCTCCGCAGTGCAAGGTGCAATTCTGAAATTTTTTGCTTTTTCCTGCTAATCCTAGCATGATAAAGAAGATTCAAAGAGAGTGAGATGCCAGCTCCTTTCATTCAGTCAGTAGCTTCAAACATTTCTGGACGTTTTTCAATGGCAAAAATCAATGAATATTGTAAATGCACAAACAGTAATATCTCCACATTGCAAGGTGCAATTCTGAAATTTTTTGCTTTTTCCTGCTCCTCTTAGCATGATAAAGAAGATTCAAAGAGAGTGAGATGCCAGCTCTTTTCATTCAGTCAGTAGCTTCAAA
Source organism: Phyllobates terribilis (assembly GCF_046119375.1). Taxonomy (NCBI): domain Eukaryota; kingdom Metazoa; phylum Chordata; class Amphibia; order Anura; family Dendrobatidae; genus Phyllobates; species Phyllobates terribilis. The sequence continues at coordinate 2,862,247 of NW_027362937.1, read as the reverse complement.
CATTTCTGGTATATGAATAACATGATGTTTTTCAATGGCAAAAATCAATGAATATTGTAAATGCACAAACAGTAATTTCTCCGCATTGCAAGGTGCAATTCTGAAATTTTTTGCTTTTTCCTGCTAATCCTAGCATGATAAAGAAGATTCAAAGAGAGTGAGATGCCAGCTCCTTTCATTCAGTCAGTAGCTTCAAACAATTCTGGACGTTTTTCAATGGCAAAAATCAATGAATATTGTAAATGCACAAACAGTAATATCTCCACATTGCAAGGTGCAATTCTGAAATTTTTTGCTTTTTCCTGCTCCTCTTAGCATGATAAAGAAGATTCAAAGAGAGTGAGATGCCAGCTCTTTTCATTCAGTCAGTAGCTTCAAACATTTCTGGTATATGAATAACATGATGTTTTTCAATGGCAAAAATCAATGAATATTGTAAATGCACAAACAGTAATTTCTCCGCATTGCAAGGTGCAATTCTGAAATTTTTTGCTTTTTCCTGCTAATCCTAGCATGATAAAGAAGATTCAAAGAGAGTGAGATGCCAGCTCCTTTCATTCAGTCAGTAGCTTCAAACAATTCTGGACGTTTTTCAATGGCAAAAATCAATGAATATTGTAAATGCACAAACAGTAATATCTCCACATTCCAACGTGCAATTCTGAAATTTTTTGCTTTTTCCTGCTCCTCTTAGCATGATAAAGAAGATTCAAAGAGAGTGAGATGCCAGCTCTTTTCATTCAGTCAGTAGCTTCAAACATTTCTGGTATATGAATAACATGATGTTTTTCAATGGCAAAAATCAATGAATATTGTAAATGCACAAACAGTAATTTCTCCGCAGTGCAAGGTGCAATTCTGAAATTTTTTGCTTTTTCCTGCTAATCCTAGCATGATAAAGAAGATTCAAAGAGAGTGAGATGCCAGCTCCTTTCATTCAGTCAGTAGCTTCAAACATTTCTGGATGTTTTTCAATGGCAAAAATCAATGAATATTGTAAATGCACAAACAGTAATATCTCCACATTGCAAGGTGCAATTCTGAAATTTTTTGCTTTTTCCTGCTCCTCTTAGCATGATAAAGAAGATTCAAAGAGAGTGAGATGCCAGCTCTTTTCATTCAGTCAGTAGCTTCAAACATTTCTGGTATATGAATAACATGATGTTTTTCAATGGCAAAAATCAATGAATATTGTAAATGCACAAACAGTAATTTCTCCGCATTGCAAGGTGCAATTCTGAAATTTTTTGCTTTTTCCTGCTAATCCTAGCATGATAAAGAAGATTCAAAGAGAGTGAGATGCCAGCTCCTTGCATTCAGTCAGTAGCTTCAAACATTTCTGGACGTTTTTCAATGGCAAAAATCAATGAATATTGTAAATGCACAAACAGTAATATCTCCACATTGCAACGTGCAATTCTGAAATTTTTTGCTTTTTCCTGCTCCTCTTAGCATGATAAAGAAGATTCAAAGAGAGTGAGATGCCAGCTCTTTTCATTCAGTCAGTAGCTTCAAACATTTCTGGTATATGAATAACATGATGTTTTTCAATGGCAAAAATCAATGAATATTGTAAATGCACAAACAGTAATTTCTCCGCATTGCAAGGTGCAATTCTGAAATTTTTTGCTTTTTCCTGCTAATCCTAGCATGATAAAGAAGATTCAAAGAGAGTGAGATGCCAGCTCCTTTCATTCAGTCAGTAGCTTCAAACATTTCTGGATGTTTTTCAATGGCAAAAATCAATGAATATTGTAAATGCACAAACAGTAATATCTCCACATTGCAAGGTGCAATTCTGAAATTTTTTGCTTTTTCCTGCTCCTCTTAGCATGATAAAGAAGATTCAAAGAGAGTGAGATGCCAGCTCTTTTCATTCAGTCAGTAGCTTCAAACATTTCTGGTATATGAATAACATGATGTTTTTCAATGGCAAAAATCAATGAATATTGTAAATGCACAAACAGTAATTTCTCCACATTGCAAGGTGCAATTCTGAAATTTTTTGCTTTTTCCTGCTAATCCTAGCATGATAAAGAAGATTCAAAGAGAGTGAGATGCCAGCTCCTTTCATTCAGTCAGTAGCTTCAAACATTTCTGGACGTTTTTCAATGGCAAAAATCAATGAATATTGTAAATGCACAAACAGTAATATCTCCACATTGCAAGGTGCAATTCTGAAATTTTTTGCTTTTTCCTGCTCCTCTTAGCATGATAAAGAAGATTCAAAGAGAGTGAGATGCCAGCTCTTTTCATTCAGTCAGTAGCTTCAAACATTTCTGGTATATGAATAACATGATGTTTTTCAATGGCAAAAATCAATGAATATTGTAAATGCACAAACAGTAATTTCTCCGCATTGCAAGGTGAAATTCTGAAATTTTTTGCTTTTTCCTGCTAATCCTAGCATGATAAAGAAGATTCAAAGAGAGTGAGATGCCAGCTCCTTTCATTCAGTCAGTAGCTTCAAACAATTCTGGACGTTTTTCAATGGCAAAAATCAATGAATATTGTAAATGCACAAACAGTAATATCTCCACATTGCAACGTGCAATTCTGAAATTTTTTGCTTTTTCCTGCTCCTCTTAGCATGATAAAGAAGATTCAAAGAGAGTGAGATGCCAGCTCTTTTCATTCAGTCAGTAGCTTCAAACATTTCTGGTATATGAATAACATGATGTTTTTCAATGGCAAAAATCAATGAATATTGTAAATGCACAAACAGTAATTTCTCCGCAGTGCAAGGTGCAATTCTGAAATTTTTTGCTTTTTCCTGCTAATCCTAGCATGATAAAGAAGATTCAAAGAGAGTGAGATGCCAGCTCCTTTCATTCAGTCAGTAGCTTCAAACATTTCTGGACGTTTTTCAATGGCAAAAATCAATGAATATTGTAAATGCACAAACAGTAATATCTCCACATTGCAAGGTGCAATTCTGAAATTTTTTGCTTTTTCCTGCTCCTCTTAGCATGATAAAGAAGATTCAAAGAGAGTGAGATGCCAGCTCTTTTCATTCAGTCAGTAGCTTCAAACATTTCTGGTATATGAATAACATGATGTTTTTCAATGGCAAAAATCAATGAATATTGTAAATGCACAAACAGTAATTTCTCCGCATTGCAAGGTGCAATTCTGAAATTTTTTGCTTTTTCCTGCTAATCCTAGCATGATAAAGAAGATTCAAAGAGAGTGAGATGCCAGCTCCTTTCATTCAGTCAGTAGCTTCAAACAATTCTGGACGTTTTTCAATGGCAAAAATCAATGAATATTGTAAATGCACAAACAGTAATATCTCCACATTGCAAGGTGCAATTCTGAAATTTTTTGCTTTTTCCTGCTCCTCTTAGCATGATAAAGAAGATTCAAAGAGAGTGAGATGCCAGCTCTTTTCATTCAGTCAGTAGCTTCAAACATTTCTGGTATATGAATAACATGATGTTTTTCAATGGCAAAAATCAATGAATATTGTAAATGCACAAACAGTAATTTCTCCGCATTGCAAGGTGCAATTCTGAAATTTTTTGCTTTTTCCTGCTAATCCTAGCATGATAAAGAAGATTCAAAGAGAGTGAGATGCCAGCTCCTTTCATTCAGTCAGTAGCTTCAAACAATTCTGGACGTTTTTCAATGGCAAAAATCAATGAATATTGTAAATGCACAAACAGTAATATCTCCCCATTGCAACGTGCAATTCTGAAATTTTTTGCTTTTTCCTGCTCCTCTTAGCATGATAAAGAAGATTCAAAGAGAGTGAGATGCCAGCTCTTTTCATTCAGTCAGTAGCTTCAAACATTTCTGGTATATGAATAACATGATGTTTTTCAATGGCAAAAATCAATGAATATTGTAAATGCACAAACAGTAATTTCTCCGCAGTGCAAGGTGCAATTCTGAAATTTTTTGCTTTTTCCTGCTAATCCTAGCATGATAAAGAAGATTCAAAGAGAGTGAGATGCCAGCTCCTTTCATTCAGTCAGTAGCTTCAAACATTTCTGGATGTTTTTCAATGGCAAAAATCAATGAATATTGTAAATGCACAAACAGTAATATCTCCACATTGCAAGGTGCAATTCTGAAATTTTTTGCTTTTTCCTGCTCCTCTTAGCATGATAAAGAAGATTCAAAGAGAGTGAGATGCCAGCTCTTTTCATTCAGTCAGTAGCTTCAAACATTTCTGGTATATGAATAACATGATGTTTTTCAATGGCAAAAATCAATGAATATTGTAAATGCACAAACAGTAATTTCTCCGCATTGCAAGGTGCAATTCTGAAATTTTTTGCTTTTTCCTGCTAATCCTAGCATGATAAAGAAGATTCAAAGAGAGTGAGATGCCAGCTCCTTGCATTCAGTCAGTAGCTTCAAACATTTCTCGACGTTTTTCAATGGCAAAAATCAATGAATATTGTAAATGCACAAACAGTAATATCTCCACATTGCAACGTGCAATTCTGAAATTTTTTGCTTTTTCCTGCTCCTCTTAGCATGATAAAGAAGATTCAAAGAGAGTGAGATGCCAGCTCTTTTCATTCAGTCAGTAGCTTCAAACATTTCTGGTATATGAATAACATGATGTTTTTCAATGGCAAAAATCAATGAATATTGTAAATGCACAAACAGTAATTTCTCCGCATTGCAAGGTGCAATTCTGAAATTTTTTGCTTTTTCCTGCTAATCCTAGCATGATAAAGAAGATTCAAAGAGAGTGAGATGCCAGCTCCTTTCATTCAGTCAGTAGCTTCAAACATTTCTGGATGTTTTTCAATGGCAAAAATCAATGAATATTGTAAATGCACAAACAGTAATATCTCCACATTGCAAGGTGCAATTCTGAAATTTTTTGCTTTTTCCTGCTCCTCTTAGCATGATAAAGAAGATTCAAAGAGAGTGAGATGCCAGCTCTTTTCATTCAGTCAGTAGCTTCAAACATTTCTGGTATATGAATAACATGATGTTTTTCAATGGCAAAAATCAATGAATATTGTAAATGCACAAACAGTAATTTCTCCACATTGCAAGGTGCAATTCTGAAATTTTTTGCTTTTTCCTGCTAATCCTAGCATGATAAAGAAGATTCAAAGAGAGTGAGATGCCAGCTCCTTTCATTCAGTCAGTAGCTTCAAACATTTCTGGACGTTTTTCAATGGCAAAAATCAATGAATATTGTAAATGCACAAACAGTAATATCTCCACATTGCAACGTGCAATTCTGAAATTTTTTGCTTTTTCCTGCTCCTCTTAGCATGATAAAGAAGATTCAAAGAGAGTGAGATGCCAGTTCTTTTCATTCAGTCAGTAGCTTCAAACATTTCTGGTATATGAATAACATGATGTTTTTCAATGGCAAAAATCAATGAATATTGTAAATGCACAAACAATAATTTCTCCGCATTGCAAGGTGCAATTCTGAAATTTTTTGCTTTTTCCTGCTAATCCTAGCATGATAAAGAAGATTCAAAGAGAGTGAGATGCCAGCTCCTTTCATTCAGTCAGTAGGTTCAAACATTTCTGGACGTTTTTCAATGGCAAAAATCAATGAATATTGAAAATGCACAAACAGTAATATCTCCACATTGCATGGTGCAATTCTGAAATTTTTTGCTTTTTCCTGCTCCTCTTAGCATGATAAAGAAGATTCAAAGAGAGTGAGATGCCAGCTCTTTTCATTCAGTCAGTAGCTTCAAACATTTCTGGTATATGAATAACATGATGTTTTTCAATGGCAAAAATCAATGAATATTGTAAATGCACAAACAGTAATTTCTCCGCATTGCAAGGTGCAATTCTGAAATTTTTTGCTTTTTCCTGCTAATCCTAGCATGATAAAGAAGATTCAAAGAGAGTGAGATGCCAGCTCCTTTCATTCAGTCAGTAGCTTCAAACATTTCTGGACGTTTTTCAATGGCAAAAATCAATGAATATTGTAAATGCACAAACAGTAATATCTCCACATTGCAAGGTGCAATTCTGGATTTTTTCCTTTTTCCTGCTCCTCTTAGCATGATAAAGATTAAAAGAGAGTGAGATGCCAGCTCTTTTCATTCAGTCAGTAGCTTCAAACATTTCTGGTATATGAATAACATGATGTTTTTCAATGGCAAAAATCAATGAATATTGTAAATGCACAAACAGTAATTTCTCCGCATTGCAAGGTGCAATTCTGAAATTTTTTGCTTTTTCCTGCTAATCCTAGCATGATAAAGAAGATTCAAAGAGAGTGAGATGCCAGCTCCTTTCATTCAGTCAGTAGCTTCAAACAATTCTGGACGTTTTTCAATGGCAAAAATCAATGAATATTGTAAATGCACAAACAGTAATATCTCCACATTGCAACGTGCAATTCTGAAATTTTTTGCTTTTTCCTGCTCCTCTTAGCATGATAAAGAAGATTCAAAGAGAGTGAGATGCCAGCTCTTTTCATTCAGTCAGTAGCTTCAAACATTTCTGGTATATGAATAACATGATGTTTTTCAATGGCAAAAATCAATGAATATTGTAAATGCACAAACAGTAATTTCTCTGCAGTGCAAGGTGCAATTCTGAAATTTTTTGCTTTTTCCTGCTAATCCTAGCATGATAAAGAAGATTCAAAGAGAGTGAGATGCCAGCTCCTTTCATTCAGTCAGTAGGTTCAAACATTTCTGGACGTTTTTCAATGGCAAAAATCAATGAATATTGTAAATGCACAAACAGTAATATCTCCACATTGCAAGGTGCAATTCTGAATTTTTTCCTTTTTCCTGCTCCTCTTAGCATGATAAAGATTAAAAGAGAGTGAGATGCCAGCTCTTTTCATTCAGTCAGTAGCTTCAAACATTTCTGGTATATGAATAACATGATGTTTTTCAATGGCAAAAATCAATGAATATTGTAAATGCACAAACAGTAATTTCTCCGCATTGCAAGGTGCAATTCTGAAATTTTTTGCTTTTTCCTGCTAATCCTAGCATGATAAAGAAGATTCAAAGAGAGTGAGATGCCAGCACCTTTCATTCAGTCAGTAGCTTCAAACATTTCTGGACGTTTTTCAATGGCAAAAATCAATGAATATTGTAAATGCACAAACAGTAATATCTCCACATTGCAAGGTGCAATTCTGAAATTTTTTGCTTTTTCCTGCTAATCCTGGCATGATAAAGAAGATTCAAAGAGAGTGAGATGCCAGCTCTTTTCATTCAGTCAGTAGCTTCAAACATTTCTGGTATATGAATAACATGATGTTTTTCAATGGCAAAAATCAATGAATATTGTAAATGCACAAACAGTAATTTCTCCGCATTGCAAGCTGCAATTCTGAAATTTTTTGCTTTTTCCTGCTAATCCTAGCATGATAAAGAAGATTCAAAGAGAGTGAGATGCCAGCTCCTTTCATTCAGTCAGTAGCTTCAAACAATTCTGGACGTTTTTCAATGGCAAAAATCAATGAATATTGTAAATGCACAAACAGTAATATCTCCACATTGCAACGTGCAATTCTGAAATTTTTTGCTTTTTCCTGCTCCTCTTAGCATGATAAAGAAGATTCAAAGAGAGTGAGATGCCAGCTCTTTTCATTCAGTCAGTAGCTTCAAACATTTCTGGTATATGAATAACATGATGTTTTTCAATGGCAAAAATCAATGAATATTGTAAATGCACAAACAGTAATTTCTCTGCAGTGCAAGGTGCAATTCTGAAATTTTTTGCTTTTTCCTGCTAATCCTAGCATGATAAAGAAGATTCAAAGAGAGTGAGATGCCAGCTCCTTTCATTCAGTCAGTAGCTTCAAACATTTCTGGATGTTTTTCAATGGCAAAAATCAATGAATATTGTAAATGCACAAACAGTAATATCTCCACATTGCAAGGTGCAATTCTGAAATTTTTTGCTTTTTCCTGCTCCTCTTAGCATGATAAAGAAGATTCAAAGAGAGTGAGATGCCAGCTCTTTTCATTCAGTCAGTAGCTTCAAACATTTCTGGTATATGAATAACATGATGTTTTTCAATGGCAAAAATCAATGAATATTGTAAATGCACAAACAGTAATTTCTCCGCATTGCAAGGTGCAATTCTGAAATTTTTTGCTTTTTCCTGCTAATCCTAGCATGATAAAGAAGATTCAAAGAGAGTGAGATGCCAGCTCCTTTCATTCAGTCAGTAGCTTCAAACAATTCTGGACGTTTTTCAATGGCAAAAATCAATGAATATTGTAAATGCACAAACAGTAATATCTCCACATTGCAACGTGCAATTCTGAAATTTTTTGCTTTTTCCTGCTCCTCTTAGCATGATAAAGAAGATTCAAAGAGAGTGAGATGCCAGCTCTTTTCATTCAGTCAGTAGCTTCAAACATTTCTGGTATATGAATAACATGATGTTTTTCAATGGCAAAAATCAATGAATATTGTAAATGCACAAACAGTAATTTCTCTGCAGTGCAAGGTGCAATTCTGAAATTTTTTGCTTTTTCCTGCTAATCCTAGCATGATAAAGAAGATTCAAAGAGAGTGAGATGCCAGCTCCTTTCATTCAGTCAGTAGCTTCAAACATTTCTGGATGTTTTTCAATGGCAAAAATCAATGAATATTGTAAATGCACAAACAGTAATATCTCCACATTGCAAGGTGCAATTCTGAAATTTTTTGCTTTTTCCTGCTCCTCTTAGCATGATAAAGAAGATTCAAAGAGAGTGAGATGCCAGCTCTTTTCATTCAGTCAGTAGCTTCAAGCATTTCTGGTATATGAATAACATGATGTTTTTCAATGGCAAAAATCAATGAATATTGTAAATGCACAAACAGTAATTTCTCCGCATTGCAAGGTGCAATTCTGAAATTTTTTGCTTTTTCCTGCTAATCCTAGCATGATAAAGAAGATTCAAAGAGAGTGAGATGCCAGCTCCTTGCATTCAGTCAGTAGCTTCAAACATTTCTGGACGTTTTTCAATGGCAAAAATCAATGAATATTGTAAATGCACAAACAGTAATATCTCCACATTGCAACGTGCAATTCTGAAATTTTTTGCTTTTTCCTGCTCCTCTTAGCATGATAAAGAATATTCAAAGAGAGTGAGATGCCAGCTCTTTTCATTCAGTCAGTAGCTTCAAACATTTCTGGTATATGAATAACATGATGTTTTTCAATGGCAAAAATCAATGAATATTGTAAATGCACAAACAGTAATTTCTCCGCATTGCAAGGTGCAATTCTGAAATTTTTTGCTTTTTCCTGCTAATCCTAGCATGATAAAGAAGATTCAAAGAGAGTGAGATGCCAGCTCCTTTCATTCAGTCAGTAGCTTCAAACATTTCTGGATGTTTTTCAATGGCAAAAATCAATGAATATTGTAAATGCACAAACAGTAATATCTCCACATTGCAAGGTGCAATTCTGAAATTTTTTGCTTTTTCCTGCTCCTCTTAGCATGATAAAGAAGATTCAAAGAGAGTGAGATGCCAGCTCTTTTCATTCAGTCAGTAGCTTCAAACATTTCTGGTATATGAATAACATGATGTTTTTCAATGGCAAAAATCAATGAATATTGTAAATGCACAAACAGTAATTTCTCCACATTGCAAGGTGCAATTCTGAAATTTTTTGCTTTTTCCTGCTAATCCTAGCATGATAAAGAAGATTCAAAGAGAGTGAGATGCCAGCTCCTTTCATTCAGTCAGTAGCTTCAAACATTTCTGGACGTTTTTCAATGGCAAAAATCAATGAATATTGTAAATGCACAAACAGTAATATCTCCACATTGCAACGTGCAATTCTGAAATTTTTTGCTTTTTCCTGCTCCTCTTAGCATGATAAAGAAGATTCAAAGAGAGTGAGATGCCAGTTCTTTTCATTCAGTCAGTAGCTTCAAACATTTCTGGTATATGAATAACATGATGTTTTTCAATGGCAAAAATCAATGAATATTGTAAATGCACAAACAGTAATTTCTCCGCATTGCAAGGTGCAATTCTGAAATTTTTTGCTTTTTCCTGCTAATCCTAGCATGATAAAGAAGATTCAAAGAGAGTGAGATGCCAGCTCCTTTCATTCAGTCAGTAGCTTCAAACATTTCTGGATGTTTTTCAATGGCAAAAATCAATGAATATTGTAAATGCACAAACAGTAATATCTCCACATTGCAAGGTGCAATTCTGAAATTTTTTGCTTTTTCCTGCTCCTCTTAGCATGATAAAGAAGATTCAAAGAGAGTGAGATGCCAGCTCTTTTCATTCAGTCAGTAGCTTCAAACATTTCTGGTATATGAATAACATGATGTTTTTCAATGGCAAAAATCAATGAATATTGTAAATGCACAAACAGTAATTTCTCCAAATTGCAAGGTGCAATTCTGAAATTTTTGGCTTTTTCCTGCTAATCCTAGCATGATAAAGAAGATTCAAAGAGAGTGAGATGCCAGCTCCTTTCATTCAGTCAGTAGCTTCAAACATTTCTGGACGTTTTTCAATGGCAAAAATCAATGAATATTGTAAATGCACAAACAGTAATATCTCCACATTGCAACGTGCAATTCTGAAATTTTTTGCTTTTTCCTGCTCCTCTTAGCATGATAAAGAAGATTCAAAGAGAGTGAGATGCCAGTTCTTTTCATTCAGTCAGTAGCTTCAAACATTTCTGGTATATGAATAACATGATGTTTTTCAATGGCAAAAATCAATGAATATTGTAAATGCACAAACAGTAATTTCTCCGCATTGCAAGGTGCAATTCTGAAATTTTTTGCTTTTTCCTGCTAATCCTAGCATGATAAAGAAGATTCAAAGAGAGTGAGATGCCAGCTCCTTGCATTCAGTCAGTAGCTTCAAACATTTCTGGACGTTTTTCAATGGCAAAAATCAATGAATATTGTAAATGCACAAACAGTAATATCTCCACATTGCAACGTGCAATTCTGAAATTTTTTGCTTTTTCCTGCTCCTCTTAGCATGATAAAGAAGATTCAAAGAGAGTGAGATGCCAGCTCTTTTCATTCAGTCAGTAGCTTCAAACATTTCTGGTATATGAATAACATGATGTTTTTCAATGGCAAAAATCAATGAATATTGTAAATGCACAAACAGTAATTTCTCCGCATTGCAAGGTGCAATTCTGAAATTTTTTGCTTTTTCCTGCTAATCCTAGCATGATAAAGAAGATTCAAAGAGAGTGAGATGCCAGCTCCTTTCATTCAGTCAGTAGCTTCAAACATTTCTGGATGTTTTTCAATGGCAAAAATCAATGAATATTGTAAATGCACAAACAGTAATATCTCCACATTGCAAGGTGCAATTCTGAAATTTTTTGCTTTTTCCTGCTCCTCTTAGCATGATAAAGAAGATTCAAAGAGAGTGAGATGCCAGCTCTTTTCATTCAGTCAGTAGCTTCAAACATTTCTGGTATATGAATAACATGATGTTTTTCAATGGCAAAAATCAATGAATATTGTAAATGCACAAACAGTAATTTCTCCACATTGCAAGGTGCAATTCTGAAATTTTTTGCTTTTTCCTGCTAATCCTAGCATGATAAAGAAGATTCAAAGAGAGTGAGATGCCAGCTCCTTTCATTCAGTCAGTAGCTTCAAACATTTCTGGACGTTTTTCAATGGCAAAAATCAATGAATATTGTAAATGCACAAACAGTAATATCTCCACATTGCAACGTGCAATTCTGAAATTTTTTGCTTTTTCCTGCTCCTCTTAGCATGATAAAGAAGATTCAAAGAGAGTGAGATGCCAGTTCTTTTCATTCAGTCAGTAGCTTCAAACATTTCTGGTATATGAATAACATGATGTTTTTCAATGGCAAAAATCAATGAATATTGTAAATGCACAAACAGTAATTTCTCCGCATTGCAAGGTGCAATTCTGAAATTTTTTGCTTTTTCCTGCTAATCCTAGCATGATAAAGAAGATTCAAAGAGAGTGAGATGCCAGCTCCTTTCATTCAGTCAGTAGGTTCAAACATTTCTGGACGTTTTTCAATGGCAAAAATCAATGAATATTGAAAATGCACAAACAGTAATATCTCCACATTGCATGGTGCAATTCTGAAATTTTTTGCTTTTTCCTGATCCTCTTAGCATGATAAAGAAGATTCAAAGAGAGTGAGATGCCAGCTCTTTTCATTCAGTCAGTAGCTTCAAACATTTCTGGTATATGAATAACATGATGTTTTTCAATGGCAAAAATCAATGAATATTGTAAATGCACAAACAGTAATTTCTCCGCATTGCAAGGTGCAATTCTGAAATTTTTTGCTTTTTCCTGCTAATCCTAGCATGATAAAGAAGATTCAAAGAGAGTGAGATGCCAGCTCCTTTCATTCAGTCAGTAGCTTCAAACATTTCTGGACGTTTTTCAATGGCAAAAATCAATGAATATTGTAAATGCACAAACAGTAATATCTCCACATTGCAAGGTGCAATTCTGAAATTTTTTGCTTTTTCCTGCTCCTCTTAGCATGATAAAGAAGATTCAAAGAGAGTGAGATGCCAGCTCTTTTCATTCAGTCAGTAGCTTCAAACATTTCTGGACGTTTTTCAATGGCAAAAATCAATGAATATTGTAAATGCACAAACAGTAATATCTCCACATTGCAAGGTGCAATTCTGAAATTTTTTGCTTTTTCCTGCTAATCCTGGCATGATAAAGAAGATTCAAAGAGAGTGAGATGCCAGCTCTTTTCATTCAGTCAGTAGCTTCAAACATTTCTGGTATATGAATAACATGATGTTTTTCAATGGCAAAAATCAATGAATATTGTAAATGCACAAACAGTAATTTCATCGCATTGCAAGGTGCAATTCTGAAAATTTTTGCTTTTTCCTGCTAATCCTAGCATGATAAAGAAGATTCAAAGAGAGTGAGATGCCAGCTCCTTTCATTCAGTCAGTAGCTTCAAACATTTCTGGACGTTTTTCAATGTCAAAAATCAATGAATATTGTAAATGCACAAACAGTAATATCTCCACATTGCAAGGTGCAATTCTGAAATTTTTTGCTTTTTCCTGCTCCTCTTAGCATGATAAAGAAGATTCAAAGAGAGTGAGATGCCAGCTCTTTTCATTCAGTCAGTAGCTTCAAACATTTCTGGTATATGAATAACATGATGTTTTTCAATGGTAAAAATCAATGAATATTGTAAATGCACAAACAGTAATTTCTCCGCATTGCAAGGTGCAATTCTGAAATTTTTTGCTTTTTCCTGCTAATCCTAGCATGATAAAGAAGATTCAAAGAGAGTGAGATGCCAGCTCCTTTCATTCAGTCAGTAGCTTCAAACATTTCTGGACGTTTTTCAATGGCAAAAATCAATGAATATTGTAAATGCACAAACAGTAATATCTCCACATTGCAAGGTGCAATTCTGAAATTTTTTGCTTTTTCCTGCTAATCCTGGCATGATAAAGAAGATTCAAAGAGAGTGAGATGCCAGCTCTTTTCATTCAGTCAGTAGCTTCAAACATTTCTGGTATATGAATAACATGATGTTTTTCAATGGCAAAAATCAATGAATATTGTAAATGCACAAACAGTAATTTCTCCGCATTGCAAGGTGCAATTCTGAAATTTTTTGCTTTTTCCTGCTAATCCTAGCATGATAAAGAAGATTCCAAGAGAGTGAGATGCCAGCTCCTTTCATTCAGTCAGTAGCTTCAAACATTTCTGGACGTTTTTCAATGGCAAAAATCAATGAATATTGTAAATGCACAAACAGTAATATCTCCACATTGCAACGTGCAATTCTGAAATTTTTTGCTTTTTCCTGCTCCTCTTAGCATGATAAAGAAGATTCAAAGAGAGTGAGATGCCAGCTCTTTTCATTCAGTCAGTAGCTTCAAACATTTCTGGTATATGAATAACGATGTTTTTCAATGGCAAAAATCAATGAATATTGTAAATGCACAAACAGTAATTTCTCCGCATTGCAAGGTGCAATTCTGAAATTTTTTGCTTTTTCCTGCTAATCCTAGCATGATAAAGAAGATTCAAAGAGAGTGAGATGCCAGCTCCTTTCATTCAGTCAGTAGCTTCAAACATTTCTGGACGTTTTTCAATGGCAAAAATCAATGAATATTGTAAATGCACAAACAGTAATATCTCCACATTGCAAGGTGCAATTCTGAAATTTTTTGCTTTTTCCTGCTCCTCTTAGCATGATAAAGAAGATTCAAAGAGAGTGAGATGCCAGCTCTTTTCATTCAGTCAGTAGCTTCAAACATTTCTGGTATATGAATAACATGATGTTTTTCAATGGCAAAAATCAATGAATATTGTAAATGCACAAACAGTAATTTCTCCGCATTGCAAGGTGCAATTCTGAAATTTTTTGCTTTTTCCTGCTAATCCTAGCATGATAAAGAAGATTCAAAGAGAGTGAGATGCCAGCTCCTTTCATTCAGTCAGTAGCTTCAAACAATTCTGGACGTTTTTCAATGGCAAAAATCAATGAATATTGTAAATGCACAAACAGTAATATCTCCACATTGCAACGTGCAATTCTGAAATTTTTTGCTTTTTCCTGCTCCTCTTAGCATGATAAAGAAGATTCAAAGAGAGTGAGATGCCAGCTCTTTTCATTCAGTCAGTAGCTTCAAACATTTCTGGTATATGAATAACATGATGTTTTTCAATGGCAAAAATCAATGAATATTGTAAATGCACAAACAGTAATTTCTCCGCATTGCAAGGTGCAATTCTGAAATTTTTTGCTTTTTCCTGCTAATCCTAGCATGATAAAGAAGATTCAAAGAGAGTGAGATGCCAGCTCCTTGCATTCAGTCAGTAGCTTCAAACATTTCTGGACGTTTTTCAATGGTAAAAATCAATGAATATTGTAAATGCACAAACAGTAATATCTCCACATTGCAACGTGCAATTCTGAAATTTTTTGCTTTTTCCTGCTCCTCTTAGCATGATAAAGAAGATTCAAAGAGAGTGAGATGCCAGCTCTTTTCATTCAGTCAGTAGCTTCAAACATTTCTGGTATATGAATAACATGATGTTTTTCAATGGCAAAAATCAATGAATATTGTAAATGCACAAACAGTAATTTCTCCACATTGCAAGGTGCAATTCTGAAATTTTTTGCTTTTTCCTGCTAATCCTAGCATGATAAAGAAGATTCAAAGAGAGTGAGATGCCAGTTCTTTTCATTCAGTCAGTAGCTTCAAACATTTCTGGTATATGAATAACATGACGTTTTTCAATGGCAAAAATCAATGAATATTGTAAATGCACAAACAGTAATATCTCCACATTGCAACGTGCAATTCTGAAATTTTTTGCTTTTTCCTGCTCCTCTTAGCATGATAAAGAAGATTCAAAGAGAGTGAGATGCCAGTTCTTTTCATTCAGTCAGTAGCTTCAAACATTTCTGGTATATGAATAACATGATGTTTTTCAATGGCAAAAATCAATGAATATTGTAAATGCACAAACAGTAATTTCTCCGCATTGCAAGGTGCAATTCTGAAATTTTTTGCTTTTTCCTGCTAATCCTAGCATGATAAAGAAGATTCAAAGAGAGTGAGATGCCAGCTCCTTTCATTCAGTCAGTAGCTTCAAACATTTCTGGACGTTTTTCAATGGCAAAAATCAAGGAATATTGTAAATGCACAAACAGTAATATCTCCACATTGCAAGGTGCAATTCTGAATTTTTTCCTTTTTCCTGCTCCTCTTAGCATGATAAAGATTAAAAGAGAGTGAGATGCCAGCTCTTTTCATTCAGTCAGTAGCTTCAAACATTTCTGGTATATGAATAACATGATGTTTTTCAATGGCAAAAATCAATGAATATTGTAAATGCACAAACAGTAATTTCTCCGCATTGCAAGGAGCAATTCTGAAATTTTTTGCTTTTTCCTGCTAATCCTAGCATGATAAAGAAGATTCAAAGAGAGTGAGATGCCAGCTCCTTTCATTCAGTCAGTAGCTTCAAACATTTCTGGACGTTTTTCAATGGCAAAAATCAATGAATATTGTAAATGCACAAACAGTAATATCTCCACATTGCAAGGTGCAATTCTGAAATTTTTTGCTTTTTCCTGCTAATCCTGGCATGATAAAGAAGATTCAAAGAGAGTGAGATGCCAGCTCTTTTCATTCAGTCAGTAGCTTCAAACATTTCTGGTATATGAATAACATGATGTTTTTCAATGGCAAAAATCAATGAATATTGTAAATGCACAAACAGTAATTTCATCGCATTGCAAGGTGCAATTCTGAAATTTTTTGCTTTTTCCTTCTAATCCTAGCATGATAAAGAAGATTCAAAGAGAGTGAGATGCCAGCTCCTTTCATTCAGTCAGTAGCTTCAAACATTTCTGGACGTTTTTCAATGGCAAAAATCAATGAATATTGTAAATGCACAAACAGTAATATCTCCACATTGCAAGGTGCAATTCTGAAATTTTTTGCTTTTTCCTGCTCCTCTTAGCATGATAAAGAAGATTCAAAGAGAGTGAGATGCCAGCTCTTTTCATTCAGTCAGTAGCTTCAAACATTTCTGGTATATGAATAACATGATGTTTTTCAATGGCAAAAATCAATGAATATTGTAAATGCACAAACAGTAATTTCTCCACATTGCAAGGTGCAATTCTGAAATTTTTTGCTTTTTCCTGCTAATCCTAGCATGATAAAGAAGATTCAAAGAGAGTGAGATGCCAGCTCCTTTCATTCAGTCAGTAGCTTCAAACATTTCTGGACGTTTTTCAATGGCAAAAATCAATGAATATTGTAAATGCACAAACAGTAATATCTCCACATTGCAAGGTGCAATTCTGAAATTTTTTGCTTTTTCCTGCTAATCCTGGCATGATAAAGAAGATTCAAAGAGAGTGAGATGCCAGCTCTTTTCATTCAGTCAGTAGCTTCAAACATTTCTGGTATATGAATTACATGATGTTTTTCAATGGCAAAAATCAATGAATATTGTAAATGCACAAACAGTAATTTCTCCGCATTGCAAGGTGCAATTCTGAAATTTTTTGCTTTTTCCTGCTAATCCTAGCATGATAAAGAAGATTCAAAGAGAGTGAGATGCCAGCTCCTTTCATTCAGTCAGTAGCTTCAAACATTTCTGGACGTTTTTCAATGGCAAAAATCAATGAATATTGTAAATGCACAAACAGTAATATCTCCACATTGCAAGGTGCAATTCTGAAATTTTTTGCTTTTTCCTGCTCCTCTTAGCATGATAAAGAAGATTCAAAGAGAGTGAGATGCCAGCTCTTTTCATTCAGTCAGTAGCTTCAAACATTTCTGGTATATGAATAACATGATGTTTTTCAATGGCAAAAATCAATGAATATTGTAAATGCACAAACAGTAATTTCTCCGCATTGCAAGGTGCAATTCTGAAATTTTTTGCATTTTCCTGCTAATCCTAGCATGATAAAGAAGATTCAAAGAGAGTGAGATGCCAGCTCCTTTCATTCAGTCAGTAGCTTCAAACATTTCTGGACGTTTTTCAATGGCAAAAATCAATGAATATTGTAAATGCACAAACAGTAATATCTCCACATTGCAAGGTGCAATTCTGAAAATTTTTGCTTTTTCCTGCTCCTCTTAGCATGATAAAGATTCAAAGAGAGTGAGATTCCAGCTCTTTTCATTCAGTCAGTAGCTTCAAACATTTCTGGTATATGAATAACATGATGTTTTTCAATGGCAAAAATCAATGAATATTGTAAATGCACAAACAGTAATTTCTCCGCATTGCAAGGTGCAATTCTGAAATTTTTTGCTTTTTCCTGCTAATCCTAGCATGATAAAGAAGATTCAAAGAGAGTGAGATGCCAGCTCCTTTCATTCAGTCAGTAGCTTCAAACATTTCTGGACGTTTTTCAATGGCAAAAATCAATGAATATTGTAAATGCACAAACAGTAATATCTCCACATTGCAAGGTGCAATTCTGAAATTTTTTGCTTTTTCCTGCTAATCCTGGCATGATAAAGAACATTCAAAGAGAGTGAGATGCCAGCTCTTTTCATTCAGTCAGTAGCTTCAAACATTTCTGGTATATGAATAACATGATGTTTTTCAATGGCAAAAATCAATGAATATTGTAAATGCACAAACAGTAATTTCTCCGCATTGCAAGGTGCAATTCTGAAATTTTTTGCTTTTTCCTGCTAATCCTAGCATGATAAAGAAGATTCAAAGAGAGTGAGATGCCAGCTCCTTTCATTCAGTCAGTAGCTTCAAACATTTCTGGACGTTTTTCAATGGCAAAAATCAATGAATATTGTAAATGCACAAACAGTAATATCTCCACATTGCAAGGTGCAATTCTGAAATTTTTTGCTTTTTCCTGCTCCTCAGCATGATAAAGAAGATTCAAAGAGAGTGAGATGCCAGCTCTTTTCATTCAGTCAGTAGCTTCAAACATTTCTGGTATATGAATAACATGATGTTTTTCAATGGCAAAAATCAATGAATATTGTAAATGCACAAACAGTAATTTCTCCGCATTGCAAGGTGCAATTCTGAAATTTTTTGCTTTTTCCTGCTAATCCTAGCATGATAAAGAAGATTCAAAGAGAGTGAGATGCCAGCTCCTTTCATTCAGTCAGTAGCTTCAAACATTTCTGGACGTTTTTCAATGGCAAAAATCAATGAATATTGTAAATGCACAAACAGTAATATCTCCACATTGCAAGGTGCAATTCTGAAATTTTTTGCTTTTTCCTGCTAATCCTGGCATGATAAAGAAGATTCAAAGAGAGTGAGATGCCAGTTCTTTTCATTCAGTCAGTAGCTTCAAACATTTCTGGTATATGAATAACATGATGTTTTTCAATGGCAAAAATCAATGAATATTGTAAATGCACAAACAGTAATTTCTCCGCATTGCAAGGTGCAATTCTGAAATTTTTTGCTTTTTCCTGCTAATCCTAGCATGATAAAGAAGATTCAAAGAGAGTGAGATGCCAGCTACTTTCATTCAGTCAGTAGGTTCAAACATTTCTGGACGTTTTTCAATGGCAAAAATCAATGAATATTGAAAATGCACAAACAGTAATATCTCCACATTGCAAGGTGCAATTCTGAAATTTTTTGCTTTTTCCTGCTCCTCTTAGCATGATAAAGAAGATTCAAAGAGAGTGAGATGCCAGCTCTTTTCATTCAGTCAGTAGCTTCAAACATTTCTGGTATATGAATAACATGATGTTTTTCAATGGCAAAAATCAATGAATATTGTAAATGCACAAACAGTAATTTCTCCGCATTGCAAGGTGCAATTCTGAAATTTTTTGCTTTTTCCTGCTAATCCTAGCATGATAAAGAAGATTCAAAGAGAGTGAGATGCCAGCTCCTTTCATTCAGTCAGTAGCTTCAAACATTTCTGGACGTTTTTCAATGGCAAAAATCAATGAATATTGTAAATGCACAAACAGTAATATCTCCACATTGCAAGGTGCAATTCTGAAATTTTTTGCTTTTTCCTGCTCCTCTTAGCATGATAAAGATTAAAAGAGAGTGAGATGCCAGCTCTTTTAATTCAGTCAGTAGCTTCAAACATTTCTGGTATATGAATAACATGATGTTTTTCAATGGCAAAAATCAATGAATATTGTAAATGCACAAACAGTAATTTCTCCGCATTGCAAGGTGCAATTCTGAAATTTTTTGCTTTTTCCTGCTAATCCTAGCATAATAAAGAAGATTCAAAGAGAGTGAGATGCCAGCTCCTTTCATTCAGTCAGTAGCTTCAAACATTTCTGGACGTTTTTCAATGGCAAAAATCAATGAATATTGTAAATGCGCAAACAGTAATATCTCCACATTGCAAGGTGCAATTCTGAAATTTTTTGCTTTTTCCTGCTAATCCTGGCATGATAAAGAAGATTCAAAGAGAGTGAGATGCCAGCTCTTTTCATTCAGTCAGTAGCTTCAAACATTTCTGGTATATGAATAACATGATGTTTTTCAATGGCAAAAATCAATGAATATTGTAAATGCACAAACAGTAATTTCACCGCATTGCAAGGTGCAATTCTGAAATTTTTTGCTTTTTCCTGCTAATCCTAGCATGATAAAGAAGATTCAAAGAGAGTGAGATGCCAGCTCCTTTCATTCAGTCAGTAGCTTCAAACATTTCTGGACGTTTTTCAATGGCAAAAATCAATGAATATTGTAAATGCACAAACAGTAATATCTCCACATTGCAAGGTGCAATTCTGAAATTTTTTGCTTTTTCCTGCTCCTCTTAGCATGATAAAGAAGATTCAAAGAGAGTGAGATGCCAGCTCTTTTCATTCAGTCAGTAGCTTCAAACATTTCTGGTATATGAATAACATGATGTTTTTCAATGGCAAAAATCAATGAATATTGTAAATGCACAAACAGTAATTTCTCCACATTGCAAGGTGCAATTCTGAAATTTTTTGCTTTTTCCTGCTAATCCTAGCATGATAAAGAAGATTCAAAGAGAGTGAGATGCCAGCTCCTTTCATTCAGTCAGTAGCTTCAACCATTTCTGGTATATGAATAACATGATGTTTTTCAATGGCAAAAATCAATGAATATTGTAAATGCACAAACAGTAATTCTCCGCATTGCAAGGTGCAATTCTGAAATTTTTTGCTTTTTCCTGCTAATCCTAGCATGATAAAGAAGATTCAAAGAGAGTGAGATGCCAGCTCCTTTCATTCAGTCAGTAGCTTCAAACATTTCTGGACGTTTTTCAATGGCAAAAATCAATGAATATTGTAAATGCACAAACAGTAATATCTCCACATTGCAAGGTGCAATTCTGAAATTTTTTGCTTTTTCCTGCTCCTCTTAGCATGATAAAGAAGATTCAAAGAGAGTGAGATGCCAGCTCTTTTCATTCAGTCAGTAGCTTCAAACATTTCTGGTATATGAATAACATGATGTTTTTCAATGGCAAAAATCAATGAATATTGTAAATGCACAAACAGTAATTTCTCCGCATTGCAAGGTGCAATTCTGAAATTTTTTGCTTTTTCCTGCTAATCCTAGCATGATAAAGAAGATTCAAAGAGAGTGAGATGCCAGCTCCTTTCATTCAGTCAGTAGCTTCAAACATTTCTGGACGTTTTTCAATGGCAAAAATCAATGAATATTGTAAATGCACAAACAGTAATATCTCCACATTGCAAGGTGCAATTCTGAAATTTTTTGCTTTTTCCTGCTCCTCTTAGCATGATAAAGATTCAAAGAGAGTGAGATTCCAGCTCTTTTCATTCAGTCAGTAGCTTCAAACATTTCTGGTATATGAATAACATGATGTTTTTCAATGGCAAAAATCAATGAATATTGTAAATGCACAAACAGTAATTTCTCCGCATTGCAAGGTGCAATTCTGAAATTCTTTGCTTTTTCCTGCTAATCCTAGCATGATAAACAAGATTCAAAGAGAGTGAGATGCCAGCTCCTTTCATTCAGTCAGTAGCTTCAAACATTTCTGGACGTTTTTCAATGGCAAAAATCAATGAATATTGTAAATGCACAAACAGTAATATCTCCACATTGCAAGGTGCAATTCTGAAATTTTTTGCTTTTTCCTGCTAATCCTGGCATGATAAAGAAGATTCAAAGAGAGTGAGATGCCAGCTCTTTTCATTCAGTCAGTAGCTTCAAACATTTCTGGTATATGAATAACATGATGTTTTTCAATGGCAAAAATCAATGAATATTGTAAATGCACAAACAGTAATTTCTCCGCATTGCAAGGTGCAATTCTGAAATTTTTTGCTTTTTCCTGCTAATCCTAGCATGATAAAGAAGATTCAAAGAGAGTGAGATGCCAGCTCCTTTCATTCAGTCAGTAGCTTCAAACATTTCTGGACGTTTTTCAATGGCAAAAATCAATGAATATTGTAAATGCACAAACAGTAATATCTCCACATTGCAAGGTGCAATTCTGAAATTTTTTGCTTTTTCCTGCTCCTCTTAGCATGATAAAGAAGATTCAAAGAGAGTGAGATGCCAGCTCTTTTCATTCAGTCAGTAGCTTCAAACATTTCTGGTATATGAATAACATGATGTTTTTCAATGGCAAAAATCAATGAATATTGTAAATGCACAAACAGTAATTTCTCCGCATTGCAAGGTGCAATTCTGAAATTTTTTGCTTTTTCCTGCTAATCCTAGCATGATAAAGAAGATTCAAAGAGAGTGAGATGCCAGCTCCTTTCATTCAGTCAGTAGCTTCAAACATTTCTGGACGTTTTTCAATGGCAAAAATCAATGAATATTGTAAATGCACAAACAGTAATATCTCCACATTGCAAGGTGCAATTCTGAAATTTTTTGCTTTTTCCTGCTCCTCTTAGCATGATAAAGAAGATTCAAAGAGAGTGAGATGCCAGCTCTTTTCATTCAGTCAGTAGCTTCAAACATTTCTGGTATATGAATAACATGATGTTTTTCAATGGCAAAAATCAATGAATATTGTAAATGCACAAACAGTAATTTCTCCGCATTGCAAGGTGCAATTCTGAAATTTTTTGCTTTTTCCTGCTAATCCTAGCATGATAAAGAAGATTCAAAGAGAGTGAGATGCCAGCTCCTTTCATTCAGTCAGTAGCTTCAAACATTTCTGGACGTTTTTCAATGGCAAAAATCAATGAATATTGTAAATGCACAAACAGTAATATCTCCACATTGCAAGGTGCAATTCTGAAATTTTTTGCTTTTTCCTGCTCCTCTTAGCATGATAAAGAAGATTCAAAGAGAGTGAGATGCCAGCTCTTTTCATTCAGTCAGTAGCTTCAAACATTTCTGGTATATGAATAACATGATGTTTTTCAATGGCAAAAATCAATGAATATTGTAAATGCACAAACAGTAATTTCTCCGCATTGCAAGGTGCAATTCTGAAATTTTTTGCTTTTTCCTGCTAATCCTAGCATGATAAAGAAGATTCAAAGAGAGTGAGATGCCAGCTCCTTTCATTCAGTCAGTAGCTTCAAACATTTCTGGACGTTTTTCAATGGCAAAAATCAATGAATATTGTAAATGCACAAACAGTAATATCTCCACATTGCAACGTGCAATTCTGAAATTTTTTGCTTTTTCCTGCTAATCCTGGCATGATAAAGAAGATTCAAAGAGAGTGAGATTCCAGCTCTTTTCATTCAGTCAGTAGCTTCAAACATTTCTGGTATATGAATAACATGATGTTTTTCAATGGCAAAAATCAATGAATATTGTAAATGCACAAACAGTAATTTCTCCGCATTGCAAGGTGCAATTTGAAATTTTTTGCTTTTTCCTGCTAATCCTAGCAAGATAAAGAAGATTCAAAGAGAGTGAGATGCCAGCTCCTTTCATTCAGTCAGTAGCTTCAAACATTTCTGGACGTTTTTCAATGGCAAAAATCAATGAATATTGTAAATGCACAAACAGTAATATCTCCACATTGCAAGGTGCAATTCTGAAATTTTTTGCTTTTTCCTGCTCCTCTTAGCATGATAAAGAAGATTCAAAGAGAGTGAGATGCCAGCTCTTTTCATTCAGTCAGTAGCTTCAAACATTTCTGGTATATGAATAACATGATGTTTTTCAATGGCAAAAATCAATGAATATTGTAAATGCACAAACAGTAATTTTTCCGCATTGCATGGTGCAATTCTGAAATTTTTTGCTTTTTCCTGCTAATCCTAGCATGATAAAGAAGATTCAAAGAGAGTGAGATGCCAGCTCCTTTCATTCAGTCAGTAGCTTCAAACATTTCTGGACGTTTTTCAATGGCAAAAATCAATGAATATTGTAAATGCACAAACAGTAATATCTCCACATTGCAAGGTGCAATTCTGAAATTTTTTGCTTTTTCCTGCTCCTCTTAGCATGATAAAGAAGATTCAAAGAGAGTGAGATGCCAGCTCTTTTCATTCAGTCAGTAGCTTCAAACATTTCTGGTATATGAATAACATGATGTTTTTCAATGGCAAAAATCAATGAATATTGTAAATGCACAAACAGTAATTTCTCCGCATTGCAAGGTTCAATTCTGAAATTTTTTGCTTTTTCCTGCTAATCCTAGCATGATAAAGAAGATTCAAAGAGAGTGAGATGCCAGCTCCTTTCATTCAGTCAGTAGCTTCAAACATTTCTGGACGTTTTTCAATGGCAGAAATCAATGAATATTGTAAATGCACAAACAGTAATATCTCCACATTGCAACGTGCAATTCTGAAATTTTTTGCTTTTTCCTGCTAATCCTGGCATGATAAAGAAGATTCAAAGAGAGTGAGATGCCAGCTCTTTTCATTCAGTCAGTAGCTTCAAACATTTCTGGTATATGAATAACATGATGTTTTTCAATGGCAAAAATCAATGAATATTGTAAATGCACAAACAGTAATTTCTCCGCATTGCAAGGTGCAATTTGAAATTTTTTGCTTTTTCCTGCTAATCCTAGCATGATAAAGAAGATTCAAAGAGAGTGAGATGCCAGCTCCTTTCATTCAGTCAGTAGCTTCAAACATTTCTGGACGTTTTTCAATGGCAAAAATCAATGAATATTGTAAATGCACAAACAGTAATATCTCCACATTGCAAGGTGCAATTCTGAAATTTTTTGCTTTTTCCTGCTCCTCTTAGCATGATAAAGAAGATTCAAAGAGAGTGAGATGCCAGCTCTTTTCATTCAGTCAGTAGCTTCAAACATTTCTGGTATATGAATAACATGATGTTTTTCAATGGCAAAAATCAATGAATATTGTAAATGCACAAACAGTAATTTTTCCGCATTGCAAGGTGCAATTCTGAAATTTTTTGCTTTTTCCTGCTAATCCTAGCATGATAAAGAAGATTCAAAGAGAGTGAGATGCCAGCTCCTTTCATTCAGTCAGTAGCTTCAAACATTTCTGGACGTTTTTCAATGGCAAAAATCAATGAATATTGTAAATGCACAAACAGTAATATCTCCACATTGCAAGGTGCAATTCTGAAATTTTTTGCTTTTTCCTGCTCCTCTTAGCATGATAAAGAAGATTCAAAGAGAGTGAGATGCCAGCTCTTTTCATTCAGTCAGTAGCTTCAAACATTTCTGGTATATGAATAACATGATGTTTTTCAATGGCAAAAATCAATGAATATTGTAAATGCACAAACAGTAATTTCTCCGCATTGCAAGGTGCAATTCTGAAATTTTTTGCTTTTTCCTGCTAATCCTAGCATGATAAAGAAGATTCAAAGAGAGTGAGATGCCAGCTCCTTTCATTCAGTCAGTAGCTTCAAACATTTCTGGACGTTTTTCAATGGCAAAAATCAATGAATATTGTAAATGCACAAACAGTAATATCTCCACATTGCAAGGTGCAATTCTGAAATTTTTTGCTTTTTCCTGCTCCTCTTAGCATGATAAAGAAGATTCAAAGAGAGTGAGATGCCAGCTCTTTTCATTCAGTCAGTAGCTTCAAACATTTCTGGTATATGAATAACATGATGTTTTTCAATGGCAAAAATCAATGAATATTGTAAATGCACAAACAGCAATTTCTCCGCATTGCAAGGTGCAATTCTGAAATTTTTTGCTTTTTCCTGCTAATCCTAGCATGATAAAGAAGATTCAAAGAGAGTGAGATGCCAGCTCCTTTCATTCAGTCAGTAGCTTCAAACATTTCTGGACGTTTTTCAATGGCAAAAATCAATGAATATTGTAAATGCACAAACAGTAATATCTCCACATTGCAAGGTGCAATTCTGAAATTTTTTGCTTTTTCCTGCTAATCCTGGCATGATAAAGAAGATTCAAAGAGAGTTAGATGCCAGCTCTTTTCATTCAGTCAGTAGCTTCAAACATTTCTGGTATATGAATAACATGATGTTTTTCAATGGCAAAAATCAATGAATATTGTAAATGCACAAACAGTAATTTCTCCGCATTGCAAGGTGCAATTCTGAAATTTTTTGCTTTTTCCTGCTAATCCTAGCATGATAAAGAAGATTCAAAGAGAGTGAGATGCCAGCTCCTTTCATTCAGTCAGTAGCTTCAAACATTTCTGGACGTTTTTCAATGGCAAAAATCAATGAATATTGTAAATGCACAAACAGTAATATCTCCACATTGCAACGTGCAATTCTGAAATTTTTTGCTTTTTCCTGCTCCTCTTAGCATGATAAAGAAGATTCAAAGAGAGTGAGATGCCAGCTCTTTTCATTCAGTCAGTAGCTTCAAACATTTCTGGTATATGAATAACATGATGTTTTTCAATGGCAAAAATCAATGAATATTGTAAATGCACAAACAGTAATTTCTCCGCATTGCAAGGTGCAATTCTGAAATTTTTTGCTTTTTCCTGCTAATCCTAGCATGATAAAGAAGATTCAAAGAGAGTGAGATGCCAGCTCCTTTCATTCAGTCAGTAGCTTCAAACATTTCTGGACGTTTTTCAATGGCAAAAATCAATGAATATTGTAAATGCACAAACAGTAATATCTCCACATTGCAAGGTGCAATTCTGAAATTTTTTGCTTTTTCCTGCTCCTCTTAGCATGATAAAGAAGAATCAAAGAGAGTGAGATGCCAGCTCTTTTCATTCAGTCAGTAGCTTCAAACATTTCTGGTATATGAATAACATGATGTTTTTCAATGGCAAAAATCAATGAATATTGTAAATGCACAAACAGTAATTTCTCCGCATTGCAAGGTGCAATTCTGAAATTTTTTGCTTTTTCCTGCTAATCCTAGCATGATAAAGAAGATTCAAAGAGAGTGAGATGCCAGCTCCTTTCATTCAGTCAGTAGCTTCAAACATTTCTGGACGTTTTTCAATGGCAAAAATCAATGAATATTGTAAATGCACAAACAGTAATATCTCTACATTGCAACGTGCAATTCTGAAATTTTTTGCTTTTTCCTGCTAATCCTGGCATGATAAAGAAGATTCAAAGAGAGTGAGATGCCAGCTCTTTTCATTCAGTCAGTAGCTTCAAACATTTCTGGTATATGAATAACATGATGTTTTTCAATGGCAAAAATCAATGAATATTGTAAATGCACAAACAGTAATTTCTCCGCATTGCAAGGTGCAATTTGAAATTTTTTGCTTTTTCCTGCTAATCCTAGCATGATAACGAAGATTCAAAGAGAGTGAGATGCCAGCTCCTTTCATTCAGTCAGTAGCTTCAAACATTTCTGGACGTTTTTCAATGGCAAAAATCAATGAATATTGTAATTGCACAAACAGTAATATCTCCACATTGCAAGGTGCAATTCTGAAATTTTTTGCTTTTTCCTGCTCCTCTTAGCATGATAAAGAAGATTCAAAGAGAGTGAGATGCCAGCTCTTTTCATTCAGTCAGTAGCTTCAAACATTTCTGGTATATGAATAACATGATGTTTTTCAATGGCAAAAATCAATGAATATTGTAAATGCACAAACAGTAATATCTATACATTGCAAGGTGCAATTCTGAAATTTTTTGCTTTTTCCTGCTAATCCTGGCATGATAAAGAAGATTCAAAGAGAGTTAGATGCCAGCTCTTTTCATTCAGTCAGTAGCTTCAAACATTTCTGGTATATGAATAACATGATGTTTTTCAATGGCAAAAATCAATGAATATTGTAAATGCACAAACAGTAATTTCTCCGCATTGCAAGGTGCAAATCTGAAATTTTTTGCTTTTTCCTGCTAATCCTAGCATGTTAAAGAAGATTCAAAGAGAGTGAGATGCCATCTCCTTTCATTCAGTCAGTAGCTTCAAACATTTCTGGACGTTTTTCAATGGCAAAAATCAATGAATATTGTAAATGCACAAACAGTAATATCTCCACATTGCAAGGTGCAATTCTGAAATTTTTTGCTTTTTCCTGCTCCTCTTAGCATGATAAAGAAGATTCAAAGAGAGTGAGATGCCAGCTCTTTTCATTCAGTCAGTAGCTTCAAACATTTCTGGTATATGAATAACATGATGTTTTTCAATGGCAAAAATCAATGAATATTGTAAATGCACAAACAGTAATTTCTCCGCATTGCAAGGTGCAATTCTGAAATTTTTTGCTTTTTCCTGCTAATCCTAGCATGATAAAGAAGATTCAAAGAGAGTGAGATGCCAGCTCCTTTCATTCAGTCAGTAGCTTCAAACATTTCTGGACGTTTTTCAATGGCAAAAATCAATGAATATTGTAAATGCACAAACAGTAATATCTCCACATTGCAAGGTGCAATTCTGAAATTTTTTGCTTTTTCCTGCTCCTCTTAGCATGATAAAGAAGATTCAAAGAGAGTGAGATGCCAGCTCTTTTCATTCAGTCAGTAGCTTCAAACATTTCAGGTATATGAATAACATGATGTTTTTCAATGGCAAAAATCAATGAATATTGTAAATGCACAAACAGTAATTTCTCCGCATTGCAAGGTGCAATTCTGAAATTTTTTGCTTTTTCCTGCTAATCCTAGCATGATAAAGAAGATTAAAAGAGAGTGAGATGCCAGCTCCTTTCATTCAGTCAGTAGCTTCAAACATTTCTGGACGTTTTTCAATGGCAAAAATCAATGAATATTGTAAATGCACAAACAGTAATATCTCCACATTGCAAGGTGCAATTCTGAAATTTTTTGCTTTTTCCTGCTAATCCTGGCATGATAAAGAAGATTCAAAGAGAGTGAGATGCCAGCTCTTTTCATTCAGTCAGTAGCTTCAAACATTTCTGGTATATGAATAACATGATGTTTTTCAATGGCAAAAATCAATGAATATTGTAAATGCACAAACAGTAATTTCTCCGCATTGCAAGGTGCAATTCTGAAATTTTTTGCTTTTTCCTGCTAATCCTAGCATGATAAAGAAGATTCAAAGAGAGTGAGATGCCAGCTCCTTTCGTTCAGTCAGTAGCTTCAAACATTTCTGGACGTTTTTCAATGGCAAAAATCAATGAATATTGTAAATGCACAAACAGTAATATCTCCACATTGCAAGGTGCAATTCTGAAATTTTTTGCTTTTTCCTGCTCCTCTTAGCATGATAAAGAAGATTCAAAGAGAGTGAGATGCCAGCTCTTTTCATTCAGTCAGTAGCTTCAAACATTTCTGGTATATGAATAACATGATGTTTTTCAATGGCAAAAATCAATGAATATTGTAAATGCACAAACAGTAATTTCTCCGCATTGCAAGGTGCAATTCTGAAAATTTTTGCGTTTTCCTGCTAATCCTAGCATGATAAAGAAGATTCAAAGAGAGTGAGATGCCAGCTCCTTTCATTCAGTCAGTAGCTTCAAACATTTCTGGACATTTTTCAATGGCAAAAATCAATGAATATTGTAAATGCACAAACAGTAATATCTCCACATTGCAAGGTGCAATTCTGAAATTTTTTGCTTTTTCTTGCTAATCCTGGCATGATAAAGAAGATTCAAAGAGAGTGAGATGCCAGCTCTTTTCATTCAGTCAGTAGCTTCAAACATTTCTGGTATATGAATAACATGATGTTTTCCAATGGCAAAAATCAATGAATATTGTAAATGCACAAACAGTAATTTCTCCGCATTGCAAGGTGCAATTCTGAAATTTTTTGCTTTTTCCTGCTAATCCTAGCATGATAAAGAAGATTCAAAGAGAGTGAGATGCCAGCTCCTTTCATTCAGTCAGTAGCTTCAAACATTTCTGGACGTTTTTCAATGGCAAAAATCAATGAATATTGTAAATGCACAAACAGTAATATCTCCACATTGCAAGGTGCAATTCTGAAATTTTTTGCTTTTTCCTGCTAATCCTGGCATGATAAAGAAGATTCAAAGAGAGTGAGATGCCAGCTCTTTTCATTCAGTCAGTAGCTTCAAACATATCTGGTATATGAATAACATGATGTTTTTCAATGGCAAAAATCAATGAATATTGTAAATGCACAAACAGTAATTTCTCCGCATTGCAAGGTGCAATTCTGAAATTTTTTGCTTTTTCCTGCTAATCCTAGCATGATAAAGAAGATTCAAAGAGAGTGAGATGCCAGCTCCTTTCATTCAGTCAGTAGCTTCAAACATTTCTGGCCTTTTTTCAAGGGCAAAAATCAATGAATATTGTAAATGCACAAACAGTAATATCTCCACATTGCAAGGTGCAATTCTGAAATTTTTTGCTTTTTCCTGCTCCTCTTAGCATGATAAAGAAGATTCAAAGAGAGTGAGATGCCAGCTCTTTTCATTCAGTCAGTAGCTTCAAACATTTCTGGTATATGAATAACATGATGTTTTTCAATGGCAAAAATCAATGAATATTGTAAATGCACAAACAGTAATTTCTCCGCATTGCAAGGTGCAATTCTGAAATTTTTTGCTTTTTCCTGCTAATCCTAGCATGATAAAGAAGATTCAAAGAGAGTGAGATGTCAGCTCCTTTCATTCAGTCAGTAGCTTCAAACATTTCTGGACGTTTTTCAATGGCAAAAATCAATGAATATTGTAAATGCACAAACAGTAATATCTCCACATTGCAACGTGCAATTCTGAAATTTTTTGCTTTTTCCTGCTCGTCTTAGCATGATAAAGAAGAGTCAAAGAGAGTGAGATGCCAGCTCTTTTCATTCAGTCAGTAGCTTCAAACATTTCTGGTATATGAATAACATGATGTTTTTCAATGGCAAAAATCAATGAATATTGTAAATGCACAAACAGTAATTTCTCCGCATTGCAAGGTGCAATTCTGAAATTTTTTGCTTTTTCCTGCTAATCCTAGCATGATAAAGAAGAATCAAAGAGAGTGAGATGCCAGCTCCTTTCATTCAGTCAGTAGCTTCAAACATTTCTGGACGTTTTTCAATGGCAAAAATCAATGAATATTGTAAATGCACAAACAGTAATATCTCCACATTGCAAGGTGCAATTCTGAAATTTTTTGCTTTTTCCTGCTCCTCTTAGCATGATAAAGATTCAAAGAGAGTGAGATGCCAGCTCTTTTCATTCAGTCAGTAGCTTCAAACATTTCTGGTATATGAATAACATGATGTTTTTCAATGGCAAAAATCAATGAATATTGTAAATGCACAAACAGTAATTTCTCCGCATTGCAAGGTGCAATTCTGAAATTTTTAGCTTTTTCCTGCTAATCCTAGCATGATAAGGAAGATTCAAAGAGAGTGAGATGCCAGCTCCTTTCATTCAGTCAGTAGCTTCAAACATTTCTGGATGTTTTTCAATGGCAAAAATCAATGAATATTGTAAATGCACAAACAGTAATATCTCCACATTGCAAGGTGCAATTCTGAAATTTTTTGCTTTTTCCTGCTCCTCTTAGCATGATAAAGATTCAAAGAGAGTGAGATGCCAGCTCTTTTCATTCAGTCAGTAGCTTCAAACATTTCTGGTATATGAATAACATGATGTTTTTCAATGGCAAAAATCAATGAATATTGTAAATGCACAAACAGTAATTTCTCCGCATTGCAAGGTGCAATTCTGAAATTTTTAGCTTTTTCCTGCTAATCCTAGCATGATAAGGAAGATTCAAAGAGAGTGAGATGCCAGCTCCTTTCATTCAGTCGGTAGCTTCAAACATTTCTGGACGTTTTTCAATGGCAAAAATCAATGAATATTGTAAATGCACAAACAGTAATATCTCCACATTGCAAGGTGCAATTCTGAAATTGTTTGCTTTTTCCTGCTAATCCTGGCATGATAAAGAAGATTCAAAGAGAGTGAGATGCCAGCTCTTTTCATTCAGTCAGTAGCTTCAAACATTTCTGGTATATGAATAACATGATGTTTTTCAATGGCAAAAATCAATGAATATTGTAAATGCACAAACAGTAATTTCTACGCATTGCAAGGTGCAATTCTGAAATTTTTTGCTTTTTCCTGCTAATCCTAGCATGATAAAGTAGATTCAAAGAGAGTGAGATGCCAGCTCCTTTCATTCAGTCAGTAGCTTCAAACATTTCTGGACGTTTTTCAATGGCAAAAATCAATGAATATTGTAAATGCACAAACAGTAATATCTCCACATTGCAACGTGCAATTCTGAAATTTTTTGCTTTTTCCTGCTCCTCTTAGCATGATAAAGAAGATTCAAAGAGAGTGAGATGCCAGCTCTTTTCATTCAGTCAGTAGCTTCAAACATTTCTTGTATATGAATAACATGATGTTTTTCAATGGCAAAAATCAATGAATATTGTAAATGCACAAACAGTAATTTCTCCGCATTGCAAGGTGCAATTGTGAAATTTTTTGCTTTTTCCTGCTAATCCTAGCATGATAAAGAAGATTCAAAGAGAGTGAGATGCCAGCTCCTTTCATTCAGTCAGTAGCTTCAAACATTTCTGGACGTTTTTCAATGGCAAAAATCAATGAATATTGTAAATGCACAAACAGTAATATCTCCACATTGCAAGGTGCAATTCTGAAATTTTTTGCTTTTTCCTGCTCCTCTTAGCATGATAAAGAAGATTCAAAGAGAGTGAGATGCCAGCTCTTTTCATTCAGTCAGTAGCTTCAAACATTTCTGGTATATGAATAACATGATGTTTTTCAATGGCAAAAATCAATGAATATTGTACATGAACAAACAGTAATATCTCCACATTGCAAGGTGCAATTCTGAAATTTTTTGCTTTTTCCTGCTAATCCTAGCATGATAAAGAAGATTCAAAGAGAGTGAGATGCCAGCTCCTTTCATTCAGTCAGTAGCTTCAAACATTTCTGGACATTTTTCAATGGCAAAAATCAATGAATATTGTAAATGCACAAACAGTAATAACTCCACATTGCAAGGTGCAATTCTGAAATTTTTTGCTTTTTCCTGCTAATCCTAGCATGATAAAGAAGATTCAAAGAGAGTGAGATGCCAGCTCTTTTCATTCAGTCAGTAGCTTCAAACATTTCTGGTATATGAATAACATGATGTTTTTCAATGGCAAAAATCAATGAATATTGTAAATGCACAAACAGTAATTTCTCCGCATTGCAAGGTGCAATTCTGAAATTTTTTGCTTTTTCCTGCTAATCCTAGCATGATAAAGAAGATTCAAAGAGAGTGAGATGCCAGATCCTTTCATTCAGTCAGTAGCTTCAAACATTTCTGGACGTTTTTCAATGGCAAAAATCAATGAATATTGTAAATGCACAAACAGTAAAATTTCCACATTGCAAGGTGCAATTCTGAAATTTTTTGCTTTTTCCTGCTCCTCTTAGCATGATAAAGAAGATTCAAAGAGAGTGAGATGCCAGCTCTTTTCATTCAGTCAGTGGCTTCAAACATTTCTGGTATATGAATAACATGATGTTTTTCAATGGCAAAAATCAATGAACATTGTAAATGCACAAACAGTAATTTCTCCGCATTGCAGGGTGCAATTCTGAAATTTTTTGCTTTTTCCTGCTAATCCTAGCATGATAAAGAAGATTCAAAGAGAGTGAGATGCCAGCTCCTTTCATTCAGTCAGTAGCTTCAAACATTTCTGGATGTTTTTCAATGGCAAAAATCAATGAATATTGTAAATGCACAAACAGTAATATCTCCACATTGCAAGGTGCAATTCTGAAATTTTTTGCTTTTTCCTGCTCCTCTTAGCATGATAAAGAAGATTCAAAGAGAGTGAGATGCCAGCTCTTTTCATTCAGTCAGTAGCTTCAACCATTTCTGGTATATGAATAACATGATGTTTTTCAATGGCAAAAATCAAT
This sequence comes from Phyllobates terribilis, assembly GCF_046119375.1. Lineage (NCBI taxonomy): Eukaryota > Metazoa > Chordata > Amphibia > Anura > Dendrobatidae > Phyllobates > Phyllobates terribilis. The sequence continues at coordinate 2,828,669 of NW_027362937.1, read as the reverse complement.
GAATATTGTAAATGCACAAACAGTAATATCTCCACATTGCAAGGTGCAATTCTGAAATTTTTTGCTTTTTCCTGCTAATCCTAGCATGATAAAGAAGATTCAAAGAGAGTGAGATGCCAGCTCCTTTCATTCAGTCAGTAGCTTCAAACATTTCTGGACATTTTTCAATGGCAAAAATCAATGAATATTGTAAATGCACAAACAGTAATAACTCCACATTGCAATGTGCAATTCTGAAATTTTTTGCTTTTTCCTGCTAATCCTAGCATGATAAAGAAGATTCAAAGAGAGTGAGATGCCAGCTCCTTTCATTCAGTCAGTAGCTTCAAACATTTCTGGACGTTTTTCAATGGCAAAAATCAATGAATATTGTAAATGCACAAACAGTAATATCTCCACATTGCAAGGTGCAATTCTGAAATTTTTTGCTTTTTCCTGCTAATCCTAGCATGATAAAGAAGATTCAAAGAGAGTGAGATGCCAGCTCTTTTCATTCAGTCAGTAGCTTCAAACATTTCTGGTATATGAATAACATGATGTTTTTCAATGGCAAAAATCAATGAATATTGTTAATGCACAAACAGTAATTTCTCCACATTGCAAGGTGCAATTCTGAAATTTTTTGCTTTTTCCTGCTAATCCTAGCATGATAAAGAAGATTCAAAGAGAGTTAGATGCCAGCTCCTTTCATTCAGTCAGTAGCTTCAAACATTTCTGGACGTTTTTCAATGGCAAAAATCAATGAATATTGTAAATGCACAAACAGTAATATCTCCACATTGCAAGGTGCAATCCTGAAATTTTTTGCTTTTTCCTGCTCCTCTTAGCATGATAAAGAAGATTCAAAGAGAGTGAGATGCCAGCTCTTTTCATTCAGTCAGTAGCTTCAAACATTTCTGGTATATGAATAACATGATGTTTTTCAATGGCAAAAATCAATGAATATTGTAAATGCACAAACAGTAATTTCTCCGCATTGCAAGGTGCAATTCTGAAATTTTTTGCTTTTTCCTGCTAATCCTAGCATGATAAAGAAGATTCAAAGAGAGTGAGATGCCAGCTCCTTTCATTCAGTCAGTAGCTTCAAACATTTCTGGACGTTTTTCAATGGCAAAAATCAATGAATATTGTAAATGCACAAACAGTAATATCTCCACATTGCAAGGTGCAATTCTGAAATTTTTTGCTTTTTCCTGCTCCTCTTAGCATGATAAAGAAGATTCAAAGAGAGTGAGATGCCAGCTCTTTTCATTCAGTCAGTAGCTTCAAACATTTCTGGTATATGAATAACATGATGTTTTTCAATGGCAAAAATCAATGAATATTGTAAATGCACAAACAGTAATTTCTCCGCATTGCAAGGTGCAATTCTGAAATTTTTTGCTTTTTCCTGCTAATCCTAGCATGATAAAGAAGATTCAAAGAGAGTGAGATGCCACGACCTTTCCTTCAGTCAGTAGCTTCAAACATTTCTGGACGTTTTTCAATGGCAAAAATCAATGAATATTGTAAATGCACAAACAGTAATATCTCCACATTGCAACGTGCAATTCTGAAATTTTTTGCTTTTTCCTGCTAATCCTAGCATGATAAAGAAGATTCAAAGAGAGTGAGATGCCAGCTCCTTTCATTCAGTCAGTAGCTTCAAACATTTCTGGACGTTTTTCAATGGCAAAAATCAATGAATATTGTAAATGCACAAACAGTAATATCTCCACATTGCAAGGTGCAATTCTGAAATTTTTTGCTTTTTCCTGCTAATCCTGGCATGATAAAGAAGATTCAAAGAGAGTGAGATGCCAGCTCTTTTCATTCAGTCAGTAGCTTCAAACATATCTGGTATATGAATAACATGATGTTTTTCAATGGCAAAAATCAATGAATATTGTAAATGCACAAACAGTAATTTCTCCGCATTGCAAGGTGCAATTCTGAAATTTTTTGCTTTTTCCTGCTAATCCTAGCATGATAAAGAAGATTCAAAGAGAGTGAGATGCCAGCTCCTTTCATTCAGTCAGTAGCTTCAAACATTTCTGGACGTTTTTCAATGGCAAAAATCAATGAATATTGTAAATGCACAAACAGTAATATCTCCACATTGCAAGGTGCAATTCTGAAATTTTTTGCTTTTTCCTGCTCCTCTTAGCATGATAAAGAAGATTCAAAGAGAGTGAGATGCCAGCTCTTTTCATTCAGTCAGTAGCTTCAAACATTTCTGGTATATGAATAACATGATGTTTTTCAATGGCAAAAATCAATGAATATTGTAAATGCACAAACAGTAATATCTCCACATTGCAAGGTGCAATTCTGAAATTTTTTTCTTTTTCCTGCTAATCCTAGCATGATAAAGAAGATTCAAAGAGAGTGAGATGCCAGCTCTTTTCATTCAGTCAGTAGCTTCAAACATTTCTTGTATATGAATAACATGATGTTTTTCAATGGCAAAAATCAATGAATATTGTAAATGCACAAACAGTAATTTCTCCGCATTGCAAGGTGCAATTCTGAAATTTTTTGCTTTTTCCTGCTAATCCTAGCATGATAAAGAAGATTCAAAGAGAGTGAGATCCCAGCTCCTTTCATTCAGTCAGTAGCTTCAAACATTTCTGGACGTTTTTCAATGGCAAAAATCAATGAATATTGTAAATGCACAAACAGTAATATCTCCACATTGCAAGGTGCAATTCTGAAATTTTTTGCTTTTTCCTGCTCCTCTTAGCATGATAAAGAAGATTCAAAGAGAGTGAGATGCCAGATCTTTTCATTCAGTCAGTAGCTTCAAACATTTCTGGTATATGAATAACATGATGTTTTTCAATGGCAAAAATCAATGAATATTGTAAATGCACAAACAGTAATTTCTCCGCATTGCAAGGTGCAATTCTGAAATTTTTTGCTTTTTCCTGCTAATCCTAGCATGATAAAGAAGATTCAAAGAGAGTGAGATGCCAACTCCTTTCATTCAGTCAGTAGCTTCAAACATTTCTGGACGTTTTTCAATGGCAAAAATCAATGAATATTGTAAATGCACAAACAGTAATATCTCCACATTGCAAGGTGCAATTCTGAAATTTTTTGCTTTTTCCTGCTAATCCTGGCATGATAAAGAAGATTCAAAGAGAGTGAGATGCCAGCTCTTTTCATTCAGTCAGTAGCTTCAAACATTTCTGGTATATGAATAACATGATGTTTTTCAATGGCAAAAATCAATGAATATTGTAAATGCACAAACAGTAATTTCTCCGCATTGCAAGGTGCAATTCTGAAATTTTTTGCTTTTTCCTGCTAATCCTAGCATGATAAAGAAGATTCAAAGAGAGTGCGATGCCAGCTCCATTCATTCAGTCAGTAGCTTCAAACATTTCTGGACGTTTTTCAATGGCAAAAATCAATGAATATTGTAAATGCACAAAGAGTAATATCTCCACATTGCAAGGTGCAATTCTGAAATTTTTTGCTTTTTCCTGCTAATCCTAGCATGATTAAGAAGATTCAAAGAGAGTGAGATGCCAGCTCTTTTCATTCAGTCAGTAGCTTCAAACATTTCTGGTATATGAATAACATGATGTTTTTCAATGGCAAAAATCAATGAATATTGTAAATGCACAAACAGTAATATCTCCACATTGCAAGGTGCAATTCTGAAATTTTTTGCTTTTTCCTGCTCCTCTTAGCATGATAAAGAAGATTCAAAGAGAGTGAGATGCCAGCTCTTTTCATTCAGTCAGTAGCTTCAAACATTTCTGGTATATGAATAACATGATGTTTTTCAATGGCAAAAATCAATGAATATTGTAAATGCACAAACAGTAATATCTCCACATTGCAAGGTGCAATTCTGAAATTTTTTGCTTTTTCCTGCTAATCCTAGCATGATAATGAAGATTCAAAGAGAGTGAGATGCCAGCTCCTTTCATTCAGTCAGTAGCTTCAAACATTTCTGGACATTTTTCAATGGCAAAAATCAATGAATATTGTAAATGCACAAACAGTAACAACTCCACATTGCAAGGTGCAATTCTGAAATTTTTTGCTTTTTCCTGCTAATCCTAGCATGATAAAGAAGATTCAAAGAGAGTGAGATGCCAGCTCCTTTCATTCAGTCAGTAGCTTCAAACATTTCTGGACGTTTTTCAATGGCAAAAATCAATGAATATTGTAAATGCACAAACAGTAATATCTCCACATTGCAAGGTGCAATTCTGAAATTTTTTGCTTTTTCCTGCTAATCCTAGCATGATAAAGAAGATTCAAAGAGAGTGAGATGCCAGCTCTTTTCATTCAGTCAGTAGCTTCAAACATTTCTGGTATATGAATAACATGATGTTTTTCAATGGCAAAAATCAATGAATATTGTAAATGCACAAACAGTAATTTCTCCGCATTGCAAGGTGCAATTCTGAAATTTTTTGCTTTTTCCTGCTAATCCTAGCATGATAAAGAAGATTCAAAGAGAGTGAGATGCCAGATCCTTTCATTCAGTCAGTAGCTTCAAACATTTCTGGACGTTTTTCAATGGCAAAAATCAATGAATATTGTAAATGCACAAACAGTAATATTTCCACATTGCAAGGTGCAATTCTGAAATTTTTTGCTTTTTCCTGCTCCTCTTAACATGATAAAGAAGATTCAAAGAGAATGAGATGCCAGCTCTTTTCATTCAGTCAGTAGCTTCAAACATTTCTGGTATATGAATAACATGATGTTTTTCAATGCAAAAATCAATGAATATTGTAAATGCACAAACAGTAATTTCTCCGCATTGCAAGGTGCAATTCTGAAATTTTTTGCTTTTTCCTGCTAATCCTAGCATGATAAAGAAGATTCAAAGAGAGTGAGATGCCAGCTCCTTTCATTCAGTCAGTAGCTTCAAACATTTCTGGACGTTTTTCAATGGCAAAAATCAATGAATATTGTAAATGCACAAACAGTAATATCTCCACATTGCAAGGTGCAATTCTGAATTTTTTTGCTTTTTCCTGCTCCTCTTAGCATGATAAAGAAGATTCAAAGAGAGTGAGATGCCAGCTCTTTTCATTCAGTCAGTAGCTTCAAACATTTCTGGTATATGAATAACATGATGTTTTTCAATGGCAAAAATCAATGAATATTGTAAATGCACAAACAGTAATATCTCCACATTGCAAGGTGCAATTCTGAAATTTTTTGCTTTTTCCTGCTAATCCTAGCATGATAAAGAAGATTCAAAGAGAGTGAGATGCCAGCTCCTTTCATTCAGTCAGTAGCTTCAAACATTTCTGGACGTTTTTCAATGGCAAAAATCAATGAATATTGTAAATGCACAAACAGTAATATCTCCACATTGCAAGTGCAATTCTGAAATTTTTTGCTTTTTCCTGCTAATCCTAGCATGATAAAGAAGATTCAAAGAGAGTGAGATGCCAGCTGCTTTCATTCAGTCAGTAGCTTCAAACATTTCTGGACGTTTTTCAATGGCAAAAATCACTGGTAAATGCACAAACAGTAATATCTCCACATTGCAAGGTGCAATTCTGAAATTTTTTGCTTTTTCCTGCTAATCCTAGCATGATAAAGAAGATTCAAAGAGAGTGAGATGCCAGCTCTTTTCATTCAGTCAGTAGCTTCAAACATTTCTGGTATATGAATAACATGATGTTTTTCAATGGCAAAAATCAATGAATATTGTAAATGCACAAACAGTAATTTCTCCGCATTGCAAGGTGCAATTCTGAAATTTTTTGCTTTTTCCTGCTAATCCTAGCATGATAAAGAAGATTCAAAGAGAGTGAGATGCCAGTTCCTTTCATTCAGTCAGTAGCTTCAAACATTTCTGGACGTTTTTCAATGGCAAAAATCAATGAATATTGTAAATGCACAAACAGTAATATCTCCACATTGCAAGGTGCAATTCTGAAATTTTTTGCTTTTTCCTGCTCCTCTTAGCATGATAAAGAAGATTCAAAGAGAGTGAGATGCCAGCTCTTTTCATTCAGTCAGTAGCTTCAAACATTTCTGGTATATGAATAACATGATGTTTTTCAATGGCAAAAAGCAATGAATATTGTAAATGCACAAACAGTAATTTCTCCGCATTGCAAGGTGCAATTCTGAATTTTTTTGCTTTTTCCTGCTAATCCTAGCATGATAAAGAAGATTCAAAGAGAGTGAGATGCCACGACCTTTCATTCAGTCAGTAGCTTCAAACATTTCTGGACGTTTTTCAATGGCAAAAATCAATGAATATTGTAAATGCACAAAGAGTAATATCTCCACATTGCAACGTGCAATTCTGAAATTTTTTGCTTTTTCCTGCTAATACTAGCATGATAAAGAAGATTCAAAGAGAGTGAGATGCCAGCTCCTTTCATTCAGTCAGTAGCTTCAAACATTTCTGGACGTTTTTCAATGGCAAAAATCAATGAATATTGTAAATGCACAAACAGTAATATCTCCACATTGCAAGGTGCAATTCTGAAATTTTTTGCTTTTTCCTGCTAATCCTGGCATGATAAAGAAGATTCAAAGAGAGTGAGATGCCAGCTCTTTTCATTCAGTCAGTAGCTTCAAACATTTCTGGTATATGAATAACATGATGTTTTTCAATGGCAAAAATCAATGAATATTGTAAATGCACAAACAGTAATTTCTCCGCATTGCAAGGTGCAATTCTGAAATTTTTTGCTTTTTCCTGCTAATCCTAGCATGATAAAGAAGATTCAAAGAGAGTGAGATGCCAGCTCCTTTCATTCAGTCAGTAGCTTCAAACATTTCTGGACGTTCTTCAATGGCAAAAATCAGTGAATATTGTAAATGCACAAACAGTAATATCTCCACATTGCAAGGTGCAATTCTGAAATTTTTTGCTTTTTCCTGCTCCTCTTAGCATGATAAAGAAGATTCAAAGAGAGTGAGATGCCAGCTCTTTTCATTCAGTCAGTAGCTTCAAACATTTCTGGTATATGAATAACATGATGTTTTTCAATGGCAAAAATCAATGAATATTGTAAATGCACAAACAGTAATTTCTCCGCATTGCAAGGTGCAATTCTGAAATTTTTTGCTTTTTCCTGCTAATCCTAGCATGATAAAGAAGATTCAAAGAGAGTGAGATCCCAGCTCCTTTCATTCAGTCAGTAGCTTCAAACATTTCTGGACGTTTTTCAATGGCAAAAATCAATGAATATTGTAAATGCACAAACAGTAATATCTCCACATTGCAAGGTGCAATTCTGAAATTTTTTGCTTTTTCCTGCTCCTCTTAGCATGATAAAGAAGATTCAAAGAGAGTGAGATGCCAGATCTTTTCATTCAGTCAGTAGCTTCAAACATTTCTGGTATATGAATAACATGATGTTTTTCAATGGCAAAAATCAATGAATATTGCAAATGCACAAACAGTAATTTCTCCGCATTGCAAGGTGCAATTCTGAAATTTTTTGCTTTTTCCTGCTAATCCTAGCATGATAAAGAAGATTCAAAGAGAGTGAGATGCCAGCTCCTTTCATTCAGTCAGTAGCTTCAAACATTTCTGGACGTTTTTCAATGGCAAAAATCAATGAATATTGCAAATGCACAAACAGTAATAACTCCACATTGCAAGGTGCAATTCTGAAATTTTTTGCTTTTTCCTGCTAATCCTGGCATGATAAAGAAGATTCAAAGAGAGTGAGATGCCAGCTCTTTTCATTCAGTCAGTAGCTTCAAACATTTCTGGTATATGAATAACATGATGTTTTTCAATGGCAAAAATCAATGAATATTGTAAATGCACAAACAGTAATTTCTCCGCATTGCAAGGTGCAATTCTGAAATTTTTTGCTTTTTCCTGCTAATCCTAGCATGATAAAGAAGATTCAAAGAGAGTGAGATGCCAGCTCCTTTCATTCAGTCAGTAGCTTCAAACATTTCTGGACGTTTTTCAATGGCAAAAATCAATGAATATTGTAAATGCACAAACAGTAATATCTCCACATTGCAAGGTGCAATTCTGAATTTTTTTGCTTTTTCCTGCTCCTCTTAGCATGATAAAGAGGATTCAAAGAGAGTGAGATGCCAGCTCTTTTCATTCAGTCAGTAGCTTCAAACATTTCTGGTATATGAATAACATGATGTTTTTCAATGGCAAAAATCAATGAATATTGTAAATGCACAAACAGTAATATCTCCACATTGCAAGGTGCAATTCTGAAATTTTTTGCTTTTTCCTGCTAATCCTAGCATGATAAAGAAGATTCAAAGAGAGTGAGATGCCAGCTCCTTTCATTCAGTCAGTAGCTTCAAACATTTCTGGACATTTTTCAATGGCAAAAATCAATGAATATTGTAAATGCACAAACAGTAATAACTCCACATTGCAAGGTGCAATTCTGAATTTTTTTGCTTTTTCCTGCTAATCCTAGCATGATAAAGAAGATTCAAAGAGAGTGAGATGCCAGCTCCTTTCATTCAGTCAGTAGCTTCAAACATTTCTGGACGTTTTTCAATGGCAAAAATCAATGAATATTGTAAATGCACAAACAGTAATATCTCCACATTGCAAGGTGCAATTCTGAAATTTTTTGCTTTTTCCTGCTAATCCTAGCATGATAAAGAAGATTCAAAGAGAGTGAGATGCCAGCTCTTTTCATTCAGTCAGTAGCTTCAAACATTTCTGGTATATGAATAACATGATGTTTTTCAATGGCAAAAATCAATGAATATTGTAAATGCACAAACAGTAATTTCTCCGCATTGCAAGGTGCAATTCTGAAATTTTTTGCTTTTTCCTGCTAATCCTAGCATGATAAAGAAGATTCAAAGAGAGTGAGATGCCAGCTCCTTTCATTCAGTCAGTAGCTTCAAACATTTCTGGACGTTTTTCAATGGCAAAAATCAATGAATATTGTAAATGCACAAACAGTAATATCTCCACATTGCAAGGTGCAATTCTGAAATTTTTTGCTTTTTCCTGCTCCTCTTAGCATGATAAAGAAGATTCAAAGAGAGTGAGATGCCAGCTCTTTTCATTCAGTCAGTAGCTTCAAACATTTCTGGTATATGAATAACATGATGTTTTTCAATGGCAAAAAGCAATGAATATTGTAAATGCACAAACAGTAATTTCTCCGCATTGCAAGGTGCAATTCTGAATTTTTTTGCTTTTTCCTGCTAATCCTAGCATGATAAAGAAGATTCAAAGAGAGTGAGATGCCACGACCTTTCATTCAGTCAGTAGCTTCAAACATTTCTGGACGTTTTTCAATGGCAAAAATCAATGAATATTGTAAATGCACAAAGAGTAATATCTCCACATTGCAACGTGCAATTCTGAAATTTTTTGCTTTTTCCTGCTAATCCTAGCATGATAAAGAAGATTCAAAGAGAGTGAGATGCCAGCTCCTTTCATTCAGTCAGTAGCTTCAAACATTTCTGGACGTTTTTCAATGGCAAAAATCAATGAATATTGTAAATGCACAAACAGTAATATCTCCACATTGCAAGGTGCAATTCTGAAATTTTTTGCTTTTTCCTGCTAATCCTGGCATGATAAAGAAGATTCAAAGAGAGTGAGATGCCAGCTCTTTTCATTCAGTCAGTAGCTTCAAACATTTCTGGTATATGAATAACATGATGTTTTTCAATGGCAAAAATCAATGAATATTGTAAATGCACAAACAGTAATTTCTCCGCATTGCAAGGTGCAATTCTGAAATTTTTTGCTTTTTCCTGCTAATCCTAGCATGATAAAGAAGATTCAAAGAGAGTGAGATGCCAGCTCCTTTCATTCAGTCAGTAGCTTCAAACATTTCTGGACGTTCTTCAATGGCAAAAATCAGTGAATATTGTAAATGCACAAACAGTAATATCTCCACATTGCAAGGTGCAATTCTGAAATTTTTTGCTTTTTCCTGCTCCTCTTAGCATGATAAAGAAGATTCAAAGAGAGTGAGATGCCAGCTCTTTTCATTCAGTCAGTAGCTTCAAACATTTCTGGTATATGAATAACATGATGTTTTTCAATGGCAAAAATCAATGAATATTGTAAATGCACAAACAGTAATTTCTCCGCATTGCAAGGTGCAATTCTGAAATTTTTTGCTTTTTCCTGCTAATCCTAGCATGATAAAGAAGATTCAAAGAGAGTGAGATGCCAGCTCCTTTCATTCAGTCAGTAGCTTCAAACATTTCTGGACGTTTTTCAATGGCAAAAATCACTGAATATTGTAAATGCACAAACAGTAATATCTCCACATTGCAACGTGCAATTCTGAAATTTTTTGCTTTTTCCTGCTCCTCTTAGCATGATAAAGAAGATTCAAAGAGAGTGAGATGCCAGCTCTTTTCATTCAGTCAGTAGCTTCAAACATTTCTGGTATATGAATAACATGATGTTTTTCAATGGCAAAAATCAATGAATATTGCAAATGCACAAACAGTAATTTCTCCGCATTGCAAGGTGCAATTCTGAAATTTTTTGCTTTTTCCTGCTAATCCTAGCATGATAAAGAATATTCAAAGAGAGTGAGATGCCAGCTCCTTTCATTCAGTCAGTAGCTTCAAACATTTCTGGACGTTTTTCAATGGCAAAAATCAATGAATATTGTAAATGCACAAACAGTAATATCTCCACATTGCAAGGTGCAATTCTGAAATTTTTTGCTTTTTCCTGCTCCTCTTAGCATGATAAAGAAGATTCAAAGAGAGTGAGATGCCAGCTCTTTTCATTCAGTCAGTAGCTTCAAACATTTCTGGTATATGAATAACATGATGTTTTTCAATGGCAAAAATCAATGAATATTGTAAATGCACAAACAGTAATTTCTCCGCATTGCAAGGTGCAATTCTGAAATTTTTTGCTTTTTCCTGCTAATCCTAGCATGATAAAGAAGATTCAAAGAGAGTGAGATCCCAGCTCCTTTCATTCAGTCAGTAGCTTCAAACATTTCTGGACGTTTTTCAATGGCAAAAATCAATGAATATTGTAAATGCACAAACAGTAATATCTCCACATTGCAAGGTGCAATTCTGAAATTTTTTGCTTTTTCCTGCTCCTCTTAGCATGATAAAGAAGATTCAAAGAGAGTGAGATGCCAGATCTTTTCATTCAGTCAGTAGCTTCAAACATTTCTGGTATATGAATAACATGATGTTTTTCAATGGCAAAAATCAATGAATATTGCAAATGCACAAACAGTAATTTCTCCGCATTGCAAGGTGCAATTCTGAAATTTTTTGCTTTTTCCTGCTAATCCTAGCATGATAAAGAAGATTCAAAGAGAGTGAGATGCCAGCTCCTTTCATTCAGTCAGTAGCTTCAAACATTTCTGGACGTTTTTCAATGGCAAAAATCAATGAATATTGTAAATGCACAAACAGTAATATCTCCACATTGCAAGGTGCAATTCTGAAATTTTTTGCTTTTTCCTGCTCCTCTTAGCATGATAAAGAAGATTCAAAGAGAGTGAGATGCCAGCTCTTTTCATTCAGTCAGTAGCTTCAAACATTTCTGGTATATGAATAACATGATGTTTTTCAATGGCAAAAATCAATGAATATTGTAAATGCACAAACAGTAATAACTCCACATTGCAAGGTGCAATTCTGAAATTTTTTGCTTTTTCCTGCTAATCCTAGCATGATAAAAAAGATTCAAAGAGAGTGAGATGCCAGCTCCTTTCATTCAGTCAGTAGCTTCAAACATTTCTGGACGTTTTTCAATGGCAAAAATCAATGAATATTGCAAATGCACAAACAGTAATATCTCCACATTGCAAGGTGCAATTCTGAAATTTTTTGCTTTTTCCTGCTAATCCTGGCATGATAAAGAAGATTCAAAGAGAGTGAGATGCCAGCTCTTTTCATTCAGTCAGTAGCTTCAAACATTTCTGGTATATGAATAACATGATGTTTTTCAATGGCAAAAATCAATGAATATTGTAAATGCACAAACAGTAATTTCTCCGCATTGCAAGGTGCAATTCTGAAATTTTTTGCTTTTTCCTGCTAATCCTAGCATGATAAAGAAGATTCAAAGAGAGTGAGATGCCAGCTCCTTTCATTCAGTCAGTAGCTTCAAACATTTCTGGACGTTTTTCAATGGCAAAAATCAATGAATATTGTAAATGCACAAACAGTAATATCTCCACATTGCAAGGTGCAATTCTGAATTTTTTTGCTTTTTCCTGCTCCTCTTAGCATGATAAAGAAGATTCAAAGAGAGTGAGATGCCAGCTCTTTTCATTCAGTCAGTAGCTTCAAACATTTCTGGAATATGAATAACATGATGTTTTTCAATGGCAAAAATCAATGAATATTGTAAATGCACAAACAGTAATATCTCCACATTGCAAGGTGCAATTCTGAAATTTTTTGCTTTTTCCTGCTAATCCTAGCATGATAAAGAAGATTCAAAGAGAGTGAGATGCCAGCTCCTTTCATTCAGTCAGTAGCTTCAAACATTTCTGGACATTTTTCAATGGCAAAAATCAATGAATATTGTAAATGCACAAACAGTAATAACTCCACATTGCAAGGTGCAATTCTGAATTTTTTTGCTTTTTCCTGCTAATCCTAGCATGATAAAGAAGATTCAAAGAGAGTGAGATGCCAGCTCCTTTCATTCAGTCAGTAGCTTCAAACATTTCTGGACGTTTTTCAATGGCAAAAATCAATGAATATTGTAAATGCACAAACAGTAATATCTCCACATTGCAAGGTGCAATTCTGAAATTTTTTGCTTTTTCCTGCTAATCCTAGCATGATAAAGAAGATTCAAAGAGAGTGAGATGCCAGCTCTTTTCATTCAGTCAGTAGCTTCAAACATTTCTGGTATATGAATAACATGATGTTTTTCAATGGCAAAAATCAATGAATATTGTAAATGCACAAACAGTAATTTCTCCGCATTGCAAGGTGCAATTCTGAAATTTTTTGCTTTTTCCTGCTAATCCTAGCATGATAAAGAAGATTCAAAGAGAGTGAGATGCCAGCTCCTTTCATTCAGTCAGTAGCTTCAAACATTTCTGGACGTTTTTCAATGGCAAAAATCAATGAATATTGTAAATGCACAAACAGTAATATCTCCACATTGCAAGGTGCAATTCTGAAATTTTTTGCTTTTTCCTGCTCCTCTTAGCATGATAAAGAAGATTCAAAGAGAGTGAGATGCCAGCTCTTTTCATTCAGTCAGTAGCTTCAAACATTTCTGGTATATGAATAACATGATGTTTTTCAATGGCAAAAAGCAATGAATATTGTAAATGCACAAACAGTAATTTCTCCGCATTGCAAGGTGCAATTCTGAATTTTTTTGCTTTTTCCTGCTAATCCTAGCATGATAAAGAAGATTCAAAGAGAGTGAGATGCCACGACCTTTCATTCAGTCAGTAGCTTCAAACATTTCTGGACGTTTTTCAATGGCAAAAATCAATGAATATTGTAAATGCACAAAGAGTAATATCTCCACATTGCAACGTGCAATTCTGAAATTTTTTGCTTTTTCCTGCTAATCCTAGCATGATAAAGAAGATTCAAAGAGAGTGAGATGCCAGCTCCTTTCATTCAGTCAGTAGCTTCAAACATTTCTGGACGTTTTTCAATGGCAAAAATCAATGAATATTGTAAATGCACAAACAGTAATATCTCCACATTGCAAGGTGCAATTCTGAAATTTTTTGCTTTTTCCTGCTAATCCTGGCATGATAAAGAAGATTCAAAGAGAGTGAGATGCCAGCTCTTTTCATTCAGTCAGTAGCTTCAAACATTTCTGGTATATGAATAACATGATGTTTTTCAATGGCAAAAATCAATGAATATTGTAAATGCACAAACAGTAATTTCTCCGCATTGCAAGGTGCAATTCTGAAATTTTTTGCTTTTTCCTGCTAATCCTAGCATGATAAAGAAGATTCAAAGAGAGTGAGATGCCAGCTCCTTTCATTCAGTCAGTAGCTTCAAACATTTCTGGACGTTCTTCAATGGCAAAAATCAGTGAATATTTGTAAATGCACAAACAGTAATATCTCCACATTGCAAGGTGCAATTCTGAAATTTTTTGCTTTTTCCTGCTCCTCTTAGCATGATAAAGAAGATTCAAAGAGAGTGAGATGCCAGCTCTTTTCATTCAGTCAGTAGCTTCAAACATTTCTGGTATATGAATAACATGATGTTTTTCAATGGCAAAAATCAATGAATATTGTAAATGCACAAACAGTAATTTCTCCGCAGTGCAAGGTGCAATTCTGAAATTTTTTGCTTTTTCCTGCTAATCCTAGCATGATAAAGAAGATTCAAAGAGAGTGAGATGCCAGCTCCTTTCATTCAGTCAGTAGCTTCAAACATTTCTGGACATTTTTCAATGGCAAAAATCAATGAATATTGTAAATGCACAAACAGTAATATCTCCACATTGCAACGTGCAATTCTGAAATTTTTTGCTTTTTCCTGCTCCTCTTAGCATGATAAAGAAGATTCAAAGAGAGTGAGATGCCAGCTCTTTTCATTCAGTCAGTAGCTTCAAACATTTCTGGTATATGAATAACATGATGTTTTTCAATGGCAAAAATCAATGAATATTGCAAATGCACAAACAGTAATTTCTCCGCATTGCAAGGTGCAATTCTGAAATTTTTTGCTTTTTCCTGCTAATCCTAGCATGATAAAGAATATTCAAAGAGAGTGAGATGCCAGCTCCTTTCATTCAGTCAGTAGCTTCAAACATTTCTGGACGTTTTTCAATGGCAAAAATCAATGAATATTGTAAATGCACAAACAGTAATATCTCCACATTGCAAGGTGCAATTCTGAAATTTTTTGCTTTTTCCTGCTCCTCTTAGCATGATAAAGAAGATTCAAAGAGAGTGAGATGCCAGCTCTTTTCATTCAGTCAGTAGCTTCAAACATTTCTGGTATATGAATAACATGATGTTTTTCAATGGCAAAAATCAATGAATATTGTAAATGCACAAACAGTAATTTCTCCGCATTGCAAGGTGCAATTCTGAAATTTTTTGCTTTTTCCTGCTAATCCTAGCATGATAAAGAAGATTCAAAGAGAGTGAGATGCCAGCTCCTTTCATTCAGTCAGTAGCTTCAAACATTTCTGGACGTTTTTCAATGGCAAAAATCAATGAATATTGTAAATGCACAAACAGTAATATCTCCACATTGCAACGTGCAATTCTGAAATTTTTTGCTTTTTCCTGCTCCTCTTAGCATGATAAAGAAGATTCAAAGAGAGTGAGATGCCAGCTCTTTTCATTCAGTCAGTAGCTTCAAACATTTCTGGTATATGAATAACATGATGTTTTTCAATGGCAAAAATCAATGAATATTGCAAATGCACAAACAGTAATTTCTCCGCATTGCAAGGTGCAATTCTGAAATTTTTTGCTTTTTCCTGCTAATCCTAGCATGATAAAGAATATTCAAAGAGAGTGAGATGCCAGCTCCTTTCATTCAGTCAGTAGCTTCAAACATTTCTGGACGTTTTTCAATGGCAAAAATCAATGAATATTGTAAATGCACAAACAGTAATATCTCCACATTGCAAGGTGCAATTCTGAAATTTTTTGCTTTTTCCTGCTCCTCTTAGCATGATAAAGAAGATTCAAAGAGAGTGAGATGCCAGCTCTTTTCATTCAGTCAGTAGCTTCAAACATTTCTGGTATATGAATAACATGATGTTTTTCAATGGCAAAAATCAATGAATATTGTAAATGCACAAACAGTAATTTCTCCGCATTGCAAGGTGCAATTCTGAAATTTTTTGCTTTTTCCTGCTAATCCTAGCATGATAAAGAAGATTCAAAGAGAGTGAGATCCCAGCTCCTTTCATTCAGTCAGTAGCTTCAAACATTTCTGGACGTTTTTCAATGGCAAAAATCAATGAATATTGTAAATGCACAAACAGTAATATCTCCACATTGCAAGGTGCAATTCTGAAATTTTTTGCTTTTTCCTGCTCCTCTTAGCATGATAAAGAAGATTCAAAGAGAGTGAGATGCCAGATCTTTTCATTCAGTCAGTAGCTTCAAACATTTCTGGTATATGAATAACATGATGTTTTTCAATGGCAAAAATCAATGAATATTGCAAATGCACAAACAGTAATTTCTCCGCATTGCAAGGTGCAATTCTGAAATTTTTTGCTTTTTCCTGCTAATCCTAGCATGATAAAGAAGATTCAAAGAGAGTGAGATGCCAGCTCCTTTCATTCAGTCAGTAGCTTCAAACATTTCTGGACGTTTTTCAATGGCAAAAATCAATGAATATTGTAAATGCACAAACAGTAATATCTCCACATTGCAAGGTGCAATTCTGAAATTTTTTGCTTTTTCCTGCTCCTCTTAGCATGATAAAGAAGATTCAAAGAGAGTGAGATGCCAGCTCTTTTCATTCAGTCAGTAGCTTCAAACATTTCTGGTATATGAATAACATGATGTTTTTCAATGGCAAAAATCAATGAATATTGTAAATGCACAAACAGTAATAACTCCACATTGCAAGGTGCAATTCTGAAATTTTTTGCTTTTTCCTGCTAATCCTAGCATGATAAAAAAGATTCAAAGAGAGTGAGATGCCAGCTCCTTTCATTCAGTCAGTAGCTTCAAACATTTCTGGACGTTTTTCAATGGCAAAAATCAATGAATATTGCAAATGCACAAACAGTAATATCTCCACATTGCAAGGTGCAATTCTGAAATTTTTTGCTTTTTCCTGCTAATCCTGGCATGATAAAGAAGATTCAAAGAGAGTGAGATGCCAGCTCTTTTCATTCAGTCAGTAGCTTCAAACATTTCTGGTATATGAATAACATGATGTTTTTCAATGGCAAAAATCAATGAATATTGTAAATGCACAAACAGTAATTTCTCCGCATTGCAAGGTGCAATTCTGAAATTTTTTGCTTTTTCCTGCTAATCCTAGCATGATAAAGAAGATTCAAAGAGAGTGAGATGCCAGCTCCTTTCATTCAGTCAGTAGCTTCAAACATTTCTGGACGTTTTTCAATGGCAAAAATCAATGAATATTGTAAATGCACAAACAGTAATATCTCCACATTGCAAGGTGCAATTCTGAATTTTTTTGCTTTTTCCTGCTCCTCTTAGCATGATAAAGAAGATTCAAAGAGAGTGAGATGCCAGCTCTTTTCATTCAGTCAGTAGCTTCAAACATTTCTGGTATATGAATAACATGATGTTTTTCAATGGCAAAAATCAATGAATATTGTAAATGCACAAACAGTAATATCTCCACATTGCAAGGTGCAATTCTGAAATTTTTTGCTTTTTCCTGCTAATCCTAGCATGATAAAGAAGATTCAAAGAGAGTGAGATGCCAGCTCCTTTCATTCAGTCAGTAGCTTCAAACATTTCTGGACATTTTTCAATGGCAAAAATCAATGAATATTGTAAATGCACAAACAGTAATAACTCCACATTGCAAGGTGCAATTCTGAATTTTTTTGCTTTTTCCTGCTAATCCTAGCATGATAAAGAAGATTCAAAGAGAGTGAGATGCCAGCTCCTTTCATTCAGTCAGTAGCTTCAAACATTTCTGGACGTTTTTCAATGGCAAAAATCAATGAATATTGTAAATGCACAAACAGTAATATCTCCACATTGCAAGGTGCAATTCTAAAATTTTTTGCTTTTTCCTGCTAATCCTAGCATGATAAAGAAGATTCAAAGAGAGTGAGATGCCAGCTCTTTTCATTCAGTCAGTAGCTTCAAACATTTCTGGTATATGAATAACATGATGTTTTTCAATGGCAAAAATCAATGAATATTGTAAATGCACAAACAGTAATTTCTCCGCATTGCAAGGTGCAATTCTGAAATTTTTTGCTTTTTCCTGCTAATCCTAGCATGATAAAGAAGATTCAAAGAGAGTGAGATGCCAGCTCCTTTCATTCAGTCAGTAGCTTCAAACATTTCTGGACGTTTTTCAATGGCAAAAATCAATGAATATTGTAAATGCACAAACAGTAATATCTCCACATTGCAAGGTGCAATTCTGAAATTTTTTGCTTTTTCCTGCTCCTCTTAGCATGATAAAGAAGATTCAAAGAGAGTGAGATGCCAGCTCTTTTCATTCAGTCAGTAGCTTCAAACATTTCTGGTATATGAATAACATGATGTTTTTCAATGGCAAAAAGCAATGAATATTGTAAATGCACAAACAGTAATTTCTCCGCATTGCAAGGTGCAATTCTGAATTTTTTTGCTTTTTCCTGCTAATCCTAGCATGATAAAGAAGATTCAAAGAGAGTGAGATGCCACGACCTTTCATTCAGTCAGTAGCTTCAAACATTTCTGGACGTTTTTCAATGGCAAAAATCAATGAATATTGAAAATGCACAAAGAGTAATATCTCCACATTGCAACGTGCAATTCTGAAATTTTTTGCTTTTTCCTGCTAATCCTAGCATGATAAAGAAGATTCAAAGAGAGTGAGATGCCAGCTCCTTTCATTCAGTCAGTAGCTTCAAACATTTCTGGACGTTTTTCAATGGCAAAAATCAATGAATATTGTAAATGCACAAACAGTAATATCTCCACATTGCAAGGTGCAATTCTGAAATTTTTTGCTTTTTCCTGCTAATCCTGGCATGATAAAGAAGATTCAAAGAGAGTGAGATGCCAGCTCTTTTCATTCAGTCAGTAGCTTCAAACATTTCTGGTATATGAATAACATGATGTTTTTCAATGGCAAAAATCAATGAATATTGTAAATGCACAAACAGTAATTTCTCCGCATTGCAAGGTGCAATTCTGAAATTTTTTGCTTTTTCCTGCTAATCCTAGCATGATAAAGAAGATTCAAAGAGAGTGAGATGCCAGCTCCTTTCATTCAGTCAGTAGCTTCAAACATTTCTGGACGTTCTTCAATGGCAAAAATCAGTGAATATTGTAAATGCACAAACAGTAATATCTCCACATTGCAAGGTGCAATTCTGAAATTTTTTGCTTTTTCCTGCTCCTCTTAGCATGATAAAGAAGATTCAAAGAGAGTGAGATGCCAGCTCTTTTCATTCAGTCAGTAGCTTCAAACATTTCTGGTATATGAATAACATGATGTTTTTCAATGGCAAAAATCAATGAATATTGTAAATGCACAAACAGTAATTTCTCCGCATTGCAAGGTGCAATTCTGAAATTTTTTGCTTTTTCCTGCTAATCCTAGCATGATAAAGAAGATTCAAAGAGAGTGAGATGCCAGCTCCTTTCATTCAGTCAGTAGCTTCAAACATTTCTGGACGTTTTTCAATGGCAAAAATCAATGAATATTGTAAATGCACAAACAGTAATATCTCCACATTGCAACGTGCAATTCTGAAATTTTTTGCTTTTTCCTGCTCCTCTTAGCATGATAAAGAAGATTCAAAGAGAGTGAGATGCCAGCTCTTTTCATTCAGTCAGTAGCTTCAAACATTTCTGGTATATGAATAACATGATGTTTTTCAATGGCAAAAATCAATGAATATTGCAAATGCACAAACAGTAATTTCTCCGCATTGCAAGGTGCAATTCTGAAATTTTTTGCTTTTTCCTGCTAATCCTAGCATGATAAAGAATATTCAAAGAGAGTGAGATGCCAGCTCCTTTCATTCAGTCAGTAGCTTCAAACATTTCTGGATGTTTTTCAATGGCAAAAATCAATGAATATTGTAAATGCACAAACAGTAATATCTCCACATTGCAAGGTGCAATTCTGAAATTTTTTGCTTTTTCCTGCTCCTCTTAGCATGATAAAGAAGATTCAAAGAGAGTGAGATGCCAGCTCTTTTCATTCAGTCAGTAGCTTCAAACATTTCTGGTATATGAATAACATGAAGTTTTTCAATGGCAAAAATCAATGAATATTGTAAATGCACAAACTGTAATAACTCCACATTGCAAGGTGCAATTCTGAAATTTTTTGCCTTTTCCTGCTAATCCTAGCATGATAAAAAAGATTCAAAGAGAGTGAGATGCCAGCTCCTTTCATTCAGTCAGTAGTTTCAAACATTTCTGGACGTTTTTCAATGGCAAAAATCAATGAATATTGCAAATGCACAAACAGTAATATCTCCACATTGCAAGGTGCAATTCTGAAATTTTTTGCTTTTTCCTGCTAATCCTGGCATGATAAAGAAGATTCAAAGAGAGTGAGATGCCAGCTCTTTTCATTCAGTCAGTAGCTTCAAACATTTCTGGTATATGAATAACATGATGTTTTTCAATGGCAAAAATCAATGAATATTGTAAATGCACAAACAGTAATTTCTCCGCATTGCAAGGTGCAATTCTGAAATTTTTTGCTTTTTCCTGCTAATCCTAGCATGATAAAGAAGATTCAAAGAGAGTGAGATGCCAGCTCCTTTCATTCAGTCAGTAGCTTCAAACATTTCTGGACGTTCTTCAATGGCAAAAATCAGTGAATATTGTAAATGCACAAACAGTAATATCTCCACATTGCAAGGTGCAATTCTGAAATTTTTTGCTTTTTCCTGCTCCTCTTAGCATGATAAAGAAGATTCAAAGAGAGTGAGATGCCAGCTCCTTTCATTCAGTCAGTAGCTTCAAACATTTCTGGATGTTTTTCAATGGCAAAAATCAATGAATATTGTAAATGCACAAACAGTAATATCTCCACATTGCAACGTGCAATTCTGAAATTTTTTGCTTTTTCCTGCTCCTCTTAGCATGATAAAGAAGATTCAAAGAGAGTGAGATGCCAGCTCTTTTCATTCAGTCAGTAGCTTCAAACATTTCTGGTATATGAATAACATGATGTTTTTCAATGGCAAAAATCAATGAATATTGCAAATGCACAAACAGTAATTTCTACGCATTGCAAGGTGCAATTCTGAAATTTTTTGCTTTTTCCTGCTAATCCTAGCATGATAAAGAAGATTCAAAGAGAGTGAGATGCCAGCTCCTTTCATTCAGTCAGTAGCTTCAAACATTTCTGGACGTTTTTCAATGGCAAAAATCAATGAATATTGTAAATGCACAAACAGTAATATCTCCACATTGCAAGGTGCAATTCTGAAATTTTTTGCTTTTTCCTGCTCCTCTTAGCATGATAAAGAAGATTCAAAGAGAGTGAGATGCCAGCTCTTTTCATTCAGTCAGTAGCTTCAAACATTTCTGGTATATGAATAACATGATGTTTTTCAATGGCAAAAATCAATGAATATTGTAAATGCACAAACAGTAATAACTCCACATTGCAAGGTGCAATTCTGAAATTTTTTGCTTTTTCCTGCTAATCCTAGCATGATAAAAAAGATTCAAAGAGAGTGAGATGCCAGCTCCTTTCATTCAGTCAGTAGCTTCAAACATTTCTGGACGTTTTTCAATGGCAAAAATCATTGAATATTGTAAATGCACAAACAGTAATATCTCCACATTGCAAGGTGCAATTCTGAAATTTTTTGCTTTTTCCTGCTAATCCTAGCATGATAAAGAAGATTCAAAGAGAGTGAGATGCCAGCTCTTTTCATTCAGTCAGTAGCTTCAAACATTTCTGGTATATGAATAACATGATGTTTTTCAATGGCAAAAATCAATGAATATTGTAAATGCACAAACAGTAATTTCTCCGCATTGCAAGGTGCAATTCTGAAATTTTTTGCTTTTTCCTGCTAATCCTAGCATGATAAAGAAGATTCAAAGAGAGTGAGATGCCAGCTCTTTTCAATCAGTCAGTAGCTTCAAACATTTCTGGTATATGAATAACATGATGTTTTTCAATGGCAAAAATCAATGAATATTGTAAATGCACAAACAGTAATTTCTCCGCATTGCAAGGTGCAATTCTGAAATTTTTCGCTTTTTCCTGCTAATCCTAGCATGATAAAGAAGATTCAAAGAGAGTGAGATGCCAGCTCCTTTCATTCAATCAGTAGCTTCAAACATTTCTGGACGTTTTTCAATGGCAAAAATCAATGAATATTGTAAATGCACAAACAGTAATATCTCCACATTGCAAGGTGCAATTCTGAAATTTTTTGCTTTTTCCTGCTCCTCTTAGCATGATAAAGAAGATTCAAAGAGAGTGAGATGCCAGCTCTTTTCATTCAGTCAGTAGCTTCAAACATTTCTGGTATATGAATAACATGATGTTTTTCAATGGCAAAAATCAATGAATATTGTAAATGCACAAACAGTAATAACTCCACATTGCAAGGTGCAATTCTGAAATTTTTTGCTTTTTCCTGCTAATCCTAGCATGATAAAAAAGATTCAAAGAGAGTGAGATGCCAGCTCCTTTCATTCAGTCAGTAGCTTCAAACATTTCTGGACGTTTTTCAATGGCAAAAATCAATGAATATTGTAAATGCACAAACAGTAATATCTCCACATTGCAAGGTGCAATTCTGAAATTTTTTGCTTTTTCCTGCTAATCCTAGCATGATAAAGAAGATTCAAAGAGAGTGAGATGCCAGCTCTTTTCATTCAGTCAGTAGCTTCAAACATTTCTGGTATATGAATAACATGATGTTTTTCAATGGCAAAAATCAATGAATATTGTAAATGCACAAACAGTAATTTCTCCGCATTGCAAGGTGCAATTCTGAAATTTTTTGCTTTTTCCTGCTAATCCTAGCATGATAAAGAAGATTCAAAGAGAGTGAAATGCCAGCTCCTTTCATTCAGTCAGTAGCTTCAAACATTTCTGGACATTTTTCAATGGCAAAAATCTATGAATATTGTAAATGCACAAACAGTAATATCTCCACATTGCAAGGTGCAATTCTGAAATTTTTTGCTTTTTCCTGCTAATCCTGGCATGATAAAGAAGATTCAAAGAGAGTGAGATGCCAGCTCTTTTCATTCAGTCAGTAGCTTCAAACATTTCTGGTATATGAATAACATGATGTTTTTCAATGGCAAAAATCAATGAATATTGTAAATGCACAAACAGTAATTTCTCCGCATTGCAAGGTGCAATTCTGAAATTTTTTGCTTTTTCCTGCTAATCCTAGCATGATAAAGAAGATTCAAAGAGAGTGAGATGCCAGCTCCTTTCATTCAGTCAGTAGCTTTAAACATTTCTGGACGTTCTTCAATGGCAAAAATCAGTGAATATTGTAAATGCACAAACAGTAATATCTCCACATTGCAAGGTGCAATTCTGAAATTTTTTGCTTTTTCCTGCTCCTCTTAGCATGATAAAGAAGATTCAAAGAGAGTGAGATGCCAGCTCTTTTCATTCAGTCAGTAGCTTCAAACATTTCTGGTATATGAATAACATGATGTTTTTCAATGGCAAAAATCAATGAATATTGTAAATGCACAAACAGTAATTTCTCCGCATTGCAAGGTGCAATTCTGAAATTTTTTGCTTTTTCCTGCTAATCCTAGCATGATAAAGAAGATTCAAAGAGAGTGAGATGCCAGCTCTTTTCATTCAGTCAGTAGCTTCAAACATTTCTGGTATATGAATAACATGATGTTTTTCAATGGCAAAAATCAATGAATATTGTAAATGCACAAACAGTAATTTCTCCGCATTGCAAGGTGCAATTCTGAAATTTTTTGCTTTTTCCTGCTAATCCTAGCATGATAAAGAAGATTCAAAGAGAGTGAGATGCCAGCTCTTTTCATTCAGTCAGTAGCTTCAAACATTTCTGGTATATGAATAACATGATGTTTTTCAATGGCAAAAATCAATGAATATTGTAAATGCACAAACAGTAATTTCTCCGCATTGCAAGGTGCAATTCTGAAATTTTTTGCTTTTTCCTGCTAATCCTAGCATGATAAAGAAGATTCAAAGAGAGTGAGATGCCAGCTCCTTTCATTCAGTCAGTAGCTTCAAACATTTCTGGACATTTTTCAATGGCAAAAATCAATGAATATTGTAAATGCACAAACAGTAATATCTCCACATTGCAAGGTGCAATTCTGAAATTTTTTGCTTTTTCCTGCTAATCCTGGCATGATAAAGAAGATTCAAAGAGAGTGAGATGCTAGCTCTTTTCATTCAGTCAGTAGCTTCAAACATTTCTGGTATATGAATAACATGATGTTTTTCAATGGCAAAAATCAATGAATATTGTAAATGCACAAACAGCAATTTCTCCGCATTGCAAGGTGCAATTCTGAAATTTTTTGCTTTTTCCTGCTAATCCTAGCATGATAAAGAAGATTCAAAGAGAGTGAGATGCCAGCTCCTTTCATTCAGTCAGTAGCTTCAAACATTTCTGGACGTTTTTCAATGGCAAAAATCAATGAATATTGTAAATGCACAAACAGTAATATCTCCACATTGCAAGGTGCAATTCTGAAATTTTTTGCTTTTTCCTGCTCCTCTTAGCATGATAAAGAAGATTCAAAGAGAGTGAGATGCCAGCTCTTTTCATTCAGTCAGTAGCTTCAAACATTTCTGGTATATGAATAACATGATGTTTTTCAATGGCAAAAATCAATGAATATTGTAAATGCACAAACAGTAATTTCTCCGCATTGCAAGGTGCAATTCTGAAATTTTTTGCTTTTTCCTGCTAATCCTAGCATGATAAAGAAGATTCAAAGAGAGTGAGATGCCACGACCTTTCATTCAGTCAGTAGCTTCAAACATTTCTGGACGTTTTTCAATGGCAAAAATCAATGAATAATGTAAATGCACAAACAGTAATATCTCCACATTGCAACGTGCAATTCTGAAATTTTTTGCTTTTTCCTGCTAATACTAGCATGATAAAGAAGATTCAAAGAGAGTGAGATGCCAGCTCCTTTCATTCAGTCAGTAGCTTCAAACATTTCTGGACGTTTTTCAATGGCAAAAATCAATGAATATTGTAAATGCACAAACAGTAATATCTCCACATTGCAAGGTGCAATTCTGAAATTTTTTGCTTTTTCCTGCTAATCCTGGCATGATAAAGAAGATTCAAAGAGAGTGAGATGCCAGCTCTTTTCATTCAGTCAGTAGCTTCAAACATTTCTGGTATATGAATAACATGATGTTTTTCCATGGCAAAAATCAATGAATATTGTAAATGCACAAACAGTAATTTCTCCGCATTGCAAGGTGCAATTCTGAAATTTTTTGCTTTTTCCTGCTAATCCTAGCATTATAAAGAAGATTCAAAGAGAGTGAGATGCCAGCTCCTTTCATTCAGTCAGTAGCTTCAAACATTTCTGGACGTTCTTCAATGGCAAAAATCAGTGAATATTGTAAATGCACAAACAGTAATATCTCCACATTGCAAGGTGCAATTCTGAAATTTTTTGCTTTTTCCTGCTCCTCTTAGCATGATAAAGAAGATTCAAAGAGAGTGAGATGCCAGCTCTTTTCATTCAGTCTGTAGCTTCAAACATTTCTGGTATATGAATAACATGATGTTTTTCAATGGCAAAAATCAATGAATATTGTAAATGCACAAACAGTAATTTCTCCGCATTGCAAGGTGCAATTCTGAAATTTTTTGCTTTTTCCTGCTAATCCTAGCATGATAAAGAAGATTCAAAGAGAGTGAGATGCCAGCTCCTTTCATTCAGTCAGTAGCTTCAAACATTTCTGGACGTTTTTCAATGGCAAAAATCAATGAATATTGTAAATGCACAAACAGTAATATCTCCACATTGCAAGGTGCAATTCTGAAATTTTTTGCTTTTTCCTGCTCCTCTTAGCATGATAAAGAAGATTCAAAGAGAGTGAGATGCCAGCTCTTTTCATTCAGTCAGTAGCTTCAAACATTTCTGGTATATGAATAACATGATGTTTTTCAATGGCAAAAATCAATGAATATTGTAAATGCACAAACAGTAATTTCTCCGCATTGCAAGGTGCAATTCTGAAATTTTTTGCTTTTTCCTGCTAATCCTAGCATGATAAAGAAGATTCAAAGAGAGTGAGATGCCAGCTCCTTTCATTCAGTCAGTAGCTTCAAACATTTCTGGACGTTTTTCAATGGCAAAAATCAATGAATATTGTAAATGCACAAACAGTAATATCTCCACATTGCAAGGTGCAATTCTGAAATTTTTTGCTTTTTCCTGCTCCTCTTAGCATGATAAAGAAGATTCAAAGAGAGTGAGATGCCAGCTCTTTTCATTCAGTCAGTAGCTTCAAACATTTCTGGTATATGAATAACATGATGTTTTTCAATGGCAAAAATCAATGAATATTGTAAATGCACAAACAGTAATAACTCCACATTGCAAGGTGCAATTCTGAAATTTTTTGCTTTTTCCTGCTAATCCTAGCATGATAAAAAAGATTCAAAGAGAGTGAGATGCCAGCTCCTTTCATTCAGTCAGTAGCTTCAAACATTTCTGGACGTTTTTCAATGGCAAAAATCAATGAATATTGTAAATGCACAAACAGTAATATCTCCACATTGCAAGGTGCAATTCTGAAATTTTTTGCTTTTTCCTGCTAATCCTAGCATGATAAAGAAGATTCAAAGAGAGTGAGATGCCAGCTCTTTTCATTCAGTCAGTAGCTTCAAACATTTCTGGTATATGAATAACATGATGTTTTTCAATGGCAAAAATCAATGAATATTGTAAATGCACAAACAGTAATTTCTCCGCATTGCAAGGTGCAATTCTGAAATTTTTTGCTTTTTCCTGCTAATCCTAGCATGATAAAGAAGATTTAAAGAGAGTGAGATGCCAGCTCCTTTCATTCAGTCAGTAGCTTCAAACATTTCGATACGTTTTTCAATGGCAAAAATCAATGAATATTGTAAATGCACAAACAGTAGTATCTCCACATTGCAAGGTGCAATTCTGAAATTTTTTGCTTTTTCCTGCTCCTCTTAGCATGATAAAGAAGATTCAAAGAGAGTGAGATGCCAGCTCTTTTCATTCAGTCAGTAGCTTCAAACATTTCTGGTATATGAATAACATGATGTTTTTCAATGGCAAAAATCAATGAATATTGTAAATGCACAAACAGTAATTTCTCCGCATTGCAAGGTGCAATTCTGAAATTTTTTGCTTTTTCCTGCTAATCCTAGCATGATAAAGAAGATTCAAAGAGAGTGAGATGCCAGCTCCTTTCATTCAGTCAGTAGCTTCAAACATTTCTGGACGTTTTTCAATGGCAAAAATCAATGAATATTGTAAATGCACAAACAGTAATATCTCCACATTGCAAGGTGCAATTCTGAAATTTTTTGCTGTTTCCTGCTCCTCTTAGCATGATAAAGAAGATTCAAAGAGAGTGAGATGCCAGCTCTTTTCATTCAGTCAGTAGCTTCAAACATTTCTGGTATATGAATAACATGATGTTTTTCAATGGCAAAAATCAATGAATATTGTAAATGCACAAACAGTAATTTCTCCGCATTGCAAGGTGCAATTCTGAAATTTTTTGCTTTTTCCTGCTAATCCTAGCATGATAAAGAAGATTCAAAGAGAGTGAGATGCCAGCTCCTTTCATTCAGTCAGTAGCTTCAAACATTTCTGGACGTTTTTCAATGGCAAAAATCAATGAATATTGTAAATGCACAAACAGTAATATCTCCACATTGCAAGGTGCAATTCTGAAATTTTTTGCTTTTTCCTGCTAATCCTGGCATGATAAAGAAGATTCAAAGAGAGTGAGATGCCAGCTCTTTTCATTCAGTCAGTAGCTTCAAACATTTCTGGTATATGAATAACATGATGTTTTTCAATGGCAAAAATCAATGAATATTGTAAATGCACAAACAGTAATTTCTCCGCATTGCAAGGTGCAATTCTGAAATTTTTTGCTTTTTCCTGCTAATCCTAGCATGATAAAGAAGATTCAAAGAGAGTGCGATGCCAGCTCCTTTCATTCAGTCAGTAGCTTCAAACATTTCTGGACGTTTTTCAATGGCAAAAATCAATGAATATTGTAAATGCACAAACAGTAATATCTCCACATTGCAAGGTGCAATTCTGAAATTTTTTGCTTTTTCCTGCTAATCCTAGAATGATAAAGAAGATTCAAAGAGAGTGAGATGCCAGCTCTTTTCATTCAGTCAGTAGCTTCAAACATTTCTGGTATATGAATAACATGATGTTTTTCAATGGCAAAAATCAATGAATATTGTAAATGCACAAACAGTAATATCTCCACATTGCAAGGTGCAATTCTGAAATTTTTTGCTTTTTCCTGCTCCTCTTAGCATGATAAAGAATATTCAAAGAGAGTGAGATGCCAGCTCTTTTCATTCAGTCAGTAGCTTCAAACATTTCTGGTATATGAATAACGATGTTTTTCAATGGCAAAAATCAATGAGTATTGTAAATGCACAAACAGTAATTTCTCCGCATTGCAAGGTGCAATTCTGAAATTTTTTGCTTTTTCCTGCTAATCCTAGCATGATAAAGAAGATTCAAAGAGAGTGAGATGCCAGCTCCTTTCATTCAGTCAGTAGCTTCAAACATTTCTGGACGTTTTTCAATGGCAAAAATCAATGAATATTGTAAATGCACAAACAGTAATATCTCCACATTGCAAGGTGCAATTCTGAAATTTTTTGCTTGTTCCTGCTCCTCTTAGCATGATAAAGAAGATTCAAAGAGAGTGAGATGCCAGCTCTTTTCATTCAGTCAGTAGCTTCAAACATTTCTGGTATATGAATAACATGATGTTTTTCAATGGCAAAAATCAATGAATATTGTAAATGCACAAACACTAATATCTCCACATTGCAACGTGCAATTCTGAAATTTTTTGCTTTTTCCTGCTCCTCTTAGCATGATAAAGAAGATTCAAAGAGAGTGAGATGCCAGATCTTTTCATTCAGTCAGTAGCTTCAAACATTTCTGGTATATGAATAACATGATGTTTTTCAATGGCAAAAATCAATGAATATTGTAAATGCACAAACAGTAATTTCTCCGCATTGCAAGGTGCAATTCTGAAATTTTTTGCTTTTTCCTGCTAAGCCTAGCATAATAAAGAAGATTCAAAGAGAGTGAGATGCCAGCTCCTTTCATTCAGTCAGTAGCTTCAAACATTTCTGGACGTTTTTCAATGGCAAAAATCAATGAATATTGTAAATGCACAAACAGTAATATCTCCACATTGCAAGGTGCAATTCTGAAATTTTTTGCTTTTTCCTGCTCCTCTTAGCATGATAAAGAAGATTCAAAGAGAGTGAGATGCCAGCTCTTTTCATTCAGTCAGTAGCTTCAAACATTTCTGGTATATGAATAACATGATGTTTTTCAATGGCAAAAATCAATGAATATTGTAAATGCACAAACAGAAATAACTCCACATTGCAAGGTGCAATTCTGAAATTTTTTGCTTTTTCCTGCTAAGCCTAGCATAATAAAGAAGATTCAAAGAGAGTGAGATGCCAGCTCCTTTCATTCAGTCAGTAGCTTCAAACATTTCTGGACGTTTTTCAATGGCAAAAATCAATGAATATTGTAAATGCACAAACAGTAATATCTCCACATTGCAAGGTGCAATTCTGAAATTTTTTGCTTTTTCCTGCTTCTCTTAGCATGATAAAGAAGATTCAAAGAGAGTGAGATGCCAGCTCTTTTCATTCAGTCAGTAGCTTCAAACATTTCTGTTATATGAATAACATGATGTTTTTCAATGGCAAAAATCAATGAATATTGTAAATGCACAAACAGTAATTTCTCCGCATTGCAAGGTGGAATTCTGAAATTTTTTGCTTTTTCCTGCTAAGCCTAGCATAATAAAGAAGATTCAAAGAGAGTGAGATGCCAGCTCCTTTCATTCAGTCAGTAGCTTCAAACATTTCTGGACGTTTTTCAATGGCAAAAATCAATGAATATTGTAAATGCACAAACAGTAATATCTCCACATTGCAAGGTGCAATTCTGAAATTTTTTGCTTTTTCCTGCTCCTCTTAGCATGATAAAGAAGATTGAAAGAGAGTGAGATGCCAGCTCTTTTCATTCAGTCAGTAGCTTCAAACATTTCTGGTATATGAATAACATGATGTTTTTCAATGGCAAAAATCAATGAATATTGTAAATGCACAAACAGTAATATCTCCACATTGCAAGGTGCAATTCTGAAATTTTTTGCTTTTTCCTGCTAATCCTAGCATGATAAAGAAGATTCAAAAAGAGTGAGATGCCAGCTCCTTTCATTCAGTCAGTAGCTTCAAACATTTCTGGACATTTTTCAATGGCAAAAATCAATGAATATTGTAAATGCACAAACAGTAATAACTCCACATTGCAAGGTGCAATTCTGAAATTTTTTGCTTTTTCCTGCTAATCCTAGCATGATAAAGAAGATTCAAAGAGAGTGAGATGCCAGCTCCTTTCATTCAGTCAGTAGCTTCAAACATTTCTGGACGTTTTTCAATAGCAAAAATCAATGAATATTGTAAATGCACAAACAGTAATATCTCCACATTGCAAGGTGCAATTCTGAAATTTTTTGCTTTTTCCTGCTAATCCTAGCATGATAAAGAAGATTCAAAGAGAGTGAGATGCTAGCTCTTTTCATTCAGTCAGTAGCTTCAAACATTTCTGGTATATGAATAACATGATGTTTTTCAATGGCAAAAATCAAAGAATATTGTAAATGCACAAACAGTAATTTCTCCGCATTGCAAGGTGCAATTCTGAAATTTTTTGCTTTTTCCTGCTAATCCTAGCATGATAAAGAAGATTCAAAGAGAGTGAGATGCCAGCTCCTTTCATTCAGTCAGTAGCTTCAAACATTTCTGGACGTTTTTCAATGGCAAAAATCAATGAATATTGTAAATGCACAAACAGTAATATCTCCACATTGCAAGGAGCAATTCTGAAATTTTTTGCTTTTTCCTGCTCCTCTTAGCATGATAAAGAAGATTCAAAGAGAGTGAGATGCCAGCTCTTTTCATTCAGTCAGTAGCTTCAAACATTTCTGGTATATGAATAACATGATGTTTTTCAATGGCAAAAATCAATGAATATTGTAAATGCACAAACAGTAATTTCTCCGCATTGCAAGGTGCAATTCTGAAATTTTTTGCTTTTTCCTGCTAATCCTAGCATGATAAAGAAGATTCAAAGAGAGTGAGATGCCACGACCTTTCATTCAGTCAGTAGCTTCAAACATTTCTGGACGTTTTTCAATGGCAAAAATCAATGAATATTGTAAATGCACAAACAGTAATATCTCCACATTGCAAGGTGCAATTCTGAAATTTTTTGCTTTTTCCTGCTAATCCTAGCATGATAAAGAAGATTCAAAGAGAGTGAGATGCCAGCTCCTTTCATTCAGTCAGTAGCTTCAAACATTTCTGGACGTTTTTCAATGGCAAAAATCAATGAATATTGTAAATGCACAAACAGTAATATCTCCACATTGCAAGGTGCAATTCTGAAATTTTTTGCTTTTTCCTGCTAATCCTGGCATGATAAAGAAGATTCAAAGAGAGTGAGATGCCAGCTCTTTTCATTCAGTCAGTAGCTTCAAACATTTCTGGTATATGAATAACATGATGTTTTTCAATGGCAAAAATCAATGAATATTGTAAATGCACAAACAGTAATTTCTCCGCATTGCAAGGTGCAATTCTGAAATTTTTTGCTTTTTCCTGCTAATCCTAGCATGATAAAGAAGATTCAAAGAGAGTGAGATGCCAGCTCCTTTCATTCAGTCAGTAGCTTCAAACATTTCTGGACGTTCTTCAATGGCAAAAATCAGTGAATATTGTAAATGCACAAACAGTAATATCTCCACATTGCAAGGTGCAATTCTGAAATTTTTTGCTTTTTCCTGCTCCTCTTAGCATGATAAAGAAGATTCAAAGAGAGTGAGATGCCAGCTCTTTTCATTCAGTCAGTAGCTTCAAACATTTCTGGTATATGGATAACACGATGTTTTTCAATGGCAAAAATCAATGAATATTGTAAATGCACAAACAGTAATTTCTCCGCATTGCAAGGTGCAATTCTGAAATTTTTTGCTTTTTCCTGCTAATCCTAGCATGATAAAGAAGATTCAAAGAGAGTGAGATGCCAGCTCCTTTCATTCAGTCAGTAGCTTCAAACATTTCTGGACGTTTTTCAATGGCAAAAATCAATGAATATTGTAAATGCACAAACAGTAATATCTCCACATTGCAAAGTGCAATTCTGAAATTTTTTGCTTTTTCCTGCTAATCCTAGCATGATAAAGAAGATTCAAAGAGAGTGAGATGCCAGCTCCTTTCATTCAGTCAGTAGCTTCAAACATTTCTGGACGTTTTTCAATGGCAAAAATCAATGAATATTGTAAATGCACAAACAGTAATATCTCCACATTGCAAGGTGCAATTCTGAAATTTTTTGCTTTTTCCTGCTAATCCTGGCATGATAAAGAAGATTCAAAGAGAGTGAGATGCCAGCTCTTTTCATTCAGTCAGTAGCTTCAAACATTTCTGGTATATGAATAACATGATGTTTTTCAATGGCAAAAATCAATGAATATTGTAAATGCACAAACAGTAATTTCTCCGCATTGCAAGGTGCAATTCTGAAATTTTTTGCTTTTTCCTGCTAATCCTAGCATGATAAAGATGATTCAAAGAGAGTGAGATGCCAGCTCCTTTCATTCAGTCAGTAGCTTCAAACATTTCTGGACGTTCTTCAATGGCAAAAATCAGTGAATATTGTAAATGCACAAACAGTAATATCTCCACATTGCAAGGTGCAATTCTGAAGTTTTTTGCTTTTTCCTTCTCCTCTTAGCATGATAAAGAAGATTCAAAGAGAGTGAGATGCCAGCTCTTTTCATTCAGTCAGTAGCTTCAAACATTTCTGGTATATGAATAACATGATGTTTTTCAATGGCAAAAATCAATGAATATTGTAAATGCACAAACAGTAATTTCTCCGCATTGCAAGGTGCAATTCTGAAATTTTTTGCTTTTTCCTGCTAATCCTAGCATGATAAAGAAGATTCAAAGAGAGTGAGATGCCAGCTCCTTTCATTCAGTCAGTAGCTTCAAACATTTCTGGACGTTTTTCAATGGCAAAAATCAATGAATATTGTAAATGCACAAACAGTAATATCTCCACATTGCAACGTGCAATTCTGAAATTTTTTGCTTTTTCCTGCTCCTCTTAGCATGATAAAGAAGATTCAAAGAGAGTGAGATGCCAGCTCTTTTCATTCAGTCAGTAGCTTCAAACATTTCTGGTATATGAATAACATGATGTTTTTCAATGGCAAAAATCAATGAATATTGCAAATGCACAAACAGTAATTTCTCCGCATTGCAAGGTGCAATTCTGAAATTTTTTGCTTTTTCCTGCTAATCCTAGCATGATAAAGAAGATTCAAAGAGAGTGAGATGCCAGCTCCTTTCATTCAGTCAGTAGCTTCAAACATTTCTGGTATATGAATAACATGATGTTTTTCAATGGCAAAAATCAATGAATATTGTAAATGCACAAACAGTAATAACTCCACATTGCAAGGTGCAATTCTGAAATTTTTTGTTTTTTCCTGCTAATCCTAGCATGATAAAAAAGATTCAAAGAGAGTGAGATGCCAGCTCCTTTCATTCAGTCAGTAGCTTCAAACATTTCTGGACGTTTTTCAATGGCAAAAATCAATGAATATTGTAAATGCACAAACAGTAATATCTCCACATTGCAAGGTGCAATTCTGAAATTTTTTGCTTTTTCCTGCTAATCCTAGCATGATAAAGAAGATTCAAAGAGAGTGAGATGCCAGCTCTTTTCATTCAGTCAGTAGCTTCAAACATTTCTGGTATATGAATAACATGATGTTTTTCAATGGCAAAAATCAATGAATATTGTAAATGCACAAACAGTAATTTCTCCGCATTGCAAGGTGCAATTCTGAAATTTTTTGCTTTTTCCTGCTAATCCTAGCATGATAAAGAAGATTCAAAGAGAGTGAGATGCCAGCTCCTTTCATTCAGTCAGTAGCTTCAAACATTTCTGGACGTTTTTCAATGGCAAAAATCAATGAATATTGTAAATGCACAAACAGTAATATCTCCACATTGCAAGGTGCAATTCTGAAATTTTTTGCTGTTTCCTGCTCCTCTTAGCATGATAAAGAAGATTCAAAGAGAGTGAGATGCCAGCTCTTTTCATTCAGTCAGTAGCTTCAAACATTTCTGGTATATGAATAACATGATGTTTTTCAATGGCAAAAATCAATGAATATTGTAAATGCACAAACAGTAATTTCTCCGCATTGCAAGGTGCAATTCTGAAATTTTTTGCTTTTTCCTGCTAATCCTAGCATGATAAAGAAGATTCAAAGAGAGTGAGATGCCAGCTCCTTTCATTCAGTCAGTAGCTTCAAACATTTCTGGACGTTTTTCAATGGCAAAAATCAATGAATATTGTAAATGCACAAACAGTAATATCTCCACATTGCAAGGTGCAATTCTGAAATTTTTTGCTTTTTCCTGCTAATCCTGGCATGATAAAGAAGATTCAAAGAGAGTGAGATGCCAGCTCTTTTCATTCAGTCAGTAGCTTCAAACATTTCTGGTATATGAATAACATGATGTTTTTCAATGGCAAAAATCAATGAATATTGTAAATGCACAAACAGTAATTTCTCCGCATTGCATGGTGCAATTCTGAAATTTTTTGCTTTTTCCTGCTAATCCTAGCATGATAAAGAAGATTCAAAGAGAGTGCGATGCCAGCTCCTTTCATTCAGTCAGTAGCTTCAAACATTTCTGGACGTTTTTCAATGGCAAAAATCAATGAATATTGTAAATGCACAAACAGTAATATCTCCACATTGCAAGGTGCAATTCTGAAATTTTTTGCTTTTTCCTGCTATTCCTAGCATGATAAAGAAGATTCAAAGAGAGTGAGATGCCAGCTCTTTTCATTCAGTCAGTAGCTTCAAACATTTCTGGTATATGAATAACATGATGTTTTTCAATGGCAAAAATCAATGAATATTGTAAATGCACAAACAGTAATATCTCCACATTGCAAGGTGCAATTCTGAAATTTTTTGCTTGTTCCTGCTCCTCTTAGCATGATAAAGAAGATTCAAAGAGAGTGAGATGCCAGCTCTTTTCATTCAGTCAGTAGCTTCAAACATTTCTGGTATATGAATAACATGATGTTTTTCAATGGCAAAAATCAATGAATATTGTAAATGCACAAACAGTAATTTCTCCGCATTGCACGGTGCAATTCTGAAATTTTTTGCTTTTTCCTGCTAATCCTAGCATGATAAAGAAGATTCAAAGAGAGTGAGATGCCAGCTCCTTTCATTCAGTCAGTAGCTTCAAACATTTCTGGACGTTTTTCAATGGCAAAAATCAATGAATATTGTAAATGCACAAACAGTAATAACTCCACATTGCAAGGTGCAATTCTAAAATTTTTTGCTTTTTCCTGCTAATCCTAGCATGATAAAGAAGATTCAAAGAGAGTGAGATGCCAGCTCCTTTCATTCAGTCAGTAGCTTCAAACATTTCTGGACGTTTTTCAATGGCAAAAATCAATGAATATTGTAAATGCACAAACAGTAATATCTCCACATTGCAAGGTGTAATTCTGAAATTTTTTGCTTTTTCCTGCTAATCCTAGCATGATAAAGAAGATTCAAAGAGAGTGAGATGCCAGCTCCTTTCATTCAGTCAGTAGCTTCAAACATTTCTGGATGTTTTTCAATGGCAAAAATCAATGAATATTGTAAATGCACAAACAGTAATATCTCCACATTGCAAGGTGCAATTCTGAAATTTTTTGCTTTTTCCTGCTCCTCTTAGCATGATAAAGAAGATTCAAAGAGAGTGAGATGCCAGCTCTTTTCATTCAGTCAGTAGCTTCAAACATTTCTGGTAAATGAATAACGATGTTTTTCAATGGCAAAAATCAATGAATATTGTAAATGCACAAACAGTAATTTCTCCGCATTGCAAGGTGCAATTCTGAAATTTTTTGCTTTTTCCTGCTAATCCTAGCATGATAAAGAAGATTCAAAGAGAGTGAGATGCCAGCTCCTTTCATTCAGTCAGTAGCTTCAAACATTTCTGGACGTTTTTCAATGGCAAAAATCAATGAATATTGTAAATGCACAAACAGTAATATCTCCACATTGCAAGGTGCAATTCTGAAATTTTTTGCTTTTTCCTGCTCCTCTTAGCATGATAAAGAAGATTCAAAGAGAGTGAGATGCCAGCTCTTTTCATTCAGTCAGTAGCTTCAAACATTTCTGGTATATGAATAACATGATGTTTTTCAATGGCAAAAATCAATGAATATTGTAAATGCACAAACAGTAATTTCTCCGCATTGCACGGTGCAATTCTGAAATTTTTTGCTTTTTCCTGCTAATCCTAGCATGATAAAGAAGATTCAAAGAGAGTGAGATGCCACCTCCTTTCATTCAATCAGTAGCTTCAAACATTTCTGGACGTTTTTCAATGGCAAAAATCAATGAATATTGTAAATGCACAAACAGTAATTTCTCCGCATTGCAAGGTGCAATTCTGAAATTTTTTGCTTTTTCCTGCTAATCCTAGCATGATAAAGAAGATTCAAAGAGAGTGAGATGCCAGCTCCTTTCATTCAGTCAGTAGCTTCAAACATTTCTGGACGTTTTTCAATGGCAAAAATCAATGAATATTGTAAATGCACAAACAGTAATATCTCCACATTGCAAGGTGCAATTCTGAAATTTTTTGCTTTTTCCTGCTCCTCTTAGCATGATAAAGAAGATTCAAAGAGAGTGAGATGCCAGCTCTTTTCATTCAGTCAGTAGCTTCAAACATTTCTGGTATATGAATAACATGATGTTTTTCAATGGCAAAAATCAATGAATATTGTAAATGCACAAACAGTAATTTCTCCGCATTGCAAGGTGCAATTCTGAAATTTTTTGCTTTTTCCTGCTAATCCTAGCATGATAAAGAAGATTCAAAGAGAGTGAGATGCCAGCTCCTTTCATTCAGTCAGTAGCTTCAAACATTTCTGGACGTTTTTCAATGGCAAAAATCAATGAATATTGTAAATGCACAAACAGTAATATCTCCACATTGCAAGGTGCAATTCTGAAATTTTTTGCTTTTTCCTGCTCCTCTTAGCATGATAAAGAAGATTCAAAGAGAGTGAGATGCCAGCTCTTTTCATTCAGTCAGTAGCTTCAAACATTTCTGGTATATGAATAACGATGTTTTTCAATGGCAAAAATCAATGAATATTGTAAATGCACAAACAGTAATTTCTCCGCATTGCAAGGTGCAATTCTGAAATTTTTTGCTTTTTCCTGCTAATCCTAGCATGATAAAGAAGATTCAAAGAGAGTGAGATGCCAGCTCCTTTCATTCAGTCAGTAGCTTCAAACATTTCTGGACGTTTTTCAATGGCAAAAATCAGTGAATATTGTAAATGCACAAACAGTAATATCTCCACATTGCAAGGTGCAATTCTGAAATTTTTTGCTTTTTCCTGCTCCTCTTAGCATGATAAAGAAGATTCAAAGAGAGTGAGATGCCAGCTCTTTTCATTCAGTCAGTAGCTTCAAACATTTCTGGTATATGAATAACATGATGTTTTTCAATGTCAAAAATCAATGAATATTGTAAATGCACAAACAGTAATTTCTCCGCATTGCACGATGCAATTCTGAAATTTTTTGCTTTTTCCTGCTAATCCTAGCATGATAAAGAAGATTCAAAGAGAGTGAGATGCCAGCTCCTTTCATTCAGTCAGTAGCTTCAAACATTTCTGGACGTTTTTCAATGGCAAAAATCAATGAATATTGTAAATGCACAAACAGTAATATCTCCATATTGCAACGTGCAATTCTGAAATTTTTTGCTTTTTCCTGCTCCTCTTTGCATGATAAAGAAGATTCAAAGAGAGTGAGATGCCAGCTCTTTTCATTCAGTCAGTAGCTTCAAACATTTCTGGTATATGAATAACATGATGTTTTTCAATGGCAAAAATCAATGAATATTGTAAATGCACAAACAGTAATTTCTCCGCATTGCAAGGTGCAATTCTGAAATTTTTTGCTTTTTCCTGCTAATCCTAGCATGATAAAGAAGATTCAAAGAGAGTGAGATGCCAGCTCCTTTCATTCAGTCAGTAGCTTCAAACATTTCTGGACGTTTTTCAATGGCAAAAATCAATGAATATTGTAAATGCACAAACAGTAATATCTCCACATTGCAATGTGCAATTCTGAAATTTTTTGCTTTTTCCTGCTCCTCTTAGCATGATAAAGAAGATTCAAAGAGAGTGAGATGCCAGATCTTTTCATTCAGTCAGTAGCTTCAAACATTTCTGGTATATGAATAACATGATGTTTTTCAATGGCAAAAATCAATGAATATTGTAAATGCACAAACAGTAATTTCTCCGCATTGCAAGGTGC
Source organism: Phyllobates terribilis (assembly GCF_046119375.1). Lineage (NCBI taxonomy): Eukaryota > Metazoa > Chordata > Amphibia > Anura > Dendrobatidae > Phyllobates > Phyllobates terribilis. Next base: position 2,790,431 of record NW_027362937.1, on the reverse strand, counting down.
AATTCTGAAATTTTTTGCTTTTTCCTGCTAATCCTAGCATGATAAAGAAGATTCAAAGAGAGTGAGATGCCAGCTCCTTTCATTCAGTCAGTAGCTTCAAACATTTCTGGACGTTTTTCAATGGCAAAAATCAATGAATATTGTAAATGCACAAACAGTAATATCTCCACATTGCAACGTGCAATTCTGAAATTTTTTGCTTTTTCCTGCTCCTCTTAGCATGATAAAGAAGATTCAAAGAGAGTGAGATGCCAGCTCTTTTCATTCAGTCAGTAGCTTCAAACATTTCTGGTATATGAATAACATGATGTTTTTCAATGGCAAAAATCAATGAATATTGTAAATGCACAAACAGTAATTTCTCTGCATTGCAAGGTGCAATTCTGAAATTTTTTGCTTTTTCCTGCTAATCCTAGCATGATAAAGAAGATTCAAAGAGAATGAGATGCCAGCTCCTTTCATTCAGTCAGTAGCTTCAAACATTTCTGGACATTTTTCAATGGCAAAAATCAATGAATATTGTAAATGCACAAACAGTAATAACTCCACATTGCAAGGTGCAATTCTGAATTTTTTTGCTTTTTCCTGCTAATCCTAGCATGATAAAGAAGATTCAAAGAGAGTGAGATGCCAGCTCCTTTCATTCAGTCAGTAGCTTCAAACATTTCTGGACGTTTTTCAATGGCAAAAATCAATGAATATTGTAAATGCACAAACAGTAATATCTCCACATTGCAAGGTGCAATTCTGAAATTTTTTGCTTTTTCCTGCTAATCCTAGCATGATAAAGAAGATTCAAAGAGAGTGAGATGCCAGCTCTTTTCCTTCAGTCAGTAGCTTCAAACATTTCTGGTATATGAATAACATGATGTTTTTCAATGGCAAAAATCAATGAATATTGTAAATGCACAAACAGTAATTTCTCCGCATTGCAAGGTGCAATTCTGAAATTTTTTGCTTTTTCCTGCTAATCCTAGCATGATAAAGAAGATTCAAAGAGAGTGAGATGCCAGCTCTTTTCCTTCAGTCAGTAGCTTCAAACATTTCTGGACGTTTTTCAATGGCAAAAATCAATGAATATTGTAAATGCACAAACAGTAATATCTCCACATTGCAAGGTGCAATTCTGAAATTTTTTGCTTTTTCCTGCTCCTCTTAGCATGATAAAGAAGATTCAAAGAGAGTGAGATGCCAGCTCTTTTCATTCAGTCAGTAGCTTCAAACATTTCTGGTATATGAATAACATGATGTTTTTCAATGGCAAAAATCAATGAATATTGTAAATGCACAAACAGTAATTTCTCCGCATTGCAAGGTGCAATTCTGAAATTTTTTGCTTTTTCCTGCTAATCCTAGCATGATAAAGAAGATTCAAAGAGAGTGAGATGCCAGCTCCTTTCATTCAGTCAGTAGCTTCAAACATTTCTGGACGTTTTTCAATGGCAAAAATCAATGAATATTGTAAATGCACAAACAGTAATATCTCCACATTGCAAGGTGCAATTCTGAAATTTTTTGCTTTTTCCTGCTCCTCTTAGCATGATAAAGAAGATTCAAAGAGAGTGAGATGCCAGCTCTTTTCATTCAGTCAGTAGCTTCAAACATTTCTGGTATATGAATAACATGATGTTTTTCAATTTCAAAAATCAATGAATATTGTAAATGCACAAACAGTAATAACTCCACATTGCAAGGTGCAATTCTGAAATTTTTTCCTTTTTCCTGCTAATCCTAGCATGATAAAGAAGATTCAAAGAGAGTGAGATGCCAGCTCCTTTCATTCAGTCAGTAGCTTCAAACATTTCTGGACGTTTTTCAATGGCAAAAATCAATGAATATTGTAAATGCACAAACAGTAATATCTCCACATTGCAAGGTGCAATTCTGAAATTTTTTGCTTTTTCCTGCTAATCCTAGCATGATAAAGAAGATTCAAAGAGAGTGAGATGCCAGCTCTTTTCATTCAGTCAGTAGCTTCAAACATTTCTGGTATATGAATAACATGATGTTTTTCAATGGCAAAAATCAATGAATATTGTAAATGCACAAACAGTAATTTCTCCGCATTGCAAGGTGCAATTCTGAAATTTTTTGCTTTTTCCTGCTAATCCTAGCATGATAAAGAAGATTCAAAGAGAGTGAGATGCCAGCTCCTTTCATTCAGTCAGTAGCTTCAAACATTTCTGGACGTTTTTCAATGGCAAAAATCAATGAATATTGTAAATGCACAAACAGTAATATCTCCACATTGCAAGGTGCAATTCTGAAATTTTTTGCTTTTTCCTGCTAATCCTGGCATGATAAAGAAGATTCAAAGAGAGTGAGATGCCAGCTCTTTTCATTCAGTCAGTAGCTTCAAACATTTCTGGTATATGAATAACATGATGTTTTTCAATGGCAAAAATCAATGAATATTGTAAATGCACAAACAGTAATTTCCCCGCATTGCAAGGTGCAATTCTGAAATTTTTTGCTTTTTCCTGCTAATCCTAGCATGATAAAGAAGATTCAAAGAGAGTGAGATGCCAGCTCCTTTCATTCAGTCAGTAGCTTCAAACATTTCTGGACGTTTTTCAATGGCAAAAATCAATGAATATTGTAAATGCACAAACAGTAATATCTCCACATTGCAAGGTGCAATTCTGAAATTTTTTGCTTTTTCCTGCTAATCCTAGCATGATAAAGAAGATTCAAAGAGAGTGAGATGCCAGCTCTTTTCATTCAGTCAGTAGCTTTAAACATTTCTGGTATATGAATAACATGATGTTTTTCAATGGCAAAAATCAATGAATATTGTAAATGCACAAACAGTAATATCTCCACATTGCAAGGTGCAATTCTGAAACTTTTTGCTTTTTCCTGCTCCTCTTAGCATGATAAAGAAGATTCAAAGAGAGTGAGATGCCAGCTCTTTTCATTCAGTCAGTAGCTTCAAACATTTCTGGTATATGAATAACGATGTTTTTCAATGGCAAAAATCAATGAATATTGTAAATGCACAAACAGTAATTTCTCCACATTGCAAGGTGCAATTCTGAAATTTTTTGCTTTTTCCTGCTAATCCTAGCATGATAAAGAAGATTCAAAGAGAGTGAGATGCCAGCTCCTTTCATTCAGTCAGTAGCTTCAAACATTTCTGGACGTTTTTCAATGGCAAAAATCAATGAATATTGTAAATGCACAAACAGTAATATCTCCACATTGCAAGGTGCAATTCTGAAATTTTTTGCTTTTTCCTGCTAATCCTAGCATGATAAAGAAGATTCAAAGAGAGTGAGATGCCAGCTCTTTTCCTTCAGTCAGTAGCTTCAAACATTTCTGGTATATGAATAACATGATGTTTTTCAATGGCAAAAATCAATGAATATTGTAAATGCACAAACAGTAATTTCTCCGCATTGCAAGGTGCAATTCTGAAATTTTTTGCTTTTTCCTGCTAATCCTAGCATGATAAAGAAGATTCAAAGAGAGTGAGATGCCAGCTCTTTTCCTTCAGTCAGTAGCTTCAAACATTTCTGGACGTTTTTCAATGGCAAAAATCAATGAATATTGTAAATGCACAAACAGTAATATCTCCACATTGCAAGGTGCAATTCTGAAATTTTTTGCTTTTTCCTGCTCCTCTTAGCATGATAAAGAAGATTCAAAGAGAGTGAGATGCCAGCTCTTTTCATTCAGTCAGTAGCTTCAAACATTTCTGGTATATGAATAACATGATGTTTTTCAATGGCAAAAATCAATGAATATTGTAAATGCACAAACAGTAATTTCTCCGCATTGCAAGGTGCAATTCTGAAATTTTTTGCTTTTTCCTGCTAATCCTAGCATGATAAAGAAGATTCAAAGAGAGTGAGATGCCAGCTCCTTTCATTCAGTCAGTAGCTTCAAACATTTCTGGACGTTTTTCAATGGCAAAAATCAATGAATATTGTAAATGCACAAACAGTAATATCTCCACATTGCAAGGTGCAATTCTGAAATTTTTTGCTTTTTCCTGCTCCTCTTAGCATGATAAAGAAGATTCAAAGAGAGTGAGATGCCAGCTCTTTTCATTCAGTCAGTAGCTTCAAACATTTCTGGTATATGAATAACATGATGTTTTTCAATTTCAAAAATCAATGAATATTGTAAATGCACAAACAGTAATAACTCCACATTGCAAGGTGCAATTCTGAAATTTTTTCCTTTTTCCTGCTAATCCTAGCATGATAAAGAAGATTCAAAGAGAGTGAGATGCCAGCTCCTTTCATTCAGTCAGTAGCTTCAAACATTTCTGGACGTTTTTCAATGGCAAAAATCAATGAATATTGTAAATGCACAAACAGTAATATCTCCACATTGCAAGGTGCAATTCTGAAATTTTTTGCTTTTTCCTGCTAATCCTAGCATGATAAAGAAGATTCAAAGAGAGTGAGATGCCAGCTCTTTTCATTCAGTCAGTAGCTTCAAACATTTCTGGTATATGAATAACATGATGTTTTTCAATGGCAAAAATCAATGAATATTGTAAATGCACAAACAGTAATTTCTCCGCATTGCAAGGTGCAATTCTGAAATTTTTTGCTTTTTCCTGCTAATCCTAGCATGATAAAGAAGATTCAAAGAGAGTGAGATGCCAGCTCCTTTCATTCAGTCAGTAGCTTCAAACATTTCTGGACGTTTTTCAATGGCAAAAATCAATGAATATTGTAAATGCACAAACAGTAATATCTCCACATTGCAAGGTGCAATTCTGAAATTTTTTGCTTTTTCCTGCTAATCCTGGCATGATAAAGATGATTCAAAGAGAGTGAGATGCCAGCTCTTTTCATTCAGTCAGTAGCTTCAAACATTTCTGGTATATGAATAACATGATGTTTTTCAATGGCAAAAATCAATGAATATTGTAAATGCACAAACAGTAATTTCCCCGCATTGCAAGGTGCAATTCTGAAATTTTTTGCTTTTTCCTGCTAATCCTAGCATGATAAAGAAGATTCAAAGAGAGTGAGATGCCAGCTCCTTTCATTCAGTCAGTAGCTTCAAACATTTCTGGACGTTTTTCAATGGCAAAAATCAATGAATATTGTAAATGCACAAACAGTAATATCTCCACATTGCAAGGTGCAATTCTGAAATTTTTTGCTTTTTCCTGCTAATCCTAGCATGATAAAGAAGATTCAAAGAGAGTGAGATGCCAGCTCTTTTCATTCAGTCAGTAGCTTTAAACATTTCTGGTATATGAATAACATGATGTTTTTCAATGGCAAAAATCAATGAATATTGTAAATGCACAAACAGTAATATCTCCACATTGCAAGGTGCAATTCTGAAACTTTTTGCTTTTTCCTGCTCCTCTTAGCATGATAAAGAAGATTCAAAGAGAGTGAGATGCCAGCTCTTTTCATTCAGTCAGTAGCTTCAAACATTTCTGGTATATGAATAACGATGTTTTTCAATGGCAAAAATCAATGAATATTGTAAATGCACAAACAGTAATTTCTCCACATTGCAAGGTGCAATTCTGAAATTTTTTGCTTTTTCCTGCTAATCCTAGCATGATAAAGAAGATTCAAAGAGAGTGAGATGCCAGCTCCTTTCATTCAGTCAGTAGCTTCAAACATTTCTGGACGTTTTTCAATGGCAAAAATCAATGAATATTGTAAATGCACAAACAGTAATATCTCCACATTGCAAGGTGCAATTCTGAAATTTTTTGCTTTTTCCTGCTAATCCTAGCATGATAAAGAAGATTCAAAGAGAGTGAGATGCCAGCTCTTTTCCTTCAGTCAGTAGCTTCAAACATTTCTGGTATATGAATAACATGATGTTTTTCAATGGCAAAAATCAATGAATATTGTAAATGCACAAACAGTAATTTCTCCGCATTGCAAGGTGCAATTCTGAAATTTTTTGCTTTTTCCTGCTAATCCTAGCATGATAAAGAAGATTCAAAGAGAGTGAGATGCCAGCTCTTTTCCTTCAGTCAGTAGCTTCAAACATTTCTGGACGTTTTTCAATGGCAAAAATCAATGAATATTGTAAATGCACAAACAGTAATATCTCCACATTGCAAGGTGCAATTCTGAAATTTTTTGCTTTTTCCTGCTCCTCTTAGCATGATAAAGAAGATTCAAAGAGAGTGAGATGCCAGCTCTTTTCATTCAGTCAGTAGCTTCAAACATTTCTGGTATATGAATAACATGATGTTTTTCAATGGCAAAAATCAATGAATATTGTAAATGCACAAACAGTAATTTCTCCGCATTGCAAGGTGCAATTCTGAAATTTTTTGCTTTTTCCTGCTAATCCTAGCATGATAAAGAAGATTCAAAGAGAGTGAGATGCCAGCTCCTTTCATTCAGTCAGTAGCTTCAAACATTTCTGGACGTTTTTCAATGGCAAAAATCAATGAATATTGTAAATGCACAAACAGTAATATCTCCACATTGCAAGGTGCAATTCTGAAATTTTTTGCTTTTTCCTGCTCCTCTTAGCATGATAAAGAAGATTCAAAGAGAGTGAGATGCCAGCTCTTTTCATTCAGTCAGTAGCTTCAAACATTTCTGGTATATGAATAACATGATGTTTTTCAATTTCAAAAATCAATGAATATTGTAAATGCACAAACAGTAATAACTCCACATTGCAAGGTGCAATTCTGAAATTTTTTCCTTTTTCCTGCTAATCCTAGCATGATAAAGAAGATTCAAAGAGAGTGAGATGCCAGCTCCTTTCATTCAGTCAGTAGCTTCAAACATTTCTGGACGTTTTTCAATGGCAAAAATCAATGAATATTGTAAATGCACAAACAGTAATATCTCCACATTGCAAGGTGCAATTCTGAAATTTTTTGCTTTTTCCTGCTAATCCTAGCATGATAAAGAAGATTCAAAGAGAGTGAGATGCCAGCTCTTTTCATTCAGTCAGTAGCTTCAAACATTTCTGGTATATGAATAACATGATGTTTTTCAATGGCAAAAATCAATGAATATTGTAAATGCACAAACAGTAATTTCTCCGCATTGCAAGGTGCAATTCTGAAATTTTTTGCTTTTTCCTGCTAATCCTAGCATGATAAAGAAGATTCAAAGAGAGTGAGATGCCAGCTCCTTTCATTCAGTCAGTAGCTTCAAACATTTCTGGACGTTTTTCAATGGCAAAAATCAATGAATATTGTAAATGCACAAACAGTAATATCTCCACATTGCAAGGTGCAATTCTGAAATTTTTTGCTTTTTCCTGCTAATCCTGGCATGATAAAGAAGATTCAAAGAGAGTGAGATGCCAGCTCTTTTCATTCAGTCAGTAGCTTCAAACATTTCTGGTATATGAATAACATGATGTTTTTCAATGGCAAAAATCAATGAATATTGTAAATGCACAAACAGTAATTTCCCCGCATTGCAAGGTGCAATTCTGAAATTTTTTGCTTTTTCCTGCTAATCCTAGCATGATAAAGAAGATTCAAAGAGAGTGAGATGCCAGCTCCTTTCATTCAGTCAGTAGCTTCAAACATTTCTGGACGTTTTTCAATGGCAAAAATCAATGAATATTGTAAATGCACAAACAGTAATATCTCCACATTGCAAGGTGCAATTCTGAAATTTTTTGCTTTTTCCTGCTAATCCTAGCATGATAAAGAAGATTCAAAGAGAGTGAGATGCCAGCTCTTTTCATTCAGTCAGTAGCTTTAAACATTTCTGGTATATGAATAACATGATGTTTTTCAATGGCAAAAATCAATGAATATTGTAAATGCACAAACAGTAATATCTCCACATTGCAAGGTGCAATTCTGAAACTTTTTGCTTTTTCCTGTTCCTCTTAGCATGATAAAGAAGATTCAAAGAGAGTGAGATGCCAGCTCTTTTCATTCAGTCAGTAGCTTCAAACATTTCTGGTATATGAATAACGATGTTTTTCAATGGCAAAAATCAATGAATATTGTAAATGCACAAACAGTAATTTCTCCACATTGCAAGGTGCAATTCTGAAATTTTTTGCTTTTTCCTGCTAATCCTAGCATGATAAAGAAGATTCAAAGAGAGTGAGATGCCAGCTCCTTTCATTCAGTCAGTAGCTTCAAACATTTCTGGACGTTTTTCAATGGCAAAAATCAATGAATATTGTAAATGCACAAACAGTAATATCTCCACATTGCAAGGTGCAATTCTGAAATTTTTTACTTTTTCCTGCTCCTCTTAGCATGATAAAGAAGATTCAAAGAGAGTGAGATGCCAGCTCTTTTCATTCAGTCAGTAGCTTCAAACATTTCTGGTATATGAATAACATGATGTTTTTCAATGGCAAAAATCAATGAATATTGTAAATGCACAAACAGTAATTTCTCCGCATTGCACGGTGCAATTCTGAAATTTTTTGCTTTTTCCTGCTAATCCTAGCATGATAAAGAAGATTCAAAGAGAGTGAGATGCCAGCTCCTTTCATTCAGTCAGTAGCTTCAAACATTTCTGGACGTTTTTCAGTGGCAAAAATCAATGAATATTGTAAATGCACAAACAGTAATATCTCCATATTGCAACGTGCAATTCTGAAATTTTTTGCTTTTTCCTGCTCCTCTTTGCATGATAAAGAAGATTCAAAGAGAGTGAGATGCCAGCTCTTTTCATTCAGTCAGTAGCTTCAAACATTTCTGGTATATGAATAACATGATGTTTTTCAATGGCAAAAATCAATGAATATTGTAAATGCACAAACAGTAATTTCTCCGCATTGCAAGGTGCAATTCTGAAATTTTTTGCTTTTTCCTGCTAATCCTAGCATGATAAAGAAGATTCAAAGAGAGTGAGATGCCAGCTCCTTTCATTCAGTCAGTAGCTTCAAACATTTCTGGACGTTTTTCAATGGCAAAAATCAATGAATATTGTAAATGCACAAACAGTAATATCTCCACATTGCAACGTGCAATTCTGAAATTTTTTGCCTTTTCCTGCTCCTCTTAGCATGATAAAGAAGATTCAAAGAGAGTGAGATGCCAGATCTTTTCATTCAGTCAGTAGCTTCAAACATTTCTGGTATATGAATAACATGATGTTTTTCAATGGCAAAAATCAATGAATATTGTAAATGCACAAACAGTAATTTCTCCGCATTGCAAGGTGCAATTCTGAAATTTTTTGCTTTTTCCTGCTAATCCTAGCATGATAAAGAAGATTCAAAGAGAGTGAGATGCCAGCTCCTTTCATTCAGTCAGTAGCTTCAAACATTTCTGGACGTTTTTCAATGGCAAAAATCAATGAATATTGTAAATGCACAAACAGTAATATCTCCACATTGCAACGTGCAATTCTGAAATTTTTTGCTTTTTCCTGCTCCTCTTAGCATGACAAAGAAGATTCAAAGAGAGTGAGATGCCAGCTCTTTTCATTCAGTCAGTAGCTTCAAACATTTCTGGTATATGAATAACATGATGTTTTTCAATGGCAAAAATCAATGAATATTGTAAATGCACAAACAGTAATTTCTCCGCATTGCAAGGTGCAATTCTGAAATTTTTTGCTTTTTCCTGCTAATCCTAGCATGATAAAGAAGATTCAAAGAGAATGAGATGCCAGCTCCTTTCATTCAGTCAGTAGCTTCAAACATTTCTGGACATTTTTCAATGGCAAAAATCAATGAATATTGTAAATGCACAAACAGTAATAACTCCACATTGCAAGGTGCAATTCTGAAATTTTTTGCTTTTTCCTGCTAATCCTAGAATGATAAAGAAGATTCAAAGAGAGTGAGATGCCAGCTCCTTTCATTCAGTCAGTAGCTTCAAACATTTCTGGACGTTTTTCAATGGCAAAAATCAATGAATATTGTAAATGCACAAACAGTAATATCTCCACATTGCAAGGTGCAATTCTGAAATTTTTTGCTTTTTCCTGCTAATCCTAGCATGATAAAGAAGATTCAAAGAGAGTGAGATGCCAGCTCTTTTCCTTCAGTCAGTAGCTTCAAACATTTCTGGTATATGAATAACATGATGTTTTTCAATGGCAAAAATCAATGAATATTGTAAATGCACAAACAGTAATTTCTCCGCATTGCAAGGTGCAATTCTGAAATTTTTTGCTTTTTCCTGCTAATCCTAGCATGATAAAGAAGATTCAAAGAGAGTGAGATGCCAGCTCTTTTCCTTCAGTCAGTAGCTTCAAACATTTCTGGACGTTTTTCAATGGCAAAAATCAATGAATATTGTAAATGCACAAACAGTAATATCTCCACATTGCAAGGTGCAATTCTGAAATTTTTTGCTTTTTCCTGCTCCTCTTAGCATGATAAAGAAGATTCAAAGAGAGTGAGATGCCAGCTCTTTTCATTCAGTCAGTAGCTTCAAACATTTCTGGTATATGAATAACATGATGTTTTTCAATTTCAAAAATCAATGAATATTGTAAATGCACAAACAGTAATAACTCCACATTGCAAGGTGCAATTCTGAAATTTTTTGCTTTTTCCTGCTAATCCTAGCATGATAAAGAAGATTCAAAGAGAGTGAGATGCCAGCTCCTTTCATTCAGTCAGTAGCTTCAAACATTTCTGGACGTTTTTCAATGGCAAAAATCAATGAATATTGTAAATGCACAAACAGTAATATCTCCACATTGCAAGGTGCAATTCTGAAATTTTTTGCTTTTTCCTGCTAATCCTAGCATGATAAAGAAGATTCAAAGAGAGTGAGATGCCAGCTCTTTTCATTCAGTCAGTAGCTTCAAACATTTCTGGTATATGAATAACATGATGTTTTTCAATGGCAAAAATCAATGAATATTGTAAATGCACAAACAGTAATTTCTCCGCATTGCAAGGTGCAATTCTGAAATTTTTTGCTTTTTCCTGCTAATCCTAGCATGATAAAGAAGATTCAAAGAGAGTGAGATGCCAGCTCCTTTCATTCAGTCAGTAGCTTCAAACATTTCTGGACGTTTTTCAATGGCAAAAATCAATGAATATTGTAAATGCACAAACAGTAATATCTCCACATTGCAAGGTGCAATTCTGAAATTTTTTGCTTTTTCCTGCTAATCCTGGCATGATAAAGAAGATTCAAAGAGAGTGAGATGCCAGCTCTTTTCATTCAGTCAGTAGCCTCAAACATTTCTGGTATATGAATAACATGATGTTTTTCAATGGCAAAAATCAATGAATATTGTAAATGCACAAACAGTAATTTCTCCGCATTGCAAGGTGCAATTCTGAAATTTTTTGCTTTTTCCTGCTAATCCTAGCATGATAAAGAAGATTCAAAGAGAGTGAGATGCCAGCTCCTTTCATTCAGTCAGTAGCTTCAAACATTTCTGGACGTTTTTCAATGGCAAAAATCAATGAATATTGTAAATGCACAAACAGTAATATCTCCACATTGCAAGGTGCAATTCTGAAATTTTTTGCTTTTTCCTGCTAATCCTAGCATGATAAAGAAGATTCAAAGAGAGTGAGATGCCAGCTCTTTTCATTCAGTCAGTAGCTTCAAACATTTCTGGTATATGAATAACATGATGTTTTTCAATGGCAAAAATCAATGAATATTGTAAATGCACAAACAGTAATATCTCCACATTGCAAGGTGCAATTCTGAAACTTTTTGCTTTTTCCTGCTCCTCTTAGCATGATAAAGAAGATTCAAAGAGAGTGAGATGCCAGCTCTTTTCATTCAGTCAGTAGCTTCAAACATTTCTGGTATATGAATAACATGATGTTTTTCAATGGCAAAAATCAATGAATATTGTAAATGCACAAACAGTAATTTCTCCGCATTGCAAGGTGCAATTCTGAAATTTTTTGCTTTTTCCTGCTAATCCTAGCATGATAAAGAAGATTCAAAGAGAATGAGATGCCAGCTCCTTTCATTCAGTCAGTAGCTTCAAACATTTCTGGACATTTTTCAATGGCAAAAATCAATGAATATTGTAAATGCACAAACAGTAATAACTCCACATTGCAAGGTGCAATTCTGAAATTTTTTGCTTTTTCCTGCTAATCCTAGAATGATAAAGAAGATTCAAAGAGAGTGAGATGCCAGCTCCTTTCATTCAGTCAGTAGCTTCAAACATTTCTGGACGTTTTTCAATGGCAAAAATCAATGAATATTGTAAATGCACAAACAGTAATATCTCCACATTGCAAGGTGCAATTCTGAAATTTTTTGCTTTTTCCTGCTAATCCTAGCATGATAAAGAAGATTCAAAGAGAGTGAGATGCCAGCTGTTTTCCTTCAGTCAGTAGCTTCAAACATTTCTGGTATATGAATAACATGATGTTTTTCAATGGCAAAAATCAATGAATATTGTAAATGCACAAACAGTAATTTCTCCGCATTGCAAGGTGCAATTCTGAAATTTTTTGCTTTTTCCTGCTAATCCTAGCATGATAAAGAAGATTCAAAGAGAGTGAGATGCCAGCTCTTTTCCTTCAGTCAGTAGCTTCAAACATTTCTGGACGTTTTTCAATGGCAAAAATCAATGAATATTGTAAATGCACAAACAGTAATATCTCCACATTGCAAGGTGCAATTCTGAAATTTTTTGCTTTTTCCTGCTCCTCTTAGCATGATAAAGAAGATTCAAAGAGAGTGAGATGCCAGCTCTTTTCATTCAGTCAGTAGCTTCAAACATTTCTGGTATATGAATAACATGATGTTTTTCAATTTCAAAAATCAATGAATATTGTAAATGCACAAACAGTAATAACTCCACATTGCAAGGTGCAATTCTGAAATTTTTTGCTTTTTCCTGCTAATCCTAGCATGATAAAGAAGATTCAAAGAGAGTGAGATGCCAGCTCCTTTCATTCAGTCAGTAGCTTCAAACATTTCTGGACGTTTTTCAATGGCAAAAATCAATGAATATTGTAAATGCACAAACAGTAATATCTCCACATTGCAAGGTGCAATTCTGAAATTTTTTGCTTTTTCCTGCTAATCCTAGCATGATAAAGAAGATTCAAAGAGAGTGAGATGCCAGCTCTTTTCATTCAGTCAGTAGCTTCAAACATTTCTGGTATATGAATAACATGATGTTTTTCAATGGCAAAAATCAATGAATATTGTAAATGCACAAACAGTAATTTCTCCGCATTGCAAGGTGCAATTCTGAAATTTTTTGCTTTTTCCTGCTAATCCTAGCATGATAAAGAAGATTCAAAGAGAGTGAGATGCCAGCTCCTTTCATTCAGTCAGTAGCTTCAAACATTTCTGGACGTTTTTCAATGGCAAAAATCAATGAATATTGTAAATGCACAAACAGTAATATCTCCACATTGCAAGGTGCAATTCTGAAATTTTTTGCTTTTTCCTGCTAATCCTGGCATGATAAAGAAAATTCAAAGAGAGTGAGATGCCAGCTCTTTTCATTCAGTCAGTAGCTTCAAACATTTCTGGTATATGAATAACATGATGTTTTTCAATGGCAAAAATCAATGAATATTGTAAATGCACAAACAGTAATTTCTCCGCATTGCAAGGTGCAATTCTGAAATTTTTTGCTTTTTCCTGCTAATCCTAGCATGATAAAGAAGATTCAAAGAGAGTGAGATGCCAGCTCCTTTCATTCAGTCAGTAGCTTCAAACATTTCTGGACGTTTTTCAATGGCAAAAATCAATGAATATTGTAAATGCACAAACAGTAATATCTCCACATTGCAAGGTGCAATTCTGAAATTTTTTGCTTTTTCCTGCTAATCCTAGCATGATAAAGAAGATTCAAAGAGAGTGAGATGCCAGCTCTTTTCATTCAGTCAGTAGCTTCAAACATTTCTGGTATATGAATAACATGATGTTTTTCAATGGCAAAAATCAATGAATATTGTAAATGCACAAACAGTAATATCTCCACATTGCAAGGTGCAATTCTGAAACTTTTTGCTTTTTCCTGCTCCTCTTAGCATGATAAAGAAGATTCAAAGAGAGTGAGATGCCAGCTCTTTTCATTCAGTCAGTAGCTTCAAACATTTCTGGTATATGAATAACGATGTTTTTCAATGGCAAAAATCAATGAATATTGTAAATGCACAAACAGTAATTTCTCCACATTGCAAGGTGCAATTCTGAAATTTTTTGCTTTTTCCTGCTAATCCTAGCATGATAAAGAAGATTCAAAGAGAGTGAGATGCCAGCTCCTTTCATTCAGTCAGTAGCTTCAAACATTTCTGGACGTTTTTCAATGGCAAAAATCAATGAATATTGTAAATGCACAAACAGTAATATCTCCACATTGCAAGGTGCAATTCTGAAATTTTTTACTTTTTCCTGCTCCTCTTAGCATGATAAAGAAGATTCAAAGAGAGTGAGATGCCAGCTCTTTTCATTCAGTCAGTAGCTTCAAACATTTCTGGTATATGAATAACATGATGTTTTTCAATGGCAAAAATCAATGAATATTGTAAATGCACAAACAGTAATTTCTCCGCATTGCACGGTGCAATTCTGAAATTTTTTGCTTTTTCCTGCTAATCCTAGCATGATAAAGAAGATTCAAAGAGAGTGAGATGCCAGCTCCTTTCATTCAGTCAGTAGCTTCAAACATTTCTGGACGTTTTTCAGTGGCAAAAATCAATGAATATTGTAAATGCACAAACAGTAATATCTCCATATTGCAACGTGCAATTCTGAAATTTTTTGCTTTTTCCTGCTCCTCTTTGCATGATAAAGAAGATTCAAAGAGAGTGAGATGCCAGCTCTTTTCATTCAGTCAGTAGCTTCAAACATTTCTGGTATATGAATAACATGATGTTTTTCAATGGCAAAAATCAATGAATATTGTAAATGCACAAACAGTAATTTCTCCGCATTGCAAGGTGCAATTCTGAAATTTTTTGCTTTTTCCTGCTAATCCTAGCATGATAAAGAAGATTCAAAGAGAGTGAGATGCCAGCTCCTTTCATTCAGTCAGTAGCTTCAAACATTTCTGGACGTTTTTCAATGGCAAAAATCAATGAATATTGTAAATGCACAAACAGTAATATCTCCACATTGCAACGTGCAATTCTGAAATTTTTTGCTTTTTCCTGCTCCTCTTAGCATGATAAAGAAGATTCAAAGAGAGTGAGATGCCAGATCTTTTCATTCAGTCAGTAGCTTCAAACATTTCTGGTATATGAATAACATGATGTTTTTCAATGGCAAAAATCAATGAATATTGTAAATGCACAAACAGTAATTTCTCCGCATTGCAAGGTGCAATTCTGAAATTTTTTGCTTTTTCCTGCTAATCCTAGCATGATAAAGAAGATTCAAAGAGAGTGAGATGCCAGCTCCTTTCATTCAGTCAGTAGCTTCAAACATTTCTGGACGTTTTTCAATGGCAAAAATCAATGAATATTGTAAATGCACAAACAGTAATATCTCCACATTGCAACGTGCAATTCTGAAATTTTTTGCTTTTTCCTGCTCCTCTTAGCATGATAAAGAAGATTCAAAGAGAGTGAGATGCCAGCTCTTTTCATTCAGTCAGTAGCTTCAAACATTTCTGGTATATGAATAACATGATGTTTTTCAATGGCAACAATCAATGAATATTGTAAATGCACAAACAGTAATTTCTCCGCATTGCAAGGTGCAATTCTGAAATTTTTTGCTTTTTCCTGCTAATCCTAGCATGATAAAGAAGATTCAAAGAGAATGAGATGCCAGCTCCTTTCATTCAGTCAGTAGCTTCAAACATTTCTGGACATTTTTCAATGGCAAAAATCAATGAATATTGTAAATGCACAAACAGTAATAACTCCACATTGCAAGGTGCAATTCTGAAATTTTTTGCTTTTTCCTGCTAATCCTAGAATGATAAAGAAGATTCAAAGAGAGTGAGATGCCAGCTCCTTTCATTCAGTCAGTAGCTTCAAACATTTCTGGACGTTTTTCAATGGCAAAAATCAATGAATATTGTAAATGCACAAACAGTAATATCTCCACATTGCAAGGTGCAATTCTGAAATTTTTTGCTTTTTCCTGCTAATCCTAGCATGATAAAGAAGATTCAAAGAGAGTGAGATGCCAGCTCTTTTCCTTCAGTCAGTAGCTTCAAACATTTCTCGTATATGAATAACATGATGTTTTTCAATGGCAAAAATCAATGAATATTGTAAATGCACAAACAGTAATTTCTCCGCATTGCAAGGTGCAATTCTGAAATTTTTTGCTTTTTCCTGCTAATCCTAGCATGATAAAGAAGATTCAAAGATAAAGAGATGCCAGCTCTTTTCCTTCAGTCAGTAGCTTCAAACATTTCTGGACGTTTTTCAATGGCAAAAATCAATGAATATTGTAAATGCACAAACAGTAATATCTCCACATTGCAAGGTGCAATTCTGAAATTTTTTGCTTTTTCCTGCTCCTCTTAGCATGATAAAGAAGATTCAAAGAGAGTGAGATGCCAGCTCTTTTCATTCAGTCAGTAGCTTCAAACATTTCTGGTATATGAATAACATGATGTTTTTCAATGGCAAAAATCAATGAATATTGTAAATGCACAAACAGTAATTTCTCCGCATTGCAAGGTGCAATTCTGAAATTTTTTGCTTTTTCCTGCTAATCCTAGCATGATAAAGAAGATTCAAAGAGAGTGAGATGCCAGCTCCTTTCATTCAGTCAGTAGCTTCAAACATTTCTGGACGTTTTTCAATGGCAAAAATCAATGAATATTGTAAATGCACAAACAGTAATATCTCCACATTGCAAGGTGCAATTCTGAAATTTTTTGCTTTTTCCTGCTCCTCTTAGCATGATAAAGAAGATTCAAAGAGAGTGAGATGCCAGCTCTTTTCATTCAGTCAGTAGCTTCAAACATTTCTGGTATATGAATAACATGATGTTTTTCAATTTCAAAAATCAATGAATATTGTAAATGCACAAACAGTAATAACTCCACATTGCAAGGTGCAATTCTGAAATTTTTTGCTTTTTCCTGCTAATCCTAGCATGATAAAGAAGATTCAAAGAGAGTGAGATGCCAGCTCCTTTCATTCAGTCAGTAGCTTCAAACATTTCTGGACGTTTTTCAATGGCAAAAATCAATGAATATTGTAAATGCACAAACAGTAATATCTCCACATTGCAAGGAGCAATTCTGAAATTTTTTGCTTTTTCCTGCTAATCCTGGCATGATAAAGAAGATTCAAAGAGAGTGAGATGCCAGCTCTTTTCATTCAGTCAGTAGCTTCAAACATTTCTGGTATATGAATAACATGATGTTTTTCAATGGCAAAAATCAATGAATATTGTAAATGCACAAACAGTAATTTCTCCGCATTGCAAGGTGCAATTCTGAAATTTTTTGCTTTTTCCTGCTAATCCTAGCATGATAAAGAAGATTCAAAGAGAGTGAGATGCCAGCTCCTTTCATTCAGTCAGTAGCTTCAAACATTTCTGGACGTTTTTCAATGGCAAAAATCAATGAATATTGTAAATGCACAAACAGTAATATCTCCACATTGCAAGGTGCAATTCTGAAATTTTTTGCTTTTTCCTGCTAATCCTAGCATGATAAAGAAGATTCAAAGAGAGTGAGATGCCAGCTCTTTTCATTCAGTCAGTAGCTTCAAACATTTCTGGTATATGAATAACATGATGTTTTTCAATGGCAAAAATCAATGAATATTGTAAATGCACAAACAGTAATATCTCCACATTGCAAGGTGCAATTCTGAAATTTTTTGCTTTTTCCTGCTCCTCTTAGCATGATAAAGAAGATTCAAAGAGAGTGAGATGCCAGCTCTTTTCATTCAGTCAGTAGCTTCAAACATTTCTGGTATATGAATAACGATGTTTTTCAATGGCAAAAATCAATGAATATTGTAAATGCACAAACAGTAATTTCTCCACATTCCAAGGTGCAATTCTGAAATTTTTTGCTTTTTCCTGCTAATCCTAGCATGATAAAGAAGATTCAAAGAGAGTGAGATGCCAGCTCCTTTCATTCAGTCAGTAGCTTCAAACATTTCTGGACGTTTTTCAATGGCAAAAATCAATGAATATTGTAAATGCACAAACAGTAATATCTCCACATTGCAAGGTGCAATTCTGAAATTTTTTACTTTTTCCTGCTCCTCTTAGCATGATAAAGAAGATTCAAAGAGAGTGAGATGCCAGCTCTTTTCATTCAGTCAGTAGCTTCAAACATTTCTGGTATATGAATAACATGATGTTTTTCAATGGCAAAAATCAATGAATATTGTAAATGCACAAACAGTAATTTCTCCGCATTGCACGGTGCAATTCTGAAATTTTTTGCTTTTTCCTGCTAATCCTAGCATGATAAAGAAGATTCAAAGAGAGTGAGATGCCAGCTCCTTTCATTCAGTCAGTAGCTTCAAACATTTCTGGACGTTTTTCAGTGGCAAAAATCAATGAATATTGTAAATGCACAAACAGTAATATCTCCACATTGCAACGTGCAATTCTGAAATTTTTTGCTTTTTCCTGCTCCTCTTAGCATGATAAAGAAGATTCAAAGAGAGTGAGATGCCAGCTCTTTTCATTCAGTCAGTAGCTTCAAACATTTCTGGTATATGAATAACATGATGTTTTTCAATGGCAAAAATCAATGAATATTGTAAATGCACAAACAGTAATTTCTCCGCATTGCAAGGTGCAATTCTGAAATTTTTTGCTTTTTCCTGCTAATCCTAGCATGATAAAGAAGATTCAAAGAGAGTGAGATGCCAGCTCCTTTCATTCAGTCAGTAGCTTCAAACATTTCTGGACGTTTTTCAATGGCAAAAATCAATGAATATTTTAAATGCACAAACAGTAATATCTCCACATTGCAACGTGCAATTGTGAAATTTTTTGCTTTTTCCTGCTCCTCTTAGCATGATAAAGAAGATTCAAAGAGAGTGAGATGCCAGCTCTTTTCATTCAGTCAGTAGCTTCAAACATTTCTGGTATATGAATAACATGATGTTTTTCAATGGCAAAAATCAATGAATATTGTAAATGCACAAACAGTAATTTCTCCACATTGCAAGGTGCAATTCTGAATTTTTTTGCTTTTTCCTGCTAATCCTAGCATGATAAAGAAGATTCAAAGAGAGTGAGATGCCAGCTCCTTTCATTCAGTCAGTAGCTTCAAACATTTCTAGACGTTTTTCAATGGCAAAAATCAATGAATATTGTAAATGCACAAACAGTAATATCTCCACATTGCAAGGTGCAATTCTGAAATTTTTTGCTTTTTCCTGCTCCTCTTAGCATGATAAAGAAGATTCAAAGAGAGTGAGATGCCAGCTCTTTTCATTCAGTCAGTAGCTTCAAACATTTCTGGTATATGAATAACATGATGTTTTTCAATGGCAAAAATCAATGAATATTGTAAATGCACAAACAGTTATTTCTCCGCATTGCAAGGTGCAATTCTGAAATTTTTTGCTTTTTCCTGCTAATCCTAGCATGATAAAGAAGATTCAAAGAGAGTGAGATGCCAGCTCTTTTCATTCAGTCAGTAGCTTCAAACATTTCTGGTATATGAATAACATGATGTTTTTCAATGGCAAAAATCAATGAATATTGTAAATGCACAAACAGTAATTTCTCCGCATTGCAAGGTGCAATTCTGAAATTTTTTGCTTTTTCCTGCTAATCCTAGCATGATAAAGAAGATTCAAAGAGAGTGAGATGCCAGCTCCTTTCATTCAGTCAGTAGCTTCAAACATTTCTCTACGTTTTTCAATGGCAAAAATCAATGAATATGGTAAATGCACAAACAGTAATATCTCCACATTGCAAGGTGCAATTCTGAAATTTTTTGCTTTTTCCTGCTCCTCTTAGCATGATAAAGAAGATTCAAAGAGAGTGAGATGCCAGCTCTTTTCATTCAGTCAGTAGCTTCAAACATTTCTGGTATATGAATAACATGATGTTTTTCAATGGAAAAAATCAATGAATATTGTAAATGCACAAACAGTAATTTCTCCGCATTGCAAGGTGCAATTCTGAAATTTTTTGCTTTTTCCTGCTAATCCTAGCATGATAAAGAAGATTCAAAGAGAGTGAGATGCCAGCTCCTTTCATTCAGTCAGTAGCTTCAAACATTTCTGGACGTTTTTCAATGGCAAAAATCAATGAATATTGTAAATGCACAAACAATAATATCTCCACATTGCAAGGTGCAATTCTGAAATTTTTTGCTTTTTCCTGCTCCTCTTAGCATGATAAAGAAGATTCAAAGAGAGTGAGATGCCAGCTCTTTTCATTCAGTCAGTAGCTTCAAACATTTCTGGTATATGAATAACATGATGTTTTTCAATGGCAAAAATCAATGAATATTGTAAATGCACAAACAGTAATATCTCCGCATTGCAAGGTGGAATTCTGAAATTTTTTGCTTTTTCCTGCTAATCCTAGCATGATAAAGAAGATTCAAAGAGAGTGAGATGCCAGCTCCTTTCATTCAGTCAGTAGCTTCAAACATTTCTGGACGTTTTTCAATGGCAAAAATCAATGAATATTGTAAATGCACAAACAGTAATATCTCCACATTGCAAGGTGCAATTCTGAAATTTTTGGCTTTTTCCTGCTCCTCTTAGCATGATAAAGAAGATTCAAAGAGAGTGAGATGCCAGCTCTTTTCATTCAGTAAGTAGCTTCAAACATTTCTGGTATATGAATAACATGATGTTTTTCAATGGCAAAAATCAATGAATATTGTAAATGCACAAACAGTATTTTCTCCGCATTGCAAGGTGCAATTCTGAAATTTTTTGC
Organism: Phyllobates terribilis; assembly: GCF_046119375.1. NCBI lineage: Eukaryota > Metazoa > Chordata > Amphibia > Anura > Dendrobatidae > Phyllobates > Phyllobates terribilis. The sequence goes on along the minus strand of NW_027362937.1, from coordinate 2,769,745 downwards.
TTTTTCCTGCTAATCCTAGCATGATAAAGAAGATTCAAAGAGAGTGAGATGCCAGCTCCTTTCATTCAGTCAGTAGCTTCAAACATTTCTGGACGTTTTTCAAAGGCAAAAATCAATGAATATTGTAAATGCACAAACAGTAATATCTCCACATTGCAAGGTGCAATTCTGAAATTTTTTGCTTTTTCCTGCTAATCCTGGCATGATAAAGAAGATTCAAAGAGAGTGAGATGCCAGCTCTTTTCATTCAGTCAGTAGCTTCAAACATTTCTGGTATATGAATAACATGATGTTTTTCAATGGCAAAAATCAATGAATATTGTAAATGCACAAACAGTAATATCTCCACATTGCAAGGTGCAATTCTGAAATTTTTTGCTTTTTCCTGCTAATCCTAGCATGATAAAGAAGATTCTAAGAGAGTGAGATGCCAGCTCTTTTCATTCAGTCAGTAGCTTCAAACATTTCTGGTATATGAATAACATGATGTTTTTCAATGGCAAAAATCAATGAATATTGTAAATGCACAAACAGTAATATCTCCACATTGCAAGGTGCAATTCTGAAATTTTTTGCTTTTTCCTGCTCCTCTTAGCATGATAAAGAAGATTCAAAGAGAGTGAGATGCCAGCTCTTTTCATTCAGTCAGTAGCTTCAAACATTTCTGGTATATGAATAACATGATGTTTTTCAATGGCAAAAATCAATGAATATTGTAAATGCACAAACAGTAATTTCTCCGCATTGCAAGGTGCAATTCTGAAATTTTTGCTTTTTCCTGCTAATCCTAGCATGATAAAGAAGATTCAAAGAGAGTGAGATGCCAGCTCCTTTCATTCAGTCAGTAGCTTCAAACATTTCTGGACGTTTTTCAATGGCAAAAATCAATAAATATTGTAAATGCACAAACAGTAATATCTCCACATTGCAAGGTGCAATTCTGAATTTTTTTGCTTTTTCCTGCTCCTCTTAGCATGATAAAGAAGATTCAAAGAGAGTGAGATGCCAGCTCTTTTCATTCAGTCAGTAGCTTCAAACATTTCTGGTATATGAATAACATGATGTTTTTCAATGGCAAAAATCAATGAATATTGTAAATGCACAAACAGTATTTTCTCCGCATTGCAAGGTGCAATTCTGAAATTTTTTGCTTTTTCCTGCTAATCCTAGCATGATAAAGAAGATTCAAAGAGAGTGAGATGCCAGCTCGTTTCATTCAGTCAGTAGCTTCAAACATTTCTGGACGTTTTTCAATGGCAAAAATCAATGAATATTGTAAATGCACAAACAGTAATATCTCCACATTGCAAGGTGCAATTCTGAAATTTTTTGCTTTTTCCTGCTAATCCTGGCATGATAAAGAAGATTCAAAGAGAGTGAGATGCCAGCTCTTTTCATTCAGTCAGTAGCTTCAAACATTTCTGGTATATGAATAACATGATGTTTTTCAATGGCAAAAATCAATGAATATTGTAAATGCACAAACAGTAATATCTCCACATTGCAAGGTGCAATTCTGAAATTTTTTGCTTTTTCCTGCTAATCCTAGCATGAAAAAGAAGATTCAAAGAGAGTGAGATGCCAGCTCCTTTCATTCAGTCAGTAGCTTCAAACATTTCTGGACGTTTTTCAATGGCAAAAATCAATGAATATTGTAAATGCACAAACAGTAATATCTCCACATTGCAAGGTGCAATTCTGAAATTTTTGGCTTTTTCCTGCTCCTCTTAGCATGATAAAGAAGATTCAAAGAGAGTGAGATGCCAGCTCTTTTCATTCAGTCAGTAGCTTCAAACATTTCTGGTATATGAATAACATGATGTTTTTCAATGGCAAAAATCAATGAATATTGTAAATGCACAAACAGTAATATCTCCGCATTGCAAGGTGGAATTCTGAAATTTTTTGCTTTTTCCTGCTAATCCTAGCATGATAAAGAAGATTCAAAGAGAGTGAGATGCCAGCTCCTTTCATTCAGTCAGTAGCTTCAAACATTTCTGGACGTTTTTCAATGGCAAAAATCAATGAATATTGTAAATGCACAAACAGTAATATCTCCACATTGCAAGGTGCAATTCTGAAATTTTTGGCTTTTTCCTGCTCCTCTTAGCATGATAAAGAAGATTCAAAGAGAGTGAGATGCCAGCTCTTTTCATTCAGTCAGTAGCTTCAAACATTTCTGGTATATGAATAACATGATGTTTTTCAATGGCAAAAATCAATGAATATTGTCAATGCACAAACAGTATTTTCTCCGCATTGCAAGGTGCAATTCTGAAATTTTTTGCTTTTTCCTGCTAATCCTAGCATGATAAAGAAGATTCAAAGAGAGTGAGATGCCAGCTCCTTTCATTCAGTCAGTAGCTTCAAACATTTCTGGACGTTTTTCAAAGGCAAAAATCAATGAATATTGTAAATGCACAAACAGTAATATCTCCACATTGCAAGGTGCAATTCTGAAATTTTTTGCTTTTTCCTGCTAATCCTAGCATGATAAAGAAGATTCTAAGAGAGTGAGATGCCAGCTCTTTTCATTCAGTCAGTAGCTTCAAACATTTCTGGTATATGAATAACATGATGTTTTTCAATGGCAAAAATCAATGAATATGGTAAATGCACAAACAGTAATATCTCCACATTGCAAGGTGCAATTCTGAAATTTTTTGCTTTTTCCTGCTCCTCTTAGCATGATAAAGAAGATTCAAAGAGAGTGAGATGCCAGCTCTTTTCATTCAGTCAGTAGCTTCAAACATTTCTGGTATATGAATAACATGATGTTTTTCAATGGAAAAAATCAATGAATATTGTAAATGCACAAACAGTAATTTCTCCGCATTGCAAGGTGCAATTCTGAAATTTTTTGCTTTTTCCTGCTAATCCTAGCATGATAAAGAAGATTCAAAGAGAGTGAGATGCCAGCTCCTTTCATTCAGTCAGTAGCTTCAAACATTTCTGGACGTTTTTCAATGGCAAAAATCAATGAATATTGTAAATGCACAAACAATAATATCTCCACATTGCAAGGTGCAATTCTGAAATTTTTTGCTTTTTCCTGCTCCTCTTAGCATGATAAAGAAGATTCAAAGAGAGTGAGATGCCAGCTCTTTTCATTCAGTCAGTAGCTTCAAACATTTCTGGTATATGAATAACATGATGTTTTTCAATGGCAAAAATCAATGAATATTGTAAATGCACAAACAGTAATATCTCCGCATTGCAAGGTGGAATTCTGAAATTTTTTGCTTTTTCCTGCTAATCCTAGCATGATAAAGAAGATTCAAAGAGAGTGAGATGCCAGCTCCTTTCATTCAGTCAGTAGCTTCAAACATTTCTGGACGTTTTTCAATGGCAAAAATCAATGAATATTGTAAATGCACAAACAGTAATATCTCCACATTGCAAGGTGCAATTCTGAAATTTTTGGCTTTTTCCTGCTCCTCTTAGCATGATAAAGAAGATTCAAAGAGAGTGAGATGCCAGCTCTTTTCATTCAGTAAGTAGCTTCAAACATTTCTGGTATATGAATAACATGATGTTTTTCAATGGCAAAAATCAATGAATATTGTAAATGCACAAACAGTATTTTCTCCGCATTGCAAGGTGCAATTCTGAAATTTTTTGCTTTTTCCTGCTAATCCTAGCATGATAAAGAAGATTCAAAGAGAGTGAGATGCCAGCTCCTTTCATTCAGTCAGTAGCTTCAAACATTTCTGGACGTTTTTCAAAGGCAAAAATCAATGAATATTGTAAATGCACAAACAGTAATATCTCCACATTGCAAGGTGCAATTCTGAAATTTTTTGCTTTTTCCTGCTAATCCTGGCATGATAAAGAAGATTCAAAGAGAGTGAGATGCCAGCTCTTTTCATTCAGTCAGTAGCTTCAAACATTTCTGGTATATGAATAACATGATGTTTTTCAATGGCAAAAATCAATGAATATTGTAAATGCACAAACAGTAATATCTCCACATTGCAAGGTGCAATTCTGAAATTTTTTGCTTTTTCCTGCTAATCCTAGCATGATAAAGAAGATTCTAAGAGAGTGAGATGCCAGCTCTTTTCATTCAGTCAGTAGCTTCAAACATTTCTGGTATATGAATAACATGATGTTTTTCAATGGCAAAAATCAATGAATATTGTAAATGCACAAACAGTAATATCTCCACATTGCAAGGTGCAATTCTGAAATTTTTTGCTTTTTCCTGCTCCTCTTAGCATGATAAAGAAGATTCAAAGAGAGTGAGATGCCAGCTCTTTTCATTCAGTCAGTAGCTTCAAACATTTCTGGTATATGAATAACATGATGTTTTTCAATGGCAAAAATCAATGAATATTGTAAATGCACAAACAGTAATTTCTCCGCATTGCAAGGTGCAATTCTGAAATTTTTGCTTTTTCCTGCTAATCCTAGCATGATAAAGAAGATTCAAAGAGAGTGAGATGCCAGCTCCTTTCATTCAGTCAGTAGCTTCAAACATTTCTGGACGTTTTTCAATGGCAAAAATCAATAAATATTGTAAATGCACAAACAGTAATATCTCCACATTGCAAGGTGCAATTCTGAATTTTTTTGCTTTTTCCTGCTCCTCTTAGCATGATAAAGAAGATTCAAAGAGAGTGAGATGCCAGCTCTTTTCATTCAGTCATTAGCTTCAAACATTTCTGGTATATGAATAACATGATGTTTTTCAATGGCAAAAATCAATGAATATTGTAAATGCACAAACAGTATTTTCTCCGCATTGCAAGGTGCAATTCTGAAATTTTTTGCTTTTTCCTGCTAATCCTAGCATGATAAAGAAGATTCAAAGAGAGTGAGATGCCAGCTCGTTTCATTCAGTCAGTAGCTTCAAACATTTCTGGACGTTTTTCAATGGCAAAAATCAATGAATATTGTAAATGCACAAACAGTAATATCTCCACATTGCAAGGTGCAATTCTGAAATTTTTTGCTTTTTCCTGCTAATCCTGGCATGATAAAGAAGATTCAAAGAGAGTGAGATGCCAGCTCTTTTCATTCAGTCAGTAGCTTCAAACATTTCTGGTATATGAATAACATGATGTTTTTCAATGGCAAAAATCAATGAATATTGTAAATGCACAAACAGTAATATCTCCACATTGCAAGGTGCAATTCTGAAATTTTTTGCTTTTTCCTGCTAATCCTAGCATGAAAAAGAAGATTCAAAGAGAGTGAGATGCCAGCTCCTTTCATTCAGTCAGTAGCTTCAAACATTTCTGGACGTTTTTCAATGGCAAAAATCAATGAATATTGTAAATGCACAAACAGTAATATCTCCACATTGCAAGGTGCAATTCTGAAATTGTTGGCTTTTTCCTGCTCCTCTTAGCATGATAAAGAAGATTCAAAGAGAGTGAGATGCCAGCTCTTTTCATTCAGTCAGTAGCTTCAAACATTTCTGGTATATGAATAACATGATGTTTTTCAATGGCAAAAATCAATGAATATTGTAAATGCACAAACAGTAATATCTCCGCATTGCAAGGTGGAATTCTGAAATTTTTTGCTTTTTCCTGCTAATCCTAGCATGATAAAGAAGATTCAAAGAGAGTGAGATGCCAGCTCCTTTCATTCAGTCAGTAGCTTCAAACATTTCTGGACGTTTTTCAATGGCAAAAATCAATGAATATTGTAAATGCACAAACAGTAATATCTCCACATTGCAAGGTGCAATTCTGAAATTTTTGGCTTTTTCCTGCTCCTCTTAGCATGATAAAGAAGATTCAAAGAGAGTGAGATGCCAGCTCTTTTCATTCAGTCAGTAGCTTCAAACATTTCTGGTATATGAATAACATGATGTTTTTCAATGGCAAAAATCAATGAATATTGTCAATGCACAAACAGTATTTTCTCCGCATTGCAAGGTGCAATTCTGAAATTTTTTGCTTTTTCCTGCTAATCCTAGCATGATAAAGAAGATTCAAAGAGAGTGAGATGCCAGCTCCTTTCATTCAGTCAGTAGCTTCAAACATTTCTGGACGTTTTTCAAAGGCAAAAATCAATGAATATTGTAAATGCACAAACAGTAATATCTCCACATTGCAAGGTGCAATTCTGAAATTTTTTGCTTTTTCCTGCTAATCCTAGCATGATAAAGAAGATTCTAAGAGAGTGAGATGCCAGCTCTTTTCATTCAGTCAGTAGCTTCAAACATTTCTGGTATATGAATAACATGATGTTTTTCAATGGCAAAAATCAATGAATATTGTAAATGCACAAACAGTAATATCTCCACATTGCAAGGTGCAATTCTGAAATTTTTTGCTTTTTCCTGCTCCTCTTAGCATGATAAAGAAGATTCAAAGAGAGTGAGATGCCAGCTCTTTTCATTCAGTCAGTAGCTTCAAACATTTCTGGTATATGAATAACATGATGTTTTTCAATGGCAAAAATCAATGAATATTGTAAATGCACAAACAGTAATTTCTCCGCATTGCAAGGTGCAATTCTGAAATTTTTGCTTTTTCCTGCTAAACCTAGCATGATAAAGAAGATTCAAAGAGAGTGAGATGCCAGCTCCTTTCATTCAGTCAGTAGCTTCAAACATTTCTGGACGTTTTTCAATGGCAAAAATCAATGAATATTGTAAATGCACAAACAGTAATATCTCCACATTGCAACGTGCAATTCTGAAAAATTTTGCTTTTTCCTGCTCCTCTTAGCATGATAAAGAAGATTCAAAGAGAGTGAGATGCCAGCTCTTTTCATTCAGTCAGTAGCTTCAAACATTTCTGGTATATGAATAACATGATGTTTTTCAATGGCAAAAATCAATGAATATTGTAAATGCACAAACAGTAATTTCTCCGCATTGCAAGGTGCAATTCTGAAATTTTTTGCTTTTTCCTGCTAATCCTAGCATGATAAAGAAGATTCAAAGAGAGTGAGATGCCAGCTCCTTTCATTCAGTCAGTAGCTTCAAACATTTCTGGACGTTTTTCAATGGCAAAAATCAATGAATATTGTAAATGCACAAACAGTAATATCTCCACATTGCAAGGTGCAATTCTGAATTTTTTTGCTTTTTCCTGCTCCTATTAGCATGATAAAGAAGATTCAAAGAGAGTGAGATGCCAGCTCTTTTCATTCAGTCAGTAGCTTCAAACATTTCTGGTATATGAATAACATGATGTTTTTCAATGGCAAAAATCAATGAATATTGTAAATGCACAAACAGTAATTTTTCCGCATTGCAAGGTGCAATTCTGAAATTTTTTGCTTTTTCCTGCTAATCCTAGCATGATAAAGAAGATTCAAAGAGAGTGAGATGCCAGCTCCTTTCATTCAGTCAGTAGCTTCAAACATTTCTGGACGTTTTTCAATGGCAAAAATCAATGAATATTGTAAATGCACAAACAGTAATATCTCCACATTGCAAGGTGCAATTCTGAAATTTTTTGCTTTTTCCTGCTAATCCTGGCATGATAAAGAAGATTCAAAGAGAGTGAGATGCCAGCTCTTTTCATTCAGTCAGTAGCTTCAAACATTTCTGGTATATGAATAACATGATGTTTTTCAATGGCAAAAATCAATGAATATTGTAAATGCACAAACAGTAATTTCTCCGCATTGCAAGGTGCAATTCTGAAATTTTTTGCTTTTTCCTGCTAATCCTAGCATGATAAAGAAGATTCAAAGAGAGTGAGATGCCAGCTCCTTTCATTCAGTCAGTAGCTTCAAACATTTCTGGACGTTTTTCAATGGCAAAAATCAATGAATATTGTAAATGCACAAACAGTAATATCTCCACATTGCAAGGTGCAATTCTGAAATTTTTTGCTTTTTCCTGCTAATCCTAGCATGATAAAGAAGATTCAAAGAGAGTGAGATGCCAGCTCCTTTCATTCAGTCAGTAGCTTCAAACATTTCTGGACGTTTTTCAATGGCAAAAATCAATGAATATTGTAAATGCACAAACAATAATATCTCCACATTGCAAGGTGCAATTCTGAAATTTTTTGCTTTTTCCTGCTCCTCTTAGCATGATAAAGAAGATTCAAAGAGAGTGAGATGCCAGCTCTTTTCATTCAGTCAGTAGCTTCAAACATTTCTGGTATATGAATAACATGATGTTTTTCAATGGCAAAAATCAATGAATATTGTAAATGCACAAAGAGTAATTTCTCCGCATTGCAAGGTGGAATTCTGAAATTTTTTGCTTTTTCCTGCTAATCCTAGCATGATAAAGAAGATTCAAAGAGAGTGAGATGCCAGCTCCTTTCATTCAGTCAGTAGCTTCAAACATTTCTGGACATTTTTCAATGGCAAAAATCAATGAATATTGTAAATGCACAAAAAGTAATATCTCCACATTGCAAGGTGCAATTCTGAAATTTTTGGCTTTTTCCTGCTCCTCTTAGCATGATAAAGAAGATTCAAAGAGAGTGAGATGCCAGCTCTTTTCACTCAGTCAGTAGCTTCAAACATTTCTGGTATATGAATAACATGATGTTTTTCAATGGCAAAAATCAATGAATATTGTAAATGCACAAACAGTATTTTCTCCGCATTGCAAGGTGCAATTCTGAAATTTTTTGCTTTTTCCTGCTAATCCTAGCATGATAAAGAAGATTCAAAGAGAGTGAGATGCCAGCTCGTTTCATTCAGTCAGTAGCTTCAAACATTTCTGGACGTTTTTCAATGGCAAAAATCAATGAATATTGTAAATGCACAAACAGTAATATCTCCACATTGCAAGGTGCAATTCTGAAATTTTTTGCTTTTTCCTGCTAATCCTGGCATGATAAAGAAGATTCAAAGAGAGTGAGATGCCAGCTCTTTTCATTCAGTCAGTAGCTGCAAACATTTCTGGTATATGAATAACATGATGTTTTTCAATGGCAAAAATCAATGAATATTGTAAATGCACAAACAGTAATATCTCCACATTGCAAGGTGCAATTCTGAAATTTTTTGCTTTTTCCTGCTAATCCTAGCATGATAAAGAAGATTCAAAGAGAGTGAGATGCCAGCTCCTTTCATTCAGTCAGTAGCTTCAAACATTTCTGGACGTTTTTCAATGGCAAAAATCAATGAATATTGTAAATGCACAAACAGTAATATCTCCACATTGCAAGGTGCAATTCTGAAATTTTTGGCTTTTTCCTGCTCCTCTTAGCATGATAAAGAAGATTCAAAGAGAGTGAGATGCCAGCTCTTTTCATTCAGTCAGTAGCTTCAAACATTTCTGGTATATGAATAACATGATGTTTTTCAATGGCAAAAATCAATGAATATTGTAAATGCACAAACAGTATTTTCTCCGCATTGCAAGGTGCAATTCTGAAATTTTTTGCTTTTTCCTGCTAATCCTAGCATGATAAAGAAGATTCAAAGAGAGTGAGATGCCAGCTCCTTTCATTCAGTCAGTAGCTTCAAACATTTCTGGACGTTTTTCAAAGGCAAAAATCAATGAATATTGTAAATGCACAAACAGTAATATCTCCACATTGCAAGGTGCAATTCTGAAATTTTTTGCTTTTTCCTGCTAATCCTGGCATGATAAAGAAGATTCAAAGAGAGTGAGATGCCAGCTCTTTTCATTCAGTCAGTAGCTTCAAACATTTCTGGTATATGAATAACATGATGTTTTTCAATGGCAAAAATCAATGAATATTGTAAATGCACAAACAGTAATATCTCCACATTGCAAGGTGCAATTCTGAAATTTTTTGCTTTTTCCTGCTAATCCTAGCATGATAAAGAAGATTCTAAGAGAGTGAGATGCCAGATCTTTTCATTCAGTCAGTAGCTTCAAACATTTCTGGTATATGAATAACATGATGTTTTTCAATGGCAAAAATCAATGAATATTGTAAATGCACAAACAGTAATATCTCCACATTGCAAGGTGCAATTCTGAAATTTTTTGCTTTTTCCTGCTCCTCTTAGCATGATAAAGAAGATTCAAAGAGAGTGAGATGCCAGCTCTTTTCATTCAGTCAGTAGCTTCAAACATTTCTGGTATATGAATAACATGATGTTTTTCAATGGCAAAAATCAATGAATATTGTAAATGCACAAACAGTAATTTCTCCGCATTGCAAGGTGCAATTCTGAAATTTTTGCTTTTTCCTGCTAATCCTAGCATGATAAAGAAGATTCAAAGAGAGTGAGATGCCAGCTCCTTTCATTCAGTCAGTAGCTTCAAACATTTCTGGACGTTTTTCAATGGCAAAAATCAATGAATATTGTAAATGCACAAACAGTAATATCTCCACATTGCAACGTGCAATTCTGAAATTTTTTGCTTTTTCCTGCTCCTCTTAGCATGATAAAGAAGATTCAAAGAGAGTGAGATGCCAGCTCTTTTCATTCAGTCAGTAGCTTCAAACATTTCTGGTATATGAATAACATGATGTTTTTCAATGGCAAAAATCAATGAATATTGTAAATGCACAAACAGTAATTTCTCCGCATTGCAAGGTGCAATTCTGAAATTTTTTGCTTTTTCCTGCTAATCCTAGCATGATAAAGAAGATTCAAAGAGAGTGAGATGCCAGCTCCTTTCATTCAGTCAGTAGCTTCAAACATTTCTGGACGTTTTTCAATGGCAAAAATCAATGAATATTGTAAATGCACAAACAGTAATATCTCCACATTGCAAGGTGCAATTCTGAATTTTTTTGCTTTTTCCTGCTCCTCTTAGCATGATAAAGAAGATTCAAAGAGAGTGAGATGCCAGCTCTTTTCATTCAGTCAGTAGCTTCAAACATTTCTGGTAGATGAATAACATGATGTTTTTCAATGGCAAAAATCAATGAATATTGTAAATGCACAAACAGTATTTTCTCCGCATTGCAAGGTGCAAATCTGAAATTTTTTGCTTTTTCCTGCTAATCCTAGCATGATAAAGAAGATTCAAAGAGAGTGAGATGCCAGCTCGTTTCATTCAGTCAGTAGCTTCAAACATTTCTGGACGTTTTTCAATGGCAAAAATCAATGAATATTGTAAATGCACAAACAGTAATATCTCCACATTGCAAGGTGCAATTCTGAAATTTTTTGCTTTTTCCTGCTAATCCTGGCATGATAAAGAAGATTCAAAGAGAGTGAGATGCCAGCTCTTTTCATTCAGTCAGTAGCTTCAAACATTTCTGGTATATGAATAACATGATGTTTTTCAATGGCAAAAATCAATGAATATTGTAAATGCACAAACAGTAATATCTCCACATTGCAAGGTGCAATTCTGAAATTTTTTGCTTTTTCCTGCTAATCCTAGCATGATAAAGAAGATTCAAAGAGAGTGAGATGCCAGCTCCTTTCATTCAGTCAGTAGCTTCAAACATTTCTGGACGTTTTTCAATGGCAAAAATCAATGAATATTGTAAATGCACAAACAGTAATATCTCCACATTGCAAGGTGCAATTCTGAAATTTTTGGCTTTTTCCTGCTCCTCTTAGCATGATAAAGAAGATTCAAAGAGAGTGAGATGCCAGCTCTTTTCATTCAGTCAGTAGCTTCAAACATTTCTGGTATATGAATAGCATGATGTTTTTCAATGGCAAAAATCAATGAATATTGTAAATGCACAAACAGTAATATCTCCGCATTGCAAGGTGGAATTCTGAAATTTTTTGCTTTTTCCTGCTAATCCTAGCATGATAAAGAAGATTCAAAGAGAGTGAGATGCCAGCTCCTTTCATTCAGTCAGTAGCTTCAAACATTTCTGGACGTTTTTCAATGGCAAAAATCAATGAATATTGTAAATGCACAAACAGTAATATCTCCACATTGCAAGGTGCAATTCTGAAATTTTTGGCTTTTTCCTGCTCCTCTTAGCATGATAAAGAAGATTCAAAGAGAGTGAGATGCCAGCTCTTTTCATTCAGTCAGTAGCTTCAAACATTTCTGGTATATGAATAACATGATGTTTTTCAATGGCAAAAATCAATGAATATTGTAAATGCACAAACAGTATTTTCTCCGCATTGCAAGGTGCAATTCTGAAATTTTTTGCTTTTTCCTGCTAATCCTAGCATGATAAAGAAGATTCAAAGAGAGTGAGATGCCAGCTCCTTTCATTCAGTCAGTAGCTTCAAACATTTCTGGACGTTTTTCAAAGGCAAAAATCAATGAATATTGTAAATGCACAAACAGTAATATCTCCACATTGCAAGGTGCAATTCTGAAATTTTTTGCTTTTTCCTGCTAATCCTGGCATGATAAGGAAGATTCAAAGAGAGTGAGATGCCAGCTCTTTTCATTCAGTCAGTAGCTTCAAACATTTCTGGTATATGAATAACATGATGTTTTTCAATGGCAAAAATCAATGAATATTGTAAATGCACAAACAGTAATATCTCCACATTGCAAGGTGCAATTCTGAAATTTTTTGCTTTTTCCTGCTAATCCTAGCATGATAAAGAAGATTCTAAGAGAGTGAGATACCAGCTCTTTTCATTCAGTCAGTAGCTTCAAACATTTCTGGTATATGAATAACATGATGTTTTTCAATGGCAAAAATCAATGAATATTGTAAATGCACAAACAGTAATATCTCCACATTGCAAGGTGCAATTCTGAAATTTTTTGCTTTTTCCTGCTCCTCTTAGCATGATAAAGAAGATTCAAAGAGAGTGAGATGCCAGCTCTTTTCATTCAGTCAGTAGCTTCAAACATTTCTGGTATATGAATAACATGATGTTTTTCAATGGCAAAAATCAATGAATATTGTAAATGCACAAACAGTAATTTCTCCGCATTGCAAGGTGCAATTCTGAAATTTTTGCTTTTTCCTGCTAATCCTAGCATGATAAAGAAGATTCAAAGAGAGTGAGATGCCAGCTCCTTTCATTCAGTCAGTAGCTTCAAACATTTCTGGACGTTTTTCAATGGCAAAAATCAATGAATATTGTAAATGCACAAACAGTAATATCTCCACATTGCAACGTGCAATTCTGAAATTTTTTGCTTTTTCCTGCTCCTCTTAGCATGATAAAGAAGATTCAAAGAGAGTGAGATGCCAGCTCTTTTCATTCAGTCAGTAGCTTCAAACATTTCTGGTATATGAATAACATGATGTTTTTCAATGGCAAAAATCAATGAATATTGTAAATGCACAAACAGTAATTTCTCCGCATTGCAAGGTGCAATTCTGAAATTTTTTGCTTTTTCCTGCTAATCCTAGCATGATAAAGAAGATTCAAAGAGAGTGAGATGCCAGCTCCTTTCATTCAGTCAGTAGCTTCAAACATTTCTGGACGTTTTTCAATGGCAAAAATCAATGAATATTGTAAATGCACAAACAGTAATATCTCCACATTGCAAGGTGCAATTCTGAATTTTTTTGCTTTTTCCTGCTCCTCTTAGCATGATAAAGAAGATTCAAAGAGAGTGAGATGCCAGCTCTTTTCATTCAGTCAGTAGCTTCAAACATTTCTGGTATATGAATAACATGATGTTTTTCAATGGCAAAAATCAATGAATATTCTAAATGCACAAACAGTAATTTTTCCGCATTGCAAGGTGCAATTCTGAAATTTTTTGCTTTTTCCTGCTAATCCTAGCATGATAAAGAAGATTCAAAGAGAGTGAGATGCCAGCTCCTTTCATTCAGTCAGTAGCTTCAAACATTTCTGGACGTTTTTCAATGGCAAAAATCAATGAATATTGTAAATGCACAAACAGTAATATCTCCACATTGCAAGGTGCAATTCTGAAATTTTTGGCTTTTTCCTGCTCCTCTTAGCATGATAAAGAAGATTCAAAGAGAGTGAGATGCCAGCTCTTTTCATTCAGTCAGTAGCTTCAAACATTTCTGGTATATGAATAACATGATGTTTTTCAATGGCAAAAATCAATGAATATTGTAAATGCACAAACAGTATTTTCTCCGCATTGCAAGGTGCAATTCTGAAATTTTTTGCTTTTTCCTGCTAATCCTAGCATGATAAAGAAGATTCAAAGAGAGTGAGATGCCAGCTCCTTTCATTCAGTCAGTAGCTTCAAACATTTCTGGACGTTTTTCAAAGGCAAAAATCAATGAATATTGTAAATGCACAAACAGTAATATCTCCACATTGCAAGGTGCAATTCTGAAATTTTTTGCTTTTTCCTGCTAATCCTGGCATGATAAAGAAGATTCAAAGAGAGTGAGATGCCAGCTCTTTTCATTCAGTCAGTAGCTTCAAACATTTCTGGTATATGAATAACATGATGTTTTTCAATGGCAAAAATCAATGAATATTGTAAATGCACAAACAGTAATATCTCCACATTGCAAGGTGCAATTCTGAAATTTTTTGCTTTTTCCTGCTAATCCTAGCATGATAAAGAAGATTCTAAGAGAGTGAGATGCCAGATCTTTTCATTCAGTCAGTAGCTTCAAACATTTCTGGTATATGAATAACATGATGTTTTTCAATGGCAAAAATCAATGAATATTGTAAATGCACAAACAGTAATATCTCCACATTGCAAGGTGCAATTCTGAAATTTTTTGCTTTTTCCTGCTCCTCTTAGCATGATAAAGAAGATTCAAAGAGAGTGAGATGCCAGCTCTTTTCATTCAGTCAGTAGCTTCAAACATTTCTGGTATATGAATAACATGATGTTTTTCAATGGCAAAAATCAATGAATATTGTAAATGCACAAACAGTAATTTCTCCGCATTGCAAGGTGCAATTCTGAAATTTTTGCTTTTTCCTGCTAATCCTAGCATGATAAAGAAGATTCAAAGAGAGTGAGATGCCAGCTCCTTTCATTCAGTCAGTAGCTTCAAACATTTCTGGACGTTTTTCAATGGCAAAAATCAATGAATATTGTAAATGCACAAACAGTAATATCTCCACATTGCAACGTGCAATTCTGAAATTTTTTGCTTTTTCCTGCTCCTCTTAGCATGATAAAGAAGATTCAAAGAGAGTGAGATGCCAGCTCTTTTCATTCAGTCAGTAGCTTCAAACATTTCTGGTATATGAATAACATGATGTTTTTCAATGGCAAAAATCAATGAATATTGTAAATGCACAAACAGTAATTTCTCCGCATTGCAAGGTGCAATTCTGAAATTTTTTGCTTTTTCCTGCTAATCCTAGCATGATAAAGAAGATTCAAAGAGAGTGAGATGCCAGCTCCTTTCATTCAGTCAGTAGCTTCAAACATTTCTGGACGTTTTTCAATGGCAAAAATCAATGAATATTGTAAATGCACAAACAGTAATATCTCCACATTGCAAGGTGCAATTCTGAATTTTTTTGCTTTTTCCTGCTCCTCTTAGCATGATAAAGAAGATTCAAAGAGAGTGAGATGCCAGCTCTTTTCATTCAGTCAGTAGCTTCAAACATTTCTGGTATATGAATAACATGATGTTTTTCAATGGCAAAAATCAATGAATATTCTAAATGCACAAACAGTAATTTTTCCGCATTGCAAGGTGCAATTCTGAAATTTTTTGCTTTTTCCTGCTAATCCTAGCATGATAAAGAAGATTCAAAGAGAGTGAGATGCCAGCTCCTTTCATTCAGTCAGTAGCTTCAAACATTTCTGGACGTTTTTCAATGGCAAAAATCAATGAATATTGTAAATGCACAAACAGTAATATCTCCACATTGCAAGGTGCAATTCTGAAATTTTTTGCTTTTTCCTGCTCCTCTTAGCATGATAAAGAAGATTCAAAGAGAGTGAGATGCCAGCTCTTTTCATTCAGTCAGTAGCTTCAAACATTTCTGGTATATGAATAACATGATGTTTTTCAATGGCAAAAATCAATGAATATTGTAAATGCACAAACAGTAATTTCTCCGCATTGCAAGGTGCAATTCTGAAATTTTTGCTTTTTCCTGCTAATCCTAGCATGATAAAGAAGATTCAAAGAGAGTGAGATGCCAGCTCCTTTCATTCAGTCAGTAGCTTCAAACATTTCTGGACGTTTTTCAATGGCAAAAATCAATGAATATTGTAAATGCACAAACAGTAATATCTCCACATTGCAACGTGCAATTCTGAAATTTTTTGCTTTTTCCTGCTCCTCTTAGCATGATAAAGAAGATTCAAAGAGAGTGAGATGCCAGCTCTTTTCATTCAGTCAGTAGCTTCAAACATTTCTGGTATATGAATAACATGATGTTTTTCAATGGCAAAAATCAATGAATATTGTAAATGCACAAACAGTAATTTCTCCGCATTGCAAGGTGCAATTCTGAAATTTTTTGCTTTTTCCTGCTAATCCTAGCATGATAAAGAAGATTCAAAGAGAGTGAGATGCCAGCTCCTTTCATTCAGTCAGTAGCTTCAAACATTTCTGGACGTTTTTCAATGGCAAAAATCAATGAATATTGTAAATGCACAAACAGTAATATCTCCACATTGCAAGGTGCAATTCTGAATTTTTTTGCTTTTTCCTGCTCCTCTTAGCATGATAAAGAAGATTCAAAGAGAGTGAGATGCCAGCTCTTTTCATTCAGTCAGTAGCTTCAAACATTTCTGGTATATGAATAACATGATGTTTTTCAATGGCAAAAATCAATGAATATTGTAAATGCACAAACAGTATTTTCTCCGCATTGCAAGGTGCAATTCTGAAATTTTTTGCTTTTTCCTGCTAATCCTAGCATGATAAAGAAGATTCAAAGAGAGTGAGATGCCAGCTCGTTTCATTCAGTCAGTAGCTTCAAACATTTCTGGACGTTTTTCAATGGCAAAAATCAATGAATATTGTAAATGCACAAACAGTAATATCTCCACATTGCAAGGTGCAATTCTGAAATTTTTTGCTTTTTCCTGCTAATCCTGGCATGATAAAGAAGATTCAAAGAGAGTGAGATGCCAGCTCTTTTCATTCAGTCAGTAGCTTCAAACATTTCTGGTATATGAATAACATGATGTTTTTCAATGGCAAAAATCAATGAATATTGTAAATGCACAAACAGTAATATCTCCACATTGCAAGGTGCAATTCTGAAATTTTTTGCTTTTTCCTGCTAATCCTAGCATGATAAAGAAGATTCAAAGAGAGTGAGATGCCAGCTCCTTTCATTCAGTCAGTAGCTTCAAACATTTCTGGACGTTTTTCAATGGCAAAAATCAATGAATATTGTAAATGCACAAACAGTAATATCTCCACATTGCAAGGTGCAATTCTGAAATTTTTGGCTTTTTCCTGCTCCTCTTAGCATGATAAAGAAGATTCAAAGAGAGTGAGATGCCAGCTCTTTTCATTCAGTCAGTAGCTTCAAACATTTCTGGTATATGAATAACATGATGTTTTTCAATGGCAAAAATCAATGAATATTGTAAATGCACAAACAGTAATATCTCCGCATTGCAAGGTGGAATTCTGAAATTTTTTGCTTTTTCCTGCTAATCCTAGCATGATAAAGAAGATTCAAAGAGAGTGAGATGCCAGCTCCTTTCATTCAGTCAGTAGCTTCAAACATTTCTGGACGTTTTTCAATGGCAAAAATCAATGAATATTGTAAATGCACAAACAGTAATATCTCCACATTGCAAGGTGCAATTCTGAAATTTTTGGCTTTTTCCTGCTCCTCTTAGCATGATAAAGAAGATTCAAAGAGAGTGAGATGCCAGCTCTTTTCATTCAGTCAGTAGCTTCAAACATTTCTGGTATATGAATAACATGATGTTTTTCAATGGCAAAAATCAATGAATATTGTAAATGCACAAACAGTATTTTCTCCGCATTGCAAGGTGCAATTCTGAAATTTTTTGCTTTTTCCTGCTAATCCTAGCATGATAAAGAAGATTCAAAGAGAGTGAGATGCCAGCTCCTTTCATTCAGTCAGTAGCTTCAAACATTTCTGGACGTTTTTCAAAGGCAAAAATCAATGAATATTGTAAATGCACAAACAGTAATATCTCCACATTGCAAGGTGCAATTCTGAAATTTTTTGCTTTTTCCTGCTAATCCTGGCATGATAAAGAAGATTCAAAGAGAGTGAGATGCCAGGTCTTTTCATTCAGTCAGTAGCTTCAAACATTTCTGGTATATGAATAACATGATGTTTTTCAATGGCAAAAATCAATGAATATTGTAAATGCACAAACAGTAATATCTCCACATTGCAAGGTGCAATTCTGAAATTTTTTGCTTTTTCCTGCTAATCCTAGCATGATAAAAAGATTCTAAGAGAGTGAGATGCCAGCTCTTTTCATTCAGTCAGTAGCTTCAAACATTTCTGGTATATGAATAACATGATGTTTTTCAATGGCAAAAATCAATGAATATTGTAAATGCACAAACAGTAATATCTCCACATTGCAAGGTGCAATTCTGAAATTTTTTGCTTTTTCCTGCTCCTCTTAGCATGATAAAGAAGATTCAAAGAGAGTGAGATGCCAGCTCTTTTCATTCAGTCAGTAGCTTCAAACATTTCTGGTATATGAATAACATGATGTTTTTCAATGGCAAAAATCAATGAATATTGTAAATGCACAAACAGTAATTTCTCCGCATTGCAAGGTGCAATTCTGAAATTTTTGCTTTTTCCTGCTAATCCTAGCATGATAAAGAAGATTCAAAGAGAGTGAGATGCCAGCTCCTTTCATTCAGTCAGTAGCTTCAAACATTTCTGGACGTTTTTCAATGGCAAAAATCAATGAATATTGTAAATGCACAAACAGTAATATCTCCACATTGCAACGTGCAATTCTGAAATTTTTTGCTTTTTCCTGCTCCTCTTAGCATGATAAAGAAGATTCAAAGAGAGTGAGATGCCAGCTCTTTTCATTCAGTCAGTAGCTTCAAACATTTCTGGTATATGAATAACATGATGTTTTTCAATGGCAAAAATCAATGAATATTGTAAATGCACAAACAGTAATTTCTCCGCATTGCAAGGTGCAATTCTGAAATTTTTTGCTTTTTCCTGCTAATCCTAGCATGATAAAGAAGATTCAAAGAGAGTGAGATGCCAGCTCCTTTCATTCAGCCAGTAGCTTCAAACATTTCTGGACGTTTTTCAATGGCAAAAATCAATGAATATTGTAAATGCACAAACAGTAATATCTCCACATTGCAAGGTGCAATTCTGAATTTTTTTGCTTTTTCCTGCTCCTCTTAGCATGATAAAGAAGATTCAAAGAGAGTGAGATGCCAGCTCTTTTCATTCAGTCAGTAGCTTCAAACATTTCTGGTATATGAATAACATGATGTTTTTCAATGGCAAAAATCAATGAATATTGTAAATGCACAAACAGTAATTTCTCTGCATTGCAAGGTGCAATTCTGAAATTTTTTGCTTTTTCCTGCTAATCCTAGCATGATAAAGAAGATTCAAAGAGAGTGAGATGCCAGCTCCTTTCATTCAGTCAGTAGCTTCAAACATTTCTGGACGTTTTTCAATGGCAAAAATCAATGAATATTGTAAATGCACAAACAGTAATATCTCCACATTGCAACGTGCAATTCTGAAATTTTTTGCTTTTTCCTGCTCCTCTTAGCATGATAAAGAAGATTCAAAGAGAGTGAGATGCCAGCTCTTTTCATTCAGTCAGTAGCTTCAAACATTTCTGGTATATGAATAACATGATGTTTTTCAATGGCAAAAATCAATGAATATTGTAAATGCACAAACAGTAATTTCTCCGCATTGCAAGGTGCAATTCTGAAATTTTTTGCTTTTTCCTGCTAATCCTAGCATGATAAAGAAGATTCAAAGAGAGTGAGATGCCAGCTCCTTTCATTCAGTCAGTAGCTTCAAACATTTCTGGACGTTTTTCAATGGCAAAAATCAATGAATATTGTAAATGCACAAACAGTAATATCTCCACATTGCAAGGTGCAATTCTGAAATTTTTTGCTTTTTCCTGCTAATCCTGGCATGATAAAGAAGATTCAAAGAGAGTGAGATGCCAGCTCTTTTCATTCAGTCAGTAGCTTCAAACATTTCTGGTATATGAATAACATGATGTTTTTCAATGGCAAAAATCAATGAATATTGTAAATGCACAAACAGTAATTTCTCCGCATTGCAAGGTGCAATTCTGAAATTTTTTGCTTTTTCCTGCTAATCCTAGCATGATAAAGAAGATTCAAAGAGAGTGAGATGCCAGCTCCTTTCATTCAGTCAGTAGCTTCATACATTTCTGGACGTTTTTCAATGGCAAAAATCAATGAATATTGTAAATGCACAAACAGTAATATCTCCACATTGCAAGGTGCAATTCTGAAATTTTTTGCTTTTTCCTGCTCCTCTTAGCATGATAAAGAAGATTCAAAGAGAGTGAGATGCCAGCTCTTTTCATTCAGTCAGTAGCTTCAAACATTTCTGGTATATGAATAACATGATGTTTTTCAATGGCAAAAATCAATGAATATTGTAAATGCACAAACAGTAATTTCTCCGCATTGCAAGGTGCAATTCTGAAATTTTTTGCTTTTTCCTGCTAATCCTAGCATGATAAAGAAGATTCAAAGAGAGTGAGATGCCAGCTCCTTTCATTCAGTCAGTAGCTTCAAACATTTCTGGACGTTTTTCAATGGCAAAAATCAATGAATATTGTAAATGCACAAACAGTAATATCTCCACATTGCAAGGTGCAATTCTGAAATTTTTTGCTTTTTCCTGCTAATCCTGGCATGATAAAGAAGATTCAAAGAGAGTAAGATGCCAGCTCTTTTCATTCAGTCAGTAGCATCAAACATTTCTGGTATATGAATAACATGAAGTTTTTCAATGGCAAAAATCAATGAATATTGTAAATGCACAAACAGTAATTTCTCCGCATTGCAAGGTGCAATTCTGAAATTTTTTGCTTTTTCCTGCTAATCCTAGCATGATAAAGAAGATTCAAAGAGAGTGAGATGCCAGCTCCTTTCATTCAGTCAGTAGCTTCAAACATTTCTGGACGTTTTTCAATGGCAAAAATCAATGAATATTGTAAATGCACAAACAGTAATATCTCCACATTGCAAGGTGCAATTCTGAAATTTTTTGCTTTTTCCTGCTAATCCTGGCATGATAAAGAAGATTCAAAGAGAGTGAGATGCCAGCTCTTTTCATTCAGTCAGTAGCTTCAAACATTTCTGGTATATGAATAACATGATGTTTTTCAATGGCAAAAATCAATGAATATTGTAAATGCACAAACAGTAATTTCTCCGCATTGCAAGGTGCAATTCTGAAATTTTTTGCTTTTTCCTGCTAATCCTAGCATGATAAAGAAGATTCAAAGAGAGTGAGATGCCAGCTCCTTTCATTCAGTCAGTAGCTTCAAACATTTCTGGACGTTTTTCAATGGCAAAAATCAATGAATATTGTAAATGCACAAACAGTAATATCTCCACATTGCAAGGTGCAATTCTGAAATTTTTTGCTTTTTCCTGCTCCTCTTAGCATGATAAAGAAGATTCAAAGAGAGTGAGATGCCAGCTCTTTTCATTCAGTCAGTAGCTTCAAACATTTCTGGTATATGAATAACATGATGTTTTTCAATGGCAAAAATCAATGAATATTGTAAATGCACAAACAGTAATTTCTCCGCATTGCAAGGTGCAATTCTGAAATTTTTTGCTTTTTCCTGCTAATCCTAGCATGATAAAGAAGATTCAAAGAGAGTGAGATGCCAGCTCCTTTCATTCAGTCAGTAGCTTCAAACATTTCTGGACGTTTTTCAATGGCAAAAATCAATGAATATTGTAAATGCACAAACAGTAATATCTCCACATTGCAAGGTGCAATTCTGAAATTTTTTGCTTTTTGCTGCTAATCCTGGCATGATAAAGAAGATTCAAAGAGAGTGAGATGCCAGCTCCTTTCATTCAGTCAGTAGCTTCAAACATTTCTGGACGTTTTTCAATGGCAAAAATCAATGAATATTGTAAATGCACAAACAGTAATATCTCCACATTGCAAGGTGCAATTCTGAAATTTCTTGCTCTTTCCTGCTCCTCTTAGCATGATAAAGAAGATTCAAAGAGAGTGAGATGCCAGCTCTTTTCATTCAGTCAGTAGCTTCAAACATTTCTGGTATATGAATAACATGATGTTTTTCAATGGCAAAAATCAATGAATATTGTAAATGCACAAACAGTAATTTCTCCGCATTGCAAGGTGCAATTCTGAAATTTTTTGCTTTTTCCTGCTAATCCTAGCATGATAAAGAAGATTCAAAGAGAGTGAGATGCCAGCTCCTTTCATTCAGTCAGTAGCTTCAAACATTTCTGGACGTTTTTCAATGGCAAAAATCAATGAATATTGTAAATGCACAAACAGTAATATCTCCACATTGCAATGTGCAATTCTAAAATTTTTTGCTTTTTCCTGCTCCACTTAGCATGATAAAGAAGATTCAAAGAGAGTGAGATGCCAGCTCTTTTCATTCAGTCAGTAGCTTCAAACATTTCTGGTATATGAATAACATGATGTTTTTCAATGGCAAAAATCAATGAATATTGTAAATGCATAAACAGTAATTTCTCCGCATTGCAAGGTGCAATTCTGAAATTTTTTGCTTTTTCCTGCTAATCCTAGCATGATAAAGAAGATTCAAAGAGAGAGAGATGCCAGCTCCTTTCATTCAGTCAGTAGCTTCAAACATTTCTGGACGTTTTTCAATGGCAAAAATCAATGAATATTGTAAATGCACAAACAGTAATATCTCCACATTGCAAGGTGCAATTCTGAAATTTTTTGCTTTTTCCTGCTCCTCTTAGCATGATAAAGAAGATTCAAAGAGAGTGAGATGCCAGCTCTTTTCATTCAGTCAGTAGCTTCAAACATTTCTGGTATATGAATAACATGATGTTTTTCAATGGCAAAAATCAATGAATATTGTAAATGCACAAACAGTAATTTCTCCGCATTGCAAGGTGAAATTCTGAAATTTTTTGCTTTTTCCTGCTAATCCTAGCATGATAAAGAAGATTCAAAGACAGTGAGATGCCAGCTCCTTTCATTCAGTCAGTAGCTTCAAACATTTCTGGACGTTTTTCAATGGCAAAAATCAACAATGGCAAAAATCAATGAATATTGTAAATGCACAAACAGTAATATCTCCACATTGCAAGGTGCAATTCTGAAATTTTTTGCTTTTTCCTGCTAATCCTGGCATGGTAAAGAAGATTCAAAGAGAGTGAGATGCCAGCTCTTTTCATTCAGTCAGTAGCTTCAAACATTTCTGGTAAGTGAATAACATGATGATTTTCAATGGCAAAAATCAATGAATATTGTAAATGCACAAACAGTAATTTCTCCGCATTGCAAGGTGCAATTCTGAAATTTTTTGCTTTTTCCTGCTAATCTTGGCCTGATAAAGAAGATTCAAAGAGAGTGAGATGCCAGCTCCTTTCATTCAGTCAGTAGCTTCAAACATTTCTGGACGTTTTTCAATGGCAAAAATCAATGAATATTGTAAATGCACAAACAGTAATATCTCCACATTGCAAGGTGCAATTCTGAAATTTTTTGCTTTTTCCTGCTCCTCTTAGCATGATAAAGAAGATTCAAAGAGAGTGAGATGCCAGATCTTTTCATTCAGTCAGTAGCTTCAAACATTTCTGGTATATGAATAACATGATGTTTTTCAATGGCAAAAATCAGTGAATATTGTAAATGCACAAACAGTAATTTCTCCGCATTGCAAGGTGCAATTCTGAAATTTTTTGCTTTTTCCTGCTAATCCTAGCATGATAAAGAAGATTCAAAGAGAGTGAGATGCCAACTCCTTTCATTCAGTCAGTAGCTTCAAACATTTCTGGACGTTTTTCAATGGCAAAAATCAATGAATATTGTAAATGCACAAACAGTAATATCTCCACATTGCAAGGTGCAATTCTGAAATTTTTTGCTTTTTCCTGCTAATCCTGGCATGATAAAGAAGATTCAAAGAGAGTGAGATGCCAGCTCTTTTCATTCAGTCAGTAGCTTCAAACATTTCTGGTATATGAATAACATGATGTTTTTCAATGGCAAAAATCAATGAATATTGTAAATGCACAAACAGTAATTTCTCCGCATTGCAAGTGCAATTCTGAAATTTTTTGCTTTTTCCTGCTAATCCTAGCATGATAAAGAAGATTCAAAGAGAGTGCGATGCCAGCTCCATTCATTCAGTCAGTAGCTTCAAACATTTCTGGACGTTTTTCAGTGGCAAAAATCAATGAATATTGTAAATGCACAAAGAGTAATATCTCCACATTGCAAGGTGCAATTCTGAAATTTTTTGCTTTTTCCTGCTAATCCTAGCATGATTAAGAAGATTCAAAGAGAGTGAGATGCCAGCTCTTTTCATTCAGTCAGTAGCTTCAAACATTTCTGGTATATGAATAACATGATGTTTTTCAATGGCAAAAATCAATGAATATTGTAAATGCACAAACAGTAATATCTCCACATTGCAAGGTGCAATTCTGAAATTTTTTGCTTTTTCCTGCTCCTCTTAGCATGATAAAGAAGATTCAAAGAGAGTGAGATGCCAGCTCTTTTCATTCAGTCAGTAGCTTCAAACATTTCTGGTATATGAATAACATGATGTTTTTCAATGGCAAAAATCAATGAATATTGTAAATGCACAAACAGTAATATCTCCACATTGCAAGGTGCAATTCTGAAATTTTTTGCTTTTTCCTGCTAATCCTAGCATGATAATGAAGATTCAAAGAGAGTGAGATGCCAGCTCCTTTCATTCAGTCAGTAGCTTCAAACATTTCTGGACATTTTTCAATGGCAAAAATCAATGAATATTGTAAATGCACAAACAGTAACAACTCCACTTTGCAAGGTGCAATTCTGAAATTTTTTGCTTTTTCCTGCTAATCCTAGCATGATAAAGAAGATTCAAAGAGAGTGAGATGCCAGCTCCTTTCATTCAGTCAGTAGCTTCAAACATTTCTGGACGTTTTTCAATGGCAAAAATCAATGAATATTGTAAATGCACAAACAGTAATATCTCCACATTACAAGGTGCAATTCTGAAATTTTTTGCTTTTTCCTGCTAATCCTAGCATGATAAAGAAGATTCAAAGAGAGTGAGATGCCAGCTCTTTTCATTCAGTCAGTAGCTTCAAACATTTCTGGTATATGAATAACATGATGTTTTTCAATGGCAAAAATCAATGAATATTGTAAATGCACAAACAGTAATTTCTCCGCATTGCAAGGTGCAATTCTGAAATTTTTTGCTTTTTCCTGCTAATCCTAGCATGATAAAGAAGATTCAAAGAGAGTGAGATGCCAGATCCTTTCATTCAGTCAGTAGCTTCAAACATTTCTGGACGTTTTTCAATGGCAAAAATCAATGAATATTGTAAATGCACAAACAGTAATATTTCCACATTGCAAGGTGCAATTCTGAAATTTTTTGCTTTTTCCTGCTCCTCTTAACATGATAAAGAAGATTCAAAGAGAATGAGATGCCAGCTCTTTTCATTCAGTCAGTAGCTTCAAACATTTCTGGTATATGAATAACATGATGTTTTTCAATGGCAAAAATCAATGAATATTGTAAATGCACAAACAGTAATTTCTCCGCATTGCAAGGTGCAATTCTGAAATTTTTTGCTTTTTCCTGCTAATCCTAGCATGATAAAGAAGATTCAAAGAGAGTGAGATGCCAGCTCCTTTCATTCAGTCAGTAGCTTCAAACATTTCTGGACGTTTTTCAATGGCAAAAATCAATGAATATTGTAAATGCACAAACAGTAATATCTCCACATTGCAAGGTGCAATTCTGAATTTTTTTGCTTTTTCCTGCTCCTCTTAGCATGATAAAGAAGATTCAAAGAGAGTGAGATGCCAGCTCTTTTCATTCAGTCAGTAGCTTCAAACATTTCTGGTATATGAATAACATGATGTTTTTCAATGGCAAAAATCAATGAATATTGTAAATGCACAAGCAGTAATATCTCCACATTGCAAGGTGCAATTCTGAAATTTTTTGCTTTTTCCTGCTAATCCTAGCATGATAAAGAAGATTCAAAGAGAGTGAGATGCCAGCTCCTTTCATTCAGTCAGTAGCTTCAAACATTTCTGGACGTTTTTCAATGGCAAAAATCAATGAATATTGTAAATGCACAAACAGTAATATCTCCACATTGCAAGGTGCAATTCTGAAATTTTTTGCTTTTTCCTGCTAATCCTAGCATGATAAAGAAGATTCAAAGAGAGTGAGATGCCAGCTGCTTTCATTCAGTCAGTAGCTTCAAACATTTCTGGACGTTTTTCAATGGCAAAAATCAATGAATATTGTAAATGCACAAACAGTAATATCTCCACATTGCAAGGTGCAATTCTGAAATTTTTTGCTTTTTCCTGCTAATCCTAGCATGATAAAGAAGATTCAAAGAGAGTGAGATGCCAGCTCTTTTCATTCAGTCAGTAGCTTCAAACATTTCTGGTATATGAATAACATGATGTTTTTCAATGGCAAAAATCAATGAATATTGTAAATGCACAAACAGTAATTTCTCCGCATTGCAAGGTGCAATTCTGAAATTTTTTGCTTTTTCCTGCTAATCCTAGCATGATAAAGAAGATTCAAAGAGAGTGAGATGCCAGCTCCTTTCATTCAGTCAGTAGCTTCAAACATTTCTGGACGTTTTTCAATGGCAAAAATCAATGAATATTGTAAATGCACAAACAGTAATATCTCCACATTGCAAGGTGCAATTCTGAAATTTTTTGCTTTTTCCTGCTCCTCTTAGCATGATAAAGAAGATTCAAAGAGAGTGAGATGCCAGCTCTTTTCATTCAGTCAGTAGCTTCAAACATTTCTGGTATATGAATAACATGATGTTTTTCAATGGCAAAAAGCAATGAATATTGTAAATGCACAAACAGTAATTTCTCCGCATTGCAAGGTGCAATTCTGAATTTTTTTGCTTTTTCCTGCTAATCCTAGCATGATAAAGAAGATTCAAAGAGAGTGAGATGCCACGACCTTTCATTCAGTCAGTAGCTTCAAACATTTCTGGACGTTTTTCAATGGCAAAAATCAATGAATATTGTAAATGCACAAAGAGTAATATCTCCACATTGCAACGTGCAATTCTGAAATTTTTTGCTTTTTCCTGCTAATCCTAGCATGATAAAGAAGATTCAAAGAGAGTGAGATGCCAGCTCCTTTCATTCAGTCAGTAGCTTCAAACATTTCTGGACGTTTTTCAATGGCAAAAATCAATGAATATTGTAAATGCACAAACAGTAATATCTCCACATTGCAAGGTGCAATTCTGAAATTTTTTGCTTTTTCCTGCTAATCCTGGCATGATAAAGAAGATTCAAAGAGAGTGAGATGCCAGCTCTTTTCATTCAGTCAGTAGCTTCAAACATTTCTGGTATATGAATAACATGATGTTTTTCAATGGCAAAAATCAATGAATATTGTAAATGCACAAACAGTAATTTCTCCGCATTGCAAGGTGCAATTCTGAAATTTTTTGCTTTTTCCTGCTAATCCTAGCATGATAAAGAAGATTCAAAGAGAGTGAGATGCCAGCTCCTTTCATTCAGTCAGTAGCTTCAAACATTTCTGGACGTTCTTCAATGGCAAAAATCAGTGAATATTGTAAATGCACAAACAGTAATATCTCCACATGGCAAGGTGCAATTCTGAAATTTTTTGCTTTTTCCTGCTCCTCTTAGCATGATAAAGAAGATTCAAAGAGAGTGAGATGCCAGCTCTTTTCATTCAGTCAGTAGCTTCAAACATTTCTGGTATATGAATAACATGATGTTTTTCAATGGCAAAAATCAATGAATATTGTAAATGCACAAACAGTAATTTCTCCGCATTGCAAGGTGCAATTCTGAAATTTTTTGCTTTTTCCTGCTAATCCTAGCATGATAAAGAAGATTCAAAGAGAGTGAGATGCCAGCTCCTTTCATTCAGTCAGTAGCTTCAAACATTTCTGGACGTTTTTCAATGGCAAAAATCAATGAATATTGTAAATGCACAAACAGTAATATCTCCACATTGCAACGTGCAATTCTGAAATTTTTTGCTTTTTCCTGCTCCTCTTAGCATGATAAAGAAGATTCAAAGAGAGTGAGATGCCAGCTCTTTTCATTCAGTCAGTAGCTTCAAACATTTCTGGTATATGAATAACATGATGTTTTTCAATGGCAAAAAGCAATGAATATTGTAAATGCACAAACAGTAATTTCTCCGCATTGCAAGGTGCAATTCTGAATTTTTTTGCTTTTTCCTGCTAATCCTAGCATGATAAAGAAGATTCAAAGAGAGTGAGATGCCACGACCTTTCATTCAGTCAGTAGCTTCAAACATTTCTGGACGTTTTTCAATGGCAAAAATCAATGAATATTGTAAATGCACAAAGAGTAATATCTCCACATTGCAACGTGCAATTCTGAAATTTTTTGCTTTTTCCTGCTAATCCTAGCATGATAAAGAAGATTCAAAGAGAGTGAGATGCCAGCTCCTTTCATTCAGTCAGTAGCTTCAAACATTTCTGGACGTTTTTCAATGGCAAAAATCAATGAATATTGTAAATGCACAAACAGTAATATCTCCACATTGCAACGTGCAATTCTGAAATTTTTTGCTTTTTCCTGCTAATCCTGGCATGATAAAGAAGATTCAAAGAGAGTGAGATGCCAGCTCTTTTCATTCAGTCAGTAGCTTCAAACATTTCTGGTATATGAATAACATGATGTTTTTCAATGGCAAAAATCAATGAATATTGTAAATGCACAAACAGTAATTTCTCCGCATTGCAAGGTGCAATTCTGAAATTTTTTGCTTTTTCCTGCTAATCCTAGCATGATAAAGAAGATTCAAAGAGAGTGAGATGCCAGCTCCTTTCATTCAGTCAGTAGCTTCAAACATTTCTGGACGTTCTTCAATGGCAAAAATCAGTGAATATTGTAAATGCACAAACAGTAATATCTCCACATTGCAAGGTGCAATTCTGAAATTTTTTGCTTTTTCCTGCTCCTCTTAGCATGATAAAGAAGATTCAAAGAGAGTGAGATGCCAGCTCTTTTCATTCAGTCAGTAGCTTCAAACATTTCTGGTATATGAATAACATGATGTTTTTCAATGGCAAAAATCAATGAATATTGTAAATGCACAAACAGTAATTTCTCCGCATTGCAAGGTGCAATTCTGAAATTTTTTGCTTTTTCCTGCTCCTCTTAGCATGATAAAGAAGATTCAAAGAGAGTGAGATGCCAGCTCCTTTCATTCAGTCAGTAGCTTCAAACATTTCTGGACGTTTTTCAATGGCAAAAATCAATGAATATTGTAAATGCACAAACAGTAATATCTCCACATTGCAACGTGCAATTCTGAAATTTTTTGCTTTTTCCTGCTCCTCTTAGCATGATAAAGAAGATTCAAAGAGAGTGAGATGCCAGCTCTTTTCATTCAGTCAGTAGCTTCAAACATTTCTGGTATATGAATAACATGATGTTTTTCAATGGCAAAAATCAATGAATATTGCAAATGCACAAACAGTAATTTCTCCGCATTGCAAGGTGCAATTCTGAAATTTTTTGCTTTTTCCTGCTAATCCTAGCATGATAAAGAAGATTCAAAGAGAGTGAGATGCCAGCTCTTTTCATTCAGTCAGTAGCTTCAAACATTTCTGGACGTTTTTCAATGGCAAAAATCAATGAATATTGTAAATGCACAAACAGTAATATCTCCACATTGCAAGGTGCAATTCTGAAATTTTTTGCTTTTTCCTGCTCCTCTTAGCATGATAAAGAAGATTCAAAGAGAGTGAGATGCCAGCTCTTTTCATTCAGTCAGTAGCTTCAAACATTTCTGGTATATGAATAACATGATGTTTTTCAATGGCAAAAATCAATGAATATTGTAAATGCACAAACAGTAATAACTCCACATTGCAAGGTGCAATTCTGAAATTTTTTGCTTTTTCCTGCTAATCCTAGCATGATAAAAAAGATTCAAAGAGAGTGAGATGCCAGCTCCTTTCATTCAGTCAGTAGCTTCAAACATTTCTGGACGTTTTTCAATGGCAAAAATCAATGAATATTGCAAATGCACAAACAGTAATATCTCCACATTGCAAGGTGCAATTCTGAAATTTTTTGCTTTTTCCTGCTAATCCTGGCATGATAAAGAAGATTCAAAGAGAGTGAGATGCCAGCTCTTTTCATTCAGTCAGTAGCTTCAAACATTTCTGGTATATGAATAACATGATGTTTTTCAATGGCAAAAATCAATGAATATTGTAAATGCACAAACAGTAATTTCTCCGCATTGCAAGGTGCAATTCTGAAATTTTTTGCTTTTTCCTGCTAATCCTAGCATGATAAAGAAGATTCAAAGAGAGTGAGATGCCAGCTCCTTTCATTCAGTCAGTAGCTTCAAACATTTCTGGACGTTTTTCAATGGCAAAAATCAATGAATATTGTAAATGCACAAACAGCAATATCTCCACATTGCAAGGTGCAATTCTGAATTTTTTTGCTTTTTCCTGCTCCTCTTAGCATGATAAAGAAGATTCAAAGAGAGTGAGATGCCAGCTCTTTTCATTCAGTCAGTAGCTTCAAACATTTCTGGTATATGAATAACATGATGTTTTTCAATGGCAAAAATCAATGAATATTGTAAATGCACAAACAGTAATATCTCCACATTGCAAGGTGCAATTCTGAAATTTTTTGCTTTTTCCTGCTAATCCTAGCATGATAAAGAAGATTCAAAGAGAGTGAGATGCCAGCTCCTTTCATTCAGTCAGTAGCTTCAAACATTTCTGGACATTTTTCAATGGCAAAAATCAATGAATATTGTAAATGCACAAACAGTAATAACTCCACATTGCAAGGTGCAATTCTGAAATTTTTTGCTTTTTCCTGCTAATCCTAGCATGATAAAGAAGATTCAAAGAGCGTGAGATGCCAGCTCCTTTCATTCAGTCAGTAGCTTCAAACATTTCTGGACGTTTTTCAATGGCAAAAATCAATGAATATTGTAAATGCACAAACAGTAATATCTCCACATTGCAAGGTGCAATTCTGAAATTTTTTGCTTTTTCCTGCTAATCCTAGCATGATAAAGAAGATTCAAAGAGAGTGAGATGCCAGCTCTTTTCATTCAGTCAGTAGCTTCAAACATTTCTGGTATATGAATAACATGATGTTTTTCAATGGCAAAAATCAATGAATATTGTAAATGCACAAACAGTAATTTCTCCGCATTGCAAGGTGCAATTCTGAAATTTTTTGCTTTTTCCTGCTAATCCTAGCATGATAAAGAAGATTCAAAGAGAGTGAGATGCCAGCTCCTTTCATTCAGTCAGTAGCTTCAAACATTTCTGGACGTTTTTCAATGGCAAAAATCAATGAATATTGTAAATGCACAAACAGTAATATCTCCACATTGCAAGGTGCAATTCTGAAATTTTTTGATTTTTCCTGCTCCTCTTAGCATGATAAAGAAGATTCAAAGAGAGTGAGATGCCAGCTCTTTTCATTCAGTCAGTAGCTTCAAACATTTCTGGTATATGAATAACATGATGTTTTTCAATGGCAAAAAGCAATGAATATTGTAAATGCACAAACAGTAATTTCTCCGCATTGCAAGGTGCAATTCTGAATTTTTTTGCTTTTTCCTGCTAATCCTAGCATGATAAAGAAGATTCAAAGAGAGTGAGATGCCACGACCTTTCATTCAGTCAGTAGCTTCAAACATTTCTGGACGTTTTTCAATGGCAAAAATCAATGAATATTGTAAATGCACAAAGAGTAATATCTCCACATTGCAACGTGCAATTCTGAAATTTTTTGCTTTTTCCTGCTAATCCTAGCATGATAAAGAAGATTCAAAGAGAGTGAGATGCCAGCTCCTTTCATTCAGTCAGTAGCTTCAAACATTTCTGGACGTTTTTCAATGGCAAAAATCAATGAATATTGTAAATGCACAAACAGTAATATCTCCACATTGCAAGGTGCAATTCTGAAATTTTTTGCTTTTTCCTGCTAATCCTGGCATGATAAAGAAGATTCAAAGAGAGTGAGATGCCAGCTCTTTTCATTCAGTCAGTAGCTTCAAACATTTCTGGTATATGAATAACATGATGTTTTTCAATGGCAAAAATCAATGAATATTGTAAATGCACAAACAGTAATTTCTCCGCATTGCAAGGTGCAATTCTGAAATTTTTTGCTTTTTCCTGCTAATCCTAGCATGATAAAGAAGATTCAAAGAGAGTGAGATGCCAGCTCCTTTCATTCAGTCAGTAGCTTCAAACATTTCTGGACGTTCTTCAATGGCAAAAATAAGTGAATATTGTAAATGCACAAACAGTAATATCTCCACATTGCAAGGTGCAATTCTGAAATTTTTTGCTTTTTCCTGCTCCTCTTAGCATGATAAAGAAGATTCAAAGAGAGTGAGATGCCAGCTCTTTTCATTCAGTCAGTAGCTTCAAACATTTCTGGTATATGAATAACATGATGTTTTTCAATGGCAAAAATCAATGAATATTGTAAATGCACAAACAGTAATTTCTCCGCATTGCAAGGTGCAATTCTGAAATTTTTTGCTTTTTCCTGCTAATCCTAGCATGATAAAGAAGATTCAAAGAGAGTGAGATGCCAGCTCCTTTCATTCAGTCAGTAGCTTCAAACATTTCTGGACGTTTTTCAATGGCAAAAATCAATGAATATTGTAAATGCACAAACAGTAATATCTCCACATTGCAACGTGCAATTCTGAAATTTTTTGCTTTTTCCTGCTCCTCTTAGCATGATAAAGAAGATTCAAAGAGAGTGAGATGCCAGCTCTTTTCATTCAGTCAGTAGCTTCAAACATTTCTGGTATATGAATAACATGATGTTTTTCAATGGCAAAAATCAATGAATATTGCAAATGCACAAACAGTAATTTCTCCGCATTGCAAGGTGCAATTCTGAAATTTTTTGCTTTTTCCTGCTAATCCTAGCATGATAAAGAAGATTCAAAGAGAGTGAGATGCCAGCTCTTTTCATTCAGTCAGTAGCTTCAAACATTTCTGGTATATGAATAACATGATGTTTTTCAATGGCAAAAATCAATGAATATTGTAAATGCACAAACAGTAATTTCTCCGCATTGCAAGGTGCAATTCTGAAATTTTTTGCTTTTTCCTGCTAATCCTAGCATGATAAAGAAGATTCAAAGAGAGTGAGATGCCAGCTCCTTTCATTCAGTCAGTAGCTTCAAACATTTCTGGACGTTTTTCAATGGCAAAAATCAATGAATATTGTAAATGCACAAACAGTAATATCTCCACATTGCAAGGTGCAATTCTGAAATTTTTTGCTTTTTCCTGCTCCTCTTAGCATGATAAAGAAGATTCAAAGAGAGTGAGATGCCAGCTCTTTTCATTCAGTCAGTAGCTTCAAACATTTCTGGTATATGAATAACATGATGTTTTTCAATGGCAAAAAGCAATGAATATTGTAAATGCACAAACAGTAATTTCCCCGCATTGCAAGGTGCAATTCTGAATTTTTTTGCTTTTTCCTGCTAATCCTAGCATGATAAAGAAGATTCAAAGAGAGTGAGATGCCACGACCTTTCATTCAGTCAGTAGCTTCAAACATTTCTGGACGTTTTTCAATGGCAAAAATCAATGAATATTGTAAATGCACAAAGAGTAATATCTCCACATTGCAACGTGCAATTCTGAAATTTTTTGCTTTTTCCTGCTAATCCTAGCATGATAAAGAAGATTCAAAGAGAGTGAGATGCCATCTCCTTTCATTCAGTCAGTAGCTTCAAACATTTCTGGACGTTTTTCAATGGCAAAAATCAATGAATATTGTAAATGCACAAACAGTAATATCTCCACATTGCAAGGTGCAATTCTGAAATTTTTTGCTTTTTCCTGTTAATCCTGGCATGATAAAGAAGATTCAAAGAGAGTGAGATGCCAGCTCTTTTCATTCAGTCAGTAGCTTCAAACATTTCTGGTATATGAATAACATGATGTTTTTCAATGGCAAAAATCAATGAATATTGTAAATGCACAAACAGTAATTTCTCCGCATTGCAAGGTGCAATTCTGAAATTTTTTGCTTTTTCCTGCTAATCCTAGCATGATAAAGAAGATTCAAAGAGAGTGAGATGCCAGCTCCTTTCATTCAGTCAGTAGCTTCAAACATTTCTGGACGTTTTTCAATGGCAAAAATCAATGAATATTGTAAATGCACAAACAGTAATATCTCCACATTGCAACGTGCAATTCTGAAATTTTTTGCTTTTTCCTGCTCCTCTTAGCATGATAAAGAAGATTCAAAGAGAGTGAGATGCCAGCTCTTTTCATTCAGTCAGTAGCTTCAAACATTTCTGGTATATGAATAACATGATGTTTTTCAATGGCAAAAATCAATGAATATTGCAAATGCACAAACAGTAATTTCTCCGCATTGCAAGGTGCAATTCTGAAATTTTTTGCTTTTTCCTGCTAATCCTAGCATGATAAAGAAGATTCAAAGAGAGTGAGATGCCAGCTCCTTTCATTCAGTCAGTAGCTTCAAACATTTCTGGACGTTTTTCAATGGCAAAAATCAATGAATATTGTAAATGCACAAACAGTAATATCTCCACATTGCAAGGTGCAATTCTGAAATTTTTTGCTTTTTCCTGCTCCTCTTAGCATGATAAAGAAGATTCAAAGAGAGTGAGATGCCAGCTCTTTTCATTCAGTCAGTAGCTTCAAACATTTCTGGTATATGAATAACATGATGTTTTTCAATGGCAAAAATCAATGAATATTGTAAATGCACAAACAGTAATAACTCCACATTGCAAGGTGCAATTCTGAAATTTTTTGCTTTTTCCTGCTAATCCTAGCATGATAAAAAAGATTCAAAGAGAGTGAGATGCCAGCTCCTTTCATTCAGTCAGTAGCTTCAAACATTTCTGGACGTTTTTCAATGGCAAAAATCAATGAATATTGCAAATGCACAAACAGTAATATCTCCACATTGCAAGGTGCAATTCTGAAATTTTTTGCTTTTTCCTGCTAATCCTGGCATGATAAAGAAGATTCAAAGAGAGTGAGATGCCAGCTCTTTTCATTCAGTCAGTAGCTTCAAACATTTCTGGTATATGAATAACATGATGTTTTTCAATGGCAAAAATCAATGAATATTGTAAATGCACAAACAGTAATTTCTCCGCATTGCAAGGTGCAATTCTGAAATTTTTTGCTTTTTCCTGCTAATCCTAGCATGATAAAGAAGATTCAAAGAGAGTGAGATGCCAGCTCCTTTCATTCAGTCAGTAGCTTCAAACATTTCTGGACGTTCTTCAATGGCAAAAATCAGTGAATATTGTAAATGCACAAACAGTAATATCTCCACATTGCAAGGTGCAATTCTGAAATTTTTTGCTTTTTCCTGCTCCTCTTAGCATGATAAAGAAGATTCAAAGAGAGTGAGATGCCAGCTCCTTTCATTCAGTCAGTAGCTTCAAACATTTCTGGACGTTTTTCAATGGCAAAAATCAATGAATATTGTAAATGCACAAACAGTAATATCTCCACATTGCAGCGTGCAATTCTGAAATTTTTTGCTTTTTCCTGCTCCTCTTAGCATGATAAAGAAGATTCAAAGAGAGTGAGATGCCAGCTCTTTTCATTCAGTCAGTAGCTTCAAACATTTCTGGTATATGAATAACATGATGTTTTTCAATGGCAAAAATCAATGAATATTGCAAATGCACAAACAGTAATAACTCCACATTGCAAGGTGCAATTCTGAAATTTTTTGCTTTTTCCTGCTAATCCTAGCATGATAAAAAAGATTCAAAGAGAGTGAGATGCCAGCTCCTTTCATTCAGTCAGTAGCTTCAAACATTTCTGGACGTTTTTCAATGGCAAAAATCAATGAATATTGTAAATGCACAAACAGTAATATCTCCACATTGCAAGGTGCAATTCTGAAATTTTTTGCTTTTTCCTGCTAATCCTAGCATGATAAAGAAGATTCAAAGAGAGTGAGATGCCAGCTCTTTTCATTCAGTCAGTAGCTTCAAACATTTCTGGTATATGAATAACATGATGTTTTTCAATGGCAAAAATCAATGAATATTGTAAATGCACAAACAGTAATTTCTCCGCATTGCAAGGTGCAATTCTGAAATTTTTTGCTTTTTCCTGCTAATCCTAGCATGATAAAGAAGATTCAAAGAGAGTGAGATGCCAGCTCTTTTCAATCAGTCAGTAGCTTCAAACATTTCTGGTATATGAATAACATGATGTTTTTCAATGGCAAAAATCAATGAATATTGTAAATGCACAAACAGTAATTTCTCCGCATTGCAAGGTGCAATTCTGAAATTTTTCGCTTTTTCCTGCTAATCCTAGCATGATAAAGAAGATTCAAAGAGAGTGAGATGCCAGCTCCTTTCATTCAATCAGTAGCTTCAAACATTTCTGGACGTTTTTCAATGGCAAAAATCAATGAATATTGTAAATGCACAAACAGTAATATCTCCACATTGCAACGTGCAATTCTGAAATTTTTTGCTTTTTCCTGCTCCTCTTAGCATGATAAAGAAGATTCAAAGAGAGTGAGATGCCAGCTCTTTTCATTCAGTCAGTAGCTTCAAACATTTCTGGTATATGAATAACATGATGTTTTTCAATGGCAAAAATCAATGAATATTGTAAATGCACAAACAGTAATTTCTCCGCATTGCAAGGTGCAATTCTGAAATTTTTTGCTTTTTCCTGCTAATCCTAGCATGATAAAGAAGATTCAAAGAGAGTGAGATGCCAGCTCCTTTCATTCAGTCAGTAGCTTCAAACATTTCTGGACGTTTTTCAATGGCAAAAATCAATGAATATTGTAAATGCACAAACAGTAATATCTCCACATTGCAAGGTGCAATTCTGAAATTTTTTGCTTTTTCCTGCTCCTCTTAGCATGATAAAGAAGATTCAAAGAGAGTGAGATGCCAGCTCTTTTCATTCAGTCAGTAGCTTCAAACATTTCTGGTATATGAATAACATGATGTTTTTCAATGGCAAAAATCAATGAATATTGTAAATGCACAAACAGTAATATCTCCACATTGCAAGGTGCAATTCTGAAATTTTTTGCTTTTTCCTGCTCCTTTTAGCATGATAAAGAAGATTGAAAGAGAGTGAGATGCCAGCTCTTTTCATTCAGTCAGTAGCTTCAAACATTTCTGGTATATGAATAACATGATGTTTTTCAATGGCAAAAATCAATGAATATTGTAAATGCACAAACAGTAATATCTCCACATTGCAAGGTGCAATTCTGAAATTTTTTGCTTTTTCCTGCTAATCCTAGCATGATAAAGAAGATTCAAAGAGAGTGAGATGCCAGCTCCTTTCATTCAGTCAGTAGCTTCAAACATTTCTGGACATTTTTCAATGGCAAAAATCAATGAATATTGTAAATGCACAAACAGTAATAACTCCACATTGCAAGGTGCAATTCTGAAATTTTTTGCTTTTTCCTGCTAATCCTAGCATGATAAAGAAGATTCAAAGAGAGTGAGATGCCAGCTCCTTTCATTCAGTCAGTAGCTTCAAACATTTCTGGACGTTTTTCAATGGCAAAAATCAATGAATATTGTAAATGCACAAACAGTAATATCTCCACATTGCAAGGTGCAATTCTGAAATTTTTTGCTTTTTCCTGCTAATCCTAGCATGATAAAGAAGATTCAAAGAGAGTGAGATGCTAGCTCTTTTCATTCAGTCAGTAGCTTCAAACATTTCTGGTATATGAATAACATGATGTTTTTCAATGGCAAAAATCAAAGAATATTGTAAATGCACAAACAGCAATTTCTCCGCATTGCAAGGTGCAATTCTGAAATTTTTTGCTTTTTCCTGCTAATCCTAGCATGATAAAGAAGATTCAAAGAGAGTGAGATGCCAGCTCCTTTCATTCAGTCAGTAGCTTCAAACATTTCTGGACGTTTTTCAATGGCAAAAATCAATGAATATTGTAAATGCACAAACAGTAATATCTCCACATTGCAAGGTGCAATTCTGAAATTTTTTGCTTTTTCCTGCTCCTCTTAGCATGATAAAGAAGATTCAAAGAGAGTGAGATGCCAGCTCTTTTCATTCAGTCAGTAGCTTCAAACATTTCTGGTATATGAATAACATGATGTTTTTCAATGGCAAAAATCAATGAATATTGTAAATGCACAAACAGTAATTTCTCCGCATTGCAAGGTGCAATTCTGAAATTTTTTGCTTTTTCCTGCTAATCCTAGCATGATAAAGAAGATTCAAAGAGAGTGAGATGCCACGACCTTTCATTCAGTCAGTAGCTTCAAACATTTCTGGACGTTTTTCAATGGCAAAAATCAATGAATATTGTAAATGCACAAACAGTAATATCTCCACATTGCAACGTGCAATTCTGAAATTTTTTGCTTTTTCCTGCTAATCCTAGCATGATAAAGAAGATTCAAAGAGAGT
Source organism: Phyllobates terribilis (assembly GCF_046119375.1). Taxonomy (NCBI): domain Eukaryota; kingdom Metazoa; phylum Chordata; class Amphibia; order Anura; family Dendrobatidae; genus Phyllobates; species Phyllobates terribilis. The sequence goes on along the minus strand of NW_027362937.1, from coordinate 2,731,370 downwards.
GAGATGCCAGCTCCTTTCATTCAGTCAGTAGCTTCAAACATTTCTGGACGTTTTTCAATGGCAAAAATCAATGAATATTGTAAATGCACAAACAGTAATATCTCCACATTGCAACGTGCAATTCTGAAATTTTTTGCTTTTTCCTGCTCCTCTTAGCATGATAAAGAAGATTCAAAGAGAGTGAGATGCCAGCTCTTTTCATTCAGTCAGTAGCTTCAAACATTTCTGGTATATGAATAACATGATGTTTTTCAATGGCAAAAATCAATGAATATTGCAAATGCACAAACAGTAATTTCTCCGCATTGCAAGGTGCAATTCTGAAATTTTTTGCTTTTTCCTGCTAATCCTAGCATGATAAAGAAGATACAAAGAGAGTGAGATGCCAGCTCCTTTCATTCAGTCAGTAGCTACAAACATTTCTGGACGTTTTTCAATGGCAAAAATCAATGAATATTGTAAATGCACAAACAGTAATATCTCCACATTGCAAGGTGCAATTCTGAAATTTTTTGCTTTTTCCTGCTCCTCTTAGCATGATAAAGAAGATTCAAAGAGAGTGAGATGCCGGCTCTTTTCATTCAGTCAGTAGCTTCAAACATTTCTGGTATATGAATAACATGATGTTTTTCAATGGCAAAAATCAATGAATATTGTAAATGCACAAACAGTAATTTCTCCGCATTGCAAGGTGCAATTCTGAAATTTTTTGCTTTTTCCTGCTAATCCTAGCATGATAAAGAAGATTCAAAGAGAGTGAAATGCCAGCTCCTTTCATTCAGTCAGTAGCTTCAAACATTTCTGGACATTTTTCAATGGCAAAAATCAATGAATATTGTAAATGCACAAACAGTAATATCTCCACATTGCAAGGTGCAATTCTGAAATTTTTTGCTTTTTCCTGCTAATCCTGGCATGATAAAGAAGATTCAAAGAGAGTGAGATGCCAGCTCTTTTCATTCAGTCAGTAGCTTCAAACATTTCTGGTATATGAATAACATGATGTTTTTCAATGGCAAAAATCAATGAATATTGTAAATGCACAAACAGTAATTTCTCGGCATTGCAAGGTGCAATTCTGAAATTTTTTGCTTTTTCCTGCTAATCCTAGCATGATAAAGAAGATTCAAAGAGAGTGAGATGCCAGCTCCTTTCATTCAGTCAGTAGCTTTAAACATTTCTGGACGTTCTTCAATGGCAAAAATCAGTGAATATTGTAAATGCACAAACAGTAATATCTCCACATTGCAAGGTGCAATTCTGAAATTTTTTGCTTTTTCCTGCTCCTCTTAGCATGATAAAGAAGATTCAAAGAGAGTGAGATGCCAGCTCTTTTCATTCAGTCAGTAGCTTCAAACATTTCTGGTATATGAATAACATGATGTTTTTCAATGGCAAAAATCAATGAATATTGTAAATGCACAAACAGTAATTTCTCCGCATTGCAAGGTGCAATTCTGAAATTTTTTGCTTTTTCCTGCTAATCCTAGCATGATAAAGAAGATTCAAAGAGAGTGAGATGCCAGCTCTTTTCATTCAGTCAGTAGCTTCAAACATTTCTGGTATATGAATAACATGATGTTTTTCAATGGCAAAAATCAATGAATATTGTAAATGCACAAACAGTAATTTCTCCGCATTGCAAGGTGCAATTCTGAAATTTTTTGCTTTTTCCTGCTAATCCTAGCATGATAAAGAAGATTCAAAGAGAGTGAGATGCCAGCTCCTTTCATTCAATCAGTAGCTTCAAACATTTCTGGACGTTTTTCAATGGCAAAAATCAATGAATATTGTAAATGCACAAACAGTAATATCTCCACATTGCAAGGTGCAATTCTGAAATTTTTTGCTTTTTCCTGCTCCTCTTAGCATGATAAAGAAGATTCAAAGAGAGTGAGATGCCAGCTCTTTTCATTCAGTCAGTAGCTTCAAACATTTCTGGTATATGAATAACATGATGTTTTTCAATGGCAAAAATCAATGAATATTGTACATGCACAAACAGTAATAACTCCACATTGCAAGGTGCAATTCTGAAATTTTTTGCTTTTTCCTGCTAATCCTAGCATGATAAAAAAGATTCAAAGAGAGTGAGATGCCAGCTCCTTTCATTCAGTCAGTAGCTTCAAACATTTCTGGACGTTTTTCAATGGCAAAAATCAATGAATATTGTAAATGCACAATCAGTAATATCTCCACATTGCAAGGTGCAATTCTGAAATTTTTTGCTTTTTCCTGCTAATCCTAGCATGATAAAGAAGATTCAAAGAGAGTGAGATGCCAGCTCTTTTCATTCAGTCAGTAGCTTCAAACATTTCTGGTATATGAATAACATGATGTTTTTCAATGGCAAAAATCAATGAATATTGCAAATGCACAAACAGTAATTTCTCCGCATTGCAAGGTGCAATTCTGAAATTTTTTGCTTTTTCCTGCTAATCCTAGCATGATAAAGAAGATTCAAAGAGAGTGAGATGCCAGCTCCTTTCATTCAGTCAGTAGCTTCAAACATTTCTGGACGTTTTTCAATGGCAAAAATCAATGAATATTGTAAATGCACAAACAGTAATATCTCCACATTGCAAGGTGCAATTCTGAAATTTTTTGCTTTTTCCTGCTCCTCTTAGCATGATAAAGAAGATACAAAGAGAGTGAGATGCCAGCTCTTTTCATTCAGTCAGTAGCTTCAAACATTTCTGGTATATGAATAACATGATGTTTTTCAATGGCAAAAATCAATGAATATTGTAAATGCACAAACAGTAATAACTCCACATTGCAAGGTGCAATTCTGAAATTTTTTGCTTTTTCCTGCTAATCCTAGCATGATAAAAAAGATTCAAAGAGAGTGAGATGCCAGCTCCTTTCATTCAGTCAGTAGCTTCAAACATTTCTGGACGTTTTTCAATGGCAAAAATCAATGAATATTGTAAATGCACAAACAGTAATATCTCCACATTGCAAGGTGCAATTCTGAAATTTTTTGCTTTTTCCTGCTAATCCTAGCATGATAAAGAAGATTCAAAGAGAGTGAGATGCCAGCTCTTTTCATTCAGTCAGTAGCTTCAAACATTTCTGGTATATGAATAACATGATGTTTTTCAATGGCAAAAATCAATGAATATTGTAAATGCACAAACAGTAATTTCTCCGCATTGCAAGGTGCAATTCTGAAATTTTTTGCTTTTTCCTGCTAATCCTAGCATGATAAAGAAGATTCAAAGAGAGTGAGATGCCAGCTCTTTTCAATCAGTCAGTAGCTTCAAACATTTCTGGTATATGAATAACATGATGTTTTTCAATGGCAAAAATCAATGAATATTGTAAATGCACAAACAGTAATTTCTCCGCATTGCAAGGTGCAATTCTGAAATTTTTCGCTTTTTCCTGCTAATCCTAGCATGATAAAGAAGATTCAAAGAGAGTGAGATGCCAGCTCCTTTCATTCAATCAGTAGCTTCAAACATTTCTGGACGTTTTTCAATGGCAAAAATCAATGAATATTGTAAATGCACAAACAGTAATATCTCCACATTGCAACGTGCAATTCTGAAATTTTTTGCTTTTTCCTGCTCCTCTTAGCATGATAAAGAAGATTCAAAGAGAGTGAGATGCCAGCTCTTTTCATTCAGTCAGTAGCTTCAAACATTTCTGGTATATGAATAACATGATGTTTTTCAATGGCAAAAATCAATGAATATTGTAAATGCACAAACAGTAATTTCTCCGCATTGCAAGGTGCAATTCTGAAATTTTTTGCTTTTTCCTGCTAATCCTAGCATGATAAAGAAGATTCAAAGAGAGTGAGATGCCAGCTCCTTTCATTCAGTCAGTAGCTTCAAACATTTCTGGACGTTTTTCAATGGCAAAAATCAATGAATATTGTAAATGCACAAACAGTAATATCTCCACATTGCAAGGTGCAATTCTGAAATTTTTTGCTTTTTCCTGCTCCTCTTAGCATGATAAAGAAGATTCAAAGAGAGTGAGATGCCAGCTCTTTTCATTCAGTCAGTAGCTTCAAACATTTCTGGTATATGAATAACATGATGTTTTTCAATGGCAAAAATCAATGAATATTGTAAATGCACAAACAGTAATATCTCCACATTGCAAGGTGCAATTCTGAAATTTTTTGCTTTTTCCTGCTCCTTTTAGCATGATAAAGAAGATTGAAAGAGAGTGAGATGCCAGCTCTTTTCATTCAGTCAGTAGCTTCAAACATTTCTGGTATATGAATAACATGATGTTTTTCAATGGCAAAAATCAATGAATATTGTAAATGCACAAACAGTAATATCTCCACATTGCAAGGTGCAATTCTGAAATTTTTTGCTTTTTCCTGCTAATCCTAGCATGATAAAGAAGATTCAAAGAGAGTGAGATGCCAGCTCCTTTCATTCAGTCAGTAGCTTCAAACATTTCTGGACATTTTTCAATGGCAAAAATCAATGAATATTGTAAATGCACAAACAGTAATAACTCCACATTGCAAGGTGCAATTCTGAAATTTTTTGCTTTTTCCTGCTAATCCTAGCATGATAAAGAAGATTCAAAGAGAGTGAGATGCCAGCTCCTTTCATTCAGTCAGTAGCTTCAAACATTTCTGGACGTTTTTCAATGGCAAAAATCAATGAATATTGTAAATGCACAAACAGTAATATCTCCACATTGCAAGGTGCAATTCTGAAATTTTTTGCTTTTTCCTGCTAATCCTAGCATGATAAAGAAGATTCAAAGAGAGTGAGATGCTAGCTCTTTTCATTCAGTCAGTAGCTTCAAACATTTCTGGTATATGAATAACATGATGTTTTTCAATGGCAAAAATCAAAGAATATTGTAAATGCACAAACAGCAATTTCTCCGCATTGCAAGGTGCAATTCTGAAATTTTTTGCTTTTTCCTGCTAATCCTAGCATGATAAAGAAGATTCAAAGAGAGTGAGATGCCAGCTCCTTTCATTCAGTCAGTAGCTTCAAACATTTCTGGACGTTTTTCAATGGCAAAAATCAATGAATATTGTAAATGCACAAACAGTAATATCTCCACATTGCAAGGTGCAATTCTGAAATTTTTTGCTTTTTCCTGCTCCTCTTAGCATGATAAAGAAGATTCAAAGAGAGTGAGATGCCAGCTCTTTTCATTCAGTCAGTAGCTTCAAACATTTCTGGTATATGAATAACATGATGTTTTTCAATGGCAAAAATCAATGAATATTGTAAATGCACAAACAGTAATTTCTCCGCATTGCAAGGTGCAATTCTGAAATTTTTTGCTTTTTCCTGCTAATCCTAGCATGATAAAGAAGATTCAAAGAGAGTGAGATGCCACGACCTTTCATTCAGTCAGTAGCTTCAAACATTTCTGGACGTTTTTCAATGGCAAAAATCAATGAATATTGTAAATGCACAAACAGTAATATCTCCACATTGCAACGTGCAATTCTGAAATTTTTTGCTTTTTCCTGCTAATCCTAGCATGATAAAGAAGATTCAAAGAGAGTGAGATGCCAGCTCCTTTCATTCAGTCAGTAGCTTCAAACATTTCTGGACGTTTTTCAATGGCAAAAATCAATGAATATTGTAAATGCACAAACAGTAATATCTCCACATTGCAACGTGCAATTCTGAAATTTTTTGCTTTTTCCTGCTCCTCTTAGCATGATAAAGAAGATTCAAAGAGAGTGAGATGCCAGCTCTTTTCATTCAGTCAGTAGCTTCAAACATTTCTGGTATATGAATAACATGATGTTTTTCAATGGCAAAAATCAATGAATATTGCAAATGCACAAACAGTAATTTCTCCGCATTGCAAGGTGCAATTCTGAAATTTTTTGCTTTTTCCTGCTAATCCTAGCATGATAAAGAAGATACAAAGAGAGTGAGATGCCAGCTCCTTTCATTCAGTCAGTAGCTACAAACATTTCTGGACGTTTTTCAATGGCAAAAATCAATGAATATTGTAAATGCACAAACAGTAATATCTCCACATTGCAAGGTGCAATTCTGAAATTTTTTGCTTTTTCCTGCTCCTCTTAGCATGATAAAGAAGATTCAAAGAGAGTGAGATGCCAGCTCTTTTCATTCAGTCAGTAGCTTCAAACATTTCTGGTATATGAATAACATGATGTTTTTCAATGGCAAAAATCAATGAATATTGTAAATGCACAAACAGTAATAACTCCACATTGCAAGGTGCAATTCTGAAATTTTTTGCTTTTTCCTGCTAATCCTAGCATGATAAAAAAGATTCAAAGAGAGTGAGATGCCAGCTCCTTTCATTCAGTCAGTAGCTTCAAACATTTCTGGACGTTTTTCAATGGCAAAAATCAATGAATATTGTAAATGCACAAACAGTAATATCTCCACATTGCAAGGTGCAATTCTGAAATTTTTTGCTTTTTCCTGCTAATCCTAGCATGATAAAGAAGATTCAAAGAGAGTGAGATGCCAGCTCTTTTCATTCAGTCAGTAGCTTCAAACATTTCTGGTATATGAATAACATGATGTTTTTCAATGGCAAAAATCAATGAATATTGTAAATGCACAAACAGTAATTTCTCCGCATTGCAAGGTGCAATTCTGAAATTTTTTGCTTTTTCCTGCTAATCCTAGCATGATAAAGAAGATTCAAAGAGAGTGAAATGCCAGCTCCTTTCATTCAGTCAGTAGCTTCAAACATTTCTGGACATTTTTCAATGGCAAAAATCAATGAATATTGTAAATGCACAAACAGTAATATCTCCACATTGCAAGGTGCAATTCTGAAATTTTTTGCTTTTTCCTGCTAATCCTGGCATGATAAAGAAGATTCAAAGAGAGTGAGATGCCAGCTCTTTTCATTCAGTCAGTAGCTTCAAACATTTCTGGTATATGAATAACATGATGTTTTTCAATGGCAAAAATCAATGAATATTGTAAATGCACAAACAGTAATTTCTCCGCATTGCAAGGTGCAATTCTGAAATTTTTTGCTTTTTCCTGCTAATCCTAGCATGATAAAGAAGATTCAAAGAGAGTGAGATGCCAGCTCCTTTCATTCAGTCAGTAGCTTTAAACATTTCTGGACGTTCTTCAATGGCAAAAATCAGTGAATATTGTAAATGCACAAACAGTAATATCTCCACATTGCAAGGTGCAATTCTGAAATTTTTTGCTTTTTCCTGCTCCTCTTAGCATGATAAAGAAGATTCAAAGAGAGTGAGATGCCAGCTCTTTTCATTCAGTCAGTAGCTTCAAACATTTCTGGTATATGAATAACATGATGTTTTTCAATGGCAAAAATCAATGAATATTGTAAATGCACAAACAGTAATTTCTCCGCATTGCAAGGTGCAATTCTGAAATTTTTTGCTTTTTCCTGCTAATCCTAGCATGATAAAGAAGATTCAAAGAGAGTGAGATGCCAGCTCTTTTCATTCAGTCAGTAGCTTCAAACATTTCTGGTATATGAATAACATGATGTTTTTCAATGGCAAAAATCAATGAATATTGTAAATGCACAAACAGTAATTTCTCCGCATTGCAAGGTGCAATTCTGAAATTTTTTGCTTTTTCCTGCTAATCCTAGCATGATAAAGAAGATTCAAAGAGAGTGAGATGCCAGCTCCTTTCATTCAATCAGTAGCTTCAAACATTTCTGGACGTTTTTCAATGGCAAAAATCAATGAATATTGTAAATGCACAAACAGTAATATCTCCACATTGCAAGGTGCAATTCTGAAATTTTTTGCTTTTTCCTGCTCCTCTTAGCATGATAAAGAAGATTCAAAGAGAGTGAGATGCCAGCTCTTTTCATTCAGTCAGTAGCTTCAAACATTTCTGGTATATGAATAACATGATGTTTTTCAATGGCAAAAATCAATGAATATTGTACATGCACAAACAGTAATAACTCCACATTGCAAGGTGCAATTCTGAAATTTTTTGCTTTTTCCTGCTAATCCTAGCATGATAAAAAAGATTCAAAGAGAGTGAGATGCCAGCTCCTTTCATTCAGTCAGTAGCTTCAAACATTTCTGGACGTTTTTCAATGGCAAAAATCAATGAATATTGTAAATGCACAATCAGTAATATCTCCACATTGCAAGGTGCAATTCTGAAATTTTTTGCTTTTTCCTGCTAATCCTAGCATGATAAAGAAGATTCAAAGAGAGTGAGATGCCAGCTCTTTTCATTCAGTCAGTAGCTTCAAACATTTCTGGTATATGAATAACATGATGTTTTTCAATGGCAAAAATCAATGAATATTGTAAATGCACAAACAGTAATTTCTCCGCATTGCAAGGTGCAATTCTGAAATTTTTTGCTTTTTCCTGCTAATCCTAGCATGATAAAGAAGATTCAAAGAGAGTGAGATGCCAGCTCCTTTCATTCAGTCAGTAGCTTCAAACATTTCTGGACATTTTTCAATGGCAAAAATCAATGAATATTGTAAATGCACAAACAGTAATATCTCCACATTGCAAGGTGCAATTCTGAAATTTTTTGCTTTTTCCTGCTAATCCTGGCATGATAAAGAAGATTCAAAGAGAGTGAGATGCCAGCTCTTTTCATTCAGTCAGTAGCTTCAAACATTTCTGGTATATGAATAACATGATGTTTTTCAATGGCAAAAATCAATGAATATTGTAAATGCACAAACAGTAATTTCTCCGCATTGCAAGGTGCAATTCTGAAATTTTTTGCTTTTTCCTGCTAATCCTAGCATGATAAAGAAGATTCAAAGAGAGTGAGATGCCAGCTCCTTTCATTCAGTCAGTAGCTTCAAACATTTCTGGACGTTCTTCAATGGCAAAAATCAGTGAATATTGTAAATGCACAAACAGTAATATCTCCACATTGCAAGGTGCAATTCTGAAATTTTTTGCTTTTTCCTGCTCCTCTTAGCATGATAAAGAAGATTCAAAGAGAGTGAGATGCCAGCTCTTTTCATTCAGTCAGTAGCTTCAAACATTTCTGGTATATGAATAACATGATGTTTTTCAATGGCAAAAATCAATGAATATTGTAAATGCACAAACAGTAATTTCTCCGCATTGCAAGGTGCAATTCTGAAATTTTTTGCTTTTTCCTGCTAATCCTAGCATGATAAAGAAGATTCAAAGAGAGTGAGATGCCAGCTCCTTTCATTCAGTCAGTAGCTTCAAACATTTCTGGACGTTTTTCAATGGCAAAAATCAATGAATATTGTAAATGCACAAACAGTAATATCTCCACATTGCAAGGTGCAATTCTGAAATTTTTTGCTTTTTCCTGCTCCTCTTAGCATGATAAAGAAGATTCAAAGAGAGTGAGATGCCAGCTCTTTTCATTCAGTCAGTAGCTTCAAACATTTCTGGTATATGAATAACATGATGTTTTTCAATGGCAAAAATCAATGAATATTGTAAATGCACAAACAGTAATATCTCCACATTGCAAGGTGCAATTCTGAAATTTTTTGCTTTTTCCTGCTCCTCTTAGCATGATAAAGAAGATTGAAAGAGAGTGAGATGCCAGCTCTTTTCATTCAGTCAGTAGCTTCAAACATTTCTGGTATATGAATAACATGATGTTTTTCAATGGCAAAAATCAATGAATATTGTAAATGCACAAACAGTAATATCTCCACATTGCAAGGTGCAATTCTGAAATTTTTTGCTTTTTCCTGCTAATCCTAGCATGATAAAGAAGATTCAAAGAGAGTGAGATGCCAGCTCTTTTCATTCAGTCAGTAGCTTCAAACATTTCTGGTATATGAATAACATGATGTTTTTCAATGGCAAAAATCAATGAATATTGTAAATGCACAAACAGTAATTTCTCCGCATTGCAAGGTGCAATTCTGAAATTTTTTGCTTTTTCCTGCTAATCCTAGCATGATAAAGAAGATTCAAAGAGAGTGAGATGCCAGCTCCTTTCATTCAATCAGTAGCTTCAAACATTTCTGGACGTTTTTCAATGGCAAAAATCAATGAATATTGTAAATGCACAAACAGTAATATCTCCACATTGCAACGTGCAATTCTGAAATTTTTTGCTTTTTCCTGCTCCTCTTAGCATGATAAAGAACATTCAAAGAGAGTGAGATGCCAGCTCTTTTCATTCAGTCAGTAGCTTCAAACATTTCTGGTATATGAATAACATGATGTTTTTCAATGGCAAAAATCAATGAATATTGCAAATGCACAAACAGTAATTTCTCCGCATTGCAAGGTGCAATTCTGAAATTTTTTGCTTTTTCCTGCTAATCCTAGCATGATAAAGAAGATTCAAAGAGAGTGAGATGCCACGACCTTTCATTCAGTCAGTAGCTTCAAACATTTCTGGACGTTTTTCAATGGCAAAAATCAATGAATATTGTAAATGCACAAACAGTAATATCTCCACATTGCAACGTGCAATTCTGAAATTTTTTGCTTTTTCCTGCTAATCCTAGCATGATAAAGAAGATTCAAAGAGAGTGAGATGCCAGCTCCTTTCATTCAGTCAGTAGCTTCAAACATTTCTGGACGTTTTTCAATGGCAAAAATCAATGAATATTGTAAATGCACAAACAGTAATATCTCCACATTGCAACGTGCAATTCTGAAATTTTTTGCTTTTTCCTGCTCCTCTTAGCATGATAAAGAAGATTCAAAGAGAGTGAGATGCCAGCTCTTTTCATTCAGTCAGTAGCTTCAAACATTTCTGGTATATGAATAACATGATGTTTTTCAATGGCAAAAATCAATGAATATTGCAAATGCACAAACAGTAATTTCTCCGCATTGCAAGGTGCAATTCTGAAATTTTTTGCTTTTTCCTGCTAATCCTAGCATGATAAAGAAGATACAAAGAGAGTGAGATGCCAGCTCCTTTCATTCAGTCAGTAGCTACAAACATTTCTGGACGTTTTTCAATGGCAAAAATCAATGAATATTGTAAATGCACAAACAGTAATATCTCCACATTGCAAGGTGCAATTCTGAAATTTTTTGCTTTTTCCTGCTCCTCTTAGCATGATAAAGAAGATTCAAAGAGAGTGAGATGCCAGCTCTTTTCATTCAGTCAGTAGCTTCAAACATTTCTGGTATATGAATAACATGATGTTTTTCAATGGCAAAAATCAATGAATATTGTAAATGCACAAACAGTAATAACTCCACATTGCAAGGTGCAATTCTGAAATTTTTTGCTTTTTCCTGCTAATCCTAGCATGATAAAAAAGATTCAAAGAGAGTGAGATGCCAGCTCCTTTCATTCAGTCAGTAGCTTCAAACATTTCTGGACGTTTTTCAATGGCAAAAATCAATGAATATTGTAAATGCACAAACAGTAATATCTCCACATTGCAAGGTGCAATTCTGAAATTTTTTGCTTTTTCCTGCTAATCCTAGCATGATAAAGAAGATTCAAAGAGAGTGAGATGCCAGCTCTTTTCATTCAGTCAGTAGCTTCAAACATTTCTGGTATATGAATAACATGATGTTTTTCAATGGCAAAAATCAATGAATATTGTAAATGCACAAACAGTAATTTCTCCGCATTGCAAGGTGCAATTCTGAAATTTTTTGCTTTTTCCTGCTAATCCTAGCATGATAAAGAAGATTCAAAGAGAGTGAAATGCCAGCTCCTTTCATTCAGTCAGTAGCTTCAAACATTTCTGGACATTTTTCAATGGCAAAAATCAATGAATATTGTAAATGCACAAACAGTAATATCTCCACATTGCAAGGTGCAATTCTGAAATTTTTTGCTTTTTCCTGCTAATCCTGGCATGATAAAGAAGATTCAAAGAGAGTGAGATGCCAGCTCTTTTCATTCAGTCAGTAGCTTCAAACATTTCTGGTATATGAATAACATGATGTTTTTCAATGGCAAAAATCAATGAATATTGTAAATGCACAAACAGTAATTTCTCCGCATTGCAAGGTGCAATTCTGAAATTTTTTGCTTTTTCCTGCTAATCCTAGCATGATAAAGAAGATTCAAAGAGAGTGAGATGCCAGCTCCTTTCATTCAGTCAGTAGCTTTAAACATTTCTGGACGTTCTTCAATGGCAAAAATCAGTGAATATTGTAAATGCACAAACAGTAATATCTCCACATTGCAAGGTGCAATTCTGAAATTTTTTGCTTTTTCCTGCTCCTCTTAGCATGATAAAGAAGATTCAAAGAGAGTGAGATGCCAGCTCTTTTCATTCAGTCAGTAGCTTCAAACATTTCTGGTATATGAATAACATGATGTTTTTCAATGGCAAAAATCAATGAATATTGTAAATGCACAAACAGTAATTTCTCCGCATTGCAAGGTGCAATTCTGAAATTTTTTGCTTTTTCCTGCTAATCCTAGCATGATAAAGAAGATTCAAAGAGAGTGAGATGCCAGCTCTTTTCATTCAGTCAGTAGCTTCAAACATTTCTGGTATATGAATAACATGATGTTTTTCAATGGCAAAAATCAATGAATATTGTAAATGCACAAACAGTAATTTCTCCGCATTGCAAGGTGCAATTCTGAAATTTTTTGCTTTTTCCTGCTAATCCTAGCATGATAAAGAAGATTCAAAGAGAGTGAGATGCCAGCTCCTTTCATTCAATCAGTAGCTTCAAACATTTCTGGACGTTTTTCAATGGCAAAAATCAATGAATATTGTAAATGCACAAACAGTAATATCTCCACATTGCAAGGTGCAATTCTGAAATTTTTTGCTTTTTCCTGCTCCTCTTAGCATGATAAAGAAGATTCAAAGAGAGTGAGATGCCAGCTCTTTTCATTCAGTCAGTAGCTTCAAACATTTCTGGTATATGAATAACATGATGTTTTTCAATGGCAAAAATCAATGAATATTGTACATGCACAAACAGTAATAACTCCACATTGCAAGGTGCAATTCTGAAATTTTTTGCTTTTTCCTGCTAATCCTAGCATGATAAAAAAGATTCAAAGAGAGTGAGATGCCAGCTCCTTTCATTCAGTCAGTAGCTTCAAACATTTCTGGACGTTTTTCAATGGCAAAAATCAATGAATATTGTAAATGCACAATCAGTAATATCTCCACATTGCAAGGTGCAATTCTGAAATTTTTTGCTTTTTCCTGCTAATCCTAGCATGATAAAGAAGATTCAAAGAGAGTGAGATGCCAGCTCTTTTCATTCAGTCAGTAGCTTCAAACATTTCTGGTATATGAATAACATGATGTTTTTCAATGGCAAAAATCAATGAATATTGTAAATGCACAAACAGTAATTTCTCCGCATTGCAAGGTGCAATTCTGAAATTTTTTGCTTTTTCCTGCTAATCCTAGCATGATAAAGAAGATTCAAAGAGAGTGAGATGCCAGCTCCTTTCATTCAGTCAGTAGCTTCAAACATTTCTGGACATTTTTCAATGGCAAAAATCAATGAATATTGTAAATGCACAAACAGTAATATCTCCACATTGCAAGGTGCAATTCTGAAATTTTTTGCTTTTTCCTGCTAATCCTGGCATGATAAAGAAGATTCAAAGAGAGTGAGATGCCAGCTCTTTTCATTCAGTCAGTAGCTTCAAACATTTCTGGTATATGAATAACATGATGTTTTTCAATGGCAAAAATCAATGAATATTGTAAATGCACAAACAGTAATTTCTCCGCATTGCAAGGTGCAATTCTGAAATTTTTTGCTTTTTCCTGCTAATCCTAGCATGATAAAGAAGATTCAAAGAGAGTGAGATGCCAGCTCCTTTCATTCAGTCAGTAGCTTCAAACATTTCTGGACGTTCTTCAATGGCAAAAATCAGTGAATATTGTAAATGCACAAACAGTAATATCTCCACATTGCAAGGTGCAATTCTGAAATTTTTTGCTTTTTCCTGCTCCTCTTAGCATGATAAAGAAGATTCAAAGAGAGTGAGATGCCAGCTCTTTTCATTCAGTCAGTAGCTTCAAACATTTCTGGTATATGAATAACATGATGTTTTTCAATGGCAAAAATCAATGAATATTGTAAATGCACAAACAGTAATTTCTCCGCATTGCAAGGTGCAATTCTGAAATTTTTTGCTTTTTCCTGCTAATCCTAGCATGATAAAGAAGATTCAAAGAGAGTGAGATGCCAGCTCCTTTCATTCAGTCAGTAGCTTCAAACATTTCTGGACGTTTTTCAATGGCAAAAATCAATGAATATTGTAAATGCACAAACAGTAATATCTCCACATTGCAAGGTGCAATTCTGAAATTTTTTGCTTTTTCCTGCTCCTCTTAGCATGATAAAGAAGATTCAAAGAGAGTGAGATGCCAGCTCTTTTCATTCAGTCAGTAGCTTCAAACATTTCTGGTATATGAATAACATGATGTTTTTCAATGGCAAAAATCAATGAATATTGTAAATGCACAAACAGTAATATCTCCACATTGCAAGGTGCAATTCTGAAATTTTTTGCTTTTTCCTGCTCCTCTTAGCATGATAAAGAAGATTGAAAGAGAGTGAGATGCCAGCTCTTTTCATTCAGTCAGTAGCTTCAAACATTTCTGGTATATGAATAACATGATGTTTTTCAATGGCAAAAATCAATGAATATTGTAAATGCACAAACAGTAATATCTCCACATTGCAAGGTGCAATTCTGAAATTTTTTGCTTTTTCCTGCTAATCCTAGCATGATAAAGAAGATTCAAAGAGAGTGAGATGCCAGCTCTTTTCATTCAGTCAGTAGCTTCAAACATTTCTGGTATATGAATAACATGATGTTTTTCAATGGCAAAAATCAATGAATATTGTAAATGCACAAACAGTAATTTCTCCGCATTGCAAGGTGCAATTCTGAAATTTTTTGCTTTTTCCTGCTAATCCTAGCATGATAAAGAAGATTCAAAGAGAGTGAGATGCCAGCTCCTTTCATTCAATCAGTAGCTTCAAACATTTCTGGACGTTTTTCAATGGCAAAAATCAATGAATATTGTAAATGCACAAACAGTAATATCTCCACATTGCAACGTGCAATTCTGAAATTTTTTGCTTTTTCCTGCTCCTCTTAGCATGATAAAGAAGATTCAAAGAGAGTGAGATGCCAGCTCTTTTCATTCAGTCAGTAGCTTCAAACATTTCTGGTATATGAATAACATGATGTTTTTCAATGGCAAAAATCAATGAATATTGCAAATGCACAAACAGTAATTTCTCCGCATTGCAAGGTGCAATTCTGAAATTTTTTGCTTTTTCCTGCTAATCCTAGCATGATAAAGAAGATACAAAGAGAGTGAGATGCCAGCTCCTTTCATTCAGTCAGTAGCTACAAACATTTCTGGACGTTTTTCAATGGCAAAAATCAATGAATATTGTAAATGCACAAACAGTAATATCTCCACATTGCAAGGTGCAATTCTAAAATTTTTTGCTTTTTCCTGCTCCTCTTAGCATGATAAAGAAGATTCAAAGAGAGTGAGATGCCAGCTCTTTTCATTCAGTCAGTAGCTTCAAACATTTCTGGTATATGAATAACATGATGTTTTTCAATGGCAAAAATCAATGAATATTGTAAATGCACAAACAGTAATAACTCCACATTGCAAGGTGCAATTCTGAAATTTTTTGCTTTTTCCTGCTAATCCTAGCATGATAAAAAAGATTCAAAGAGAGTGAGATGCCAGCTCCTTTCATTCAGTCAGTAGCTTCAAACATTTCTGGACGTTTTTCAATGGCAAAAATCAATGAATATTGTAAATGCACAATCAGTAATATCTCCACATTGCAAGGTGCAATTCTGAAATTTTTTGCTTTTTCCTGCTAATCCTAGCATGATAAAGAAGATTCAAAGAGAGTGAGATGCCAGCTCTTTTCATTCAGTCAGTAGCTTCAAACATTTCTGGTATATGAATAACATGATGTTTTTCAATGGCAAAAATCAATGAATATTGTAAATGCACAAACAGTAATTTCTCCGCATTGCAAGGTGCAATTCTGAAATTTTTTGCTTTTTCCTGCTAATCCTAGCATGATAAAGAAGATTCAAAGAGAGTGAGATGCCAGCTCCTTTCATTCAGTCAGTAGCTTCAAACATTTCTGGACATTTTTCAATGGCAAAAATCAATGAATATTGTAAATGCACAAACAGTAATATCTCCACATTGCAAGGTGCAATTCTGAAATTTTTTGCTTTTTCCTGCTAATCCTGGCATGATAAAGAAGATTCAAAGAGAGTGAGATGCCAGCTCTTTTCATTCAGTCAGTAGCTTCAAACATTTCTGGTATATGAATAACATGATGTTTTTCAATGGCAAAAATCAATGAATATTGTAAATGCACAAACAGTAATTTCTCCGCATTGCAAGGTGCAATTCTGAAATTTTTTGCTTTTTCCTGCTAATCCTAGCATGATAAAGAAGATTCAAAGAGAGTGAGATGCCAGCTCCTTTCATTCAGTCAGTAGCTTCAAACATTTCTGGACGTTCTTCAATGGCAAAAATCAGTGAATATTGTAAATGCACAAACAGTAATATCTCCACATTGCAAGGTGCAATTCTGAAATTTTTTGCTTTTTCCTGCTCCTCTTAGCATGATAAAGAAGATTCAAAGAGAGTGAGATGCCAGCTCTTTTCATTCAGTCAGTAGCTTCAAACATTTCTGGTATATGAATAACATGATGTTTTTCAATGGCAAAAATCAATGAATATTGTAAATGCACAAACAGTAATTTCTCCGCATTGCAAGGTGCAATTCTGAAATTTTTTGCTTTTTCCTGCTAATCCTAGCATGATAAAGAAGATTCAAAGAGAGTGAGATGCCAGCTCCTTTCATTCAGTCAGTAGCTTCAAACATTTCTGGACGTTTTTCAATGGCAAAAATCAATGAATATTGTAAATGCACAAACAGTAATATCTCCACATTGCAAGGTGCAATTCTGAAATTTTTTGCTTTTTCCTGCTCCTCTTAGCATGATAAAGAAGATTCAAAGAGAGTGAGATGCCAGCTCTTTTCATTCAGTCAGTAGCTTCAAACATTTCTGGTATATGAATAACATGATGTTTTTCAATGGCAAAAATCAATGAATATTGTAAATGCACAAACAGTAATATCTCCACATTGCAAGGTGCAATTCTGAAATTTTTTGCTTTTTCCTGCTCCTCTTAGCATGATAAAGAAGATTGAAAGAGAGTGAGATGCCAGCTCTTTTCATTCAGTCAGTAGCTTCAAACATTTCTGGTATATGAATAACTAGAGATGAGCGTTGTTCGACTAGAACTGTTCGCCAATCTCAAATTCGAGCTGTTTTGGGCGGTGTTCGAGTTGTTCGACGAACCCGAACGATTTGCAAAAAATTCGGCTGTTCGAGGTTATGTTCGATAACTGTTCGTGCACCAAAAGCGTGTCCTGCATGGATTGTCTGCCACTCACTGTAATGCCACAGCCATGGTGGTTGTGGCATTACAGTGATTGCCCAAATCGATGGGAACAGTGCCAACAGTGAAACATGAAAAGCCGGCAATTCAGCAGCGGCATACACCGGTACCCGACAATTTAGAACCGAAAGAATAGAGCTTCACACATAGATTGGATAGATATAAACATGTCAGCCACATATATACGAAGTACAGTGACAGTGTTGCTTACTGTACTTGTCATTTAGCGTAAAGGATTTATCAAAAAAAATAATAGTGTTTTCATGCACTGTCTCTTTAAAAAAGCCGGCCGGCAATTCAGCAGCGGTACCCGACAATTTATAACAGACAGACTAGAGCTTCACACATAGATTAGATAGATAGAAACATGTCAGCCACATATATACGAAGTACAGTGATAGTGTTGGTTACTGTACTTGTCATTTAGTATTAAAATAAAGGATTTATTATTAAAAAAATTGGCGTGGGGTTCCCCTTAATTTTAGGCTCTAGCGGAGGTTAAGCAGACGGCTGGGGCAGATGTTTGAAGCCTGGGAAGGGGGTAATACCCACGGAGCTTCCCAGGCTACTAATATCAGCCCCCAGCTGAATACATAGCCTTTACTAGCTATTAAAATGGGGGACCCCCCCAAAAAAATGACGTGGGGTCCCCCCTAATTTAATAGCTAGCAAAGGCTAGGCAGACAGCTGGGGGCTGATATTAATAGCCCAGGAAGGGAGCCATGAATATTGGCCCCCTCCCAGGCTAGAAACACCAGCCGTCAGCCGCCCCAGAAATGGCGCATTCATAGGATGCGCCAATTCTGGCACTTAGCCTCGCTCTTCCACGCTGCCCTGGTGCGGTGGCAGGGGGTAATAGGGTTGGGGTTGATGTCAGCTTATAATGCCAGCTGACATCAAGCCCAGGTTAGTAATGGAGAGGCGTCTATAAGACACCCCCATTACTAACCCCATAGTCAAAGTTAAAAAAAACACAAACACCCAGAATAAAGTCCTTTAATTGAAATAAAGACACAGTCCTTTATTGTTCTAAATTAAACCATACTTACCGTCACGCCCATTCCAGCTGAAGCCAACGATCTCCTGCAATAAAAGAAAAATAATAAAGCAACCTCATCCTTACCTTTCCATGGTTCCCACGACAGCTTCAGCTCTGCTACATCGAGATGACAGGCTGGACCGCAGCAGAACGCTGCCATCCAGCCTCTCATCCCGCAGACACTGAGAAGCGCAGGCTTGCTTGCGCTGCTCAGCGTCTCTCTGTGACGACATCCAGATGAGCCGAGTTCATGTCCAATGAACTCGGCTCACCTCATGCACGTCACTGACAGCGTGGGAAAATTCTCAAGCTGAAGCGCTGAGTGCAGGAGAATTTTCCCACGCTGTCAGTGACGTGCATAAGGTGAGCTCATGTCCAATGAACTCAGCTCACCTCCTGCACGTCACTGACAGCGTGGGAGAATTCTCCTGCACTCAGCGCTTCAGTGTGAGAATTCTCCCACGCTGAAGCGCTGAGTGCAGGAGAATTTTCCCACGCTGTCAGTGACGTGCATGAGGTGAGCCGAGTTCATTGGACATTAACTCGGCTCATCTGGATGCCCTCACAGAGAGACACTGTGGAGCGCAAGCAAGCCTGCGCTTCTCAGTGTCTGCGGGATGACAGACTGGATGGCAGCGTTCTGCTGCGGTCCAGCCTGTCATCTCGATGTAGCAGAGCTGAAGCTGTCATGGGAACCATGGAAAGGTAAGGATGATGTTGCTTTATTATTTTTCTTTTATTTCAGGAGATCGTTGGCTTCAGCTGGAATGGGCGTGATGGTAAGTATGGTTTAATTTAGAACAATAAAGAATTGTGTGTTTATTTCAATTAAAGGACTTTTTTCTGGGTGTTGTGTTTTTTTTAAATTCTTTACTAGAAATTCATGGTGGTCATGTCTAATATTGGCGTGACCCCATGAATTTCGGGCTTAGGGCCAGCTGATAATGCCAAGCTGGCCCTAACCCCTTTATTACCCAGTGAGCCACCGCATCAGGGCCCTGGATGAGTTGGGTACAGCGCCAGAAGATGGCGCTTCTATGAACGCGCCATTTTCCGGGGTGGCTGCGGACTGCAATTTGCAGCGGGGGTGGCCCAGAAAGCTTGGGCCTCCCTGCGCTGTGGATTCCAGCCCCCAGCTGCCTAGTTGTACCTGGCTGGACACAAAAACAGGGCGAAGCCCCACGTCAATTTTCTTTAAATTATTTCATGAAATAATTAAGAAAAAAGGGCTTCCCTATATTGTTGTGTCCGGCCAGGTACAAATAGGCAGCTGGTGGTTGGGGGCAGCCCGTTCCTGCCTGCTGTACCTGGCTGGACACAAATATAGTGCGAAGCCCCACGTCAATTTTTTTAAAATTATTTCATGAATTTCCTGAAATAATTTAAAAAAATTTAAGTGGGGCTTCGCACTATATTTGTGTCCAGCCAGGTACAGCAGGCAGGAACGGGCTGCCCCCATCCACCAGCTGCCTATTTGTACCTGGCCGGACACAACAATATAGGGAAGCCCTTTTTTTCTTAATTATTTCATGAATTTCATGAAATAATTAAAAAAAATTGAAGTGGGGCTTCGCACAATATTTGTGTCCAGCCAGGTACAGCAGGCAGGAACGGGCTGCCCCCAACCACCAGCTGCCTATTTGTACCTGGCCGGACACAACAATATAGGGAAGGCCTTTTTTTCTTAATTATTTCATGAATTTCATGAAATAATTAAAAAAAAAGTACGTGGGGCTTCGCCCTATTTTTGTGTCCAGCCAGGTACAACTAGGCAGCTGGGGGCTGGAATCTGCAGCGCAGGGAGGCCCAAGCTTTCTGGGCCCCCCCCCGCTACAAATTGCAGTCCGCAGCCACCCCGGAAAATGGCGCGTTCATAGAAGCGCCATCTTCTGGCGCTGTACCCAACTCATCCAGGGCCCTGGTGCGGTGGCTCACTGGGTAATAAAGGGGTTAGGGCCAGCTTGGTATTATCAGCTGGCCCCAAGCCCAAAATTCATGGGGTCACGCCAGTATTAGACATGACCACCATGAATTTCTAGTAAAGTATTTAAAAAAAACACAACACCCAGAATAAAGTCCTTTAATTGAAATAAAGACACAATTCTTTATTGTTCTAAATTAAACCATACTTACCATCACACCCATTCCAGCTGAAGCCAACGATCTCCTGCAATAAAAGAAAAATAATAAAGCAACCTCATCCTTACCTTTCCATGGTTCCCACGACAGCTTCAGCTCTGCTACATCGAGATGACTGGCTGGACCGCAGCAGAACGCTGCCATCCAGTCTGTCATCCCGCAGACACTGAGAAGCGCAGGCATGCTTGCGCTCCTCACTGTCTCGCTGTGACGGCATCCAGATGAGCCGAGGTCATGTCCAATGAACTCGGCTCACCTCATGCACGTCACTGACAGCGTGGGAAAATTCTCACGCTGAAGTGCTGAGTGCAGGAGAATTCTCCCACGCTGTCAGTGATGTGCATGAGGTGAGCTCATGTCCAATGAACTCAGCTCACCTCCTGCACGTCACTGACAGCGTGGGAAAATTCTCCTGCAATCAGCGCTTCAGCGTGAGAATTTTCCCACGCTGTCAGTGACGTGAATGAGGTGAGCCGAGTTCATTGGACATGAACTCGGCTCATCTGGATGTCGTCACAGAGAGACGCTGAGCAGCGCAAGCAAGCCTGCGCTTCTCAGTGTCTGCGGGATGACAGGCTGGATGGCAGCGTTCTGCTGCGGTCCAGCCTGTCATCTCGATGTAGCAGAGCTGAAGCTGTCGTGGGAACCATGGAAAGGTAAGGATGAGGTTGCTTTATTATTTTTCTTTTATTGCAGGAGATCGTTGGCTTCAGCTGGAATGGGCGTGACGGTAAGTATGGTTTAATTTAGAACAATAAAGGACTGTGTCTTTATTTCAATTAAAGGACTTTATTCTGGGTGTTTGTGTTTTTTTTAACTTTGACTATGGGGTTAGTAATGGGGGTGTCTTATAGACGCCTCTCCATTACTAACCTGGGCTTGATGTCAGCTGGCATTATAAGCTGACATCAACCCCAACCCTATTACCCCCTGCCACCGCACCAGGGCAGCGTGGAAGAGCGAGGCTAAGTGCCAGAATTGGCGCATCCTATGAATGCGCCATTTCTGGGGCGGCTGACGGCTGGTGTTTCTAGCCTGGGAGGGGGCCAATATTCATGGCTCCCTTCCTGGGCTATTAATATCAGCCCCCAGCTGTCTGCCTAGCCTTTGCTAGCTATTAAATTAGGGGGGACCCCACGTCATTTTTTTGGGGGGGTCCCCCATTTTAATAGCTAGTAAAGGCTATGTATTCAGCTGGGGGCTGATATTAGTAGCCTGGGAAGCTCCGTGGGTATTACCCCCTTCCCAGGCTTCAAACATCTGCCCCAGCCGTCTGCTTAACCTCCGCTAGAGCCTAAAATTAAGGGGAACCCCACGCCAATTTTTTTAATAATAAATCCTTTATTTTAATACTAAATGACAAGTACAGTAACCAACACTATCACTGTACTTCATATATATGTGACTGACATGTTTCTATCTATCTAATCTATGTGTGATGCTCTATCTTTCTGTTCTAAATTGTCGGGTACCGCTGCTGAATTGCCGGCCGGCTTTTTTAAAGAGACAGTGCATGAAAACACTATTATTTTTTTAAATAAATCCTTTACACTAAATGACAAGTACAGTAAGCAACACTATCACTGTACTTATTATATATGTGACTGACATGTTTCTATCTATCTAATCTATGTGTGAAGCTCTATTCTTTCTGTTCTAAATTGTCGGGTACAGATGCTGAATTGCCGGCCGGCTTTTTTAAAGAGACAGTGCATGAAAACACTAATATTTTTTTTAATAAATCCTTTACACTAAATGACAAGTGCAGTAACCAACACTGTCACTGTGCTTCTTATATGTGTGACTGACATGTTTCTATCTATCTAATCTATGTGTGATGCTCTATTCCTTCTTGTCTAAATTGTCGGGTACCGGTGTATGCCGCTGCTGAATTTGCCGGCCGGCTTTTTTAAAGAGAGTGTCTTCTGAGCAGTTTGTCAGCTTTTGGACACCTTTGCAGGTGTTTTCTTTGTGTTTCTATGTGTTTTTGTTTGCCTGCCATTGGTTTTAACGGTGTTCGACGGTGTTCTAAGGTGTTCGACGAACAGTTCGACGAACAGTTCCTCGAACATCCCGGTGTTCGACGAACCGAACCGAACCCGAACACTACGGGGGTGGCTCAACACTATGAATAACATGATGTTTTTCAATGGCAAAAATCAATGAATATTGTAAATGCACAAACAGTAATATCTCCACATTGCAAGGTGCAATTCTGAAATTTTTTGCTTTTTCCTGCTAATCCTAGCATGATAAAGAAGATTCAAAGAGAGTGAGATGCCAGCTCCTTTCATTCAGTCAGTAGCTTCAAACATTTCTGGACATTTTTCAATGGCAAAAATCAATGAATATTGTAAATGCACAAACAGTAATAACTCCACATTGCAAGGTGCAATTCTGAAATTTTTTGCTTTTTCCTGCTAATCCTAGCATGATAAAGAAGATTCAAAGAGAGTGAGATGCCAGCTCCTTTCATTCAGTCAGTAGCTTCAAACATTTCTGGACGTTTTTCAATGGCAAAAATCAATGAATATTGTAAATGCACAAACAGTAATATCTCCACATTGCAAGGTGCAATTCTGAAATTTTTTGCTTTTTCCTGCTAATCCTAGCATGATAAAGAAGATTCAAAGAGAGTGAGATGCTAGCTCTTTTCATTCAGTCAGTAGCTTCAAACATTTCTGGTATATGAATAACATGATGTTTTTCAATGGCAAAAATCAAAGAATATTGTAAATGCACAAACAGCAATTTCTCCGCATTGCAAGGTGCAATTCTGAAATTTTTTGCTTTTTCCTGCTAATCCTAGCATGATAAAGAAGATTCAAAGAGAGTGAGATGCCAGCTCCTTTCATTCAGTCAGTAGCTTCAAACATTTCTGGACGTTTTTCAATGGCAAAAATCAATGAATATTGTAAATGCACGAACAGTAATATCTCCACATTGCAAGGTGCAATTCTGAAATTTTTTGCTTTTTCCTGCTCCTCTTAGCATGATAAAGAAGATTCAAAGAGAGTGAGATGCCAGCTCTTTTCATTCAGTCAGTAGCTTCAAACATTTCTGGTATATGAATAACATGATGTTTTTCAATGGCAAAAATCAATGAATATTGTAAATGCACAAACAGTAATTTCTCCGCATTGCAAGGTGCAATTCTGAAATTTTTTGCTTTTTCCTGCTAATCCTAGCATGATAAAGAAGATTCAAAGAGAGTGAGATGCCACGACCTTTCATTCAGTCAGTAGCTTCAAACATTTCTGGACGTTTTTCAATGGCAAAAATCAATGAATATTGTAAATGCACAAACAGTAATATCTCCACATTGCAACGTGCAATTCTGAAATTTTTTGCTTTTTCCTGCTAATCCTAGCATGATAAAGAAGATTCAAAGAGAGTGAGATGCCAGCTCCTTTCATTCAGTCAGTAGCTTCAAACATTTCTGGACGTTTTTCAATGGCAAAAATCAATGAATATTGTAAATGCACAAACAGTAATATCTCCACATTGCAAGGTGGAATTCTGAAATTTTTTGCTTTTTCCTGCTAATCCTGGCATGATAAAGAAGATTCAAAGAGAGTGAGATGCCAGCTCTTTTCATTCAGTCAGTAGCTTCAAACATTTCTGGTATATGAATAACATGATGTTTTTCAATGGCAAAAATCAATGAATATTGTAAATGCACAAACAGTAATTTCTCCGCATTGCAAGGTGCAATTCTGAAATTTTTTGCTTTTTCCTGCTAATCCTAGCATGATAAAGAAGATTCAAAGAGAGTGAGATGCCAGCTCCTTTCATTCAGTCAGTAGCTTCAAACATTTCTGGACGTTTTTCAATGGCAAAAATCAATGAATATTGTAAATGCACAAACAGTAATATCTCCACATTGCAAGGTGCAATTCTGAAATTTTTTGCTTTTTCCTGCTCCTCTTAGCATGATAAAGAAGATTCAAAAAGAGTGAGATGCCAGCTCTTTTCATTCAGTCAGTAGCTTCAAACATTTCTGGTATATGAATAACATGATGTTTTTCAATGGCAAAAATCAATGAATATTGTAAATGCACAAACAGTAATATCTCCACATTGCAAGGTGCAATTCTGAAATTTTTTGCTTTTTCCTGCTCCTCTTAGCATGATAAAGAAGATTGAAAGAGAGTGAGATGCCAGCTCTTTTCATTCAGTCAGTAGCTGCAAACATTTCTGGTATATGAATAACATGATGTTTTTCAATGGCAAAAATCAATGAATATTGTAAATGCACAAACAGTAATATCTCCACATTGCAAGGTGCAATTCTGAAATTTTTTGCTTTTTCCTGCTAATCCTAGCATGATAAAGAAGATTCAAAGAGAGTGAGATGCCAGCTCCTTTCATTCAGTCAGTAGCTTCAAACATTTCTGGACATTTTTCAATGGCAAAAATCAATGAATATTGTAAATGCACAAACAGTAATAACTCCACATTGCAAGGTGCAATTCTGAAATTTTTTGCTTTTTCCTGCTAATCCTAGCATGATAAAGAAGATTCAAAGAGAGTGAGATGCCAGCTCCTTTCATTCAGTCAGTAGCTTCAAACATTTCTGGACGTTTTTCAATGGCAAAAATCAATGAATATTGTAAATGCACAAACAGTAATATCTCCACATTGCGAGGTGCAATTCTGAAATTTTTTGCTTTTTCCTGCTAATCCTAGCATGATAAAGAAGATACAAAGAGAGTGAGATGCTAGCTCTTTTCATTCAGTCAGTAGCTTCAAACATTTCTGGTATATGAATAACATGATGTTTTTCAATGGCAAAAATCAAAGAATATTGTAAATGCACAAACAGCAATTTCTCCGCATTGCAAGGTGCAATTCTGAAATTTTTTGCTTTTTCCTGCTAATCCTAGCATGATAAAGAAGATTCAAAGAGAGTGAGATGCCAGCTCCTTTCATTCAGTCAGTAGCTTCAAACATTTCTGGACGTTTTTCAATGGCAAAAATCAATGAATATTGTAAATGCACAAACAGTAATATCTCCACATTGCAAGGTGCAATTCTGAAATTTTTTGCTTTTTCCTGCTCCTCTTAGCATGATAAAGAAGATTCAAAGAGAGTGAGATGCCAGCTCTTTTCATTCAGTCAGTAGCTTCAAACATTTCTGGTATATGAATAACATGATGTTTTTCAATGGCAAAAATCAATGAATATTGTAAATGCACAAACAGTAATATCTCCACATTGCAAGGTGCAATTCTGAAATTTTTTGCTTTTTCCTGCTCCTCTTAGCATGATAAAGAAGATTGAAAGAGAGTGAGATGCCAGCTCTTTTCATTCAGTCAGTAGCTTCAAACATTTCTGGTATATGAATAACATGATGTTTTTCAATGGCAAAAATCAATGAATATTGTAAATGCACAAACAGTAATATCTCCACATTGCAAGGTGCAATTCTGAAATTTTTTGCTTTTTCCTGCTAATCCTAGCATGATAAAGAAGATTCAAAGAGAGTGAGATGCCAGCTCCTTTCATTCAGTCAGTAGCTTCAAACATTTCTGGACATTTTTCAATGGCAAAAATCAATGAATATTGTAAATGCACAAACAGTAATAACTCCACATTGCAAGGTGCAATTCTGAAATTTTTTGCTTTTTCCTGCTAATCCTAGCATGATAAAGAAGATTCAAAGAGAGTGAGATGCCAGCTCCTTTCATTCAGTCAGTAGCTTCAAACATTTCTGGTATATGAATAACATGATGTTTTTCAATGGCAAAAATCAATGAATATTGTAAATGCACAAACAGTAATTTCTCCGCATTGCAAGGTGCAATTCTGAAATTTTTTGCTTTTTCCTGCTAATCCTAGCATGATAAAGAAGATTCAAAGAGAGTGAGATGCTAGCTCCTTTCATTCAGTCAGTAGCTTCAAACATTTCTGGACATTTTTCAATGGCAAAAATCAATGAATATTGTAAATGCACAAACAGTAATATCTCCACATTGCAAGGTGCAATTCTGAAATTTTTTGCTTTTTCCTGCTAATCCTGGCATGATAAAGAAGATTCAAAGAGAGTGAGATGCCAGCTCTTTTCATTCAGTCAGTAGCTTCAAACATTTCTGGTATATGAATAACATGATGTTTTTCAATGGCAAAAATCAATGAATATTGTAAATGCACAAACAGTAATTTCTCCGCATTGCAAGGTGCAATTCTGAAATTTTTTGCTTTTTCCTGCTAATCCTAGCATGATAAAGAAGATTCAAAGAGAGTGAGATGCCAGCTCCTTTCATTCAGTCAGTAGCTTCAAACATTTCTGGACGTTCTTCAATGGCAAAAATCAGTGAATATTGTAAATGCACAAACAGTAATATCTCCACATTGCAAGGTGCAATTCTGAAATTTTTTGCTTTTTCCTGCTCCTCTTAGCATGATAAAGAAGATTCAAAGAGAGTGAGATGCCAGCTCTTTTCATTCAGTCAGTAGCTTCAAACATTTCTGGTATATGAATAACATGATGTTTTTCAATGGCAAAAATCAATGAATATTGTAAATGCACAAACAGTAATTTCTCCGCATTGCAAGGTGCAATTCTGAAATTTTTTGCTTTTTCCTGCTAATCCTAGCATGATAAAGAAGATTCAAAGAGAGTGAGATGCCAGCTCCTTTCATTCAGTCAGTAGCTTCAAACATTTCTGGACGTTTTTCAATGGCAAAAATCAATGAATATTGTAAATGCACAAACAGTAATATCTCCACATTGCAACGTGCAATTCTGAAATTTTTTGCTTTTTCCTGCTAATCCTGGCATGATAAAGAAGATTCAAAGAGAGTGAGATGCCAGCTCTTTTCATTCAGTCAGTAGCTTCAAACATTTCTGGTATATGAATAACATGATGTTTTTCAATGGCAAAAATCAATGAATATTGTAAATGCACAAACAGTAATTTCTCCGCATTGCAAGGTGCAATTCTGAAATTTTTTTCTTTTTCCTGCTAATCCTAGCATGATAAAGAAGATTCAAAGAGAGTGAGATGCCAGCTCCTTTCATTCAGTCAGTAGCTTCAAACATTTCTGGACGTTTTTCAATGGCAAAAATCAATGAATATTGTAAATGCACAAACAGTAATATCTCCACATTGCAAGGTGCAATTCTGAAATTTTTTGCTTTTTCCTGCTCCTCTTAGCATGATAAAGAAGATTCAAAAAGAGTGAGATGCCAGCTCTTTTCATTCAGTCAGTAGCTTCAAACATTTCTGGTATATGAATAACATGATGTTTTTCAATGGCAAAAATCAATGAATATTGTAAATGCACAAACAGTAATATCTCCACATTGCAAGGTGCAATTCTGAAATTTTTTGCTTTTTCCTGCTCCTCTTAGCATGATAAAGAAGATTGAAAGAGAGTGAGATGCCAGCTCTTTTCATTCAGTCAGTAGCTTCAAACATTTCTGGTATATGAATAACATGATGTTTTTCAATGGCAAAAATCAATGAATATTGTAAATGCACAAACAGTAATATCTCCACATTGCAAGGTGCAATTCTGAAATTTTTTGCTTTTTCCTGCTAATCCTAGCATGATAAAGAAGATTCAAAGAGAGTGAGATGCCAGCTCCTTTCATTCAGTCAGTAGCTTCAAACATTTCTGGACATTTTTCAATGGCAAAAATCAATGAATATTGTAAATGCACAAACAGTAATAACTCCACATTGCAAGGTGCAATTCTGAAATTTTTTGCTTTTTCCTGCTAATCCTAGCATGATAAAGAAGATTCAAAGAGAGTGAGATGCCAGCTCCTTTCATTCAGTCAGTAGCTTCAAACATTTCTGGACGTTTTTCAATGGCAAAAATCAATGAATATTGTAAATGCACAAACAGTAATATCTCCACATTGCAAGGTGCAATTCTGAAATTTTTTGCTTTTTCCTGCTAATTCTAGCATGATAAAGAAGATTCAAAGAGAGTGAGATGCTAGCTCTTTTCATTCAGTCCGTAGCTTCAAACATTTCTGGTATATGAATAACATGATGTTTTTCAATGGCAAAAATCAAAGAATATTGTAAATGCACAAACAGCAATTTCTCCGCATTGCAAGGTGCAATTCTGAAATTTTTTGCTTTTTCCTGCTAATCCTAGCATGATAAAGAAGATTCAAAGAGAGTGAGATGCCAGCTCCTTTCATTCAGTCAGTAGCTTCAAACATTTCTGGACGTTTTTCAATGGCAAAAATCAATGAATATTGTAAATGCACAAACAGTAATATCTCCACATTGCAAGGTGCAATTCTGAAATTTTTTGCTTTTTCCTGCTCCTCTTAGCATGATAAAGAAGATTCAAAGAGAGTGAGATGCCAGCTCTTTTCATTCAGTCAGTAGCTTCAAACATTTCTGGTATATGAATAACATGATGTTTTTCAATGGCAAAAATCAATGAATATTGTAAATGCACAAACAGTAATATCTCCACATTGCAAGGTGCAATTCTGAAATTTTTTGCTTTTTCCTGCTCCTCTTAGCATGATAAAGAAGATTGAAAGAGAGTGAGATGCCAGCTCTTTTCATTCAGTCAGTAGCTTCAAACATTTCTGGTATATGAATAACATGATGTTTTTCAATGGCAAAAATCAATGAATATTGTAAATGCACAAACAGTAATATCTCCACATTGCAAGGTGCAATTCTGAAATTTTTTGCTTTTTCCTGCTAATCCTAGCATGATAAAGAAGATTCAAAGAGAGTGAGATGCCAGCTCCTTTCATTCAGTCAGTAGCTTCAAACATTTCTGGACATTTTTCAATGGCAAAAATCAATGAATATTGTAAATGCACAAACAGTAATAACTCCACATTGCAAGGTGCAATTCTGAAATTTTTTGCTTTTTCCTGCTAATCCTAGCATGATAAAGAAGATTCAAAGAGAGTGAGATGCCAGCTCCTTTCATTCAGTCAGTAGCTTCAAACATTTCTGGACGTTTTTTCAATGGCAAAAATCAATGAATATTGTAAATGCACAAACAGTAATATCTCCACATTGCAAGGTGCAATTCTGAAATTTTTTGCTTTTTCCTGCTAATTCTAGCATGATAAAGAAGATTCAAAGAGAGTGAGATGCTAGCTCTTTTCATTCAGTCAGTAGCTTCAAACATTTCTGGTATATGAATAACATGATGTTTTTCAATGGCAAAAATCAAAGAATATTGTAAATGCACAAACAGCAATTTCTCCGCATTGCAAGGTGCAATTCTGAAATTTTTTGCTTTTTCCTGCTAATCCTAGCATGATAAAGAAGATTCAAAGAGAGTGAGATGCCAGCTCCTTTCATTCAGTCAGTAGCTTCAAACATTTCTGGACGTTTTTCAATGGCAAAAATCAATGAATATTGTAAATGCACAAACAGTAATATCTCCACATTGCAAGGTGCAATTCTGAAATTTTTTGCTTTTTCCTGCTCCTCTTAGCATGATAAAGAAGATTCAAAGAGAGTGAGATGCCAGCTCTTTTCATTCAGTCAGTAGCTTCAAACATTTCTGGTATATGAATAACATGATGTTTTTCAATGGCAAAAATCAATGAATATTGTAAATGCACAAACAGTAATATCTCCACATTGCAAGGTGCAATTCTGAAATTTTTTGCTTTTTCCTGCTCCTCTTAGCATGATAAAGAAGATTGAAAGAGAGTGAGATGCCAGCTCTTTTCATTCAGTCAGTAGCTTCAAACATTTCTGGTATATGAATAACATGATGTTTTTCAATGGCAAAAATCAATGAATATTGTAAATGCACAAACAGTAATATCTCCACATTGCAAGGTGCAATTCTGAAATTTTTTGCTTTTTCCTGCTAATCCTAGCATGATAAAGAAGATTCAAAGAGAGTGAGATGCCAGCTCCTTTCATTCAGTCAGTAGCTTCAAACATTTCTGGACATTTTTCAATTGCAAAAATCAATGAATATTGTAAATGCACAAACAGTAATAACTCCACATTGCAAGGTGCAATTCTGAAATTTTTTGCTTTTTCCTGCTAATCCTAGCATGATAAAGAAGATTCAAAGAGAGTGAGATGCCAGCTCCTTTCATTCAGTCAGTAGCTTCAAACATTTCTGGACGTTTTTCAATGGCAAAAATCAATGAATATTGTAAATGCACAAACAGTAATATCTCCACATTGCAAGGTGCAATTCTGAAATTTTTTGCTTTTTCCTGCTAATTCTAGCATGATAAAGAAGATTCAAAGAGAGTGAGATGCTAGCTCTTTTCATTCAGTCAGTAGCTTCAAACATTTCTGGTATATGAATAACATGATGTTTTTCAATGGCAAAAATCAAAGAATATTGTAAATGCACAAACAGCAATTTCTCCGCATTGCAAGGTGCAATTCTGAAATTTTTTGCTTTTTCCTGCTAATCCTAGCATGATAAAGAAGATTCAAAGAGAGTGAGATGCCAGCTCCTTTCATTCAGTCAGTAGCTTCAAACATTTCTGGACGTTTTTCAATGGCAAAAATCAATGAATATTGTAAATGCACAAACAGTAATATCTCCACATTGCAAGGTGCAATTCTGAAATTTTTTGCTTTTTCCTGCTCCTCTTAGCATTATAAAGAAGATTCAAAGAGAGTGAGATGCCAGCTCTTTTCATTCAGTCAGTAGCTTCAAACATTTCTGGTATATGAATAACATGATGTTTTTCAATGGCAAAAATCAATGAATATTGTAAATGCACAAACAGTAATATCTCCACATTGCAAGGTGCAATTCTGAAATTTTTTGCTTTTTCCTGCTAATCCTAGCATGATAAAGAAGATTCAAAGAGAGTGAGATGCCAGCTCCTTTCATTCAGTCAGTAGCTTCAAACATTTCTGGACATTTTTCAATGGCAAAAATCAATGAATATTGTAAATGCACAAACAGTAATAACTCCACATTGCAAGGAGCAATTCTGAAATTTTTTGCTTTTTCCTGCTAATCCTAGCATGATAAAGAAGATTCAAAGAGAGTGAGATGCCAGCTCCTTTCATTCAGTCAGTAGCTTCAAACATTTCTGGACGTTTTTCAATGGCAAAAATCAATGAATATTGTAAATGCACAAACAGTAATATCTCCACATTGCAAGGTGCAATTCTGAAATTTTTTGCTTTTTCCTGCTAATTCTAGCATGATAAAGAAGATTCAAAGAGAGTGAGATGCTAGCTCTTTTCATTCAGTCAGTAGCTTCAAACATTTCTGGTATATGAATAACATGATGTTTTTCAATGGCAAAAATCAAAGAATATTGTAAATGCACAAACAGCAATTTCTCCGCATTGCAAGGTGCAATTCTGAAATTTTTTGCTTTTTCCTGCTAATCCTAGCATGATAAAGAAGATTCAAAGAGAGTGAGATGCCAGCTCCTTTCATTCAGTCAGTAGCTTCAAACATTTCTGGACGTTTTTCAATGGCAAAAATCAATGAATATTGTAAATGCACAAACAGTAATATCTCCACATTGCAAGGTGCAATTCTGAAATTTTTTGCTTTTTCCTGCTCCTCTTAGCATGATAAAGAAGATTCAAAGAGAGTGAGATGCCAGCTCTTTTCATTCAGTCAGTAGCTTCAAACATTTCTGGTATATGAATAACATGATGTTTTTCAATGGCAAAAATCAATGAATATTGTAAATGCACAAACAGTAATTTCTCCGCATTGCAAGGTGCAATTCTGAAATTTTTTGCTTTTTCCTGCTAATCCTAGCATGATAAAGAAGATTCAAAGAGAGTGAGATGCCACGACCTTTCATTCAGTCAGTAGCTTCAAACATTTCTGGACGTTTTTCAATGGCAAAAATCAATGAATATTGTAAATGCACAAACAGTAATATCTCCACATTGCAACGTGCAATTCTGAAATTTTTTGCTTTTTCCTGCTAATCCTAGCATGATAAAGAAGATTCAAAGAGAGTGAGATGCCAGCTCCTTTCATTCAGTCAGTAGCTTCAAACATTTCTGGACGTTTTTCAATGGCAAAAATCAATGAATATTGTAAATGCACAAACAGTAATATCTCCACATTGCAAGGTGCAATTCTGAAATTTTTTGCTTTTTCCTGCTAATCCTGGCATGATAAAGAAGATTCAAAGAGAGTGAGATGCCAGCTCTTTTCATTCAGTCAGTAGCTTCAAACATTTCTGGTATATGAATAACATGATGTTTTTCAATGGCAAAAATCAATGAATATTGTAAATGCACAAACAGTAATTTCTCCGCATTGCAAGGTGCAATTCTGAAATTTTTTGCTTTTTCCTGCTAATCCTAGCATGATAAAGAAGATTCAAAGAGAGTGAGATGCCAGCTCCTTTCATTCAGTCAGTAGCTTCAAACATTTCTGGACGTTCTTCAATGGCAAAAATCAGTGAATATTGTAAATGCACAAACAGTAATATCTCCACATTGCAAGGTGCAATTCTGAAATTTTTTGCTTTTTCCTGCTCCTCTTAGCATGATAAAGAAGATTCAAAGAGAGTGAGATGCCAGCTCTTTTCATTCAGTCTGTAGCTTCAAACATTTCTGGTATATGAATAACATGATGTTTTTCAATGGCAAAAATCAATGAATATTGTAAATGCACAAACAGTAATTTCTCCGCATTGCAAGGTGCAATTCTGAAATTTTTTGCTTTTTCCTGCTAATCCTAGCATGATAAAGAAGATTCAAAGAGAGTGAGATGCCAGCTCCTTTCATTCAGTCAGTAGCTTCAAACATTTCTGGACGTTTTTCAATGGCAAAAATCAATGAATATTGTAAATGCACAAACAGTAATATCTCCACATTGCAACGTGCAATTCTGAAATTTTTTGCTTTTTCCTGCTCCTCTTAGCATGATAAAGAAGATTCAAAGAGAGTGAGATGCCAGCTCTTTTCATTCAGTCAGTAGCTTCAAACATTTCTGGTATATGAATAACATGATGTTTTTCAATGGCAAAAATCAATGAATATTGTAAATGCACAAACAGTAATTTCTCCGCATTGCAAGGTGCAATTCTGAAATTTTTTGCTTTTTCCTGCTAATCCTAGCATGATAAAGAAGATTCAAAGAGAGTGAGATGCCAGCTCCTTTCATTCAGTCAGTAGCTTCAAACATTTCTGGACGTTTTTCAATGGCAAAAATCAATGAATATTGTAAATGCACAAACAGTAATATCTCCACATTGCAAGGTGCAATTCTGAAATTTTTTGCTTTTTCCTGCTCCTCTTAGCATGATAAAGAAGATTCAAAGAGAGTGAGATGCCAGCTCTTTTCATTCAGTCAGTAGCTTCAAACATTTCTGGTATATGAATAACATGATGTTTTTCAATGGCAAAAATCAATGAATATTGTAAATGCACAAACAGTAATAACTCCACATTGCAAGGTGCAATTCTGAAATTTTTTGCTTTTTCCTGCTAATCCTAGCATGATAAAAAAGATTCAAAGAGAGTGAGATGCCAGCTCCTTTCATTCAGTCAGTAGCTTCAAACATTTCTGGACGTTTTTCAATGGCAAAAATCAATGAATATTGTAAATGCACAAACAGTAATATCTCCACATTGCAAGGTGCAATTCTGAAATTTTTTGCTTTTTCCTGCTAATCCTAGCATGATAAAGAAGATTCAAAGAGAGTGAGATGCCAGCTCTTTTCATTCAGTCAGTAGCTTCAAACATTTCTGGTATATGAATAACATGATGTTTTTCAATGGCAAAAATCAATGAATATTGTAAATGCACAAACAGTAATTTCTCCGCATTGCAAGGTGCAATTCTGAAATTTTTTGCTTTTTCCTGCTAATCCTAGCATGATAAAGAAGATTTAAAGAGAGTGAGATGCCAGCTCCTTTCATTCAGTCAGTAGCTTCAAACATTTCGATACGTTTTTCAATGGCAAAAATCAATGAATATTGTAAATGCACAAACAGTAATATCTCCACATTGCAAGGTGCAATTCTGAAATTTTTTGCTTTTTCCTGCTCCTCTTAGCATGATAAAGAAGATTCAAAGAGAGTGAGATGCCAGCTCTTTTCATTCAGTCAGTAGCTTCAAACATTTCTGGTATATGAATAACATGATGTTTTTCAATGGCAAAAATCAATGAATATTGTAAATGCACAAACAGTAATTTCTCCGCATTGCAAGGTGCAATTCTGAAATTTTTTGCTTTTTCCTGCTAATCCTAGCATGATAAAGAAGATTCAAAGAGAGTGAGATGCCAGCTCCTTTCATTCAGTCAGTAGCTTCAAACATTTCTGGACGTTTTTCAATGGCAAAAATCAATGAATATTGTAAATGCACAAACAGTAATATCTCCACATTGCAAGGTGCAATTCTGAAATTTTTTGCTGTTTCCTGCTCCTCTTAGCATGATAAAGAAGATTCAAAGAGAGTGAGATGCCAGCTCTTTTCATTCAGTCAGTAGCTTCAAACATTTCTGGTATATGAATAACATGATGTTTTTCAATGGCAAAAATCAATGAATATTGTAAATGCACAAACAGTAATTTCTCCGCATTGCAAGGTGCAATTCTGAAATTTTTTGCTTTTTCCTGCTAATCCTAGCATGATAAAGAAGATTCAAAGAGAGTGAGATGCCAGCTCCTTTCATTCAGTCAGTAGCTTCAAACATTTCTGGACGTTTTTCAATGGCAAAAATCAATGAATATTGTAAATGCACAAACAGTAATATCTCCACATTGCAAGGTGCAATTCTGAAATTTTTTGCTTTTTCCTGCTAATCCTGGCATGATAAAGAAGATTCAAAGAGAGTGAGATGCCAGCTCTTTTCATTCAGTCAGTAGCTTCAAACATTTCTGGTATATGAATAACATGATGTTTTTCAATGGCAAAAATCAATGAATATTGTAAATGCACAAACAGTAATTTCTCCGCATTGCAAGGTGCAATTCTGAAATTTTTTGCTTTTTCCTGCTAATCCTAGCATGATAAAAAAGATTCAAAGAGAGTGCGATGCCAGCTCCTTCCATTCAGTCAGTAGCTTCAAACATTTCTGGACGTTTTTCAATGGCAAAAATTAATGAATATTGTAAATGCACAAACAGTAATATCTCCACATTGCAAGGTGCAATTCTGAAATTTTTTGCTTTTTCCTGCTAATCCTAGCATGATAAAGAAGATTCAAAGAGAGTGAGATGCCAGCTCTTTTCATTCAGTCAGTAGCTTCAAACATTTCTGGTATATGAATAACATGATGTTTTTCAATGGCAAAAATCAATGAATATTGTAAATGCACAAACAGTAATATCTCCACATTGCAAGGTGCAATTCTGAAATTTTTTGCTTTTTCCTGCTCCTCTTAGCATGATAAAGAATATTCAAAGAGAGTGAGATGCCAGCTCTTTTCATTCAGTCAGTAGCTTCAAACATTTCTGGTATATGAATAACGATGTTTTTCAATGGCAAAAATCAATGAGTATTGTAAATGCACAAACAGTAATTTCTCCGCATTGCAAGGTGCAATTCTGAAATTTTTTGCTTTTTCCTGCTAATCCTAGCATGATAAAGAAGATTCAAAGAGAGTGAGATGCCAGCTCCTTTCATTCAGTCAGTAGCTTCAAACATTTCTGGACGTTTTTCAATGGCAAAAATCAATGAATATTGTAAATGCACAAACAGTAATATCTCCACATTGCAAGGTGCAATTCTGAAATTTTTTGCTTGTTCCTGCTCCTCTTAGCATGATAAAGAAGATTCAAAGAGAGTGAGATGCCAGCTCTTTTCATTCAGTCAGTAGCTTCAAACATTTCTGGTATATGAATAACATGATGTTTTTCAATGGCAAAAATCAATGAATATTGTAAATGCACAAACACTAATATCTCCACATTGCAAGGTGCAATTCTGAAATTTTTTGCTTTTTCCTGCTCCTCTTAGCATGATAAAGAAGATTCAAAGAGAGTGAGATGCCAGATCTTTTCATTCAGTCAGTAGCTTCAAACATTTCTGGTATATGAATAACATGATGTTTTTCAATGGCAAAAATCAATGAATATTGTAAATGCACAAACAGTAATTTCTCCGCATTGCAAGGTGCAATTCTGAAATTTTTTGCTTTTTACTGATAAGCCTAGCATAATAAAGAAGATTCAAAGAGAGTGAGATGCCAGCTCCTTTCATTCAGTCAGTAGCTTCAAACATTTCTGGACGTTTTTCAATGGCAAAAATCAATGAATATTGTAAATGCACAAACAGTAATATCTCCACATTGCAAGGTGCAATTCTGAAATTTTTTGCTTTTTCCTGCTCCTCTTAGCATGATAAAGAAGATTCAAAGAGAGTGAGATGCCAGCTCTTTTCATTCAGTCAGTAGCTTCAAACATTTCTGGTATATGAATAACATGATGTTTTTCAATGGCAAAAATCAATGAATATTGTAAATGCACAAACAGTAATAACTCCACATTGCAAGGTGCAATTCTGAAATTTTTTGCTTTTTCCTGCTAAGCCTAGCATAATAAAGAAGATTCAAAGAGAGTGAGATGCCATCTCCTTTCATTCAGTCAGTAGCTTCAAACATTTCTGGACGTTTTTCAATGGCAAAAATCAATGAATATTGTAAATGCACAAACAGTAATATCTCCACATTGCAAGGTGCAATTCTGAAATTTTTTGCTTTTTCCTGCTCCTCTTAGCATGATAAAGAAGATTCAAAGAGAGTGAGATGCCAGCTCTTTTCATTCAGTCAGTAGCTTCAAACATTTCTGTTATATGAATAACATGATGTTTTTCAATGGCAAAAATCAATGAATATTGTAAATGCACAAACAGTAATTTCTCCGCATTGCAAGGTGCAATTCTGAAATTTTTTGCTTTTTCCTGCTAAGCCTAGCATAATAAAGAAGATTCAAAGAGAGTGAGATGCCAGCTCCTTTCATTCAGTCAGTAGCTTCAAACATTTCTGGACGTTTTTCAATGGCAAAAATCAATGAATATTGTAAATGCACAAACAGTAATATCTCCACATTGCAAGGTGCAATTCTGAAATTTTTTGCTTTTTCCTGCTCCTCTTAGCATGATAAAGAAGATTGAAAGAGAGTGAGATGCCAGCTCTTTTCATTCAGTCAGTAGCTTCAAACATTTCTGGTATATGAATAACATGATGTTTTTCAATGGCAAAAATCAATGAATATTGTAAATGCACAAACAGTAATATCTCCACATTGCAAGGTGCAATTCTGAAATTTTTTGCTTTTTCCTGCTAATCCTAGCATGATAAAGAAGATTCAAAAAGAGTGAGATGCCAGCTCCTTTCATTCAGTCAGTAGCTTCAAACATTTCTGGACATTTTTCAATGGCAAAAATCAATGAATATTGTAAATGCACAAACAGTAATAACTCCACATTGCAAGGTGCAATTCTGAAATTTTTTGCTTTTTCCTGCTAATCCTAGCATGATAAAGAAGATTCAAAGAGAGTGAGATGCCAGCTCCTTTCATTCAGTCAGTAGCTTCAAACATTTCTGGACGTTTTTCAATAGCAAAAATCAATGAATATTGTAAATGCACAAACAGTAATATCTCCACATTGCAAGGTGCAATTCTGAAATTTTTTGCTTTTTCCTGCTAATCCTAGCATGATAAAGAAGATTCAAAGAGAGTGAGATGCTAGCTCTTTTCATTCAGTCAGTAGCTTCAAACATTTCTGGTATATGAATAACATGATGCTTTTCAATGGCAAAAATCAAAGAATATTGTAAATGCACAAACAGTAATTTCTCCGCATTGCAAGGTGCAATTCTGAAATTTTTTGCTTTTTCCTGCTAATCCTAGCATGATAAAGAAGATTCAAAGAGAGTGAGATGCCAGCTCCTTTCATTCAGTCAGTAGCTTCAAACATTTCTGGACGTTTTTCAATGGCAAAAATCAATGAATATTGTAAATGCACAAACAGTAATATCTCCACATTGCAAGGAGCAATTCTGAAATTTTTTGCTTTTTCCTGCTCCTCTTAGCATGATAAAGAAGATTCAAAGAGAGTGAGATGCCAGCTCTTTTCATTCAGTCAGTAGCTTCAAACATTTCTGGTATATGAATAACATGATGTTTTTCAATGGCAAAAATCAATGAATATTGTAAATGCACAAACAGTAATTTCTCCGCATTGCAAGGTGCAATTCTGAAATTTTTTGCTTTTTCCTGCTAATCCTAGCATGATAAAGAAGATTCAAAGAGAGTGAGATGCCACGACCTTTCATTCAGTCAGTAGCTTCAAACATTTCTGGACGTTTTTCAATGGCAAAAATCAATGAATATTGTAAATGCACAAACAGTAATATCTCCACATTGCAAGGTGCAATTCTGAAATTTTTTGCTTTTTCCTGCTAATCCTGGCATGATAAAGAAGATTCAAAGAGAGTGAGATGCCAGCTCTTTTCATTCAGTCAGTAGCTTCAAACATTTCTGGTATATGAATAACATGATGTTTTTCAATGGCAAAAATCAATGAATATTGTAAATGCACAAACAGTAATTTCTCCGCATTGCAAGGTGCAATTCTGAAATTTTTTGCTTTTTCCTGCTAATCCTAGCATGATAAAGAAGATTCAAAGAGAGTGAGATGCCAGCTCCTTTCATTCAGTCAGTAGCTTCAAACATTTCTGGACGTTCTTCAATGGCAAAAATCAGTGAATATTGTAAATGCACAAACAGTAATATCTCCACATTGCAAGGTGCAATTCTGAAATTTTTTGCTTTTTCCTGCTCCTCTTAGCATGATAAAGAAGATTCAAAGAGAGTGAGATGCCAGCTCTTTTCATTCAGTCAGTAGCTTCAAACATTTCTGGTATATGAATAACACGATGTTTTTCAATGGCAAAAATCAATGAATATTGTAAATGCACAAACAGTAATTTCTCCGCATTGCAAGGTGCAATTCTGAAATTTTTTGCTTTTTCCTGCTAATCCTAGCATGATAAAGAAGATTCAAAGAGAGTGAGATGCCACGACCTTTCATTCAGTCAGTAGCTTCAAACATTTCTGGACGTTTTTCAATGGCAAAAATCAATGAATATTGTAAATGCACAAACAGTAATATCTCCACATTGCAAGGTGCAATTCTGAAATTTTTTGCTTTTTCCTGCTAATCCTGGCATGATAAAGAAGATTCAAAGAGAGTGAGATGCCAGCTCTTTTCATTCAGTCAGTAGCTTCATACATTTCTGGTATATGAATAACATGATGTTTTTCAATGGCAAAAATCAATGAATATTGTAAATGCACAAACAGTAATTTCTCCGCATTGCAAGGTGCAATTCTGAAATTTTTTGCTTTTTCCTGCTAATCCTAGCATGATAAAGAAGATTCAAAAAGAGTGAGATGCCAGCTCCTTTCATTCAGTCAGTAGCTTCAAACATTTCTGGACATTTTTCAATGGCAAAAATCAATGAATATTGTAAATGCACAAACAGTAATAACTCCACATTGCAAGGTGCAATTCTGAAATTTTTTGCTTTTTCCTGCTAATCCTAGCATGATAAAGAAGATTCAAAGAGAGTGAGATGCCAGCTCCTTTCATTCAGTCAGTAGCTTCAAACATTTCTGGACGTTTTTCAATAGCAAAAATCAATGAATATTGTAAATGCACAAACAGTAATATCTCCACATTGCAAGGTGCAATTCTGAAATTTTTTGCTTTTTCCTGCTAATCCTAGCATGATAAAGAAGATTCAAAGAGAGTGAGATGCTAGCTCTTTTCATTCAGTCAGTAGCTTCAAACATTTCTGGTATATGAATAACATGATGCTTTTCAATGGCAAAAATCAAAGAATATTGTAAATGCACAAACAGTAATTTCTCCGCATTGCAAGGTGCAATTCTGAAATTTTTTGCTTTTTCCTGCTAATCCTAGCATGATAAAGAAGATTCAAAGAGAGTGAGATGCCAGCTCCTTTCATTCAGTCAGTAGCTTCAAACATTTCTGGACGTTTTTCAATGGCAAAAATCAATGAATATTGTAAATGCACAAACAGTAATATCTCCACATTGCAAGGAGCAATTCTGAAATTTTTTGCTTTTTCCTGCTCCTCTTAGCATGATAAAGAAGATTCAAAGAGAGTGAGATGCCAGCTCTTTTCATTCAGTCAGTAGCTTCAAACATTTCTGGTATATGAATAACATGATGTTTTTCAATGGCAAAAATCAATGAATATTGTAAATGCACAAACAGTAATTTCTCCGCATTGCAAGGTGCAATTCTGAAATTTTTTGCTTTTTCCTGCTAATCCTAGCATGATAAAGAAGATTCAAAGAGAGTGAGATGCCACGACCTTTCATTCAGTCAGTAGCTTCAAACATTTCTGGACGTTTTTCAATGGCAAAAATCAATGAATATTGTAAATGCACAAACAGTAATATCTCCACATTGCAAGGTGCAATTCTGAAATTTTTTGCTTTTTCCTGCTAATCCTGGCATGATAAAGAAGATTCAAAGAGAGTGAGATGCCAGCTCTTTTCATTCAGTCAGTAGCTTCAAACATTTCTGGTATATGAATAACATGATGTTTTTCAATGGCAAAAATCAATGAATATTGTAAATGCACAAACAGTAATTTCTCCGCATTGCAAGGTGCAATTCTGAAATTTTTTGCTTTTTCCTGCTAATCCTAGCATGATAAAGAAGATTCAAAGAGAGTGAGATGCCAGCTCCTTTCATTCAGTCAGTAGCTTCAAACATTTCTGGACGTTTTTCAATGGCAAAAATCAATGAATATTGTAAATGCACAAACAGTAATATCTCCACATTGCAAGGAGCAATTCTGAAATTTTTTGCTTTTTCCTGCTCCTCTTAGCATGATAAAGAAGATTCAAAGAGAGTGAGATGCCAGCTCTTTTCATTCAGTCAGTAGCTTCAAACATTTCTGGTATATGAATAACATGATGTTTTTCAATGGCAAAAATCAATGAA
Organism: Phyllobates terribilis; assembly: GCF_046119375.1. NCBI lineage: Eukaryota > Metazoa > Chordata > Amphibia > Anura > Dendrobatidae > Phyllobates > Phyllobates terribilis. The sequence goes on along the minus strand of NW_027362937.1, from coordinate 2,689,945 downwards.
TATTGTAAATGCACAAACAGTAATTTCTCCGCATTGCAAGGTGCAATTCTGAAATTTTTTGCTTTTTCCTGCTAATCCTAGCATGATAAAGAAGATTCAAAGAGAGTGAGATGCCACGACCTTTCATTCAGTCAGTAGCTTCAAACATTTCTGGACGTTTTTCAATGGCAAAAATCAATGAATATTGTAAATGCACAAACAGTAATATCTCCACATTGCAAGGTGCAATTCTGAAATTTTTTGCTTTTTCCTGCTAATCCTGGCATGATAAAGAAGATTCAAAGAGAGTGAGATGCCAGCTCTTTTCATTCAGTCAGTAGCTTCAAACATTTCTGGTATATGAATAACATGATGTTTTTCAATGGCAAAAATCAATGAATATTGTAAATGCACAAACAGTAATTTCTCCGCATTGCAAGGTGCAATTCTGAAATTTTTTGCTTTTTCCTGCTAATCCTAGCATGATAAAGAAGATTCAAAGAGAGTGAGATGCCAGCTCCTTTCATTCAGTCAGTAGCTTCAAACATTTCTGGACGTTCTTCAATGGCAAAAATCAGTGAATATTGTAAATGCACAAACAGTAATATCTCCACATTGCAAGGTGCAATTCTGAAATTTTTTGCTTTTTCCTGCTCCTCTTAGCATGATAAAGAAGATTCAAAGAGAGTGAGATGCCAGCTCTTTTCATTCAGTCAGTAGCTTCAAACATTTCTGGTATATGAATAACACGATGTTTTTCAATGGCAAAAATCAATGAATATTGTAAATGCACAAACAGTAATTTCTCCGCATTGCAAGGTGCAATTCTGAAATTTTTTGCTTTTTCCTGCTAATCCTAGCATGATAAAGAAGATTCAAAGAGAGTGAGATGCCACGACCTTTCATTCAGTCAGTAGCTTCAAACATTTCTGGACGTTTTTCAATGGCAAAAATCAATGAATATTGTAAATGCACAAACAGTAATATCTCCACATTGCAAGGTGCAATTCTGAAATTTTTTGCTTTTTCCTGCTAATCCTGGCATGATAAAGAAGATTCAAAGAGAGTGAGATGCCAGCTCTTTTCATTCAGTCAGTAGCTTCATACATTTCTGGTATATGAATAACATGATGTTTTTCAATGGCAAAAATCAATGAATATTGTAAATGCACAAACAGTAATTTCTCCGCATTGCAAGGTGCAATTCTGAAATTTTTTGCTTTTTCCTGCTAATCCTAGCATGATAAAGAAGATTCAAAAAGAGTGAGATGCCAGCTCCTTTCATTCAGTCAGTAGCTTCAAACATTTCTGGACATTTTTCAATGGCAAAAATCAATGAATATTGTAAATGCACAAACAGTAATAACTCCACATTGCAAGGTGCAATTCTGAAATTTTTTGCTTTTTCCTGCTAATCCTAGCATGATAAAGAAGATTCAAAGAGAGTGAGATGCCAGCTCCTTTCATTCAGTCAGTAGCTTCAAACATTTCTGGACGTTTTTCAATAGCAAAAATCAATGAATATTGTAAATGCACAAACAGTAATATCTCCACATTGCAAGGTGCAATTCTGAAATTTTTTGCTTTTTCCTGCTAATCCTAGCATGATAAAGAAGATTCAAAGAGAGTGAGATGCTAGCTCTTTTCATTCAGTCAGTAGCTTCAAACATTTCTGGTATATGAATAACATGATGCTTTTCAATGGCAAAAATCAAAGAATATTGTAAATGCACAAACAGTAATTTCTCCGCATTGCAAGGTGCAATTCTGAAATTTTTTGCTTTTTCCTGCTAATCCTAGCATGATAAAGAAGATTCAAAGAGAGTGAGATGCCAGCTCCTTTCATTCAGTCAGTAGCTTCAAACATTTCTGGACGTTTTTCAATGGCAAAAATCAATGAATATTGTAAATGCACAAACAGTAATATCTCCACATTGCAAGGAGCAATTCTGAAATTTTTTGCTTTTTCCTGCTCCTCTTAGCATGATAAAGAAGATTCAAAGAGAGTGAGATGCCAGCTCTTTTCATTCAGTCAGTAGCTTCAAACATTTCTGGTATATGAATAACATGATGTTTTTCAATGGCAAAAATCAATGAATATTGTAAATGCACAAACAGTAATTTCTCCGCATTGCAAGGTGCAATTCTGAAATTTTTTGCTTTTTCCTGCTAATCCTAGCATGATAAAGAAGATTCAAAGAGAGTGAGATGCCACGACCTTTCATTCAGTCAGTAGCTTCAAACATTTCTGGACGTTTTTCAATGGCAAAAATCAATGAATATTGTAAATGCACAAACAGTAATATCTCCACATTGCAAGGTGCAATTCTGAAATTTTTTGCTTTTTCCTGCTAATCCTGGCATGATAAAGAAGATTCAAAGAGAGTGAGATGCCAGCTCTTTTCATTCAGTCAGTAGCTTCAAACATTTCTGGTATATGAATAACATGATGTTTTTCAATGGCAAAAATCAATGAATATTGTAAATGCACAAACAGTAATTTCTCCGCATTGCAAGGTGCAATTCTGAAATTTTTTGCTTTTTCCTGCTAATCCTAGCATGATAAAGAAGATTCAAAGAGAGTGAGATGCCAGCTCCTTTCATTCAGTCAGTAGCTTCAAACATTTCTGGACGTTTTTCAATGGCAAAAATCAATGAATATTGTAAATGCACAAACAGTAATATCTCCACATTGCAAGGAGCAATTCTGAAATTTTTTGCTTTTTCCTGCTCCTCTTAGCATGATAAAGAAGATTCAAAGAGAGTGAGATGCCAGCTCTTTTCATTCAGTCAGTAGCTTCAAACATTTCTGGTATATGAATAACATGATGTTTTTCAATGGCAAAAATCAATGAATATTGTAAATGCACAAACAGTAATTTCTCCGCATTGCAAGGTGCAATTCTGAAATTTTTTGCTTTTTCCTGCTAATCCTAGCATGATAAAGAAGATTCAAAGAGAGTGAGATGCCACGACCTTTCATTCAGTCAGTAGCTTCAAACATTTCTGGACGTTTTTCAATGGCAAAAATCAATGAATATTGTAAATGCACAAACAGTAATATCTCCACATTGCAAGGTGCAATTCTGAAATTTTTTGCTTTTTCCTGCTAATCCTGGCATGATAAAGAAGATTCAAAGAGAGTGAGATGCCAGCTCTTTTCATTCAGTCAGTAGCTTCAAACATTTCTGGTATATGAATAACATGATGTTTTTCAATGGCAAAAATCAATGAATATTGTAAATGCACAAACAGTAATTTCTCCGCATTGCAAGGTGCAATTCTGAAATTTTTTGCTTTTTCCTGCTAATCCTAGCATGATAAAGAAGATTCAAAGAGAGTGAGATGCCAGCTCCTTTCATTCAGTCAGTAGCTTCAAACATTTCTGGACGTTCTTCAATGGCAAAAATCAGTGAATATTGTAAATGCACAAACAGTAATATCTCCACATTGCAAGGTGCAATTCTGAAATTTTTTGCTTTTTCCTGCTCCTCTTAGCATGATAAAGAAGATTCAAAGAGAGTGAGATGCCAGCTCTTTTCATTCAGTCAGTAGCTTCAAACATTTCTGGTATATGAATAACACGATGTTTTTCAATGGCAAAAATCAATGAATATTGTAAATGCACAAACAGTAATTTCTCCGCATTGCAAGGTGCAATTCTGAAATTTTTTGCTTTTTCCTGCTAATCCTAGCATGATAAAGAAGATTCAAAGAGAGTGAGATGCCACGACCTTTCATTCAGTCAGTAGCTTCAAACATTTCTGGACGTTTTTCAATGGCAAAAATCAATGAATATTGTAAATGCACAAACAGTAATATCTCCACATTGCAAGGTGCAATTCTGAAATTTTTTGCTTTTTCCTGCTAATCCTGGCATGATAAAGAAGATTCAAAGAGAGTGAGATGCCAGCTCTTTTCATTCAGTCAGTAGCTTCATACATTTCTGGTATATGAATAACATGATGTTTTTCAATGGCAAAAATCAATGAATATTGTAAATGCACAAACAGTAATTTCTCCGCATTGCAAGGTGCAATTCTGAAATTTTTTGCTTTTTCCTGCTAATCCTAGCATGATAAAGAAGATTCAAAAAGAGTGAGATGCCAGCTCCTTTCATTCAGTCAGTAGCTTCAAACATTTCTGGACATTTTTCAATGGCAAAAATCAATGAATATTGTAAATGCACAAACAGTAATAACTCCACATTGCAAGGTGCAATTCTGAAATTTTTTGCTTTTTCCTGCTAATCCTAGCATGATAAAGAAGATTCAAAGAGAGTGAGATGCCAGCTCCTTTCATTCAGTCAGTAGCTTCAAACATTTCTGGACGTTTTTCAATAGCAAAAATCAATGAATATTGTAAATGCACAAACAGTAATATCTCCACATTGCAAGGTGCAATTCTGAAATTTTTTGCTTTTTCCTGCTAATCCTAGCATGATAAAGAAGATTCAAAGAGAGTGAGATGCTAGCTCTTTTCATTCAGTCAGTAGCTTCAAACATTTCTGGTATATGAATAACATGATGCTTTTCAATGGCAAAAATCAAAGAATATTGTAAATGCACAAACAGTAATTTCTCCGCATTGCAAGGTGCAATTCTGAAATTTTTTGCTTTTTCCTGCTAATCCTAGCATGATAAAGAAGATTCAAAGAGAGTGAGATGCCAGCTCCTTTCATTCAGTCAGTAGCTTCAAACATTTCTGGACGTTTTTCAATGGCAAAAATCAATGAATATTGTAAATGCACAAACAGTAATATCTCCACATTGCAAGGAGCAATTCTGAAATTTTTTGCTTTTTCCTGCTCCTCTTAGCATGATAAAGAAGATTCAAAGAGAGTGAGATGCCAGCTCTTTTCATTCAGTCAGTAGCTTCAAACATTTCTGGTATATGAATAACATGATGTTTTTCAATGGAAAAAATCAATGAATATTGTAAATGCACAAACAGTAATTTCTCCGCATTGCAAGGTGCAATTCTGAAATTTTTTGCTTTTTCCTGCTAATCCTAGCATGATAAAGAAGATTCAAAGAGAGTGAGATGCCACGACCTTTCATTCAGTCAGTAGCTTCAAACATTTCTGGACGTTTTTCAATGGCAAAAATCAATGAATATTGTAAATGCACAAACAGTAATATCTCCACATTGCAAGGTGCAATTCTGAAATTTTTTGCTTTTTCCTGCTAATCCTGGCATGATAAAGAAGATTCAAAGAGAGTGAGATGCCAGCTCTTTTCATTCAGTCAGTAGCTTCAAACATTTCTGGTATATGAATAACATGATGTTTTTCAATGGCAAAAATCAATGAATATTGTAAATGCACAAACAGTAATTTCTCCGCATTGCAAGGTGCAATTCTGAAATTTTTTGCTTTTTCCTGCTAATCCTAGCATGATAAAGAAGATTCAAAGAGAGTGAGATGCCAGCTCCTTTCATTCAGTCAGTAGCTTCAAACATTTCTGGACGTTCTTCAATGGCAAAAATCAGTGAATATTGTAAATGCACAAACAGTAATATCTCCACATTGCAAGGTGCAATTCTGAAATTTTTTGCTTTTTCCTGCTCCTCTTAGCATGATAAAGAAGATTCAAAGAGAGTGAGATGCCAGCTCTTTTCATTCAGTCAGTAGCTTCAAACATTTCTGGTATATGAATAACACGATGTTTTTCAATGGCAAAAATCAATGAATATTGTAAATGCACAAACAGTAATTTCTCCGCATTGCAAGGTGCAATTCTGAAATTTTTTGCTTTTTCCTGCTAATCCTAGCATGATAAAGAAGATTCAAAGAGAGTGAGATGCCACGACCTTTCATTCAGTCAGTAGCTTCAAACATTTCTGGACGTTTTTCAATGGCAAAAATCAATGAATATTGTAAATGCACAAACAGTAATATCTCCACATTGCAAAGTGCAATTCTGAAATTTTTTGCTTTTTCCTGCTAATCCTAGCATGATAAAGAAGATTCAAAGAGAGTGAGATGCCAGCTCCTTTCATTCAGTCAGTAGCTTCAAACATTTCTGGACGTTTTTCAATGGCAAAAATCAATGAATATTGTAAATGCACAAACAGTAATATCTCCACATTGCAAGGTGCAATTCTGAAATTTTTTGCTTTTTCCTACTAATCCTGGCATGATAAAGAAGATTCAAAGAGAGTGAGATGCCAGCTCTTTTCATTCAGTCAGTAGCTTCATACATTTCTGGTATATGAATAACATGATGTTTTTCAATGGCAAAAATCAATGAATATTGTAAATGCACAAACAGTAATTTCTCCGCATTGCAAGGTGCAATTCTGAAATTTTTTGCTTTTTCCTGCTAATCCTAGCATGATAAAGAAGATTCAAAGAGAGTGAGATGCCAGCTCCTTTCATTCAGTCAGTAGCTTCAAACATTTCTGGACGTTCTTCAATGGCAAAAATCAGTGAATATTGTAAATGCACAAACAGTAATATCTCCACATTGCAAGGTGCAATTCTGAAATTTTTTGCTTTTTCCTTCTCCTCTTAGCATGATAAAGAAGATTCAAAGAGAGTGAGATGCCAGCTCTTTTCATTCAGTCAGTAGCTTCAAACATTTCTGGTATATGAATAACATGATGTTTTTCAATGGCAAAAATCAATGAATATTGTAAATGCACAAACAGTAATTTCTCCGCATTGCAAGGTGCAATTCTGAAATTTTTTGCTTTTTCCTGCTAATCCTAGCATGATAAAGAAGATTCAAAGAGAGTGAGATGCCAGCTCCTTTCATTCAGTCAGTAGCTTCAAACATTTCTGGACGTTTTTCAATGGCAAAAATCAATGAATATTGTAAATGCACAAACAGTAATATCTCCACATTGCAACGTGCAATTCTGAAATTTTTTGCTTTTTCCTGCTCCTCTTAGCATGATAAAGAAGATTCAAAGAGAGTGAGATGCCAGCTCTTTTCATTCAGTCAGTAGCTTCAAACATTTCTGGTATATGAATAACATGATGTTTTTCAATGGCAAAAATCAATGAATATTGCAAATGCACAAACAGTAATTTCTCCGCATTGCAAGGTGCAATTCTGAAATTTTTTGCTTTTTCCTGCTAATCCTAGCATGATAAAGAAGATTCAAAGAGAGTGAGATGCCAGCTCCTTTCATTCAGTCAGTAGCTTCAAACATTTCTGGTATATGAATAACATGATGTTTTTCAATGGCAAAAATCAATGAATATTGTAAATGCACAAACAGTAATAACTCCACATTGCAAGGTGCAATTCTGAAATTTTTTGCTTTTTCCTGCTAATCCTAGCATGATAAAAAAGATTCAAAGAGAGTGAGATGCCAGCTCCTTTCATTCAGTCAGTAGCTTCAAACATTTCTGGACGTTTTTCAATGGCAAAAATCAATGAATATTGTAAATGCACAAACAGTAATATCTCCACATTGCAAGGTGCAATTCTGAAATTTTTTGCTTTTTCCTGCTAATCCTAGCATGATAAAGAAGATTCAAAGAGAGTGAGATGCCAGCTCTTTTCATTCAGTCAGTAGCTTCAAACATTTCTGGTATATGAATAACATGATGTTTTTCAATGGCAAAAATCAATGAATATTGTAAATGCACAAACAGTAATTTCTCCGCATTGCAAGGTGCAATTCTGAAATTTTTTGCTTTTTCCTGCTAATCCTAGCATGATAAAGAAGATTCAAAGAGAGTGAGATGCCAGCTCCTTTCATTCAGTCAGTAGCTTCAAACATTTCTGGACGTTTTTCAATGGCAAAAATCAATGAATATTGTAAATGCACAAACAGTAATATCTCCACATTGCAAGGTGCAATTCTGAAATTTTTTGCTGTTTCCTGCTCCTCTTAGCATGATAAAGAAGATTCAAAGAGAGTGAGATGCCAGCTCTTTTCATTCAGTCAGTAGCTTCAAACATTTCTGGTATATGAATAACATGATGTTTTTCAATGGCAAAAATCAATGAATATTGTAAATGCACAAACAGTAATTTCTCCGCATTGCAAGGTGCAATTCTGAAATTTTTTGCTTTTTCCTGCTAATCCTAGCATGATAAAGAAGATTCAAAGAGAGTGAGATGCCAGCTCCTTTCATTCAGTCAGTAGCTTCAAACATTTCTGGACGTTTTTCAATGGCAAAAATCAATGAATATTGTAAATGCACAAACAGTAATATCTCCACATTGCAAGGTGCAATTCTGAAATTTTTTGCTTTTTCCTGCTAATCCTGGCATGATAAAGAAGATTCAAAGAGAGTGAGATGCCAGCTCTTTTCATTCAGTCAGTAGCTTCAAACATTTCTGGTATATGAATAACATGATGTTTTTCAATGGCAAAAATCAATGAATATTGTAAATGCACAAACAGTAATTTCTCCGCATTGCATGGTGCAATTCTGAAATTTTTTGCTTTTTCCTGCTAATCCTAGCATGATAAAGAAGATTCAAAGAGAGTGCGATGCCAGCTCCTTTTATTCAGTCAGTAGCTTCAAACATTTCTGGACGTTTTTCAATGGCAAAAATCAATGAATATTGTAAATGCACAAACAGTAATATCTCCACATTGCAAGGTGCAATTCTGAAATTTTTTGCTTTTTCCTGCTAATCCTAGCATGATAAAGAAGATTCAAAGAGAGTGAGATGCCAGCTCTTTTCATTCAGTCAGTAGCTTCAAACATTTCTGGTATATGAATAACATGATGTTTTTCAATGGCAAAAATCAATGAATATTGTAAATGCACAAACAGTAATATCTCCACATTGCAAGGTGCAATTCTGAAATTTTTTGCTTTTTCCTGCTCCTCTTAGCATGATAAAGAAGATTCAAAGAGAGTGAGATGCCAGCTCTTTTCATTCAGTCAGTAGCTTCAAACATTTCTGGTATATGAATAACGATGTTTTTCAATGGCAAAAATCAATGAGTATTGTAAATGCACAAACAGTAATTTCTCCGCATTGCAAGGTGAAATTCTGAAATTTTTTGCTTTTTCCTGCTAATCCTAGCATGATAAAGAAGATTCAAAGAGAGTGAGATGCCAGCTCCTTTCATTCAGTCAGTAGCTTCAAACATTTCTGGACGTTTTTCAATGGCAAAAATCAATGAATATTGTAAATGCACAAACAGTAATATCTCCACATTGCAAGGTGTAATTCTGAAATTTTTTGCTTGTTCCTGCTCCTCTTAGCATGATTCAGAAGATTCAAAGAGAGTGAGATGCCAGCTCTTTTCATTCAGTCAGTAGCTTCAAACATTTCTGGTATATGAATAACATGATGTTTTTCAATGGCAAAAATCAATGAATATTGTAAATGCACAAACAGTAATTTCTCCGCATTGCACGGTGCAATTCTGAAATTTTTTGCTTTTTCCTGCTAATCCTAGCATGATAAAGAAGATTCAAAGAGAGTGAGATGCCAGCTCCTTTCATTCAGTCAGTAGCTTCAAACATTTCTGGACGTTTTTCAATGGCAAAAATCAATGAATATTGTAAATGCACAAACAGTAATAACTCCACATTGCAAGGTGCAATTCTAAAATTTTTTGCTTTTTCCTGCTAATCCTAGCATGATAAAGAAGATTCAAAGAGAGTGAGATGCCAGCTCCTTTCATTCAGTCAGTAGCTTCAAACATTTCTGGACGTTTTTCAATGGCAAAAATCAATGAATATTGTAAATGCACAAACAGTAATATCTCCACATTGCAAGGTGTAATTCTGAAATTTTTTGCTTTTTCCTGCTAATCCTAGCATGATAAAGAAGATTCAAAGAGAGTGAGATGCCAGCTCCTTTCATTCAGTCAGTAGCTTCAAACATTTCTGGATGTTTTTCAATGGCAAAAATCAATGAATATTGTAAATGCACAAACAGTAATATCTCCACATTGCAAGGTGCAATTCTGAAATTTTTTGCTTTTTCCTGCTCCTCTTAGCATGATAAAGAAGATTCAAAGAGAGTGAGATGCCAGCTCTTTTCATTCAGTCAGTAGCTTCAAACATTTCTGGTAAATGAATAACGATGTTTTTCAATGGCAAAAATCAATGAATATTGTAAATGCACAAACAGTAATTTCTCCGCATTGCAAGGTGCAATTCTGAAATTTTTTGCTTTTTCCTGCTAATCCTAGCATGATAAAGAAGATTCAAAGAGAGTGAGATGCCAGCTCCTTTCATTCAGTCAGTAGCTTCAAACATTTCTGGACGTTTTTCAATGGCAAAAATCAATGAATATTGTAAATGCACAAACAGTAATATCTCCACATTGCAAGGTGCAATTCTGAAATTTTTTGCTTTTTCCTGCTCCTCTTAGCATGATAAAGAAGATTCAAAGAGAGTGAGATGCCAGCTCTTTTCATTCAGTCAGTAGCTTCAAACATTTCTGGTATATGAATAACATGATGTTTTTCAATGGCAAAAATCAATGAATATTGTAAATGCACAAACAGTAATTTCTCCGCATTGCACGGTGCAATTCTGAAATTTTTTGCTTTTTCCTGCTAATCCTAGCATGATAAAGAAGATTCAAAGAGAGTGAGATGCCACCTCCTTTCATTCAGTCAGTAGCTTCAAACATTTCTGGACGTTTTTCAATGGCAAAAATCAATGAATATTGTAAATGCACAAACAGTAATTTCTCCGCATTGCAAGGTGCAATTCTGAAATTTTTTGCTTTTTCCTGCTAATCCTAGCATGATAAAGAAGATTCAAAGAGAGTGAGATGCCAGCTCCTTTCATTCAGTCAGTAGCTTCAAACATTTCTGGACGTTTTTCAATGGCAAAAATCAATGAATATTGTAAATGCACAAACAGTAATATCTCCACATTGCAAGGTGCAATTCTGAAATTTTTTGCTTTTTCCTGCTCCTCTTAGCATGATAAAGAAGATTCAAAGAGAGTGAGATGCCAGCTCTTTTCATTCAGTCAGTAGCTTCAAACATTTCTGGTTTATGAATAACATGATGTTTTTCAATGGCAAAAATCAATGAATATTGTAAATGCACAAACAGTAATTTCTCCGCATTGCAAGGTGCAATTCTGAAATTTTTTGCTTTTTCCTGCTAATCCTAGCATGATAAAGAAGATTCAAAGAGAGTGAGATGCCAGCTCCTTTCATTCAGTCAGTAGCTTCAAACATTTCTGGACGTTTTTCAATGGCAAAAATCAATGAATATTGTAAATGCACAAACAGTAATATCTCCACATTGCAAGGTGCAATTCTGAAATTTTTTGCTTTTTCCTGCTCCTCTTAGCATGATAAAGAAGATTCAAAGAGAGTGAGATGCCAGCTCTTTTCATTCAGTCAGTAGCTTCAAACATTTCTGGTATATGAATAACGATGTTTTTCAATGGCAAAAATCAATGAATATTGTAAATGCACAAACAGTAATTTCTCCGCATTGCAAGGTGCAATTCTGAAATTTTTTGCTTTTTCCTGCTAATCCTAGCATGATAAAGAAGATTCAAAGAGAGTGAGATGCCAGCTCCTTTCATTCAGTCAGTAGCTTCAAACATTTCTGGACGTTTTTCAATGGCAAAAATCAGTGAATATTGTAAATGCACAAACAGTAATATCTCCACATTGCAAGGTGCAATTCTGAAATTTTTTGCTTTTTCCTGCTCCTCTTAGCATGATAAAGAAGATTCAAAGAGAGTGAGATGCCAGCTCTTTTCATTCAGTCAGTAGCTTCAAACATTTCTGGTATATGAATAACATGATGTTTTTCAATGGCAAAAATCAATGAATATTGTAAATGCACAAACAGTAATTTCTCCGCATTGCACGATGCAATTCTGAAATTTTTTGCTTTTTCCTGCTAATCCTAGCATGATAAAGAAGATTCAAAGAGAGTGAGATGCCAGCTCCTTTCATTCAGTCAGTAGCTTCAAACATTTCTGGACGTTTTTCAATGGCAAAAATCAATGAATATTGTAAATGCACAAACAGTAATATCTCCATATTGCAACGTGCAATTCTGAAATTTTTTGCTTTTTCCTGCTCCTCTTTGCATGATAAAGAAGATTCAAAGAGAGTGATATGCCAGCTCTTTTCATTCAGTCAGTAGCTTCAAACATTTCTGGTATATGAATAACATGATGTTTTTCAATGGCAAAAATCAATGAATATTGTAAATGCACAAACAGTAATTTCTCCGCATTGCAAGGTGCAATTCTGAAATTTTTTGCTTTTTCCTGCTAATCCTAGCATGATAAAGAAGATTCAAAGAGAGTGAGATGCCAGCTCCTTTCATTCAGTCAGTAGCTTCAAACATTTCTGGACGTTTTTCAATGGCAAAAATCAATGAATATTGTAAATGCACAAACAGTAATATCTCCACATTGCAATGTGCAATTCTGAAATTTTTTGCTTTTTCCTGCTCCTCTTAGCATGATAAAGAAGATTCAAAGAGAGTGAGATGCCAGATCTTTTCATTCAGTCAGTAGCTTCAAACATTTCTGGTATATGAATAACATGATGTTTTTCAATGGCAAAAATCAATGAATATTGTAAATGCACAAACAGTAATTTCTCCGCATTGCAAGGTGCAATTCTGAAATTTTTTGCTTTTTCCTGCTAATCCTAGCATGATAAAGAAGATTCAAAGAGAGTGAGATGCCAGCTCCTTTCATTCAGTCAGTAGCTTCAAACATTTCTGGACGTTTTTCAATGGCAAAAATCAATGAATATTGTAAATGCACAAACAGTAATATCTCCACATTGCAACGTGCAATTCTGAAATTTTTTGCTTTTTCCTGCTCCTCTTAGCATGATAAAGAAGATTCAAAGAGAGTGAGATGCCAGCTCTTTTCATTCAGTCAGTAGCTTCAAACATTTCTGGTATATGAATAACATGATGTTTTTCAATGGCAAAAATCAATGAATATTGTAAATGCACAAACAGTAATTTCTCCGCATTGCAAGGTGCAATTCTGAAATTTTTTGCTTTTTCCTGCTAATCCTAGCATGATAAAGAAGATTCAAAGAGAATGAGATGCCAGCTCCTTTCATTCAGTCAGTAGCTTCAAACATTTCTGGACATTTTTCAATGGCAAAAATCAATGAATATTGTAAATGCACAAACAGTAATAACTCCACATTGCAAGGTGCAATTCTGAAATTTTTTGCTTTTTCCTGCTAATCCTAGCATGATAAAGAAGATTCAAAGAGAGTGAGATGCCAGCTCCTTTCATTCAGTCAGTAGCTTCAAACATTTCTGGACGTTTTTCAATGGCAAAAATCAATGAATATTGTAAATGCACAAACAGTAATATCTCCACATTGCAAGGTGCAATTCTGAAATTTTTTGCTTTTTCCTGCTAATCCTAGCATGATAAAGAAGATTCAAAGAGAGTGAGATGCCAGCTCTTTTCCTTCAGTCAGTAGCTTCAAACATTTCTGGTATATGAATAACATGATGTTTTTCAATGGCAAAAATCAATGAATATTGTAAATGCACAAACAGCAATTTCTCCGCATTGCAAGGTGCAATTCTGAAATTTTTTGCTTTTTCCTGCTAATCCTAGCATGATAAAGAAGATTCAAAGAGAGTGAGATGCCAGCTCTTTTCCTTCAGTCAGTAGCTTCAAACATTTCTGGACGTTTTTCAATGGCAAAAATCAATGAATATTGTAAATGCACAAACAGTAATATCTCCACATTCCAAGGTGCAATTCTGAAATTTTTTGCTTTTTCCTGCTCCTCTTAGCATGATAAAGAAGATTCAAAGAGAGTGAGATGCCAGCTCATTTCATTCAGTCAGTAGCTTCAAACATTTCTGGTATATGAATAACATGATGTTTTTCAATGGCAAAAATCAATGAATATTGTAAATGCACAAACAGTAATTTCTCCGCATTGCAAGGTGCAATTCTGAAATTTTTTGCTTTTTCCTGCTAATCCTAGCATGATAAAGAAGATTCAAAGAGAGTGAGATGCCAGCTCCTTTCATTCAGTCAGTAGCTTCAAACATTTCTGGACGTTTTTCAATGGCAAAAATCAATGAATATTGTAAATGCACAAACAGTAATATCTCCACATTGCAACGTGCAATTCTGAAATTTTTTGCTTTTTCCTGCTCCTCTTAGCATGATAAAGAAGATTCAAAGAGAGTGAGATGCCAGCTCTTTTCATTCAGTCAGTAGCTTCAAACATTTCTGGTATATGAATAACATGATGTTTTTCAATGGCAAAAATCAATGAATATTGCAAATGCACAAACAGTAATTTCTCCGCATTGCAAGGTGCAATTCTGAAATTTTTTGCTTTTTCCTGCTAATCCTAGCATGATAAAGAAGATTCAAAGAGAGTGAGATGCCAGCTCCTTTCATTCAGTCAGTAGCTTCAAACATTTCTGGTATATGAATAACATGATGTTTTTCAATGGCAAAAATCAATGAATATTGTAAATGCACAAACAGTAATAACTCCACATTGCAAGGTGCAATTCTGAAATTTTTTGCTTTTTCCTGCTAATCCTAGCATGATAAAAAAGATTCAAAGAGAGTGAGATGCCAGCTCCTTTCATTCAGTCAGTAGCTTCAAACATTTCTGGACGTTTTTCAATGGCAAAAATCAATGAATATTGTAAATGCACAAACAGTAATATCTCCACATTGCAAGGTGCAATTCTGAAATTTTTTGCTTTTTCCTGCTAATCCTAGCATGATAAAGAAGATTCAAAGAGAGTGAGATGCCAGCTCTTTTCATTCAGTCAGTAGCTTCAAACATTTCTGGTATATGAATAACATGATGTTTTTCAATGGCAAAAATCAATGAATATTGTAAATGCACAAACAGTAATTTCTCCGCATTGCAAGGTGCAATTCTGAAATTTTTTGCTTTTTCCTGCTAATCCTAGCATGATAAAGAAGATTCAAAGAGAGTGAGATGCCAGCTCCTTTCATTCAGTCAGTAGCTTCAAACATTTCTGGACGTTTTTCAATGGCAAAAATCAATGAATATTGTAAATGCACAAACAGTAATATCTCCACATTGCAACGTGCAATTCTGAAATTTTTTGCTTTTTCCTGCTCCTCTTAGCATGATAAAGAAGATTCAAAGAGAGTGAGATGCCAGCTCTTTTCATTCAGTCAGTAGCTTCAAACATTTCTGGTATATGAATAACATGATGTTTTTCAATGGCAAAAATCAATGAATATTGTAAATGCACAAACAGTAATTTCTCCGCATTGCAAGGTGCAATTCTGAAATTTTTTGCTTTTTCCTGCTAATCCTAGCATGATAAAGAAGATTCAAAGAGAATGAGATGCCAGCTCCTTTCATTCAGTCAGTAGCTTCAAACATTTCTGGACATTTTTCAATGGCAAAAATCAATGAATATTGTAAATGCACAAACAGTAATAACTCCACATTGCAAGGTGCAATTCTGAAATTTTTTGCTTTTTCCTGCTAATCCTAGCATGATAAAGAAGATTCAAAGAGAGTGAGATGCCAGCTCCTTTCATTCAGTCAGTAGCTTCAAACATTTCTGGACGTTTTTCAATGGCAAAAATCAATGAATATTGTAAATGCACAAACAGTAATATCTCCACATTGCAAGGTGCAATTCTGAAATTTTTTGCTTTTTCCTGCTAATCCTAGCATGATAAAGAAGATTCAAAGAGAGTGAGATGCCAGCTCTTTTCCTTCAGTCAGTAGCTTCAAACATTTCTGGTATATGAATAACATGATGTTTTTCAATGGCAAAAATCAATGAATATTGTAAATGCACAAACAGCAATTTCTCCGCATTGCAAGGTGCAATTCTGAAATTTTTTGCTTTTTCCTGCTAATCCTAGCATGATAAAGAAGATTCAAAGAGAGTGAGATGCCAGCTCTTTTCCTTCAGTCAGTAGCTTCAAACATTTCTGGACGTTTTTCAATGGCAAAAATCAATGAATATTGTAAATGCACAAACAGTAATATCTCCACATTCCAAGGTGCAATTCTGAAATTTTTTGCTTTTTCCTGCTCCTCTTAGCATGATAAAGAAGATTCAAAGAGAGTGAGATGCCAGCTCATTTCATTCAGTCAGTAGCTTCAAACATTTCTGGTATATGAATAACATGATGTTTTTCAATGGCAAAAATCAATGAATATTGTAAATGCACAAACAGTAATTTCTCCGCATTGCAAGGTGCAATTCTGAAATTTTTTGCTTTTTCCTGCTAATCCTAGCATGATAAAGAAGATTCAAAGAGAGTGAGATGCCAGCTCCTTTCATTCAGTCAGTAGCTTCAAACATTTCTGGACGTTTTTCAATGGCAAAAATCAATGAATATTGTAAATGCACAAACAGTAATATCTCCACATTGCAACGTGCAATTCTGAAATTTTTTGCTTTTTCCTGCTCCTCTTAGCATGATAAAGAAGATTCAAAGAGAGTGAGATGCCAGCTCTTTTCATTCAGTCAGTAGCTTCAAACATTTCTGGTATATGAATAACATGATGTTTTTCAATGGCAAAAATCAATGAATATTGCAAATGCACAAACAGTAATTTCTCCGCATTGCAAGGTGCAATTCTGAAATTTTTTGCTTTTTCCTGCTAATCCTAGCATGATAAAGAAGATTCAAAGAGAGTGAGATGCCAGCTCCTTTCATTCAGTCAGTAGCTTCAAACATTTCTGGTATATGAATAACATGATGTTTTTCAATGGCAAAAATCAATGAATATTGTAAATGCACAAACAGTAATAACTCCACATTGCAAGGTGCAATTCTGAAATTTTTTGCTTTTTCCTGCTAATCCTAGCATGATAAAAAAGATTCAAAGAGAGTGAGATGCCAGCTCCTTTCATTCAGTCAGTAGCTTCAAACATTTCTGGACGTTTTTCAATGGCAAAAATCAATGAATATTGTAAATGCACAAACAGTAATATCTCCACATTGCAAGGTGCAATTCTGAAATTTTTTGCTTTTTCCTGCTAATCCTAGCATGATAAAGAAGATTCAAAGAGAGTGAGATGCCAGCTCTTTTCATTCAGTCAGTAGCTTCAAACATTTCTGGTATATGAATAACATGATGTTTTTCAATGGCAAAAATCAATGAATATTGTAAATGCACAAACAGTAATTTCTCCGCATTGCAAGGTGCAATTCTGAAATTTTTTGCTTTTTCCTGCTAATCCTAGCATGATAAAGAAGATTCAAAGAGAGTGAGATGCCAGCTCCTTTCATTCAGTCAGTAGCTTCAAACATTTCTGGACGTTTTTCAATGGCAAAAATCAATGAATATTGTAAATGCACAAACAGTAATATCTCCACATTGCAAGGTGCAATTCTGAAATTTTTTGCTGTTTCCTGCTCCTCTTAGCATGATAAAGAAGATTCAAAGAGAGTGAGATGCCAGCTCTTTTCATTCAGTCAGTAGCTTCAAACATTTCTGGTATATGAATAACATGATGTTTTTCAATGGCAAAAATCAATGAATATTGTAAATGCACAAACAGTAATTTCTCCGCATTGCAAGGTGCAATTCTGAAATTTTTTGCTTTTTCCTGCTAATCCTAGCATGATAAAGAAGATTCAAAGAGAGTGAGATGCCAGCTCCTTTCATTCAGTCAGTAGCTTCAAACATTTCTGGACGTTTTTCAATGGCAAAAATCAATGAATATTGTAAATGCACAAACAGTAATATCTCCACATTGCAAGGTGCAATTCTGAAATTTTTTGCTTTTTCCTGCTAATCCTGGCATGATAAAGAAGATTCAAAGAGAGTGAGATGCCAGCTCTTTTCATTCAGTCAGTAGCTTCAAACATTTCTGGTATATGAATAACATGATGTTTTTCAATGGCAAAAATCAATGAATATTGTAAATGCACAAACAGTAATTTCTCCGCATTGCATGGTGCAATTCTGAAATTTTTTGCTTTTTCCTGCTAATCCTAGCATGATAAAGAAGATTCAAAGAGAGTGCGATGCCAGCTCCTTTTATTCAGTCAGTAGCTTCAAACATTTCTGGACGTTTTTCAATGGCAAAAATCAATGAATATTGTAAATGCACAAACAGTAATATCTCCACATTGCAAGGTGCAATTCTGAAATTTTTTGCTTTTTCCTGCTAATCCTAGCATGATAAAGAAGATTCAAAGAGAGTGAGATGCCAGCTCTTTTCATTCAGTCAGTAGCTTCAAACATTTCTGGTATATGAATAACATGATGTTTTTCAATGGCAAAAATCAATGAATATTGTAAATGCACAAACAGTAATATCTCCACATTGCAAGGTGCAATTCTGAAATTTTTTGCTTTTTCCTGCTCCTCTTAGCATGATAAAGAAGATTCAAAGAGAGTGAGATGCCAGCTCTTTTCATTCAGTCAGTAGCTTCAAACATTTCTGGTATATGAATAACGATGTTTTTCAATGGCAAAAATCAATGAGTATTGTAAATGCACAAACAGTAATTTCTCCGCATTGCAAGGTGAAATTCTGAAATTTTTTGCTTTTTCCTGCTAATCCTAGCATGATAAAGAAGATTCAAAGAGAGTGAGATGCCAGCTCCTTTCATTCAGTCAGTAGCTTCAAACATTTCTGGACGTTTTTCAATGGCAAAAATCAATGAATATTGTAAATGCACAAACAGTAATATCTCCACATTGCAAGGTGTAATTCTGAAATTTTTTGCTTGTTCCTGCTCCTCTTAGCATGATTCAGAAGATTCAAAGAGAGTGAGATGCCAGCTCTTTTCATTCAGTCAGTAGCTTCAAACATTTCTGGTATATGAATAACATGATGTTTTTCAATGGCAAAAATCAATGAATATTGTAAATGCACAAACAGTAATTTCTCCGCATTGCACGGTGCAATTCTGAAATTTTTTGCTTTTTCCTGCTAATCCTAGCATGATAAAGAAGATTCAAAGAGAGTGAGATGCCAGCTCCTTTCATTCAGTCAGTAGCTTCAAACATTTCTGGACGTTTTTCAATGGCAAAAATCAATGAATATTGTAAATGCACAAACAGTAATAACTCCACATTGCAAGGTGCAATTCTAAAATTTTTTGCTTTTTCCTGCTAATCCTAGCATGATAAAGAAGATTCAAAGAGAGTGAGATGCCAGCTCCTTTCATTCAGTCAGTAGCTTCAAACATTTCTGGACGTTTTTCAATGGCAAAAATCAATGAATATTGTAAATGCACAAACAGTAATATCTCCACATTGCAAGGTGTAATTCTGAAATTTTTTGCTTTTTCCTGCTAATCCTAGCATGATAAAGAAGATTCAAAGAGAGTGAGATGCCAGCTCCTTTCATTCAGTCAGTAGCTTCAAACATTTCTGGATGTTTTTCAATGGCAAAAATCAATGAATATTGTAAATGCACAAACAGTAATATCTCCACATTGCAAGGTGCAATTCTGAAATTTTTTGCTTTTTCCTGCTCCTCTTAGCATGATAAAGAAGATTCAAAGAGAGTGAGATGCCAGCTCTTTTCATTCAGTCAGTAGCTTCAAACATTTCTGGTAAATGAATAACGATGTTTTTCAATGGCAAAAATCAATGAATATTGTAAATGCACAAACAGTAATTTCTCCGCATTGCAAGGTGCAATTCTGAAATTTTTTGC
Source organism: Phyllobates terribilis (assembly GCF_046119375.1). Lineage (NCBI taxonomy): Eukaryota > Metazoa > Chordata > Amphibia > Anura > Dendrobatidae > Phyllobates > Phyllobates terribilis. Next base: position 2,670,412 of record NW_027362937.1, on the reverse strand, counting down.
TTTTTCCTGCTAATCCTAGCATGATAAAGAAGATTCAAAGAGAGTGAGATGCCAGCTCCTTTCATTCAGTCAGTAGCTTCAAACATTTCTGGACGTTTTTCAATGGCAAAAATCAATGAATATTGTAAATGCACAAACAGTAATATCTCCACATTGCAAGGTGCAATTCTGAAATTTTTTGCTTTTTCCTGCTCCTCTTAGCATGATAAAGAAGATTCAAAGAGAGTGAGATGCCAGCTCTTTTCATTCAGTCAGTAGCTTCAAACATTTCTGGTATATGAATAACATGATGTTTTTCAATGGCAAAAATCAATGAATATTGTAAATGCACAAACAGTAATTTCTCCGCATTGCACGGTGCAATTCTGAAATTTTTTGCTTTTTCCTGCTAATCCTAGCATGATAAAGAAGATTCAAAGAGAGTGAGATGCCACCTCCTTTCATTCAGTCAGTAGCTTCAAACATTTCTGGACGTTTTTCAATGGCAAAAATCAATGAATATTGTAAATGCACAAACAGTAATTTCTCCGCATTGCAAGGTGCAATTCTGAAATTTTTTGCTTTTTCCTGCTAATCCTAGCATGATAAAGAAGATTCAAAGAGAGTGAGATGCCAGCTCCTTTCATTCAGTCAGTAGCTTCAAACATTTCTGGACGTTTTTCAATGGCAAAAATCAATGAATATTGTAAATGCACAAACAGTAATATCTCCACATTGCAAGGTGCAATTCTGAAATTTTTTGCTTTTTCCTGCTCCTCTTAGCATGATAAAGAAGATTCAAAGAGAGTGAGATGCCAGCTCTTTTCATTCAGTCAGTAGCTTCAAACATTTCTGGTTTATGAATAACATGATGTTTTTCAATGGCAAAAATCAATGAATATTGTAAATGCACAAACAGTAATTTCTCCGCATTGCAAGGTGCAATTCTGAAATTTTTTGCTTTTTCCTGCTAATCCTAGCATGATAAAGAAGATTCAAAGAGAGTGAGATGCCAGCTCCTTTCATTCAGTCAGTAGCTTCAAACATTTCTGGACGTTTTTCAATGGCAAAAATCAATGAATATTGTAAATGCACAAACAGTAATATCTCCACATTGCAAGGTGCAATTCTGAAATTTTTTGCTTTTTCCTGCTCCTCTTAGCATGATAAAGAAGATTCAAAGAGAGTGAGATGCCAGCTCTTTTCATTCAGTCAGTAGCTTCAAACATTTCTGGTATATGAATAACGATGTTTTTCAATGGCAAAAATCAATGAATATTGTAAATGCACAAACAGTAATTTCTCCGCATTGCAAGGTGCAATTCTGAAATTTTTTGCTTTTTCCTGCTAATCCTAGCATGATAAAGAAGATTCAAAGAGAGTGAGATGCCAGCTCCTTTCATTCAGTCAGTAGCTTCAAACATTTCTGGACGTTTTTCAATGGCAAAAATCAGTGAATATTGTAAATGCACAAACAGTAATATCTCCACATTGCAAGGTGCAATTCTGAAATTTTTTGCTTTTTCCTGCTCCTCTTAGCATGATAAAGAAGATTCAAAGAGAGTGAGATGCCAGCTCTTTTCATTCAGTCAGTAGCTTCAAACATTTCTGGTATATGAATAACATGATGTTTTTCAATGGCAAAAATCAATGAATATTGTAAATGCACAAACAGTAATTTCTCCGCATTGCACGATGCAATTCTGAAATTTTTTGCTTTTTCCTGCTAATCCTAGCATGATAAAGAAGATTCAAAGAGAGTGAGATGCCAGCTCCTTTCATTCAGTCAGTAGCTTCAAACATTTCTGGACGTTTTTCAATGGCAAAAATCAATGAATATTGTAAATGCACAAACAGTAATATCTCCATATTGCAACGTGCAATTCTGAAATTTTTTGCTTTTTCCTGCTCCTCTTTGCATGATAAAGAAGATTCAAAGAGAGTGATATGCCAGCTCTTTTCATTCAGTCAGTAGCTTCAAACATTTCTGGTATATGAATAACATGATGTTTTTCAATGGCAAAAATCAATGAATATTGTAAATGCACAAACAGTAATTTCTCCGCATTGCAAGGTGCAATTCTGAAATTTTTTGCTTTTTCCTGCTAATCCTAGCATGATAAAGAAGATTCAAAGAGAGTGAGATGCCAGCTCCTTTCATTCAGTCAGTAGCTTCAAACATTTCTGGACGTTTTTCAATGGCAAAAATCAATGAATATTGTAAATGCACAAACAGTAATATCTCCACATTGCAATGTGCAATTCTGAAATTTTTTGCTTTTTCCTGCTCCTCTTAGCATGATAAAGAAGATTCAAAGAGAGTGAGATGCCAGATCTTTTCATTCAGTCAGTAGCTTCAAACATTTCTGGTATATGAATAACATGATGTTTTTCAATGGCAAAAATCAATGAATATTGTAAATGCACAAACAGTAATTTCTCCGCATTGCAAGGTGCAATTCTGAAATTTTTTGCTTTTTCCTGCTAATCCTAGCATGATAAAGAAGATTCAAAGAGAGTGAGATGCCAGCTCCTTTCATTCAGTCAGTAGCTTCAAACATTTCTGGACGTTTTTCAATGGCAAAAATCAATGAATATTGTAAATGCACAAACAGTAATATCTCCACATTGCAACGTGCAATTCTGAAATTTTTTGCTTTTTCCTGCTCCTCTTAGCATGATAAAGAAGATTCAAAGAGAGTGAGATGCCAGCTCTTTTCATTCAGTCAGTAGCTTCAAACATTTCTGGTATATGAATAACATGATGTTTTTCAATGGCAAAAATCAATGAATATTGTAAATGCACAAACAGTAATTTCTCCGCATTGCAAGGTGCAATTCTGAAATTTTTTGCTTTTTCCTGCTAATCCTAGCATGATAAAGAAGATTCAAAGAGAATGAGATGCCAGCTCCTTTCATTCAGTCAGTAGCTTCAAACATTTCTGGACATTTTTCAATGGCAAAAATCAATGAATATTGTAAATGCACAAACAGTAATAACTCCACATTGCAAGGTGCAATTCTGAAATTTTTTGCTTTTTCCTGCTAATCCTAGCATGATAAAGAAGATTCAAAGAGAGTGAGATGCCAGCTCCTTTCATTCAGTCAGTAGCTTCAAACATTTCTGGACGTTTTTCAATGGCAAAAATCAATGAATATTGTAAATGCACAAACAGTAATATCTCCACATTGCAAGGTGCAATTCTGAAATTTTTTGCTTTTTCCTGCTAATCCTAGCATGATAAAGAAGATTCAAAGAGAGTGAGATGCCAGCTCTTTTCCTTCAGTCAGTAGCTTCAAACATTTCTGGTATATGAATAACATGATGTTTTTCAATGGCAAAAATCAATGAATATTGTAAATGCACAAACAGCAATTTCTCCGCATTGCAAGGTGCAATTCTGAAATTTTTTGCTTTTTCCTGCTAATCCTAGCATGATAAAGAAGATTCAAAGAGAGTGAGATGCCAGCTCTTTTCCTTCAGTCAGTAGCTTCAAACATTTCTGGACGTTTTTCAATGGCAAAAATCAATGAATATTGTAAATGCACAAACAGTAATATCTCCACATTCCAAGGTGCAATTCTGAAATTTTTTGCTTTTTCCTGCTCCTCTTAGCATGATAAAGAAGATTCAAAGAGAGTGAGATGCCAGCTCATTTCATTCAGTCAGTAGCTTCAAACATTTCTGGTATATGAATAACATGATGTTTTTCAATGGCAAAAATCAATGAATATTGTAAATGCACAAACAGTAATTTCTCCGCATTGCAAGGTGCAATTCTGAAATTTTTTGCTTTTTCCTGCTAATCCTAGCATGATAAAGAAGATTCAAAGAGAGTGAGATGCCAGCTCCTTTCATTCAGTCAGTAGCTTCAAACATTTCTGGACGTTTTTCAATGGCAAAAATCAATGAATATTGTAAATGCACAAACAGTAATATCTCCACATTGCAAGGTGCAATTCTGAAATTTTTTGCTTTTTCCTGCTCCTCTTAGCATGATAAAGAAGATTCAAAGAGAGTGAGATGCCAGCTCTTTTCATTCAGTCAGTAGCTTCAAACATTTCTGGTATATGAATAACATGATGTTTTTCAATTTCAAAAATCAATGAATATTGTAAATGCACAAACAGTAATAACTCCACATTGCAAGGTGCAATTCTGAAATTTTTTGCTTTTTCCTGCTAATCCTAGCATGATAAAGAAGATTCAAAGAGAGTGAGATGCCAGCTCCTTTCATTCAGTCAGTAGCTTCAAACATTTCTGGACGTTTTTCAATGGCAAAAATCAATGAATATTGTAAATGCACAAACAGTAATATCTCCACATTGCAACGTGCAATTCTGAAATTTTTTGCTTTTTCCTGCTCCTCTTAGCATGATAAAGAAGATTCAAAGAGAGTGAGATGCCAGCTCTTTTCATTCAGTCAGTAGCTTCAAACATTTCTGGTATATGAATAACATGATGTTTTTCAATGGCAAAAATCAATGAATATTGTAAATGCACAAACAGTAATTTCTCCGCATTGCAAGGTGCAATTCTGAAATTTTTTGCTTTTTCCTGCTAATCCTAGCATGATAAAGAAGATTCAAAGAGAGTGAGATGCCAGCTCCTTTCATTCAGTCAGTAGCTTCAAACATTTCTGGACGTTTTTCAATGGCAAAAATCAATGAATATTGTAAATGCACAAACAGTAATATCTCCACATTGCAACGTGCAATTCTGAAATTTTTTGCTTTTTCCTGCTCCTCTTAGCATGATAAAGAAGATTCAAAGAGAGTGAGATGCCAGCTCTTTTCATTCAGTCAGTAGCTTCAAACATTTCTGGTATATGAATAACATGATGTTTTTCAATGGCAAAAATCAATGAATATTGTAAATGCACAAACAGTAATTTCTCCGCATTGCAAGGTGCAATTCTGAAATTTTTTGCTTTTTCCTGCTAATCCTAGCATGATAAAGAAGATTCAAAGAGAGTGAGATGCCAGCTCCTTTCATTCAGTCAGTAGCTTCAAACATTTCTGGACGTTTTTCAATGGCAAAAATCAATGAATATTGTAAATGCACAAACAGTAATATCTCCACATTGCAACGTGCAATTCTGAAATTTTTTGCTTTTTCCTGCTCCTCTTAGCATGATAAAGAAGATTCAAAGAGAGTGAGATGCCAGCTCTTTTCATTCAGTCAGTAGCTTCAAACATTTCTGGTATATGAATAACATGATGTTTTTCAATGGCAAAAATCAATGAATATTGTAAATGCACAAACAGTAATTTCTCCGCATTGCAAGGTGCAATTCTGAAATTTTTTGCTTTTTCCTGCTAATCCTAGCATGATAAAGAAGATTCAAAGAGAATGAGATGCCAGCTCCTTTCATTCAGTCAGTAGCTTCAAACATTTCTGGACATTTTTCAATGGCAAAAATCAATGAATATTGTAAAGGCACAAACAGTAATAACTCCACATTGCAAGGTGCAATTCTGAAATTTTTTGCTTTTTCCTGCTAATCCTAGCATGATAAAGAAGATTCAAAGAGAGTGAGATGCCAGCTCCTTTCATTCAGTCAGTAGCTTCAAACATTTCTGGACGTTTTTCAATGGCAAAAATCAATGAATATTGTAAATGCACAAACAGTAATATCTCCACATTGCAACGTGCAATTCTGAAATTTTTTGCTTTTTCCTGCTCCTCTTAGCATGATAAAGAAGATTCAAAGAGAGTGAGATGCCAGCTCTTTTCATTCAGTCAGTAGCTTCAAACATTTCTGGTATATGAATAACATGATGTTTTTCAATGGCAAAAATCAATGAATATTGTAAATGCACAAACAGTAATTTCTCCGCATTGCAAGGTGCAATTCTGAAATTTTTTGCTTTTTCCTGCTAATCCTAGCATGATAAAGAAGATTCAAAGAGAATGAGATGCCAGCTCCTTTCATTCAGTCAGTAGCTTCAAACATTTCTGGACATTTTTCAATGGCAAAAATCAATGAATATTGTAAATGCACAAACAGTAATAACTCCACATTGCAAGGTGCAATTCTGAAATTTTTTGCTTTTTCCTGCTAATCCTAGCATGATAAAGAAGATTCAAAGAGAGTGAGATGCCAGCTCCTTTCATTCAGTCAGTAGCTTCAAACATTTCTGGACGTTTTTCAATGGCAAAAATCAATGAATATTGTAAATGCACAAACAGTAATATCTCCACATTGCAAGGTGCAATTCTGAAATTTTTTGCTTTTTCCTGCTAATCCTAGCATGATAAAGAAGATTCAAAGAGAGTGAGATGCCAGCTCTTTTCCTTCAGTCAGTAGCTTCAAACATTTCTGGTATATGAATAACATGATGTTTTTCAATGGCAAAAATCAATGAATATTGTAAATGCACAAACAGTAATTTCTCCGCATTGCAAGGTGCAATTCTGAAATTTTTTGCTTTTTCCTGCTAATCCTAGCATGATAAAGAAGATTCAAAGAGAGTGAGATGCCAGCTCTTTTCCTTCAGTCAGTAGCTTCAAACATTTCTGGACGTTTTTCAATGGCAAAAATCAATGAATATTGTAAATGCACAAACAGTAATATCTCCACATTCCAAGGTGCAATTCTGAAATTTTTTGCTTTTTCCTGCTCCTCTTAGCATGATAAAGAAGATTCAAAGAGAGTGAGATGCCAGCTCATTTCATTCAGTCAGTAGCTTCAAACATTTCTGGTATATGAATAACATGATGTTTTTCAATGGCAAAAATCAATGAATATTGTAAATGCACAAACAGTAATTTCTCCGCATTGCAAGGTGCAATTCTGAAATTTTTTGCTTTTTCCTGCTAATCCTAGCATGATAAAGAAGATTCAAAGAGAGTGAGATGCCAGCTCCTTTCATTCAGTCAGTAGCTTCAAACATTTCTGGACGTTTTTCAATGGCAAAAATCAATGAATATTGTAAATGCACAAACAGTAATATCTCCACATTGCAAGGTGCAATTCTGAAATTTTTTGCTTTTTCCTGCTCCTCTTAGCATGATAAAGAAGATTCAAAGAGAGTGAGATGCCAGCTCTTTTCATTCAGTCAGTAGCTTCAAACATTTCTGGTATATGAATAACATGATGTTTTTCAATTTCAAAAATCAATGAATATTGTAAATGCACAAACAGTAATAACTCCACATTGCAAGGTGCAATTCTGAAATTTTTTGCTTTTTCCTGCTAATCCTAGCATGATAAAGAAGATTCAAAGAGAGTGAGATGCCAGCTCCTTTCATTCAGTCAGTAGCTTCAAACATTTCTGGACGTTTTTCAATGGCAAAAATCAATGAATATTGTAAATGCACAAACAGTAATATCTCCACATTGCAACGTGCAATTCTGAAATTTTTTGCTTTTTCCTGCTCCTCTTAGCATGATAAAGAAGATTCAAAGAGAGTGAGATGCCAGATCTTTTCATTCAGTCAGTAGCTTCAAACATTTCTGGTATATGAATAACATGATGTTTTTCAATGGCAAAAATCAATGAATATTGTAAATGCACAAACAGTAATTTCTCCGCATTGCAAGGTGCAATTCTGAAATTTTTTGCTTTTTCCTGCTAATCCTAGCATGATAAAGAAGATTCAAAGAGAGTGAGATGCCAGCTCCTTTCATTCAGTCAGTAGCTTCAAACATTTCTGGACGTTTTTCAATGGCAAAAATCAATGAATATTGTAAATGCACAAACAGTAATATCTCCACATTGCAACGTGCAATTCTGAAATTTTTTGCTTTTTCCTGCTCCTCTTAGCATGATAAAGAAGATTCAAAGAGAGTGAGATGCCAGCTCTTTTCATTCAGTCAGTAGCTTCAAACATTTCTGGTATATGAATAACATGATGTTTTTCAATGGCAAAAATCAATGAATATTGTAAATGCACAAACAGTAATTTCTCCGCATTGCAAGGTGCAATTCTGAAATTTTTTGCTTTTTCCTGCTAATCCTAGCATGATAAAGAAGATTCAAAGAGAGTGAGATGCCAGCTCCTTTCATTCAGTCAGTAGCTTCAAACATTTCTGGACGTTTTTCAATGGCAAAAATCAATGAATATTGTAAATGCACAAACAGTAATATCTCCACATTGCAACGTGCAATTCTGAAATTTTTTGCTTTTTCCTGCTCCTCTTAGCATGATAAAGAAGATTCAAAGAGAGTGAGATGCCAGCTCTTTTCATTCAGTCAGTAGCTTCAAACATTTCTGGTATATGAATAACATGATGTTTTTCAATGGCAAAAATCAATGAATATTGTAAATGCACAAACAGTAATTTCTCCGCATTGCAAGGTGCAATTCTGAAATTTTTTGCTTTTTCCTGCTAATCCTAGCATGATAAAGAAGATTCAAAGAGAGTGAGATGCCAGCTCCTTTCATTCAGTCAGTAGCTTCAAACATTTCTGGACGTTTTTCAATGGCAAAAATCAATGAATATTGTAAATGCACAAACAGTAATATCTCCACATTGCAACGTGCAATTCTGAATTTTTTTGCTTTTTCCTGCTCCTCTTAGCATGATAAAGAAGATTCAAAGAGAGTGAGATGCCAGCTCTTTTCATTCAGTCAGTAGCTTCAAACATTTCTGGTATATGAATAACATGATGTTTTTCAATGGCAAAAATCAATGAATATTGTAAATGCACAAAAAGTAATTTCTCCGCATTGCAAGGTGCAATTCTGAAATTTTTTGCTTTTTCCTGCTAATCCTAGCATGATAAAGAAGATTCAAAGAGAGTGAGATGCCAGCTCCTTTCATTCAGTCAGTAGCTTCAAACATTTCTGGACGTTTTTCAATGGCAAAAATCAATGAATATTGTAAGTGCACAAACAGTAATATCTCCACATTGCAACGTGCAATTATGAAATTTTTTGCTTTTTCCTGCTCCTCTTAGCATGATAAAGAAGATTCAAAGAGAGTGAGATGCTAGCTCTTTTCATTCAGTCAGTAGCTACAAACATTTCTGGTATATGAATAACATGATGTTTTTCAATGGCAAAAATCAATGAATATTGTAAATGCACAAACAGTAATTTCTCCGCATTGCAAGGTGCAATTCTGAAATTTTTTGCTTTTTCCTGCTAATCCTAGCATGATAAAGAAGATTCAAAGAGAATGAGATGCCAGCTCCTTTCATTCAGTCAGTAGCTTCAAACATTTCTGGACATTTTTCAATGGCAAAAATCAATGAATATTGTAAATGCACAAACAGTAATAACTCCACATTGCAAGGTGCAATTCTGAAATTTTTTGCTTTTTCCTGCTAATATTAGCATGATAAAGAAGATTCAAAGAGAGTGAGATGCCAGCTCCTTTCATTCAGTCAGTAGCTTCAAACATTTCTGGACGTTTTTCAATGGCAAAAATCAATGAATATTGTAAATGCACAAACAGTAATATCTCCACATTGCAAGGTGCAATTCTGAAATTTTTTGCTTTTTCCTGCTAATCCTAGCATGATAAAGAAGATTCAAAGAGAGTGAGATGCCAGCTCTTTTCCTTCAGTCAGTAGCTTCAAACATTTCTGGTATATGAATAACATGATGTTTTTCAATGGCAAAAATCAATGAATATTGTAAATGCACAAACAGTAATTTCTCCGCATTGCAAGGTGCAATTCTGAAATTTTTTGCTTTTTCCTGCTAATCCTAGCATGATAAAGAAGATTCAAAGAGAGTGGGATGCCAGCTCTTTTCCTTCAGTCAGTAGCTTCAAACATTTCTGGACGTTTTTCAATGGCAAAAATCAATGAATATTGTAAATGCACAAACAGTAATATCTCCACATTGCAAGGTGCAATTCTGAAATTTTTTGCTTTTTCCTGCTCCTCTTAGCATGATAAAGAAGATTCAAAGAGAGTGAGATGCCTGCTCTTTTCATTCAGTCAGTAGCTTCAAACATTTCTGGTATATGAATAACATGATGTTTTTCAATGGCAAAAATCAATGAATATTGTAAATGCACAAACAGTAATTTCTCCGCATTGCAAGGTGCAATTCTGAAATTTTTTGCTTTTTCCTGCTAATCCTAGCATGATAAAGAAGATTCAAAGAGAGTGAGATGCCAGCTCCTTTCATTCAGTCAGTAGCTTCAAACATTTCTGGACGTTTTTCAATGGCAAAAATCAATGAATATTGTAAATGCACAAACAGTAATATCTCCACATTGCAAGGTGCAATTCTGAAATTTTTTGCTTTTTCCTGCTCCTCTTAGCATGATAAAGAAGATTCAAAGAGAGTTAGATGCCAGCTCTTTTCATTCAGTCAGTAGCTTCAAACATTTCTGGTATATGAATAACATGATGTTTTTCAATTTCAAAAATCAATGAATATTGTAAATGCACAAACAGTAATAACTCCACATTGCAAGGTGCAATTCTGAAATTTTTTGCTTTTTCCTGCTAATCCTAGCATGATAAAGAAGATTCAAAGAGAGTGAGATGCCAGCTCCTTTCATTCAGTCAGTAGCTTCAAACATTTCTGGACGTTTTTCAATGGCAAAAATCAATGAATATTGTAAATGCACAAACAGTAATATCTCCACATTGCAAGGTGCAATTCTGAAATTTTTTGCTTTTTCCTGCTAATCCTGGCATGATAAAGAAGATTCAAAGAGAGTGAGATGCCAGCTCTTTTCATTCAGTCAGTAGCTTCAAACATTTCTGGTATATGAATAACATGATGTTTTTCAATGGCAAAAATCAATGAATATTGTAAATGCACAAACAGTAATTTCTCCGCATTGCAAGGTGCAATTCTGAAATTTTTTGCTTTTTCCTGCTAATCCTAGCATGATAAAGAAGATTCAAAGAGAGTGAGATGCCAGCTCCTTTCATTCAGTCAGTAGCTTCAAACATTTCTGGACGTTTTTCAATGGCAAAAATCAATGAATATTGTAAATGCACAAACAGTAATATCTCCACATTGCAACGTGCAATTCTGAAATTTTTTGCTTTTTCCTGCTCCTCTTAGCATGATAAAGAAGATTCAAAGAGAGTGAGATGCTAGCTCTTTTCATTCAGTCAGTAGCTACAAACATTTCTGGTATATGAATAACATGATGTTTTTCAATGGCAAAAATCAATGAATATTGTAAATGCACAAACAGTAATTTCTCCGCATTGCAAGGTGCAATTCTGAAATTTTTTGCTTTTTCCTGCTAATCCTAGCATGATAAAGAAGATTCAAAGAGAATGAGATGCCAGCTCCTTTCATTCAGTCAGTAGCTTCAAACATTTCTGGACATTTTTCAATGGCAAAAATCAATGAATATTGTAAATGCACAAACAGTAATAACTCCACATTGCAAGGTGCAATTCTGAAATTTTTTGCTTTTTCCTGCTAATATTAGCATGATAAAGAAGATTCAAAGAGAGTGAGATGCCAGCTCCTTTCATTCAGTCAGTAGCTTCAAACATTTCTGGACGTTTTTCAATGGCAAAAATCAATGAATATTGTAAATGCACAAACAGTAATATCTCCACATTGCAAGGTGCAATTCTGAAATTTTTTGCTTTTTCCTGCTAATCCTAGCATGATAAAGAAGATTCAAAGAGAGTGAGATGCCAGCTCTTTTCCTTCAGTCAGTAGCTTCAAACATTTCTGGTATATGAATAACATGATGTTTTTCAATGGCAAAAATCAATGAATATTGTAAATGCACAAACAGTAATTTCTCCGCATTGCAAGGTGCAATTCTGAAATTTTTTGCTTTTTCCTGCTAATCCTAGCATGATAAAGAAGATTCAAAGAGAGTGGGATGCCAGCTCTTTTCCTTCAGTCAGTAGCTTCAAACATTTCTGGACGTTTTTCAATGGCAAAAATCAATGAATATTGTAAATGCACAAACAGTAATATCTCCACATTGCAAGGTGCAATTCTGAAATTTTTTGCTTTTTCCTGCTCCTCTTAGCATGATAAAGAAGATTCAAAGAGAGTGAGATGCCAGCTCTTTTCATTCAGTCAGTAGCTTCAAACATTTCTGGTATATGAATAACATGATGTTTTTCAATGGCAAAAATCAATGAATATTGTAAATGCACAAACAGTAATTTCTCCGCATTGCAAGGTGCAATTCTGAAATTTTTTGCTTTTTCCTGCTAATCCTAGCATGATAAAGAAGATTCAAAGAGAGTGAGATGCCAGCTCCTTTCATTCAGTCAGTAGCTTCAAACATTTCTGGACGTTTTTCAATGGCAAAAATCAATGAATATTGTAAATGCACAAACAGTAATATCTCCACATTGCAAGGTGCAATTCTGAAATTTTTTGCTTTTTCCTGCTCCTCTTAGCATGATAAAGAAGATTCAAAGAGAGTTAGATGCCAGCTCTTTTCATTCAGTCAGTAGCTTCAAACATTTCTGGTATATGAATAACATGATGTTTTTCAATTTCAAAAATCAATGAATATTGTAAATGCACAAACAGTAATAACTCCACATTGCAAGGTGCAATTCTGAAATTTTTTGCTTTTTCCTGCTAATCCTAGCATGATAAAGAAGATTCAAAGAGAGTGAGATGCCAGCTCCTTTCATTCAGTCAGTAGCTTCAAACATTTCTGGACGTTTTTCAATGGCAAAAATCAATGAATATTGTAAATGCACAAACAGTAATATCTCCACATTGCAAGGTGCAATTCTGAAATTTTTTGCTTTTTCCTGCTAATCCTGGCATGATAAAGAAGATTCAAAGAGAGTGAGATGCCAGCTCTTTTCATTCAGTCAGTAGCTTCAAACATTTCTGGTATATGAATAACATGATGTTTTTCAATGGCAAAAATCAATGAATATTGTAAATGCACAAACAGTAATTTCTCCGCATTGCAAGGTGCAATTCTGAAATTTTTTGCTTTTTCCTGCTAATCCTAGCATGATAAAGAAGATTCAAAGAGAGTGAGATGCCAGCTCCTTTCATTCAGTCAGTAGCTTCAAACATTTCTGGACGTTTTTCAATGGCAAAAATCAATGAATATTGTAAATGCACAAACAGTAATATCTCCACATTGCAAGGTGCAATTCTGAAATTTTTTGCTTTTTCCTGCTCCTCTTAGCATGATAAAGAAGATTCAAAGAGAGTGAGATGCCAGCTCTTTTCATTCAGTCAGTAGCTTCAAACATTTCTGGTATATGAATAACATGATGTTTTTCAATGGCAAAAATCAATGAATATTGTAAATGCACAAACAGTAATTTCTCCGCATTGCACGGTGCAATTCTGAAATTTTTTGCTTTTTCCTGCTAATCCTAGCATGATAAAGAAGATTCAAAGAGAGTGAGATGCCAGCTCCTTTCATTCAGTCAGTAGCTTCAAACATTTCTGGACGTTTTTCAGTGGCAAAAATCAATGAATATTGTAAATGCACAAACAGTAATATCTCCACATTGCAACGTGCAATTCTGAAATTTTTTGCTTTTTCCTGCTCCTCTTAGCATGATAAAGAAGATTCAAAGAGAGTGAGATGCCAGCTCTTTTCATTCAGTCAGTAGCTTCAAACATTTCTGGTATATGAATAACATGATGTTTTTCAATGGCAAAAATCAATGAATATTGTAAATGCACAAACAGTAATTTCTCCGCATTGCAAGGTGCAATTCTGAAATTTTTTGCTTTTTCCTGCTAATCCTAGCATGATAAAGAAGATTCAAAGAGAGTGAGATGCCAGCTCCTTTCATTCAGTCAGTAGCTTCAAACATTTCTGGACGTTTTTCAATGGCAAAAATCAATGAATATTTTAAATGCACAAACAGTAATATCTCCACATTGCAACGTGCAATTGTGAAATTTTTTGCTTTTTCCTGCTCCTCTTAGCATGATAAAGAAGATTCAAAGAGAGTGAGATGCCAGCTCTTTTCATTCAGTCAGTAGCTTCAAACATTTCTGGTATATGAATAACATGATGTTTTTCAATGGCAAAAATCAATGAATATTGTAAATGCACAAACAGTAATTTCTCCACATTGCAAGGTGCAATTCTGAATTTTTTTGCTTTTTCCTGCTAATCCTAGCATGATAAAGAAGATTCAAAGAGAGTGAGATGCCAGCTCCTTTCATTCAGTCAGTAGCTTCAAACATTTCTAGCCGTTTTTCAGTGGCAAAAATCAATGAATATTGTAAATGCACAAACAGTAATATCTCCACATTGCAAGGTGCAATTCTGAAATTTTTTGCTTTTTCCTGCTCCTCTTAGCATGATAAAGAAGATTCAAAGAGAGTGAGATGCCAGCTCTTTTCATTCAGTCAGTAGCTTCAAACATTTCTGGTATATGAATAACATGATGTTTTTCAATGGCAAAAATCAATGAATATTGTAAATGCACAAACAGTAATTTCTCCGCATTGCAAGGTGCAATTCTGAAATTTTTTGCTTTTTCCTGCTAATCCTAGCATGATAAAGAAGATTCAAAGAGAGTGAGATGCCAGCTCTTTTCATTCAGTCAGTAGCTTCAAACATTTCTGGTATATGAATAACATGATGTTTTTCAATGGCAAAAATCAATGAATATTGTAAATGCACAAACAGTAATTTCTCCGCATTGCAAGGTGCAATTCTGAAATTTTTTGCTTTTTCCTGCTAATCCTAGCATGATAAAGAAGATTCAAAGAGAGTGAGATGCCAGCTCCTTTCATTCAGTCAGTAGCTTCAAACATTTCTCTACGTTTTTCAATGGCAAAAATCAATGAATATGGTAAATGCACAAACAGTAATATCTCCACATTGCAAGGTGCAATTCTGAAATTTTTTGCTTTTTCCTGCTCCTCTTAGCATGATAAAGAAGATTCAAAGAGAGTGAGATGCCAGCTCTTTTCATTCAGTCAGTAGCTTCAAACATTTCTGGTATATGAATAACATGATGTTTTTCAATGGAAAAAATCAATGAATATTGTAAATGCACAAACAGTAATTTCTCCGCATTGCAAGGTGCAATTCTGAAATTTTTTGCTTTTTCCTGCTAATCCTAGCATGATAAAGAAGATTCAAAGAGAGTGAGATGCCAGCTCCTTTCATTCAGTCAGTAGCTTCAAACATTTCTGGACGTTTTTCAATGGCAAAAATCAATGAATATTGTAAATGCACAAACAATAATATCTCCACATTGCAAGGTGCAATTCTGAAATTTTTTGCTTTTTCCTGCTCCTCTTAGCATGATAAAGAAGATTCAAAGAGAGTGAGATGCCAGCTCTTTTCATTCAGTCAGTAGCTTCAAACATTTCTGGTATATGAATAACATGATGTTTTTCAATGGCAAAAATCAATGAATATTGTAAATGCACAAAGAGTAATTTCTCCGCATTGCAAGGTGGAATTCTGAAATTTTTTGCTTTTTCCTGCTAATCCTAGCATGATAAAGAAGATTCAAAGAGAGTGAGATGCCAGCTCCTTTCATTCAGTCAGTAGCTTCAAACATTTCTGGACGTTTTTCAATGGCAAAAATCAATGAATATTGTAAATGCACAAACAGTAATATCTCCACATTGCAAGGTGCAATTCTGAAATTTTTGGCTTTTTCCTGCTCCTCTTAGCATGATAAAGAAGATTCAAATAGAGTGAGATGCCAGCTCTTTTCATTCAGTCAGTAGCTTCAAACATTTCTGGTATATGAATAACATGATGTTTTTCAATGGCAAAAATCAATGAATATTGTAAATGCACAAACAGTATTTTCTCCGCATTGCAAGGTGCAATTCTGAAATTTTTTGCTTTTTCCTGATAATCCTAGCATGATAAAGAAGATTCAAAGAGAGTGAGATGCCAGCTCGTTTCATTCAGTCAGTTGTTTCAAACATTTCTGGACGTTTTTCAATGGCAAAAATCAATGAATATTGTAAATGCACAAACAGTAATATCTCCACATTGCAAGGTGCAATTCTGAAATTTTTTGCTTTTTCCTGCTAATCCTGGCATGATAAAGAAGATTCAAAGAGAGTGAGATGCCAGCTCTTTTCATTCAGTCAGTAGCTTCAAACATTTCTGGTATATGAATAACATGATGTTTTTCAATGGCAAAAATCAATGAATATTGTAATTGCACAAACAGTAATATCTCCACATTGCAAGGTGCAATTCTGAAATTTTTTGCTTTTTCCTGCTAATCCTAGCATGATAAAGAAGATTCAAAGAGAGTGAGATGCCAGCTCCTTTCATTCAGTCAGTAGCTTCAAACATTTCTGGACGTTTTTCAATGGCAAAAATCAATGAATATTGTAAATGCACAAACAGTAATATCTCCACATTGCAAGGTGCAATTCTGAAATTTTTGGCTTTTTCCTGCTCCTCTTAGCATGATAAAGAAGATTCAAAGAGAGTGAGATGCCAGCTCTTTTCATTCAGTCAGTAGCTTCAAACATTTCTGGTATATGAATAACATGATGTTTTTCAATGGCAAAAATCAATGAATATTGTAAATGCACAAACAGTAATATCTCCGCATTGCAAGGTGGAATTCTGAAATTTTTTGCTTTTTCCTGCTAATCCTAGCATGATAAAGAAGATTCAAAGAGAGTGAGATGCCAGCTCCTTTCATTCAGTCAGTAGCTTCAAACATTTCTGGACGTTTTTCAATGGCAAAAATCAATGAATATTGTAAATGCACAAACAGTAATATCTCCACATTGCAAGGTGCAATTCTGAAATTTTTGGCTTTTTCCTGCTCCTCTTAGCATGATAAAGAAGATTCAAAGAGAGTGAGATGCCAGCTCTTTTCATTCAGTCAGTAGCTTCAAACATTTCTGGTATATGAATAACATGATGTTTTTCAATGGCAAAAATCAATGAATATTGTAAATGCACAAACAGTATTTTCTCCGCATTGCAAGGTGCAATTCTGAAATTTTTTGCTTTTTCCTGCTAATCCTAGCATGATAAAGAAGATTCAAAGAGAGTGAGATGCCAGCTCCTTTCATTCAGTCAGTAGCTTCAAACATTTCTGGACGTTTTTCAAAGGCAAAAATCAATGAATATTGTAAATGCACAAACAGTAATATCTCCACATTGCAAGGTGCAATTCTGAAATTTTTTGCTTTTTCCTGCTAATCCTGGCATGATAAAGAAGATTCAAAGAGAGTGAGATGCCAGCTCTTTTCATTCAGTCAGTAGCTTCAAACATTTCTGGTATATGAATAACATGATGTTTTTCAATGGCAAAAATCAATGAATATTGTAAATGCACAAACAGTAATATCTCCACATTGCAAGGTGCAATTCTATAATTTTTTGCTTTTTCCTGCTAATCCTAGCATGATAAAGAAGATTCTAAGAGAGTGAGATGCCAGCTCTTTTCATTCAGTCAGTAGCTTCAAACATTTCTGGTATATGAATAACATGATGTTTTTCAATGGCAAAAATCTATGAATATTGTAAATGCACAAACAGTAATATCTCCACATTGCAAGGTGCAATTCTGAAATTTTTTGCTTTTTCCTGCTCCTCTTAGCATGATAAAGAAGATTCAAAGAGAGTGAGATGCCAGCTCTTTTCATTCAGTCAGTAGCTTCAAACATTTCTGGTATATTAATAACATGATGTTTTTCAATGGCAAAAATCAATGAATATTGTAAATGCACAAACAGTAATTTCTCCGCATTGCAAGGTGCAATTCTGAAATTTTTGCTTTTTCCTGCTAATCCTAGCATGATAAAGAAGATTCAAAGAGAGTGAGATGCCAGCTCCTTTCATTCAGTCAGTAGCTTCAAACATTTCTGGACGTTTTTCAATGGCAAAAATCAATGAATATTGTAAATGCACAAACAGTAATATCTCCACATTGCAACGTGCAATTCTGAAATTTTTTGCTTTTTCCTGCTAATCCTGGCATGATAAAGAAGATTCAAAGAGAGTGAGATGCCAGCTCTTTTCATTCAGTCAGTAGCTTCAAACATTTCTGGTATATGAATAACATGATGTTTTTCAATGGCAAAAATCAATGAATATTGTAAATGCACAAACAGTAATATCTCCACATTGCAAGGTGCAATTCTGAAATTTTTTGCTTTTTCCTGCTAATCCTAGCATGATAAAGAAGATTCAAAGAGAGTGAGATGCCAGCTCCTTTCATTCAGTCAGTAGCTTCAAACATTTCTGGACGTTTTTCAATGGCAAAAATCAATGAATATTGTAAATGCACAAACAGTAATATCTCCACATTGCAAGGTGCAATTCTGAAATTTTTGGCTTTTTCCTGCTCCTCTTAGCATGATAAAGAAGATTCAAAGAGAGTGAGATGCCAGCTCTTTTCATTCAGTCAGTAGCTTCAAACATTTCTGGTATATGAATAACATGATGTTTTTCAATGGCAAAAATCAATGAATATTGTAAATGCACAAACAGTAATATCTCCGCATTGCAAGGTGGAATTCTGAAATTTTTTGCTTTTTCCTGCTAATCCTAGCATGATAAAGAAGATTCAAAGAGAGTGAGATGCCAGCTCCTTTCATTCAGTCAGTAGCTTCAAACATTTCTGGACGTTTTTCAATGGCAAAAATCAATGAATATTGTAAATGCACAAACAGTAATATCTCCACATTGCAAGGTGCAATTCTGAAATTTTTGGCTTTTTCCTGCTCCTCTTAGCATGATAAAGAAGATTCAAAGAGAGTGAGATGCCAGCTCTTTTCATTCAGTCAGTAGCTTCAAACATTTCTGGTATATGAATAACATGATGTTTTTCAATGGCAAAAATCAATGAATATTGTAAATGCACAAACAGTATTTTCTCCGCATTGCAAGGTGCAATTCTGAAATTTTTTGCTTTTTCCTGCTAATCCTAGCATGATAAAGAAGATTCAAAGAGAGTGAGATGCCAGCTCCTTTCATTCAGTCAGTAGCTTCAAACATTTCTGGACGTTTTTCAAAGGCAAAAATCAATGAATATTGTAAATGCACAAACAGTAATATCTCCACATTGCAAGGTGCAATTCTGAAATTTTTTGCTTTTTCCTGCTAATCCTGGCATGATAAAGAAGATTCAAAGAGAGTGAGATGCCAGCTCTTTTCATTCAGTCAGTAGCTTCAAACATTTCTGGTATATGAATAACATGATGTTTTTCAATGGCAAAAATCAATGAATATTGTAAATGCACAAACAGTAATATCTCCACATTGCAAGGTGCAATTCTGAAATTTTTTGCTTTTTCCTGCTAATCCTAGCATGATAAAGAAGATTCTAAGAGAGTGAGATGCCAGCTCTTTTCATTCAGTCAGTAGCTTCAAACATTTCTGGTATATGAATAACATGATGTTTTTCAATGGCAAAAATCAATGAATATTGTAAATGCACAAACAGTAATATCTCCACATTGCAAGGTGCAATTCTGAAATTTTTTGCTTTTTCCTGCTCCTCTTAGCATGATAAAGAAGATTCAAAGAGAGTGAGATGCCAGCTCTTTTCATTCAGTCAGTAGCTTCAAACATTTCTGGTATATGAATAACATGATGTTTTTCAATGGCAAAAATCAATGAATATTGTAAATGCACAAACAGTAATTTCTCCGCATTGCAAGGTGCAATTCTGAAATTTTTGCTTTTTCCTGCTAATCCTAGCATGATAAAGAAGATTCAAAGAGAGTGAGATGCCAGCTCCTTTCATTCAGTCAGTAGCTTCAAACATTTCTGGACGTTTTTCAATGGCAAAAATCAATGAATATTGTAAATGCACAAACAGTAATATCTCCACATTGCAACGTGCAATTCTGAAATTTTTTGCTTTTTCCTGCTCCTCTTAGCATGATAAAGAAGATTCAAAGAGAGTGAGATGCCAGCTCTTTTCATTCAGTCAGTAGCTTCAAACATTTCTGGTATATGAATAACATGATGTTTTTCAATGGCAAAAATCAATGAATATTGTAAATGCACAAACAGTAATTTCTCCGCATTGCAAGGTGCAATTCTGAAATTTTTTGCTTTTTCCTGCTAATCCTAGCATGATAAAGAAGATTCAAAGAGAGTGAGATGCCAGCTCCTTTCATTCAGTCAGTAGCTTCAAACATTTCTGGACGTTTTTCAATGGCAAAAATCAATGAATATTGTAAATGCACAAACAGTAATATCTCCACATTGCAAGGTGCAATTCTGAATTTTTTTGCTTTTTCCTGCTCCTCTTAGCATGATAAAGAAGATTCAAAGAGAGTGAGATGCCAGCTCTTTTCATTCAGTCAGTAGCTTCAAACATTTCTGGTATATGAATAACATGATGTTTTTCAATGGCAAAAATCAATGAATATTGTAAATGCACAAACAGTAATTTTTCCGCATTGCAAGGTGCAATTCTGAAATTTTTTGCTTTTTCCTGCTAATCCTAGCATGATAAAGAAGATTCAAAGAGAGTGAGATGCCAGCTCCTTTCATTCAGTCAGTAGCTTCAAACATTTCTGGACGTTTTTCAATGGCAAAAATCAATGAATATTGTAAATGCACAAACAGTAATATCTCCACATTGCAAGGTGCAATTCTGAAATTTTTTGCTTTTTCCTGCTAATCCTGGCATGATAAAGAAGATTCAAAGAGAGTGAGATGCCAGCTCTTTTCATTCAGTCAGTAGCTTCAAACATTTCTGGTATATGAATAACATGATGTTTTTCAATGGCAAAAATCAATGAATATTGTAAATGCACAAACAGTAATATCTCCACATTGCAAGGTGCAATTCTGAAATTTTTTGCTTTTTCCTGCTAATCCTAGCATGATAAAGAAGATTCTAAGAGAGTGAGATGCCAGCTCTTTTCATTCAGTCAGTAGCTTCAAACATTTCTGGTATATGAATAACATGATGTTTTTCAATGGCAAAAATCAATGAATATTGTAAATGCACAAACAGTAATATCTCCACATTGCAAGGTGCAATTCTGAAATTTTTTGCTTTTTCCTGCTCCTCTTAGCATGATAAAGAAGATTCAAAGAGAGTGAGATGCCAGCTCTTTTCATTCAGTCAGTAGCTTCAAACATTTCTGGTATATGAATAACATGATGTTTTTCAATGGCAAAAATCAATGAATATTGTAAATGCACAAACAGTAATTTCTCCGCATTGCAAGGTGCAATTCTGAAATTTTTGCTTTTTCCTGCTAATCCTAGCATGATAAAGAAGATTCAAAGAGAGTGAGATGCCAGCTCCTTTCATTCAGTCAGTAGCTTCAAACATTTCTGGACGTTTTTCAATGGCAAAAATCAATGAATATTGTAAATGCACAAACAGTAATATCTCCACATTGCAACGTGCAATTCTGAAATTTTTTGCTTTTTCCTGCTCCTCTTAGCATGATAAAGAAGATTCAAAGAGAGTGAGATGCCAGCTCTTTTCATTCAGTCAGTAGCTTCAAACATTTCTGGTATATGAATAACATGATGTTTTTCAATGGCAAAAATCAATGAATATTGTAAATGCACAAACAGTAATTTCTCCGCATTGCAAGGTGCAATTCTGAAATTTTTTGCTTTTTCCTGCTAATCCTAGCATGATAAAGAAGATTCAAAGAGAGTGAGATGCCAGCTCCTTTCATTCAGTCAGTAGCTTCAAACATTTCTGGACGTTTTTCAATGGCAAAAATCAATGAACATTGTAAATGCACAAACAGTAATATCTCCACATTGCAAGGTGCAATTCTGAATTTTTTTGCTTTTTCCTGCTCCTCTTAGCATGATAAAGAAGATTCAAAGAGAGTGAGATGCCAGCTCTTTTCATTCAGTCAGTAGCTTCAAACATTTCTGGTATATGAATAACATGATGTTTTTCAATGGCAAAAATCAATGAATATTGTAAATGCACAAACAGTAATTTTTCCGCATTGCAAGGTGCAATTCTGAAATTTTTTGCTTTTTCCTGCTAATCCTAGCATGATAAAGAAGATTCAAAGAGAGTGAGATGCCAGCTCCTTTCATTCAGTCAGTAGCTTCAAACATTTCTGGACGTTTTTCAATGGCAAAAATCAATGAATATTGTAAATGCACAAACAGTAATATCTCCACATTGCAAGGTGCAATTCTGAAATTTTTTGCTTTTTCCTGCTAATCCTGGCATGATAAAGAAGATTCAAAGAGAGTGAGATGCCAGCTCTTTTCATTCAGTCAGTAGCTTCAAACATTTCTGGTATATGAATAACATGATGTTTTTCAATGGCAAAAATCAATGAATATTGTAAATGCACAAACAGTAATTTCTCCGCATTGCAAGGTGCAATTCTGAAATTTTTTGCTTTTTCCTGCTAATCCTAGCATGATAAAGAAGATTCAAAGAGAGTGAGATGCCAGCTCCTTTCATTCAGTCAGTAGCTTCAAACATTTCTGGACGTTTTTCAATGGCAAAAATCAATGAATATTGTAAATGCACAAACAGTAATATCTCCACATTGCAAGGTGCAATTCTGAAATTTTTTGCTTTTTCCTGCTAATCCTAGCATGATAAAGAAGATTCAAAGAGAGTGAGATGCCAGCTCTTTTCATTCAGTCAGTAGCTTCAAACATTTCTGGTATATGAATAACATGATGTTTTTCAATGGCAAAAATCAATGAATATTGTAAATGCACAAACAGTAATATCTCCACATTGCAAGGTGCAATTCTGAAATTTTTTGCTTTTTCCTGCTCCTCTTAGCATGATAAAGAAGATTCAAAGAGAGTGAGATGCCAGCTCCTTTCATTCAGTCAGTAGCTTCAAACATTTCTGGACGTTTTTCAATGGCAAAAATCAATGAATATTGTAAATGCACAAACAGTAATATCTCCACATTGCAAGGTGCAATTCTGAAATTTTTTGCTTTTTCCTGCTCCTCTTAGCATGATAAAGAAGATTCAAAGAGAGTGAGATGCCAGCTCTTTTCATTCAGTCAGTAGCTTCAAACATTTCTGGTATATGAATAACATGATGTTTTTCAATGGCAAAAATCAATGAATATTGTAAATGCACAAACAGTAATTTCTCCGCATTGCAAGGTGCAATTCTGAATTTTTTTGCTTTTTCCTGCTAATCCTAGCATGATAAAGAAGATTCAAAGAGAGTGAGATGCCAGCTCCTTTCATTCAGTCAGTAGCTTCAAACATTTCTGGACGTTTTTCAATGGCAAAAATCAATGAATATTGTAAATGCACAAACAGTAATATCTCCACATTGCAACGTGCAATTCTGAAATTTTTTCTTTTTCCTGCTCCTCATAGCATGATAAAGAAGATTCTAAGAGAGTGAGATGCCAGCTCTTTTCATTCAGTCAGTAGCTTCAAACATTTCTGGTATATGAATAACATGATGTTTTTCAATGGCAAAAATCAATGAATATTGTAAATGCACAAACAGTAATTTCTCCGCATTGCAAGGTGCAATTCTGAAATTTTTTGCTTTTTCCTGCTAATCCTAGCATGATAAAGAAGATTCAAAGAGAGTGAGATGCCAGCTCCTTTCATTCAGTCAGTAGCTTCAAACATTTCTGGACGTTTTTCAATGGCAAAAATCAATGAATATTGTAAATGCACAAACAGTAATATCTCCACATTGCAACGTGCAATTCTGAAATTTTTTGCTTTTTCCTGCTCCTCTTAGCATGATAAAGAAGATTCAAAGAGAGTGAGATGCCAGCTCTTTTCATTCAGTCAGTAGCTTCAAACATTTCTGGTATATGAATAACATGATGTTTTTCAATGGCAAAAATCAATGAATATTGTAAATGCACAAACAGTAATTTCTCCGCATTGCAAGGTGCAATTCTGAAATTTTTTGCTTTTTCCTGCTAATCCTAGCATGATAAAGAAGATTCAAAGAGAGTGAGATGCCAGCTCCTTTCATTCAGTCAGTAGCTTCAAACATTTCTGGACGTTTTTCAATGGCAAAAATCAATGAATATTGTAAATGCACAAACAGTAATATCTCCACATTGCAAGGTGCAATTCTGAAATTTTTTGCTTTTTCCTGCTAATCCTGGCATGATAAAGAAGATTCAAAGAGAGTGAGATGCCAGCTCTTTTCATTCAGTCAGTAGCTTCAAACATTTCTGGTATATGAATAACATGATGTTTTTCAATGGCAAAAATCAATGAATATTGTAAATGCACAAACAGTAATTTCTCCGCATTGCAAGGTGCAATTCTGAAATTTTTTGCTTTTTCCTGCTAATCCTAGCATGATAAAGAAGATTCAAAGAGAGTGAGATGCCAGCTCCTTTCATTCAGTCAGTAGCTTCAAACATTTCTGGACGTTTTTCAATGGCAAAAATCAATGAATATTGTAAATGCACAAACAGTAATATCTCCACATTGCAAGGTGCAATTCTGAAATTTTTTGCTTTTTCCTGCTCCTCTTAGCATGATAAAGAAGATTCAAAGAGAGTGAGATGCCAGCTCTTTTCATTCAGTCAGTAGCTTCAAACATTTCTGGTATATGAATAACATGATGTTTTTCAATGGCAAAAATCAATGAATATTGTAAATGCACAAACAGTAATTTCTCCGCATTGCAAGGTGCAATTCTGAAATTTTTTGCTTTTTCCTGCTAATCCTAGCATGATAAAGAAGATTCAAAGAGAGTGAGATGCCAGCTCCTTTCATTCAGTCAGTAGCTTCAAACATTTCTGGACGTTTTTCAATGGCAAAAATCAATGAATATGGTAAATGCACAAACAGTAATATTTCCACATTGCAAGGTGCAATTCTGAAATTTCTTGCTTTTTCCTGCTAATCCTGGCATGATAAAGAAGATTCAAAGAGAGTAAGATGCCAGCTCTTTTCATTCAGTCAGTAGCTTCAAACATTTCTGGTATATGAATAACATGAAGTTTTTCAATGGCAAAAATCAATGAATATTGTAAATGCACAAACAGTAATTTCTCCGCATTGCAAGGTGCAATTCTGAAATTTTTTGCTTTTTCCTGCTAATCCTAGCATGATAAAGAAGATTCAAAGAGAGTGAGATGCCAGCTCCTTTCATTCAGTCAGTAGCTTCAAACATTTCTGGACGTTTTTCAATGGCAAAAATCAATGAATATTGTAAATGCACAAACAGTAATATCTCCACATTGCAAGGTGCAATTCTGAAATTTTTTGCTTTTTCCTGCTAATCCTGGCATGATAAAGAAGATTCAAAGAGAGTGAGATGCCAGCTCTTTTCATTCAGTCAGTAGCTTCAAACATTTCTGGTATATGAATAACATGATGTTTTTCAATGGCAAAAATCAATGAATATTGTAAATGCACAAACAGTAATTTCTCCGCATTGCAAGGTGCAATTCTGAAATTTTTTGCTTTTTCCTGCTAATCCTAGCATGATAAAGAAGATTCAAAGAGAGTGAGATGCCAGCTCCTTTCATTCAGTCAGTAGCTTCAAACATTTCTGGACGTTTTTCAATGGCAAAAATCAATGAATATTGTAAATGCACAAACAGTAATATCTCCACATTGCAACGTGCAATTCTGAAATTTTTTGCTTTTTCCTGCTCCTCTTAGCATGATAAAGAAGATTCTAAGAGAGTGAGATGCCAGCTCTTTTCATTCAGTCAGTAGCTTCAAACATTTCTGGTATATGAATAACATGATGTTTTTCAATGGCAAAAATCAATGAATATTGTAAATGCACAAACAGTAATTTCTCCGCATTGCAAGGTGCAATTCTGAAATTTTTTGCTTTTTCCTGCTAATCCTAGCATGATAAAGAAGATTCAAAGAGAGTGAGATGCCAGCTCCTTTCATTCAGTCAGTAGCTTCAAACATTTCTGGACGTTTTTCAATGGCAAAAATCAATGAATATTGTAAATGCACAAACAGTAATATCTCCACATTGCAACGTGCAATTCTGAAATTTTTTGCTTTTTCCTGCTCCTCTTAGCATGATAAAGAAGATTCAAAGAGAGTGAGATGCCAGCTCTTTTCATTCAGTCAGTAGCTTCAAACATTTCTGGTATATGAATAACATGATGTTTTTCAATGGCAAAAATCAATGAATATTGTAAATGCACAAACAGTAATTTCTCCGCATTGCAAGGTGCAATTCTGAAATTTTTTGCTTTTTCCTGCTAATCCTAGCATGATAAAGAAGATTCAAAGAGAGTGAGATGCCAGCTCCTTTCATTCAGTCAGTAGCTTCAAACATTTCTGGACGTTTTTCAATGGCAAAAATCAATGAATATTGTAAATGCACAAACAGTAATATCTCCACATTGCAAGGTGCAATTCTGAAATTTTTTGCTTTTTCCTGCTAATCCTGGCATGATAAAGAAGATTCAAAGAGAGTGAGATGCCAGCTCTTTTCATTCAGTCAGTAGCTTCAAACATTTCTGGTATATGAATAACATGATGTTTTTCAATGGCAAAAATCAATGAATATTGTAAATGCACAAACAGTAATTTCTCCGCATTGCAAGGTGCAATTCAGAAATTTTTTGCTTTTTCCTGCTAATCCTAGCATGATAAAGAAGATTCAAAGAGAGTGAGATGCCAGCTCCTTTCATTCAGTCAGTAGCTTCATACATTTCTGGACGTTTTTCAATGGCAAAAATCAATGAATATTGTAAATGCACAAACAGTAATATCTCCACATTGCAAGGTGCAATTCTGAAATTTTTTGCTTTTTCCTGCTCCTCTTAGCATGATAAAGAAGATTCAAAGAGAGTGAGATGCCAGCTCTTTTCATTCAGTCAGTAGCTTCAAACATTTCTGGTATATGAATAACATGATGTTTTTCAATGGCAAAAATCAATGAATATTGTAAATGCACAAACAGTAATTTCTCCGCATTGCAAGGTGCAATTCTGAAATTTTTTGCTTTTTCCTGCTAATCCTAGCATGATAAAGAAGATTCAAAGAGAGTGAGATGCCAGCTCCTTTCATTCAGTCAGTAGCTTCAAACATTTCTGGACGTTTTTCAATGGCAAAAATCAATGAATATTGTAAATGCACAAACAGTAATATCTCCACATTGCAAGGTGCAATTCTGAAATTTTTTGCTTTTTCCTGCTAATCCTGGCATGATAAAGAAGATTCAAAGAGAGTAAGATGCCAGCTCTTTTCATTCAGTCAGTAGCTTCAAACATTTCTGGTATATGAATAACATGAAGTTTTTCAATGGCAAAAATCAATGAATATTGTAAATGCACAAACAGTAATTTCTCCGCATTGCAAGGTGCAATTCTGAATTTTTTTGCTTTTTCCTGCTAATCCTAGCATGATAAAGAAGATTCAAAGAGAGTGAAATGCCAGCTCCTTTCATTCAGTCAGTAGCTTCAAACATTTCTGGACGTTTTTCAATGGCAAAAATCAATGAATATTGTAAATGCACAAACAGTAATATCTCCACATTGCAAGGTGCAATTCTGAAATTTTTTGCTTTTTCCTGCTAATCCTGGCATGATAAAGAAGATTCAAAGAGAGTGAGATGCCAGCTCTTTTCATTCAGTCAGTAGCTTCAAACATTTCTGGTATATGAATAACATGATGTTTTTCAATGGCAAAAATCAATGAATATTGTAAATGCACAAACAGTAATTTCTCCGCATTGCAAGGTGCAATTCTGAAATTTTTTGCTTTATCCTGCTAATCCTAGCATGATAAAGAAGATTCAAAGAGAGTGAGATGCCAGCTCCTTTCATTCAGTCAGTAGCTTCAAACATTTCTGGACGTTTTTCAATGGCAAAAATCAATGAATATTGTAAATGCACAAACAGTAATATCTCCACATTGCAAGGTGCAATTCTGAAATTTTTTGCTTTTTCCTGCTCCTCTTAGCATGATAAAGAAGATTCAAAGAGAGTGAGATGCCAGCTCTTTTCATTCAGTCAGTAGCTTCAAACATTTCTGGTATATGAATAACATGATGTTTTTCAATGGCAAAAATCAATGAATATTGTAAATGCACAAACAGTAATTTCTCCGCATTGCAAGGTGCAATTCTGAAATTTTTTGCTTTTTCCTGCTAATCCTAGCATGATAAAGAAGATTCAAAGAGAGTGAGATGCCAGCTCCTTTCATTCAGTCAGTAGCTTCAAACATTTCTGGACGTTTTTCAATGGCAAAAATCAATGAATATTGTAAATGCACAAACAGTAATATCTCCACATTGCAAGGTGCAATTCTGAAATTTTTTGCTTTTTGCTGCTAATCCTGGCATGATAAAGAAGATTCAAAGAGAGTGAGATGCCAGCTCCTTTCATTCAGTCAGTAGCTTCAAACATTTCTGGACGTTTTTCAATGGCAAAAATCAATGAATATTGTAAATGCACAAACAGTAATATCTCCACATTGCAAGGTGCAATTCTGAAATTTTTTGCTCTTTCCTGCTCCTCTTAGCATGATAAAGAAGATTCAAAGAGAGTGAGATGCCAGCTCTTTTCATTCAGTCAGTAGCTTCAAACATTTCTGGTATATGAATAACATGATGTTTTTCAATGGCAAAAATCAATGAATATTGTAAATGCACAAACAGTAATTTCTCCGCATTGCAAGGTGCAATTCTGAAATTTTTTGCTTTTTCCTGCTAATCCTAGCATGATAAAGAAGATTCAAAGAGAGTGAGATGCCAGCTCCTTTCATTCAGTCAGTAGCTTCAAACATTTCTGGACGTTTTTCAATGGCAAAAATCAATGAATATTGTAAATGCACAAACAGTAATATCTCCACATTGCAAGGTGCAATTCTGAAATTTTTTGCTTTTTCCTGCTAATCCTGGCATGATAAAGAAGATTCAAAGAGAGTGAGATGCCAGCTCTTTTCATTCAGTCAGTAGCTTCAAACATTTCTGGTATATGAATAACATGATGTTTTTCAATGGCAAAAATCAATGAATATTGTAAATGCACAAACAGTAATTTCTCCGCATTGCAAGGTGCAATTCTGAAATTTTTTTCCTTTTTCCTGCTAATCCTAGCATGATAAAGAAGATTCAAAGAGAGTGAGATGCCAGCTCCTTTCATTCAGTCAGTAGCTTCAAACATTTCTGGACGTTTTTCAATGGCAAAAATCAATGAATATTGTAAATGCACAAACAGTAATATCTCCACATTGCAATGTGCAATTCTAAAATTTTTTGCTTTTTCCTGCTCCACTTAGCATGATAAAGAAGATTCAAAGAGAGTGAGATGCCAGCTCTTTTCATTCAGTCAGTAGCTTCAAACATTTCTGGTATATGAATAACATGATGTTTTTCAATGGCAAAAATCAATGAATATTGTAAATGCATAAACAGTAATTTCTCCGCATTGCAAGGTGCAATTCTGAAATTTTTTGCTTTTTCCTGCTAATCCTAGCATGATAAAGAAGATTCAAAGAGAGAGAGATGCCAGCTCCTTTCATTCAGTCAGTAGCTTCAAACATTTCTGGACGTTTTTCAATGGCAAAAATCAATGAATATTGTAAATGCACAAACAGTAATATCTCCACATTGCAAGGTGCAATTCTGAAATTTTTTGCTTTTTCCTGCTCCTCTTAGCATGATAAAGAAGATTCAAAGAGAGTGAGATGCCAGCTCTTTTCATTCAGTCAGTAGCTTCAAACATTTCTGGTATATGAATAACATGATGTTTTTCAATGGCAAAAATCAATGAATATTGTAAATGCACAAACAGTAATTTCTCCGCATTGCAAGGTGAAATTCTGAAATTTTTTGCTTTTTCCTGCTAATCCTAGCATGATAAAGAAGATTCAAAGACAGTGAGATGCCAGCTCCTTTCATTCAGTCAGTAGCTTCAAACATTTCTGGACGTTTTTCAATGGCAAAAATCAACAATGGCAAAAATCAATGAATATTGTAAATGCACAAACAGTAATATCTCCACATTGCAAGGTGCAATTCTGAAATTTTTTGCTTTTTCCTGCTAATCCTGGCATGGTAAAGAAGATTCAAAGAGAGTGAGATGCCAGCTCTTTTCATTCAGTCAGTAGCTTCAAACATTTCTGGTAAGTGAATAACATGATGTTTTTCAATGGCAAAAATCAATGAATATTGTAAATGCACAAACAGTAATTTCTCCGCATTGCAAGGTGCAATTCTGAAATTTTTTGCTTTTTCCTGCTAATCTTGGCCTGATAAAGAAGATTCAAAGAGAGTGAGATGCCAGCTCCTTTCATTCAGTCAGTAGCTTCAAACATTTCTGGACGTTTTTCAATGGCAAAAATCAATGAATATTGTAAATGCACAAACAGTAATATCTCCACATTGCAAGGTGCAATTCTGAAATTTTTTGCTTTTTCCTGCTCCTCTTAGCATGATAAAGAAGATTCAAAGAGAGTGAGATGCCAGCTCTTTTCATTCAGTCAGTAGCTTCAAACATTTCTGGTATATGAATAACATGATGTTTTTCAATGGCAAAAATCAATGAATATTGTAATTGCACAAACAGTAATTTCTCCGCATTGCAAGGTGCAATTTTGAAATTTTTTGCTTTTTCCTGCTAATCCTAGCATGATAAAGAAGATTCGAAGAGAGTGAGATGCCAGCTCCTTTCATTCAGTCAGTAGCTTCAAACATTTCTGGACGTTTTTCAATGGCAAAAATCAATGAATATTGTAAATGCACAAACAGTAATATCTCCACATTGCAAGGTGCAATTCTGAAATTTTTTGCTTTTTCCTGCTAATCCTGGCATGATAAAGAAGATTCAAAGAGAGTGAGATGCCAGCTCTTTTCATTCAGTCAGTAGCTTCAAACATTTCTGGTATATGAATAACATGATGTTTTTCAATGGCAAAAATCAATGAATATTGTAAATGCACAAACAGTAATTTCTCCGCATTGCAAGGTGCAATTCTGAAATTTTTTGCTTTTTCCTGCTAATCCTAGCATGATAAAGAAGATTCAAAGAGAGTGAGATGCCAGCTCCTTTCATTCAGTCAGTAGCTTCAAACATTTCTGGACGTTTTTCAATGGCAAAGATCAATGAATATTGTAAATGCACAAACAGTAATATCTCCACATTGCAAGGTGCAATTCTGAAATTTTTTGCTTTTTCCTGCTCCTCTTAGCATGATAAAGAAGATTCAAAGAGAGTGAGATGCCAGCTCTTTTCATTCAGTCAGTAGCTTCAAACATTTCTGGTATATGAATAACATGATGTTTTTCAATGGCAAAAATCAATGAATATTGTAAATGCACAAAAAGTAATTTCTCCGCATTGCAAGGTGCAATTCTGAAATTTTTTGCTTTTTCCTGCTAATCCTAGCATGATAAAGAAGATTCAAAGAGAGTGAGATGCCAGCTCCTTTCATTCAGTCAGTAGCTTCAAACATTTCTGGACGTTTTTCAATGGCAAAAATCAATGAATATTGTAAATGCACAAACAGTAATATCTCCACATTGCAAGGTGCAATTCTGAAATTTTTTGCTTTTTCCTGCTCCTCTTAGCATGATAAAGAAGATTCAAAGAGAGTGAGATGCCAGCTCTTTTCATTCAGTCAGTAGCTTCAAACATTTCTGGTATATGAATAACATGATGTTTTTCAATGGCAAAAATCAATGAATATTGTAAATGCACAAACAGTAATTTCTCCGCATTGCAAGGTGCAATTCTGAAATTTTTTGCTTTTTCCTTCTAATCCTAGCATGATAAAGAAGATTCAAAGAGAGTGAGATGCCAGCTCCTTTCATTCAGTCAGTAGCTTCAAACATTTCTGGACGTTTTTCAATGGCAAAAATCAATGAATATTGTAAATGCACAAACAGTAATATCTCCACATTGCAAGGTGCAATTCTGAAATTTTTTGCTTTTTCCTGCTCCTCTTAGCATGATAAAGAAGATTCAAAGAGAGTGAGATGCCAGCTCTTTTCATTCAGTCAGTAGCTTCAAACATTTCTGGTATATGAATAACATGGTTTTTCAATGGCAAAAATCAATGAATATTGTAAATGCACAAACAGTAATATCTCCACATTGTAAGGTGCAATTCTGAAATTTTTTGCTTTTTCCTGCTAATCCTAGCATGATAAAGAAGATTCAAAGAGAGTGAGATGCCAGCTCCTTTCATTCAGTCAGTAGCTTCAAGCATTTCAGGACATTTTTCAGTGGCAAAAATCAATGAATATTGTAAATGCACAAACAGTAATAACTCCACATTGCAAGGTGCAATTCTGAAATTTTTTGCTTTTTCCTGCTAATCCTAGCATGATAAAGAAGATTCAAAGAGAGTGAGATGCCAGCTCCTTTCATTCAGTCAGTAGCTTCAAACATTTCTGGACGTTTTTCAATGGCAAAAATCAATGAATATTGTAAATGCACAAACAGTAATATCTCCACATTGCAAGGTGCAATTCTGAAATTTTTTGCTTTTTCCTGCTCCTCTTAGCATGATAAAGAAGATTCAAAGAGAGTGAGATGCCAGCTCTTTTCATTCAGTCAGTAGCTTCAAACATTTCTGGTATATGAATAACATGATGTTTTTCAATGGCAAAAAACAATGAATATTGTAAATGCACAAACAGTAATTTCTCCGCATTGCAAGGTGCAATTCTGAAATGTTTTGCTTTTTCCTGCTAATCCTAGCATGATAAAGAAGATTCAAAGAGAGTGAGATGCCAGCTCCTTTCATTCAGTCAGTAGCTTCAAACATTTCTGGACGTTTTTCAATGGCAAAAATCAACAATGGCAAAAATCAATGAATATTGTAAATGCACAAACAGTAATATCTCCACATTGCAAGGTGCAATTCTGAAATTTTTTGCTTTTTCCTGCTAATCCTGGCATGATAAAGAAGATTCAAAGAGAGTGAGATGCCAGCTCTTTTCATTCAGTCAGTAGCTTCAAACATTTCTGGTATATGAATAACATGATGTTTTTCAATGTCAAAAATCAATGAATATTGTAAATGCACAAACAGTAATTTCTCCGCATTGCAAGGTGCAATTCTGAAATTTTTTGCTTTTTCCTGCTAATCCTAGCATGATAAAGAAGATTCAAAGAGAGTGAGATGCCAGCTCCTTTCATTCAGTCAGTAGCTTCAAACATTTCTGGACGTTTTTCAATGGCAAAAATCAATGAATATTGTAAATGCACAAACAGTAATATCTCCACATTGCAAGGTGCAATTCTGAAATCTTTTGCTTTTTCCTGCTCCTCTTAGCATGATAAAGAAGATTCAAAGAGAGTGAGATGCCAGCTCTTTTCATTCAGTCAGTAGCTTCAAACATTTCTGGTATATGAATAACATGATGTTTTTCAATGGCAAAAATCAATGAATATTGTAAATGCACAAACAGTAATTTCTCCGCATTGCAAGGTGCAATTCTGAAATTTTTTGCTTTTTCCTGCTAATCCTAGCATGATAAAGAAGATTCAAAGGGAGTGAGATGCCAGCTCCTTTCATTCAGTCAGTAGCTTCAAACATTTCTGGACGTTTTTCAATGGCAAAAATCAATGAATATTGTAAATGCACAAACAGTAATATCTCCACATTGCAAGGTGCAATTCTGAAATTTTTTGGTTTTTCCTGCTAATCCTGGCATGATAAAGAAGATTCAAAGAGAGTGAGATGCCAGCTCTTTTCATTCAGTCAGTAGCTTCAAACATTTCTGGTATATGAATAACATGATGTTTTTCAATGGCAAAAATCAATGAATATTGTAAATGCACAAACAGTAATTTCTCCGCATTGCAAGGTGCAATTCTGAAATTTTTTGCTTTTTCCTGCTAATCCTAGCATGATAAAGAAGATTCAAAGAGAGTGAGATGCCAGCTCCTTTCATTCAGTCAGTAGCTTCAAACATTTCTGGACGTTTTTCAATGGCAAAAATCAATGAATATTGTAAATGCACAAACAGTAATATCTCCACATTACAAGGTGCAATTCTGAAATTTTTTGCTTTTTCCTGCTCCTCTTAGCAT
This sequence comes from Phyllobates terribilis, assembly GCF_046119375.1. Taxonomy (NCBI): domain Eukaryota; kingdom Metazoa; phylum Chordata; class Amphibia; order Anura; family Dendrobatidae; genus Phyllobates; species Phyllobates terribilis. The sequence goes on along the minus strand of NW_027362937.1, from coordinate 2,636,649 downwards.
GATAAAGAAGATTCAAAGAGAGTGAGATGCCAGCTCTTTTCATTCAGTCAGTAGCTTCAAACATTTCTGGTATATGAATAACATGATGTTTTTCAATGGCAAAAATCAATGAATATTGTAAATGCACAAACAGTAATTTCTCCGCATTGCAAGGTGCAATTCTGAAATTTTTTGCTTTTTCCTGCTAATCCTAGCATGATAAAGAAGATTCAAAGAGAGTGAGATGCCAGCTCCTTTCATTCAGTCAGTAGCTTCAAACATTTCTGGACGTTTTTCAATGGCAAAAATCAATGAATATTGTAAATGCACAAACAGTAATATCTCCACATTGCAAGGTGCAATTCTGAAATTTTTTGCTTTTTCCTGCTAATCCTGGCATGATAAAGAAGATTCAAAGAGAGTGAGATGCCAGCTCTTTTCATTCTGTCAGTAGCTTCAAACATTTCTGGTATATGAATAACATGATGTTTTTCAATGGCAAAAATCAATGAATATTGTAAATGCACAAACAGTAATTTCTCCGCATTGCAAGGTGCAATTCTGAAATTTTTTGCTTTTTCCTGCTAATCCTAGCATGATAAAGAAGATTCAAAGAGAGTGAGATGCCAGCTCCTTTCATTCAGTCAGTAGCTTCAAACATTTCTGGACGTTTTTCAATGGCAAAAATCAATGAATATTGTAAATGCACAAACAGTAATATCTCCACATTACAAGGTGCAATTCTGAAATTTTTTGCTTTTTCCTGCTCCTCTTAGCATGATAAAGAAGATTCAAAGAGAGTGAGATGCCAGCTCATTTCATTCAGTCAGTAGCTTCAAACATTTCTGGTATATGAATAACATGATGTTTTTCAATGGCAAAAATCAATGAATATTGTAAATGCACAAACAGTAATTTCTCCGCATTGCAAGGTGCAATTCTGAAATTTTTTGCTTTTTCCTGCTAATCCTAGCATGATAAAGAAGATTCAAAGAGAGTGAGATGCCAGCTCATTTCATTCAGTCAGTAGCTTCAAACATTTCTGGACGTTTTTCAATGGCAAAAATCAATGAATATTGTAAATGCACAAACAGTAATATCTCCACATTGCAAGGTGCAATTCTGAAATGTTTTGCTTTTTCCTGCTCCTCTTAGCATGATAAAGAAGATTCAAAGAGAGTGAGATGCCAGCTCTTTTCATTCAGTCAGTAGCTTCAAACATTTCTGGTATATGAATAACATGATGTTTTTCAATGGCAAAAATCAATGAATATTGTAAATGCACAAACAGTAATTTCTCCGCATTGCAAGGTGCAATTCTGAAATTTTTTGCTTTTTCCTGCTAATCCTAGCATGATAAAGAAGATTCAAAGAGAGTGAGATGCCAGCTCCTTTCATTCAGTCAGTAGCTTCAAACATTTCTGGACGTTTTTCAATGGCAAAAATCAATGAATATTGTAAATGCACAAACAGTAATATCTCCACATTGCAAGGTGCAATTCTGAAATTTTTTGCTTTTTCTTGCTCCTCTTAGCATTATAAAGAAGATTCAAAGAGAGTGAGATGCCAGCTCTTTTCATTCAGTCAGTAGCTTCAAACATTTCTGGTATATGAATAACATTATGTTTTTCAATGGCAAAAATCAATGAATATTGTAAATGCACAAACAGTAATTTCTCCGCATTGCAAGGTGCAATTCTGAAATTTTTTGCTTTTTCCTGCTAATCCTAGCATGATAAAGAAGATTCAAAGAGAGTGAGATGCCAGCTCCTTTCATTCAGTCAGTAGCTTCAAACATTTCTGGACGTTTTTCAATGGCAAAAATCAATGAATATTGTAAATGCACAAACAGTAATATCTCCACATTGCAAGGTGCAATTCTGAAATTTTTTGCTTTTTCCTGCTCCTCTTAGCATGATAAAGAAGATTCAAAGAGAGTGAGATGCCAGCTCTTTTCATTCAGTCAGTAGCTTCAAACATTTCTGGTATATGAATAACATGGTTTTTCAATGGCAAAAATCAATGAATATTGTAAATGCACAAACAGTAATATCTCCACATTGCAAGGTGCAATTCTGAAATTTTTTGCTTTTTCCTGCTAATCCTAGCATGATAAAGAAGATTCAAAGAGAGTGAGTTGCCAGGTACTTTCATTCAGTCAGTAGCTTCAAACATTTCTGGACATTTTTCAATTGCAAAAATCAATGAATATTGTAAATGCACAAACAGTAATAACTCCACATTGCAAGGTGCAATTCTGAAATTTTTTGCTTTTTCCTGCTAATCCTTGCATGATAAAGAAGATTCAAAGAGAGTGAGATGCCAGCTTCTTTCATTCAGTCAGTAGCTTCAAACATTTCTGGACGTTTTTCAATGGCAAAAATCAATGAATATTGTAAATGCACAAACAGTAATATCTCCACATTGCAAGGTGCAATTCTGAAATTTTTTGCTTTTTCCTGCTCCTCTTAGCATGATAAAGAAGATTCAAAGAGAGTGAGATGCCAGCTCTTTTCATTCAGTCAGTAGCTTCAAACATTTCTGGTATATGAATAACGATGTTTTTCAATGGCAAAAATCAATGAATATTGTAAATGCACAAACAGTAATTTCTCCGCATTGCAAGGTGCAATTCTGAAATTTTTTGCTTTTTCCTGCTAATCCTAGCATGATAAAGAAGTTTCAAAGAGAGTGAGATGCCAGCTCTTTTCATTCAGTCAGTAGCTTCAAACATTTCTGGACGTTTTTCAATGGCAAAAATCAATGAATATTGTAAATGCACAAACAGTAATATCTCCACATTGCAAGGTGCAATTCTGAAATTTTTTGCTTTTTCCTGCTCCTCTTAGCATGATAAAGAAGATTCAAATAGAGTGAGATGCCAGCTCTTTTCATTCAGTCAGTAGCTTCAAACATTTCTGGTATATGAATAACATGATGTTTTTCAATGGCAAAAATCAATGAATATTGTAAATGCACAAACAGTAATTTCTCCGCATTGCAAGGTGCAATTCTGAAATTTTTTGCTTTTTCCTGCTAATCCTAGCATGATAAAGAAGATTCAAAGAGAGTGAGATGCCAGCTCCTTTCATTCAGTCAGTAGCTTCAAACATTTCTGGACGTTTTTCAATGGCAAAAATCAATGAATATTGTAAATGCACAAACAGTAATATCTCCACATTGCAAGGTGCAATTCTGAAATTTTTTGCTTTTTCCTGCTAATCCTAGCATGATAAAGAAGATTCAAAGAGAGTGAGTTGCCAGGTACTTTCATTCAGTCAGTAGCTTCAAACATTTCTGGACATTTTTCAATTGCAAAAATCAATGAATATTGTAAATGCACAAACAGTAATAACTCCACATTGCAAGGTGCAATTCTGAAATTTTTTGCTTTTTCCTGCTAATCCTTGCATGATAAAGAAGATT